>NW_027249161.1:0-711300 GCF_030848795.1 Temnothorax nylanderi | reverse complement strand
AAATATTATCTGAACTTGGCCGTTTAATCATCTATACAAAAGAGATGTACAGACATACATGATAAGTAATTCTTTATTATAACATTATGCAATTGTATTCTACAGCATTAGGATTCTCTTTAATAAATTGAGTGATTACTTGTCATGTGCATCTGCATTTCTATCTTGCATAGATGAATGAACGATCAATTTAGGAGATTTTTTTACTTTGACGTTTTGTGAGATATCGACATGTACAATAATAATCTCAAGGATAACGAATAAAGCATCAGTATCACTATACTGTGTTGCAAAAATCAACGGCGTATTTCAAATATATATAGAACCATTGATTTTAAGGCTAATAGGAATTTTTTTTATTAATTATTAATATCTTATAATATTTAAATGAAAGATTTGAGTTGTCGTGTACAGATTTTATTAAATATGGCTATTATATTTAATTTGAATATCGATAAAAAGTATAAATCGTATATTTTTGTATCTGACTCGATTTCTGTAACTAATGTCAAACAGATGAATATATAATATAAATCTCTGAATTGTACATGTGTATAATGCATTAAAAACCTCGAATATGAGGGATTGAAATTGTTTAGAATTATATGCGAATTAATAAAAAAATTATTATTATTACGATTAAAAAGAATTATATATATATGGATGATATCGGATAAAATCTTTTGTTTGCTGAATTTTCTTTAGCTATTGATTGTTTTATTATTACATTTATTTTATAATTTAGTTTTATAAAATAGTTAATTTATTAGTTTATTTTAATAAGTATGAGTATGTACTTACTCATGTTCTAGTAATCTAAAAAGTCGGTATTCTTTTTTAATTTTATTTTACTCACATTAATTACTTGAACAATAAACCGAATTGAAATTTAACTCAAAATGTATAGCTAATATAATCCATTATAATTTATTTGGTGTAAAAATTATAATAAAACATTGAACACAAAATAAAATTATTGACATATAAATTATTAATGCCTTTATATAGTGTTTTCAATTGCATTTTCCGATAGTTTTACTTGGAAATTCGTGTATATATTCAATAAATTAGATGATTATACCAATTTCAAGATTAAATATTTATATTAATACAATATATTTTAGCTCATTTATTTCAAGATAACAGACCTTTATATGTGATTTGATATTTATCTATGTTCTTATGCTCTTGTTTTTCAAACATATTAATGCATATATTATTATTACATATTGTATTTATTGATATAATTATCACGAAGATTCATTATCTTATAATAAAATATAATATATCACTCACCAATACGATGCGCAGAGGTAGAGTTGTGACTACGCCGAAACTAAAACAGAAATATATATTAATTGTAGCCAAGAATAATTAATATCTAAAAGAATAATTCTGTAAGTAACAAATAAAATAAGAAATAATAATTGATTCACCCTATTGTTGCTCCGCTGTCGCCCGATGTGTCTCAAATCATCTCCTCCTCTCAAATTTGCTCGAAGCACTCGTGTAATACAGTCACTCACGAAAATACGGTTAATTACGATCGCGCGTAATAATCGCACGTATTATAATCGCATGGCATTTTACACGGCACTACCGTTAATCGCACGCGCACTTTACATTGCCGGAACCTCGTCGAAACGCGATTGTGTAAATAACACGTGAAAAATATAAAGTTCAATAATTAGCTCGACACCCGGCTTAATTACGACTATATTTATTAATTAAACGCATCATATATGTTACTCGAAGTCAATTCGTTTCGTATACATGACGTTCCGCTTATGCCTGAAAAATGACGTCATTCTAATACGCGCGATATAATAAAGTTAATAAAGTTGAGAATTGATTAAGATATGATCATACGGAAATATATAAAAATATCAAAATTCAGTATTGCACGCGTAATATATGTGGAGGTATTCAATCAATATATTCAACGACTCGTGTATTCTATGCTCTCAATACAACGAACAATGTAATGAAAATAATGAATAAATATTGTTATATTTAAATCAGTAAAAAATCAGAACATGATGCACAATATATTCGAATCTAAACTATATTGAAATTATCGTCGCTAATAATAAATATAGCGATAAAATATAGATACTTTATAATTTGTAATCTCTATCACTTTGATTTTTAAGTGAAATGAGAATAGATTGCATGAAATATTTATTTATAATTGATAAATAATCGATAAATTTACAGACGGATCATGGAGTTAATTAATTGTACGACCTAATAACTGAACTAATTGCTTGTAAGAATTATCGTGTTTCGATAGGTAATACATGGAGTGTCTCGCGCTGCTATCCGCTCGAGTTTCATCGCGAATGATAATACGGTGCGCTGTGATATTGCGTAACGCGCGCGTCTCTACCAAAATAAACACGAAGGCCGTTCATCAGCTAGGCTCGCTCTTATGAAATATCTAGCAAAATATTACAGAATAACTGCACATCGAATATCTCGTTTCTTGTATTTTAATTCTAGTTTCGATACATGAGCTATTATTACATATTTTGCGGTTTATAATATTTCGGAATGAAAATACTGTTATTTAAATCCTAATCGACAAAAGATAGAATATAGAAATGTATACACTTACTAGTCAATGTATATATGTGTACATTTACTAAATTTTACTAAATGTTTCAAATTTATATCTTTTAATTAAATCGCGATTACAAATATGACATAATGAACCTGGAATTAACTCTTAAAATCTATTTACTAAACCGTATTGCATATATCTCATGACTAGTTGCAACTGAATTTTTCAGCACAAACGCGATTATAAATATAGATTTTATATTATAATTTTTTGATCAACATCTCAAATATTATCACATAAATATAATTTATATTTAGCTTCTTTGCTGTTTTTTTGTTCTATAGAGTTAAAGGGAAGTTATAATAATTATGAAAAAAAGTGATACAATACTATTTTTAATAAGTCTGTTAGAATCTGAGAAAATGTTTAAACTTGCTAACTCTCATTAACATTGATTACTTCGTTTACTAGTTATAAAGATTTTACCTCCGCATGAATTAGTTGAATGGATGACACCTGTCACGGAATGTAAGAGGTCCAGGATCGAATTCTGGCTAGGGCAATAAATTCTTTACACACTGCAAATCCAAGTGTTTATTTTTACATCACGTATAAACGTCTAAAAATGACACATTAGACTGAAGCTCTTTTTCATGTTTCTTTATGTGTTAAATTACGTCATTTAACATGTTTTATCATATTAAATTAAAAGTTAATACATTCAATCGTGTTAAATTACGTGATTTAAAACGGTAAGAAATGTGTAAGAAGAGCTTGAGCTAAATCTGCTAAATAACACACTTGGATTTGCAGTGCGGTGATTTAATAATGTGATTTGATGCTTATCAGCATCAAAAAGTTAAATTGATCATCTATTTAAGTATGGATTTAAGTGTGGACTTACTGTTCCAACAACACTGAGAGAAATTTGTTGGTGATTAAAACTATACTTGTTTTGTAAGACGTAGCATAGTGAACTTGTATGCGATATATGGTTCATACATCCAAAATTCTGGTAACGGCGCCTTAACGCGTCGATACATAGTAGTCGATACAGAGACATTTAGTCATAGGTATCTAGACAGTTTGGTAATCTTCTCTAGACGGTTTACCAAACAGTATAGTGAATAATCGTGTAACAAGACGATCTAGTTAATAATACCAAACTATCTGGTAGTCGATACAGAGACATTTAGTCATAGGTATCTAGACATCTAGATACCTATGACTAAATGTCTCTGTATCGACTACTATGTATCGACGCGTTAAGGCGCCGTTACCAGAATTTTGGATGTATGAACCACATATCGCATACAAGTTCACTATGCTACGTCTCACAAAACGAGTATAGTTTTAATCACCAAAACATTTCTCTCAGTGAAAGAACTGTGTTTTAAAAACCGATAAAATATTGGCGCGCAGTTTTTACTGAGTTTAGAAAAAGGTATACAAAATTCACACAGAAATTATTATTGTTATATAGGCTACCAAGATCCAGCCTCGACCGTAAATGGCAATTTCTCTAATTGATTGTATAAGGATTTTCGCGATTCTGTCAAGTCCCATAATTCCTATAAAATCAAATGCAGATTGATAAAAATCAAACAGGAAAAATAAATTTGCTAGTGGAGATAACAGTGTAAGGATCGTCGAGTTGAACGTACGATCGGTAGGTCAAGAGTCAGATAAACAATAGGAAAGTGATTCGAAAGATTCGCCACAGTGTAAAAGACGAGGAATGAAAATAGCAGTAATATAATAGAAGAAATAAATGGTGATACGATAACAAATCGCGTACATAAACGTGTTCCCAGGTCAAAAAGAAAGAAAAGAAAAACTGAGTGTATTTAGGTTTCGAGGATGTTAAATTAAATACAAGTGAATTACTTAGTAGCTAAGTTCACGATATGTGATCATTTTACGTATTTATATACATGCAAAATTCAAGTGTTATAAATTACTCTTCACCCAATGCATCATTTTTTCCCGAACATTACGTGTATGGAACTTATTTCTCCGATTCCCGCGAAATTGTAAAATCTTTATCATTATTGTATTGCTCAATTGTACACTCATATAGACGGTTATATATAAAATTCCAAATGCTTTGCATTTTACATATAGATAAACAAAATTTTTCTTCAGCTAAAGCAAAAAATGATATAAAATAAATATATTTTGGTATAACATTTGAATACTTAATTTTAACTTATCAATTTTTATTTAATTTTGAACATATCCACAAATCTTAAATTTTTAATGAAAATTCTATTAATCTTGTTATTTAGATATACTCTTTGAAAAATTGTATCGTCACGAACAACTTTATTGGTCTGAGATTGTGTCGTAAAAAGGTGTATGACGAGTGAATGGTCGTCATCGAGGCAACTTAAATGTTACTTCTGCGTGTCTCGTAAAAGGACGGACCCTTGTGGCAGAGATATAAAAGCGTACGATTAGCTGAGTCTTTGGAGTACTCTCGCGTGGATAGATGAAGCCTGCTGCTTCGAGGTGGAAACGGTTAAGTCCGCTGCTAAGAGAGTTTCGAGTTATGAACACGTATAAAAAACTACATTTACACGTCCGCGATAAAAGTACATTGTGTCAGGCGCTGTATTTGTCTTTGTTAATGCAGTAAACGAGGCGCTACGGAGAAGTAAATTTTTTACATTTTTCGAGATTTTCGCCATTCGCAAAAAATCGCAGGAGGATGATACTATTATTAATCAATACTACTATTATACTTATTATTTATTGATTTATATATCTCTTCGCGCCATATTTTGCTTTGTGAAGAAATATGATATAAAATCGCGCGTCATTTCTGCTTCAAAAGAAATAAAGGCAACAATGGTAGAATCAAGAATGAAGCAGGAATTGTTCGATAAAATGCCGTGCACTTAAATTGCGTTAATCATTGACGATGCAGTCGTGGTACTTTTTATGAAAGGCTATAACAGATTCGACTCACCCATCTGATGGTTTTACCCCATTTTCCTCTACGCGCGTATGTGTAAAGCGCATTGTCTGTATCCTCAAAATTTCATTGTGGCCACTCTGTTCGGTACCATAATTCCGGGGAGTCCTCATTAACAACCGCGCGATGGTAACGATGAAAGCCTTGCTCGGCTCCCTCTCGTTCCGTCGTATCGATTGTGACTCGACCCGAGGGAAAATCAAGATTTATGGTCGCGAAACTGTCAGGCGTTCCCTGTTGAGGTTCACCCACGGTTGATCCATCTGTCACGGAGAATATATCTGATCTGTTTGCTCTTTTTTTTTTACAAATTCATTTTGTAGCTATTTTTTTCATAGTGCTCCGCTGTTGGCAAATTGCGGCTCAACAAACTCGCTTCGTGCGCATACATTTTCCTGCATATTTTACGTAGTCTTCGATTACTTTTTCGCTACATTCTCTGAGGTACAAGCTTGGCAACATGAGTAAAACCTGATTAAAAATCACGAGGATACGATGGTTCTTCTTACAAGCACCCATGCACTTGCATATCCGTTTTTTTCTTACCGTGCACAGAACCGCGAGCGATAATTTACAACAGCTGTCTCGGTCTGTGCATCTAACCTCCTCCACCTCTTTTCAAAGTGATTTGTTTTCCGTTCGAGAAAAATGATCGGTAACAAATTGTACAACTTTTCTATCTGATGATATTCAATTCTAATTCCGTGATAAATAAAACACGATAAAGTATCGGCAGTTTCGATACGATAAAAAATTCAATATTTTATTTATTTATTAAAGATTGTTTTTCAATAAAATTATTTCAACATTACAAATTATTTTCCAAAACGTGTCGTTTGCAAAAACGATTGTTTAACAATTTGTTTATCCGGTAACATCTACTGTTATCAGCAAAGGGGTCTCTTTGCGAAGTAACCAATTCAGCCGTAGAATCGATTTTGCTTTACTCATACACGAAACGATTCCGTTTGCATACCATTCGGTTTGCGTCTCCGATAATATTTGCATAGTCATTCAACAAAGAAACGTCTCGCATGCGGGCGAGCCGTACGGCATCGCGCGTCTTTGTCACGGATTTTCACTCGGCGTTTCCGCTCTTCCGGTGTGAAGAAAGCGATTCGTCGCCATCGTCGTGAGTCTCCTAAGATTCACGCGAATGCTTTTCCGATATCCACGCGGCGACAACGACGACACGTCGCGCACGCGAGTCCGCTTCACAACGACGGCGTCGAGGACACCAACCCGATCGCTGATGCACCGCGTATACATACACCCTCGCCAGGCGTTACTTTCAATGACAGCTCCAATTCGCGAAGATAACTCGATACTCTTTATTCACGGACGTACCGTGCACCTTTATATCTTTCCGCGACGTGAAATCAGCGTGTATGAATTACAAAAGTAAGTGGAAAACTTCGATTCATAACGTATTTATTTGAGAACCATTCACGTTGCAAGATCAGACTTAAGAATGCGTTTTACATTTCACAAATTGAAATTTATATGCGCAGATATGTCGGTCGTGTCGTGTATACTTTAGATTGGAGCATTAATCCAAATAAACTTCTATGTATTATACAACGTTATTATACCTTTCAGAATTCTGATTTAAATAACTTCCAAATAAATCGCAACATTTTATTTCATTGCAAACTGGAACGGGATCATTTATTGTGAAATTCATGCAAATGTGTTTTAACTTGGATATTGTAATTCAGATATATTATACATATTTCATATTAATGTATAATATATAATACAATCGTTTATTTAACTTTAAATGATTTTTGATAGCAATATTTTATTTTATATAGTATTTTATAATATATTATGTTTTATAATGTTTTTTCTATTGTTACGATCTAATATTTTGTAATATTATTTTTTAGCTTTAAATATTGTATTTTTCTACTTTTCATGATAATATTCTGCGAATTTTACCTTTTTAAAATTTAAATAACCAATGAAAGATGATTCTGTTCTACGATTACAGTAGACTGTTTTTTTATTGGAATTATTTTCTCTACGTTGTTCTTTTATTTAATTTTGATATGCATTATGATGAATGAGTTATCACGAGTTAAAAATTAAAAGAAAAATGATGATATGGGTGTTGTGATAAAAAAGAAATGTCTGATCTAATGATGGTGGATGTGACTTAAATATTTATGGTTAATAGTGCGTATATGCATTATGCTGCGAAAATAACATTGCAAAATAGCGCTGCACTATTCCCTTGCAAAAAGGTAAAAAGAGACTGGCTATAATTTGCTAGAAATATTAATAAGCAGCAGCAAACAAGAGCGCGGTTCTCGAATCGCGGAGTGTTTTTTGTCTACTTTTTCCCTAACGAATGCAATCCAATTAATCCTTTTTAACACAGCGCCCGCCTTTCGTTGCTGTGCCAGAAAGGAATTTGTTTTTATTTGGTAACGGATTGAGCTCAATTTTTCTACAGTCATGCCGGGGTAAACATTTCTAATAAAGAACGAGTTTTCGGAGTTTTCAGAAATAACATGCGTTTTTAAAGCACCGAATGCGTTTCGGTTGTCGCAATATCGTTCCGCGACATATTCGCCGGAAAAAGGACCGCCGGAAGACTTATCGTAGCGGAAGAACGAGGTCCTCTGCTCGAATGGTATTTTCGTGTGCGAGAAATGTCTGGAACGATATATATCTCGGGCGGTGAATAATCGCGACTCAAAAACAAGAAGAGAGGAAGCGCGAGAGCAGGGAGATGTATTATTCGTCCAAGCGCGGTTGGCAACATAAATTACTGGCGCATTCGACGGTATGCGTGTGGCCCTCTCATACAAATGTAGAGTGGAATGCAGGACAATCCACTCTGCAGTAATCTTATCTCGCGATTGTGGACGAACGAAGCGCAGGGGTACGAACCGACGTTTGCTGCGGCGCGATCGACATACCAGTAGAAACAGACGGTCCGTGTGCAGCCCGCGATTGCGCTCGGCCGCGCTCCACGACTACCGACAGTGAATGACTGCGCGTTATCAGTAAGTGCAAATAGTCTATATTTCCATCGCGTGGACCAGCGTCAAAGATCCATCATATTCGACCATGTACATACGTGACTATGTATATTCGATGGCACATATACGTGTCATTAATCTACGATACTAAATCTCATATACGAAACCTCGGTTGAATATTTTTTTTTACAATTTTTTGCCGCAGTCGAGATATTACCCTGAGGCTATTGACAGCAAATTACAAGTTTTCTGTAGTCATAAATATTGTTTGTTGCCAATATCTATTGGCAACGTTGGTAACACGCGTATATAATACATGCGATAAATTTAAAAAGATATACAAGCTATAAATTTCCAAGCAAAAGCCATTATCGGAAGTGATATTATTAACATTTATGTATTTTCCACACTTGTGAAATATATGCTAATTGTCAACAAAATATATTAGAATTATAAATAATAATAATAAGTATTTCGTATTCTGTACTTTTTATGTATATAATAATCTCTAAAAAAATATCTTTATGAACATCATCAGTTCAGTAATGTTTCAAATTAATATAAAAACGATTTATATTAAAAGAGAGAGAGAGGGGGGGAGAGGGAGAGAGAGAATTACTATCAATATAGATAATAATAAACAGTGTTTTTTTAAATGTAATATTGTTTACGATTCTGTGAGTGGAAAATAGAAAAGTTTATATTGTGGATAGAAAATAAAAAAAGAGCCGATTCGGTCATCGTGAATCACGGGATAAATTACCGGGTCGCTGCGTTTGTATCGTCAATTGTGTGCGTGTACTACTCCACTCGGCTGCGCGAGAGCGTAACGGAAACCCTCCTGTTTTGCATGAAAATAAACTGTCCAGCAGCAAGTAGCACTATCGGCGAAGGTAAATTTTGGCCGAGCTAAAAGCGTTTAGAGATACGCCTGTTTCTGCATTGCCTTAATGCATCCCACTCGTTCATACATCCACGAGTGCGATATATAACAAAAGTAAACAAAAAAGAGAGAGAGAAAATGCGAAGTATGGAAAGAATAACTTCTGTTTATGGCTCATTGCAAGTTACAATTACATATTGCAAAATAAATTATGCAAATGAGGTGAGTTTGAAAAAAAATAAAAGGATAAGAGTAACAGAGAAAGAATAGCGTATCTATCTTGATCTTGCATGTAAATGAGATGAGGCAAATAACGGAGAAAATAGGTTTAGTGAAATAAGTAACGCTACATTTGCATCTGCAGACTTTGTAAGAATAGATGAAATCAACTTCATTAAATGAATTTTATGATATCTATTATTCCCTGTGAAACTTTAATTTAATATTATATTTTATTGTATCATTAATTTATAAAATATTTTCTGTATTTATTTAATACAATTTTTTTATTTATATAATTCTAAATTTTACCTATCGAGTTAGTATAGAAATAAAAATAAATATGTCATATAAAAATATCAGTTTTACAGTTAATTTATAGCATGGTGTTTTATTTTAAAGTCATATTATAAAAAAATTACTTGAAAGTATCAAAATTTTTATAGTTATATACATTAGTATATATTTTAAAAAATTTATAGTTTACTGCTATTATTGCACAGTTAAAGTTATATTGAACACTTCTTACCTTTCATAAAAAAAGAGATACTTAATTTTATATGGCTTCTCTCTCTCTTTCTTCTCATTTTCATTTATTAACGTTAAGCTAATAGAATTTAATCTTTGAAGCGGTACAATGGAAAATGACATTTATCCTCTTGAGTGCACGTGCCCTTAGGTACAACTTGTTCTCCCATGAAATAAAAGGCAATTGTTAAGATAAAGTCGAAATGAAATGTGCTTGCATTGTGCAAACCATCAAAATTAAAAACCTAATACTTCCAAGCTTAGAAAAGAAGAGAATATATGGCGGATAAATAATCAGCAGCGAAAAACGGAGAAAACGGAAAGAGAAAGAGGGAAAAAGAAAAGAAAACAGAAGCATGCTCTATCATGGAAAACTGTATCCAACGATCGTAGCGTGAGATATAAATTGCTTGTTTCACTTGTTTGTTACGCGTTTCCCTTGTTAAGCTTGATGGCAGATGGCAAGAGCGTGAAAGTGCACGACACATCCGTCCAATCTCGCATGAAAATAAAGCACGGGGGTATGAGTTCAATGAGGACGGGGGAGAGCGCGGAATAAATTAGGGTGGGGACGGACAAGTGCGGGCACGTGTGGTCACGAGTTAACTGTTGAAAAGCGGTTATAAATAAACCACACCGTAGTATTCTCGCGGACGCGATGTCACTTTCTCGCTTCACCTTGTCACATTTCGCGTTGCGTCGTGCGATTTCGCATGCTGCGAATGAATGTTTTACGACGATATCCAGACTTCCGTTTCCGTCTAGATGCGAGTGACAAAATGCAAGAAACTAGTGATTTATATCATATATTTTTAATGGTTCGATGGCAATTGAGCTACGATTTCATATATTTCTATAAAATAAAATATAAAATCAAATGAATGAATTGTTAATAAAAAATTTATTTGAGATAAAATAGTCAATTTTTGTACTATTTGCTGTATGCATTCGTACAGTGTTTTTCTTAGACTAATAAAATACTTGTCTTAGAAATGATTAAGATAATAATGAATTTCAACAATCACACTGATAAACAACATGAACTTTGACTATGAATCTTTTATCAAAGAAAATAGATGAAAAATGAAATCTTGATTAACGAGGATTATGTTCTCGAACTGTATTTGGAAATTTTTAAGACAGGCTTACAAAGCGGAACGAATTCTGCGTGTGTGTTGAGAGGATCCGGACGAAAATAACATGCAAACTTTGCAATAACGCTCGCTACGTTAAGCTCCTCCAATCCTACCCCGGTTCGCTTATACATGTATGTGAAATAACTCGGCTTCCATCGAACCGATTTCCATGCAACTCAATGGGCGAGTGCTTAACCGAAATTTGTCAACTATAACCGATTCTGTCTAACGCACGTTTCCATAAAATAACGAATGTGAATCCCTGTGATATTTATTTTTCGCCATAACAAACGTTTGCCAGTTTCTGAATGAATAGATGTATGAGATTGCAATTATGCTGCTTAATTTTTTCACTGCATATCTCACAATTTCCAATGTAGCCGTTTTATTTTTACTGCCTATTTATGCATATTAATAGCGTAAAAAAATACAAAAAATTGAATTTTTTTTTTAAATTCTTCATGATTGAATAAAAATTGGAAAAATACAGAATTAAAATAACATTAAAAAGCTTTAGGAAATGGTACAAAATTCAAGCAAGAATCTAGTGACAGTTTTAGGATTATGATGTATATATAGAAACTATGTCGAAGATATAAATATCATAAAAATGTTTAATAATATTCAATTTTTAGGCCGTATGAAGCTCATGTTTCATTACTTTCTCTTACATGTTCTAAGGTTTATAAAACAAAATAGATTAAGATGGAAATAGAAACAAAAAATCTATGACTTAAGAATGACAAGAAAAAAGCGAAATAAGCTAATTATTTATAATATCGGCAAGTGAATCAAGATAACGTGAATCCTTGCAAATCACTTTTTGAACAAACAGAATTTAAGATGGAAGCTTTACGTTCGACAGGGATGAAAGGAAAAGAAAATGAATGACGCACGAGTTGTAAAGAAGGTAGAAGGCTATCGCAGAAGGGAGGATGAGAAACTAGAACGAGAGAATGGTCTGTATAGAATGGTTGTTGATGTTTGAAAGGGAGGCTAAATAAGCGCGAATGCCTCGCGGCGAGTGTCAAAACAACAATACCATTGTCCGTTAATCGCCGATCTGCTATCAAACGACACAAAGAGCTGATTGCCTGAAACTTGAGAGCCAGGTCGAGGCAACTACTTCGGCTATTCTGTTTTTCTTTTTGAAGTTAACTCGATTGCGCTTTGATTCGGCGTGTGGGTCTAGAATTGCACGTATTATATATTTTCATAAATATACACTGTCTTGCGAAAAAGAACGAGAACGAACGAAAATTAATGTAATATACCATACTAGTAAAACAGATAGAAATTTGCTTTCGTATCATCCAGTTAGACTAGATAAATTAGATTCCAATGGAAAAAGATAAGAAAATAGAGAATGAAATAGATACAGTGAGAAATAGGTTCTTCGCGATAAACAAAAAACAATACAACTTTACTTAACGTAGAAATGAAAATCGTGCAGTCGCTGTAGAAACAACAGCAACTGCACGATTAGTAATTAGTAATTTCTACGAACATAGTGATCAGCAATTAATTTCTGTTTACTCTCATTGTAATTTGCTTGTCCTATCACTCGAACACCAAGTCTGAGAATCGCGTTGGTAGCATTGGGAAGTATTAATAATAAGAAACACCCGTCCTTCGATTGTCTTCGAATGATAAAGTAATATTGGTATCGTGCAAATGCAAATACGGGCACGACGATAACGTCGTTGTAACGTTATTATTTCCACCTGGCGGCAGCCGGTCGGTGCAATTTAGAGAATCAATTACAACGAAACGATTAGACTATCTCTCAACGGCAATAACATATAACGATGGCACATCTGTAACGTTACGACGGTTATTACCGCGAGACGATTATGGTTGCCATGTTGCCCTGCGGAGACATATTGTCCTGTGACAAACACGTACCCGATCGTGTAATTGATACCTGTAACGATCCTAATATCTGTCTCGGGAAATAACACTCCTCGCCGGCCATAATAGTGATCTGATTTAGATTCGATTCATTAATACGATGTACCTAGAAATTGTTTATTATAAAAAATAAATTATATATTTTTTTATTCTGTTATAACATTCTCCGTCGTTCTCATAAAGCTTGCAATTATAGAAAGCATCGACTTCTAAATATTATTTTAAAAAAATATATTTTTATTATTTTGGCGTTTAATATGGAGACGAGATTAAGCGTATTAAATATTTCATGACGTTTATATAAAAATGCAATAATTTGGCCGATATAAAATGCAAATGACTGATCGAATAATCGAATTGTGGTGGTCGCGCATTCCACGCGGCAAAATTTGCGAGCGGCTCGCGAAAATGTGGGCTACGTAAAGCACCGCGTGCCAAAAAGCTCTCCCTGCCGAGAATGACAAGTTTGGCCGGGATATGCTGGTGGTGAATTACGCAAAATTACCCCCGTGTGTGCGGTTTCGTGTCTCTCCCTCTCGCCGCCGCAGCGGGGAGGATGCGATTCGCGTCGGGTCGCGCGTTCGACGCGAAAGAAGAGCAGGGGATAGATCGGAGGTGACAGAACACGGTGACCTGAGCTATGTGCCGGCGAGTCTGTTTGACCACGGGATCCCGTCCGGCTGGCTGCATCTCAACGACCAGCGTAACTTCGTGTCACCGCATTGGAATTAATGCGTCCGTTTTTCGTCGGTTTTGGCGGAGAGAGCATTCAGCGTGTATACGCGAAGCACACGTACATAAACTCGTTACATATTTTATTTATGTAAATCGGATATCCACAGATTCGCATGCATTTTAATTAATCCAACCAAAATTTTTGTTTCCGCGTTATGTGCTGAAATCGCGCTACGAAATTTCGAAATGCGAAAAATTGGTTTTCGAGATACGCCATAATAACGAAATTCTGAAATAGGAAGCGTATTTCTAAAAGCTACATTCGCAATTGAAAAGAAACATTTAATAAAATGATAAAGAATAACAAAACGGCGAGATAATAACGTAACGAAACGATAAAATACATACGTTACTTTTGTCGGAATTTAAACTTTTTCACATGTAATCGTTTTAAATCGTTCGAGCTTTTCTATATATCACTACAGTTAAATTCAAAGAGCAATAAGAGTGGGGAGGTATATTTATAATTTAATAAATTTTTCCTGCTTCTCGATTTTATCGCTGTAATACTCGTGCGAATATGCACAAGCGTAATCTACGTATAGGTATATTTATCTGATGGAAGGAATTAGTGAAGATCCGGAGATGCAGTCATAGTTTGTGAGCTCAGTAATCATCGATTCACATATATTCAACGGATTTATTCTCCCCTGCCTGGTGCCCGAGTCTGTTAATAAATTACCGTGACGCCTAAGTTTCGGGGATATTGCCAAGTTCGGTATTTACCTTAATCTAAATTTTCGATGAACATGCCCAGGCATCGCTAATTGCCGGAAGCTGTGTATCTTGATATTCAATCAGAGGATGCCCTATATACACGAGTACGTATTATGGGCCTTGATGGCACACCTACGAATATCGAACGTTCTTCCATGCCCCGTAGGCGGTAGTGATATCCTGATATCGCACTATACGACTTTTATTGCATCACGATTAATTAGCTAAATACAGTTTGTAACTTAAAATTATAAAAAAAGTAGGATAAGCTCACACTACGAACAACTGCTATTAAAGTATTTATAGGTGTGCAATAATTGTAAATTTATGAAAGTAATCAAATTAAGGAGATAATCTAATTAAACATGAAAAATGTAAACTCTTTCCCGGGAAAATGTTAAATTAAAATACAACCTATTTTTTAAAACAAGAGATGAAATTTATTGAAAATTTTATATGTATAATATAAAAATTAATAAATCCGAGAATTCGTTTTGTAAAAACATAGTATTCTACTATTATGCACATATTGTGTTTCAAAATTCAACCTTCGTAACTATAAAATCTATAGTTTACATCACGTACACTATAGCATTTTAGTTACCGAGGTTAAATTGTGGAACGCAGCCCTGCATAATAATAGATACTTAAACTTATGATCTTTCTTATTAAATTTTTAGAGATTTCTTTTTGTTAAATTTCTATTAATTTATGAGACAAATGAAGATTGCAAATTGATGAACGTGAAATTTCACTAGCCTATAAAAATAATAGTTGACGTTAAAGTAAATGTACTTTCATGTAAATGGCTGCTGTTATCTCCTTAAATATGTTCTATCGTTTATCTTTCGTGAAACACAAACAAAAGATATTCATCATTAGTAAAGTCGCTCAGTATCCAAATCACGAAGTTAGTTCGTAAATCTTTACTTACGTTCGTTTAACATGTATCCATATTTATGTTAGAATATGGGTCAGTGAGAAACTAGCGCTAAGTACTAGACTCATATTTAAACAATAAACTGTCAGTGTACAACGATAATCGCGAAGCAGTTCATGCATCGCAATCCGTATTTGTCTTTAATTATTTAAACCTCACATTTTAAAGCGTAATTACATGCGAACGTATCGTACAACCATCTCTATCGTATAAACCACGTACAATTCTTAAATATCGATACTTTATCAATACCTAACGTTAATAAGCGCGCGGAATAGCGCGATAACTTGAAAGGATTCGCATGGATTTGCATCATTATGACTTTAATGAGATTCGATAACGATAGGTATGATACGTTCAATCTTCGGGGAATACGGGAGATCTTCGTACCGTTGCCAAAACTACCGTTAACTTCGAAATATGATGCCTCGACAGCAACATGAAGATCTTCTGCATTAACGCCTTTCAATTTTCCGACATTGCGATCGAGAATTATTCATTCTTAAAAAGAAAAGAATCGCAAGAATCTTTTTTTCCCCAAGAAGTAAAATTTATAATTAAATACGAAATTCATTGAATAAGTTCTCGCAAAAGATTTCGCAGATTCCTTCTTCTTAGTGAATGAAATTAATGTACAATTACGCGACACAGAAAATCATCTGAGCAAGGAACTTCGATACCGCGCTTATTCCTTTAAACGCGAGGGAAATTAATAAACCGTCGGTTTATAAGTTCCGGAAATTAGCAAGGCAGTTTAATTAATGCTCTACTGAACTTCAAATCCCCGGCGGATATTTCCATACTTTGCAACACGTTCTTCCCCCTTTATAAAACAAGGAGTCCGCTTCTTCTCTCGTAGTATTTTCCGTCACCGCGTCAGTATACACCGCATTTATGCTCTCTATCCGGCCTCATCCTCTTCACCTTTATATCGGGCGTGCTCTATTCAGCTTTCATCAAATTTGAAATCGTGTCATCAGGAGCGGTTGCCCCTTACAGCGCGTCCATTGGGATTTATGTCAGTTACGACGATGGTGCTAATTAATCACGAGATACTTCGCTTCTTGTCATCGTTACCATTTCACATTTTAACAAACTCTATCTACGGCTTACATATCGAATCATTTTACCTGCCGTCTTAATTACAGACGTTCAGTAGGCATTTTAAACTTATATAATATAATAAGTAGTGTATTTTTAATTTACATTACGCAGGTATTATGCTTAAATCTTGTCTTCCTCTAAAAAGTAACTTAAAAAATCTAACCTTGGAAATTTTATAATTTATTTAATTAAATAGAAAGAAGGAGAATATAGTATATATATATACACAGTAAAAAATTTTGTGTCAATGGAAGTCCACTCTCAATTTTGTGTTAAAATAACTCATTCATCGTGTTATTTTTGACATTTAGAAATGTTATATCGACATTTATAACATTTCTAAATGTCAAAAATAACACGATGAATGAGTTATTTTAACACAAAATTGAGAGTGGACTTCCATTGACACAAAATTTTTTACTGTGTATATATATATATATATATATATAAATCGGCTTCTCTTCGAAATAATTTACAAGAAACTTGGTTTTTGTTTTAGTACTTACATTGTTACAGCCATGCAGTAAAGCCAAGATAAATCGGCAACCGCTTGATCTCGCGACTTAAATAGCGGACTCTTAGCAACTCGCGGATATAGAAACTCACTGTTATCCGATCGCGCCGAGATTTTGCCCCCGGGGGCGACGTCATTCGGAAATTGGAAAATATATCTTCCCAGCAAAAAGGTCAGCTCGATACACACCGGCGCTGCAGCGAGAGATTTTTCCGGGAAGCTGCTTACGACCGTTACGTCTGATTTATCGCGTGTGCGCCGCGCTTTACTATGGTCGAGCCGACGAAATTAAGTATCTCGCGATAAGTTCCTTCCCCCGCCACTCAGTGCACTCGCTCGATGCTTTATTCACCATCGCCTGTTTACTATGCCGTTCTTAAAGCTTTATGGGCTGTGGAACTGCTATGCAGTTCCGACGTTTTCGAGTAAAAATGTTCTCCATGAAGTTTCTAAGATCGCTCTTGAGAAAGACCGGTATAAATAACGAAGATTCCTAGAAATTAAGGAACATGGAAATGCTTCCTCCTCTCATTTCTGCTTTGAACAGGATTATCGGTAGAATCCATTAGCGAATATGTGTCTGTATCTATGCAAGGAGCAATATGATATACTGTAACACGAGATAATGATGATGGCGTTATCACTCTCAGAAACTGTTACATTTAATCCACTGAACTATTAAGTGAATATCGTACCGTGATAATGACATATCTTTACATTTCGTATTTATAACAATTATCTAATGTTATTGCATGTTACTTTTCCAATATACTTCCAAATCAGAGTTTATAAGGAAAATATTCATTTATGTTACATAAAATATACAGGATACTTATCCTCGATTCTTCTTACATTTCTTGTGTATGTGTATACAAACTTTTATATCAATACAGAGTGTATATTTGTTCACCGTTTAGCTGTGCATATCTTCGTAGCGAAATAAGGACTTTTAAATAAGGATTCTGCCAAAGTAAAATTCACTTGAAATTAAATAAAGAACGAAGTTTTGTAATTTGCATCCTTTGAAACTTATTTCGCATTTCTCTAGATTTTCAGATACTTATAGTTAGCGGCCCCTGAGGCAGTCTTGTTGGACAAAGATCAACTTCAATTACGTCAGGAATCTATACGCAAAAGCAAACGTAAGAAATTTGTAAAACCCCGTATATAGTCTATCGAATTTTGAATGTCGTTAACAATTGCCGTTTCGGAAGATTAGACACAGACGTTATATCTTTTGAGAAAAAACTAAAAAAAATCGTAGTTATTTTTTTCCTGCATAAAGCATAATGAGATTTATATTGCATTTACTTTAGATTGATTGAATGCAATACATTTTTATTGAATATATATGCGCGAGAGAGGATTATGACGTTATGTGTGCTATTACAGTTAGGATTTGAAGCCATTATCGGCGAATTAATTCAACATGAAGATCGTTACACAATCGAGTTATTGATTAAAATGTAGGTTACACTCTGAACGGTAAATCGCGGTGATTACAATTTACTCGATTCGTACGAATATTCCGGATCGTTCCGTGAGAGAATTTTCCGCGCCAAGCTAACCACATCTAAATGCGCATTTAATTTTAGAAAATGCATCGTTAGAGTTGCGCCGATAGTACGGCTACAACTTGTGCATTAAATGAATTCCGTCGGCTAATTTCAAAACTGTTACAATGATTATCGGTGCGATTATAAACTTTATCTTTTGTCGAACCCGCGATCAGGTTCAGTTTCAATTTTGTTGCATACTTATCTGCTCTCGCTACGCTTGATCCGGAAACTCTACAAAAACTCGCTCGCATAGATTGAAAAGGGATTATCGAAGTATCTCCGTTAAAATGGGGGGATACGAATATACGAATGATATCGCCGTTCTGACAAATCGGGCGATACTGATAAATTACAACCCACGGTGTACTATCAAGATGCCCGTATATTTTCCGAAATTGTTTTGTAAACATAATCTGGGTGTACGTGTAACTGTTTGTCACTATTATTTGCCATGTATATATTTGTAATTTGACTTAAAAATCATCATTTATTTGACACCTTTATAAGCAACAGTTAAAGTTACAAACATTTTAACTAATCCTTTATCTTTTTTTTAGTTCTGTCTTTAGAAAAATCTGTCAGTAAATTTTAGTTTCCTTTCATTCTGAATTTGTCATTACTGTCGTCTACTTGTGATAATCGATTATAATTTTATATGGTTTGCAAGATATGAAATTAATATTTATAATACTATTAATTAAAAAACAATATTTTAATTTGGAATAAAATAAGAGCTGACAAATAGCAGTCAATAGCAAAATATAAGTAAAGGAATGAAAGAAAATAAGCAATTCCATGAACCGACGCGGACTAAAGGCTATATAATATTTATCCTGTAACAATACTATAATAAAACAAAGTTGGACTTACGTAATCCTGTAAGAGACTATATCACGTATACTGAAGTGAACATTTTCCCTTCAGTTTTAATAATAAACTAAGCAGTAACAGTTTACATGAAGAAAAGTTTATGGATTCAGCTGATAAATATATAATAATGCGCCCGCAAAACTGATTTAAATAATAAAAATTACAAGATTTTATCGTCAAAAATTAGTATCTATAATGTTAAATCTATTCTTTATTTACAAAATCAATACGTAGATTCCGTAATTTCTCATCTTCCTTCTCACAATTTTTTGGTTTTTATTTTTTAACTTGTCGTTTATGCAATCGCATTAGATAAATGTTGAAGGAGGCGAAAGATGTCTTTGTTATTTAACAAGATGTCAGAAAATATTCTCGTTTGCCAGAGAGATTTCTTTGCGTCATCCTGTATGCACGCATAATGCCGTCGCGGCATGGTTGCATATGATTGCAAGGTGCTAGAAAATTCTGACGCAATCTGCGTCATCTCTACTTTGTATCATTCTTTGATATAAGAGAGTAACGCAAAATAGGATTACAGTAATACATTGTACAATAAGTATAATAAAAATACATAAATTGGCTAAAGAATAACAAAAATAGTTTTATCTTAACGTAATTAAATATATTACGGCATTACGAAATATATAATTTAGATTAATGCATCATGGAGTTCTAAAATAGAGAGCTACATTATTGTTCAATTTATAATTAATTAATTAATAAATAAATAATGGATTGGACATATGTGTATAAACATATATATATATTATTTTATATACATTATTATGTATGTATAGATATGCGTGTGTGTATATATATAATTATATGTATATGTATATATACACTAAAGTAGTAGAGTAATATCAGATATCGAATTTTAACGCAATTAATTAATTCATTATTACTGTTAATTTTCTATTTACCTACTTTCTGCTTGCATACCGACTTTCTATTTTTGTGACGGCAGTATAGGTTCAATATATATTTTCTCATAGAAAATAAATCGACCGATTCTACATAATAGATTTTCAAAGATCAGTTATTCTCTCGATCATTAATGGTCGATAAAATCAAAATGGTCACCCATTTTTTATCTCAAGAAAGTATGTAAGATATAAGAACTTTTTCATTTTTAATCGGTGGTTACTGCACTCGAGTACGGGTGAAAGACTAATCGAGCTGCACGATCGGCAGATTTCTTTCCAGGGACGGTTAACGTGAACCCACTCATTGACCCGTTGGTAACGGAACATCGCGACCGCGTTCTCGTTCCTCCTTCGTCGGTATTACGCGATAAGTCAGCGCAGGAAACGGCCCGTGGAGGTTCCAAGAGGTCGTAGGAACGCGAACAATCGACCAATAAATTTCCGCGAAAATTCTGACGTGCGGCCAGAACCTTAGGGGGAAAAAAAAACGGACGGAAGATCGTTTTCGAAGTAGGCCAAGGATCGTCGACGTAGAATTATCCAGGCTAGAAGTTCATCTTCATGCAGCAGTGCCTTTTTATATTATCGCAATACCATATTCCTTCGAAACCGCAACCGCATTATTGTCGTATCGTCATGTCGAAGAACCATCTTACTATATTTTCCAACATGGAAAAATATATGAAAGTGTAAATCACATACAAGAAATATGACGTTAATTGTATTAACTCGAATTTCAGCACAATTCTCACTAGCTTGTCTAACACGCAGTAATTAGCGGTTACTCCATAATGACCACAAATATCATGATATGTTAAGCGGTGATGCAGTAATAAAGGATTTTAAGAGGCAGACACACATACCGTTGAGTATCACATTACAAGATTGTATTGTATATCATGTTGTGTGTTGTAGCACTAGAAGTTAACATTAATTATTAGTAATGTTAACTACAATTAGGTACAATATTAAAACGAATTTTCGTATTACGGCAAGAAAAGCGCCAACGAACATTTTGAGTTATCTATAATTCTCGTACATTTAAATTATGTTTTAGGTTAATTAACTTGAAAAAAATACTATTTGATTCATAATTTTTTTGCACAAAAAGAACGTTTTTTACTAAAGTATCGATCAAAAAATTTAGCTAAATATAGATTAAAAAATAATTATGCTGGATCGTTCGACTACATTAGATGTTCAAGCTAGTTGCTACAATATAGAATGTCAAAACTTTTTACAGCATTATGATTTTGTATAATTATGTTGATGGTCTACCAATTATTTTCAGATTTGTGTATCTGGCTTAATTTTATATATTACAGCAAAACCGTTTTTTCCATATTTTTATATTCAGTTTATAATTTCTTGCAATTTGTGCATATTTATGCACTTATCAATACGTTACCATTATCTTATAACATCGTATGTATATAGAGGCACAAAGGATGTTGAAACATTCAATGGATAATATGAAAGTATATCTAACAATTTTTACCTCTTGCAAAATAAAAGCCGGAGTGATTAGTTGATAGAATTCATTCAATTATATGGAAATGCATCGCAATTAAAGTAGGAGTTACATATAATGTTGAATTATATTACTATACTAATTTAAAAACTTATATCTGCTTATATTAATTTTAATTAGTTAGTGCATGTTTTAATATTAGCGGAAATTAAAAAAAACAGCTGTTTCTCTCATGTTTAATATCAACTTGTTAATAGAACTTTACATTCCTATTATTATAAAATCCTTTTGAAGTCGACTAATATCTATGATTTTTCTACATTTAAAACACATTTGAAGTTTAATTTACTAAAACTCTATCCCTTTCATATATCCCTTTCATATATATCTATTTAGCAAGTATGTGTCGCGAATACGAAGTGGAATCGCTAATTGATATTTTTGCTTGTCCCATACTTTGGCTGATTAGGCAAATTGATATGTCCTCGTACCTACCGGTGAAGCTTAACGATCATTGGATCCGGATGTGATCACAGGATGTATACGAATAATACTGCGGAATGGTTTCCGTGGAGATCGAACGATTCCCATTACCTGCAAGTGTAACCGAGTTCTACTAGCAGGTAAATGGTGCACGCAATTATTGCCATCAGAGCGGGAAATGCAATTTCGTAGCGCTACGCACGACATACCGGAGTTTGCGATGTGACGAGAGTCCTCTCATCAATTTACTGACCTTTTTATCCATTAAATGTATGAATAGAACATTTTTTTAAGTTTCGTCGCTTCTTACAATATCCCGAAGAAGACTTATGTTTTTGTAACGATTAGTTCAGTTGAAATATTTTTTATTATTCTATTAAAATATTATTCTATTTATCATGTGTTTTCTCTTCTGCTCGATTATATTATTTAGATTTTTTTTCGATATTTTATATCTCACTTATTTTGACAAAATTTCAAAATAATAAATAAATTTCTCTCTCTCCCCTCCTTCCCTCCCTCTTTCTCTCTTCCTTTCTTCTTCTCATCATCTTTTTTGGTCAAAATTGTAGTAGATTAGACGGACGCATCTATTTTCCTTAATTACATCTTATCTATTAAGATCGGCAATTCGATTTAGCGCGATAGAAGTTTCTTCAAATCAGTCACGTACAATAGAAACTGTTTTTCATCTCACCCGCAAATATTTCACGACATAACAATGAGAATATTTCTGTCTCATTTCTTCAAATATCCCGATGTATATACGCTTCATATACGTCGGCCCATATGTCCATCCCCGAAGTTTCCGAAGCGCGAAGCTTGTTTCTATTTTACATCGCGCCGCCGAAGTATTTTGGCCCGGCAGGGATTTCCTGCGTGAAAAGAAAGAATGCCATCCAACTTTCATCGTAATGCGACGAGTTGTCGCAATATGTTGCGAAAGTAATTTTTAAAGTAGGACCGCTGTTTCGGCGGGATAGAGTGTGTATGCGTGTATGTGTGTGTGGATTGAACACGTGCACAATAGGCGGCGCGTAATCGCTGATCCTGTTAAGGATACTCCTTTGTGGCAGTAATGAGAAGATACACCGTCACGCGCTCTAATTCGGTTTTAGTGTCGCCGATTATGTCTTCTCGATCGATTACGGGACGTTGGGAAGCGTACGAAACATTCACTGAAGACAATCATGGTATCGCTGTTAAATGACGCATCACTCAACATCAGATCAGATTTAGTGGCCTCGATCTGTGCCATTTACCATAATTGCACGTGGTTTGATTAGTGTATCATCGATCAGGGGCTGAACGATGCAGCCTAAAATTAATGCAAGTCACTTGTGACCCAAATGCATTCGATACATGTTTAATGAATTGATACCATGCTCCTCTATATTCAACTAGGATTATTAAATAAATGTCGTAAAGTTAATACTAAGAATTTATACTATGAAATGAGAATAAAAATGTATTTATATTTTGCTACATTCTATCTAAGTTTGTTTAAATCTTTAAATGATTCTTCAACATCTGTTTCAAGAGATCGACGACGAGTTGTTAAAGCATTGGATAAATCAAAAGGCTAAAACGGATGAATATTTTGTCAATCGTTTCTCACACTTCGTTCTTTAATTAACGAACTTATTGGTATAAATGCGAATTGATTGCCTGCGCAAATGGTAATTTAGCCCTGATAGGAACCGTTTAACTTTTAATTGGAATTCGAAGTGGTGCGAGCAATCCGTACTCGTGATTACCAACGCGAATATCTATTTCCGGTATGAGCGCCAGATGTATCGAATTGTCGAATTAACTTTCGCGCAGGTTCATCAGCTAACGGGCGGGACCGAGCCACGAATCAAGCAACTTATACAAATCGCTGAAATAGGAGCACCGGGTGCATCGTTCGCACGGTAATCGGTGCTGAGTTAACTATAATTATGTCCAACTGAGCCAGTAATTAATTCTAAAGTGAGAAACGATTAATCATCGCGGCCGCACCGCGCGGTGTAATATTTTACTCAATCTTCCGACAAATATTTCTCCTATCTCACAGAACCGGAAAATCTAGGCAACCGGTCGTGATTATGTCCTATTTTTCTGCCATTCTCGTAAGGACAGGCCGTTTTTAATCAAGCGTATATATCTCGACGAGAGGTATTCCTTTGACGAAAATTCTCTACTTACAAGTTAAACAATATTGAAATATTTTTCAAACGGGCATTCCAATGGAATACGTTATGCGAAGGAAAACCAATTATGAATTTATAAGATTACTTGAATTCTTTTAAATTTATTTATTTAGTTAAATATTTATCCATGTAAACTCGCATCTTAAAAATAGTATTAAAAGATGTAGTTTTTTTTGCATAAATACATCCAATACGATTAATTTGAGATTGATTAAGCGGATTATTCTCTCTTTAAGTTCTTTGTAGCAAGTGTCTTGGAAATATACGCGCATAGTCTGCGGGTTCAAATACAAAAATGTGATTTGGTCTCTGCGACTAGATAAAAATGGCTTTATCTGATTTTCGTTTTAATCTCTTCTCTTTCCCATCCAATCGTAAACAGATAAAACAATGCGATTTCTACGTAATGAGATTTATTCATCGTATGGGGGAGCACACGATACCTCGATTGTTTAAGCAGATTCTGGGGTGACGTTCGAGTATGGCTCGGCGCCAACAAAGCCACACCCGAAAGCCCCGGCAGCGCGTCGTGTGAATCGTTTTATACATATATTCAAACCGCAGGTAAACGATATACACGGGCAATTATTTGCAGTGTGTGTTGTTGGGATAGACAAAAACAGACAAAATTCTATCGTACAAAAATACCGAAGGCTGTATTTGAACTGACTAAAAGGCGAATGCAGACATGAATTTCACGCTTTCCTATGCCCAGTGACATGTTTTGATTTAGTTTCGGTTGGGCATTTAAAATGGTTTAGAGAAAATCCAATTCCAAAGTATAAACCCTGCAGGCACCAAATAGTTTCAACCAGCATATGAAAACAATCGGATTCTCAAATAATTGTTCTAGCAAAATCTGATAATAAATGGTCAAAAAATTGACGTTAAATTGTCTAAAGTCTCTATTAAAACAAAAAATATTTTTCACGTTATCAAAAAGAAAAATCTTGATATTTTTAGTATCATATTTTAATACATTTCACTTATCAGAGAGGACAATGTATTTATACTATCTTTATATGTTGGACTATTTATTTTTGTAATTCTATTCTTTTTTTAGCATTTACTTTTCTATTAGGCTGATTTATCGAGATTGGTTCCGTTTTGAGTAAGAGTTATCTCGACAGTTCCCGCAATAATTGCTGTTACAGCCAATAAATGGACTACGTTTATGTTCTTATAGTTCCATTTGGCTCACGAAATTTCCTTCGTGCGACGCTCGAAGCCTTTTTTCCGTAACGCAATTCTTTTCCGTGGGACATTGCTATTCGAGACATCTTGGGAGAGACGGAAAAAAAACCCGCGGAGGAGAGAAAGCCGAAAGGTAAAGAATAGCCTCGTATTCGTGCGGTTCTGCGAGATAGAGTCAACCGTAATTTGAGTCCATTCTTCGACCTTCCGGAATTCGTCGTTCGTGAGGCTCACCACTACCGATGCTTAATTTTCCCCGGGTCTTCTTATCTACAAGCATCCACTATGAAAATTATTACTTGTCGTCCCGAGTTTCCCCGAGATCTACAACTTTGTCCGAACCTACATTTTTGCGCACGTTCGCTCTTTACATCTATTTCCCC
The DNA here is from genome assembly GCF_030848795.1 of Temnothorax nylanderi. Lineage (NCBI taxonomy): Eukaryota > Metazoa > Arthropoda > Insecta > Hymenoptera > Formicidae > Temnothorax > Temnothorax nylanderi. Next base: position 685,005 of record NW_027249161.1, on the reverse strand, counting down.
GCCGCGCTGTAATAGTAATGTTACAAACTACTAATTAGCCTAGTTATCCAGTAATCTGCACTTATTAACTATCACGTTGTTTTCAGTATAACGTAGTTAAAATTGTAGTGCAAACCAAGCAAGTGAGCGCGAACAAACATGAATGTGCACGTATTTCGATAAGTTTAATTTCCTTCAAAATTGGCTCCGCGATTCGATCGCTTCGTGACTTTCACACCCAGGAAAAAAAAGACTCGATGATAACGATTAACGACACAGAATAGAACGCTGAAAGACGTTTATACGAGCGATAGCAGACAACGCCGAGCAATAAACTTGGTCTGGCACTGCGAGGGTTTAGGTAAAATTGCGCTCGATAAAAAGATGTCTGTCGGTGATTTGTCGCCGTGCGCGAATGCCATCGAGCAACTTCGAAGAGGTTTAGAAGGCGATAAACGGTTTGTTGCGTAAACCGCGGCGCCATAAGATCGAGGGATCGACAGGATAATGCGTCGCGACGTCAATTTAACCTTCCACCGTGTGTGATTTATCGGGTTCACTCAATGAGCGAAAGAATCGAAGACCTAAGCTTTCACAACACACAGTGTCGACTATTTCTCTTCGTTTATCGAACGATGGACGGTGACGATTGAATTGTTAGAGAAATTCCATTGGTATCTCTCTGCAAAAGATAGATAGCACATTGAGAGAGATATATATATTTGATTTGCAACTGAAATATTTTGCGTAATAGAGATTCGTAGAAATAATGCGTACGTTTGTGTATTCAGTCGAACTAATCAAGACCTCTTCACGAATATAATTCGGAAAATATTAACGTATTACTCGAAAAGTTTGCGCGTACTATACGATCGTGTTCCAACATTGTATATACTAATGTGACAGCGTCTCAGCAGCGAAACAAATATTGCAAATTACATAGAGAAATTAAATAGAGAAAGTGCCGTCTTCGGTTGGGCTGCAGTGTCTTGGTGTAGCCTAATAATAATATTTCTGTATGAATTTCACAGTACCGGCGGAAAGTTTCGGGACAACGTGAAGGCGCAATTGTGCCTTTCATCCAATACGAGTATATGAATCAGTGAATGTCGTTATAATTACGCACGAAGGAAAAGGAGGGAAAAGGGGTCTCCTAACTTGATATAACAATTAGTTATGTTTAGATATGTTTGTAATTAATCCAATCAATTAAGTAAAATACGACTATACAGGGTTGTCCCGAAACTTTCCGCCGGTACTGTATATACCTATTTTTTCCAACTTACAATTAGCAAACTGCGCGCCGATTACTTGTCGGTCTTGACACACAGTTTTTTTGTTGGAACAATAAATCCACATATTTAAATCGATAATAGATTTAACTTCTAATTCTAATAAGCATCCCTTTTAAATCACTGTAAAAAATTTATTGCAAAAAACATTACTCTAGCCAGAGTTATTACAAACGATAAACGAAAATAAATAAAGTTGGACCGATATGAAATCTTATAATTAAATAGAGAAGATGCCATCCTCGGTCGGGTTGGATCCAAGGTTCGGACCCTCTCTACAATTCGTGATGGGCATTTTTGCCAATTTGATCACTGAGGCACGTGATGATATTTAATAAATAATCGGCGGGCAGTTTGCTAAGTTGGAAAAAGTATACAAAATTCACACAGAAATATTATATTATTAGGCAATCAAGATCCGGACCGATCGAAAATGACATCTTTTCTATTTAATCGTAAGATTTATATCGATTCAATTTCACTTATTATTATTATCATCGCATATTAATTGATTTATCGTTTGTAATAAAGACATGATATAAAAGATCTTATTTATATATTAATAGTTTCATACATTTAAGAAAAATGTGTTTACTATATAAACATGTTGAAGAAATGTCACATTTTTTCTTGAAATTGTATTCATTTAATTTACATGAATATCTATTGTTAAATAAAATATTACTACGAGGAATAATAATAATAATTATTATATCAAAGTTTCTCTGGGAACGAAACTTCGAATCATTCTTAATTGTGTAAAATAAGTTCTGTACTAGGCAAATATAATTGCAGATTGAAAAATTTTGATTTTTACTAAGCACATCGTATAAAAGAGGCGACTCATGGAATTAAAGAAGTTGTGTTTTCTATGTCCCTCTATTCCGGGAAATTCATTAAAAGTTTAATTCCGTCGTTGTGAATATATCCACGAAGCCTTTGTTATAGGGAGAAGTGAATCCATTCTAGTCCCTTGGTCGTTGTTCGATAAACTTTTAATTAGCTATCTACATTTCTCTATCTATCTGGGCACAAAAACTTGTTATGTCCTTCGCGCGATAGACATAATTGATTAAATAAATCGAAGGCTCGAAAAGGATAATTGGTTGGAATAACCCACACGTGTATGACATCAATTACTAATTGTCGGCATTTGTTGCGCGCTTTGATTCTATAGATATTCGATCTGTAGTTTTTCGATCTGATCTATTTTATTTAAAAATAGCTTGAAATGTACGCGGGTATGAATAATGTAATATCTGCCGATATTTCGATAAACGAATTAATATGCGACATTCGTTTCTCTGTCGAGAGACTGTCATTTCACATTGATATTGGAACATAACTATATGTAGTATGCGCAAAATTTTCGAGTGATACGCGAGCATATAAAATAGAGAATAATTTGTGTTTATGATGCGTGCAAAATATGCGGGATAAGAGTAACGGATGTAAAATGTTTTCTAGTAGTTTTATAAATGTACGGGTAAATTAAAGTGAGCGCACACGTCTCTAGTAATAAATCCTTGATGTTATCCGCCAAAAAGTCTAACGAATTATAACTGACTGATCTCTACATATAATGTCCAACATTTATGTCAACGAGAAGAACGATTTAACAACATATTGACAATACCACAGTTAAAGATTTCAATTTTGAATAAAGTCTAAAGTGGCGTGAATTTCGAGCAACGAAATTGCGATATGGAAAGTCCGTGCTATTTATCATCAATCAATCGCTGACATAGAATCTAATGCACGTTGTATTTGACACGCGGCTTGCTCTATTTCAAAGTACTGATATAGCCTGAAGCCGAAACGCGCCGGAATTCGCTCAAATATCCATTGTTGAGTCTGACTTTATCGGCTCGCACAGAGCCAGACAGGCGCTCACGCTAATCCTAGATTTACAGAAACCCAGTGAGGGAAACGAGTACAAAACGTGGGAATTCCTGTAACCTATATACATATTGTATATATATATATATATATATATATATATATATATTGATGTATAATTATGTATTTACTCAAAAGAATTTTGGCAAGTAGAAAACGAATGCCAAGGTAAACCCGAATAATAATACGAAGAAAAAATTTTACATGCCTGTATCTCTGTTTCCCCTCTTTTTAAAACGACATTTCGAATATAAAGGAGGGTATACATTTTAAGCATTTTAGAGAGCCCGCAGGGATCATTGGATTCATTTTTTTTCCACTCGGAATCACTTGCTGAATCCGAGAAAAATGGCCAAAAACATCGTAGTATTCAGTAAAAATTTTTAAACACATTTTATACCGAAGGAAGCAACGGTCGATTTGATACAATTTTGCAGAATTTGATAAAAGCAAGTGATACTGAGTGAAAAAAAAATGAATTCAACGATACCTGCGTGCTCCCCAAAATTCCTAAAATGCATACCGTCCTTTCTATCATCTTTGAGAACTAAGAACCAAATTTATGTCTAGTTATTTACAGATATATTTATCGTCTTTTCTTGGACTATTATGGCGAAATTCATCTCGTAATTCAATATCATTAATTTCTTCCGGTCGACGAGTTTCTTAATCGGTTTCGCGTTCGCGCCCGAAAGGAACACATGATTTGTCGTTGCGGACCGGTAATTAGCGCCAGTACCAATAATTCACGGCTGAATGAATTTATCGGCGAACTGTTGAGATTTTTTGCTCTCTTGTAGCATTCAAAACGCATTTTACTTATTGTATTCTTCTTTCTTCAGCCATCGATTTGCGAGGCGACATATATACATACAGACTACATACGAAAGTAACAGACGTGCATTAACACACAGTCCTTTATAAATTTGTGGACACAGCTGGTTTGGTGAAATAAAATGTAAATCCCAAGTGAAATATTCATAAGTATCATCATTATTCAACTCTATGATAATCGCGAAACACGCATTTATTTTAAAGCATTGAATTCTTTCCATACCTTCTTCAACTTCGTGTACTCGATGTCCCAATCGTGTTGTTTCTTAGAACGTTTTCTTCTCAAACATGTATGCCGTGTGTCGCATACATCCCCGTTTACTTTTATTTATATCCTGACAGCGGCTCCTCATGTAGAGTGTACACTCGTCCGATACTTGCTCGATTTGTCGCGGCTTCGATTTCTCGCGTGCCACTTGTTCACGTCGGCGACGGTTACGCGGTCGCCAAGTCTCTCGGGAACGATCTCGCGGTTATGGACGACTGTTCGCAGTTTGGCAGTGCTTTTTCTCCGCGCTTCTCTCCATCCGGACCGCTGTCTGTCGATCTATCTTGTCATTTCTCCGACATGACGCTTTCGTCACGGGAAAGTTTTGATCGAGTTAACAAAAAAAGACAACCAGTGCTTTCCATAATACATACGAGACCGGCGACGTATTGACACTCGCAGGCAGCAGTTAATCATTCATTAATAAACAATTCGATGTAAGTGATTTCCGCAATTTTACGCAAATGTCGTATGTCATATTTATATTAATTCGTTACTGAAGACACACATTGAATGTTGGTTAAATTTCTTCCTTATATTAAAATAGAAATACTGCGATCGTAAGTTTGTAAGGATAGCGTAGTTCAAAATAAATCAAAACGAAACACACACCGCATAAAGGACTGTATTGTACGTGCCGCACGTACCTAGATAACATAAATAAATGTAAACAGATATAAGAAATATTGAAAGATGTAGGTGTGAGTTGGCTGGGTGTAGCGATATCGGCAGAAAAATTGCAGAGTCCAGTGAATCCGCAGTAATAATCGCTCGCATCTATCACATCTGATTTGCAACGTTCGATTTATTCAGATTTATTTTCACGGCGACCCTAGGCGCATTTCTCACGTGGGTTTTCTCCGTGTGTGGAAATATTCTCCTCCCAGTTACTCCACCGCGGATTTTATTTATCGATTTCGTTCGATTGCGCGCGCGATTTCGCATCGTGACAAGCGTAATTTCCGGTCGAGTTAGAAACTCGCGGCAGCGCTGCACCGTTTGGTCAAATTTCGGGCGAGAAATCACGGCAATGTATTATTGAATAATAACGTCCATAATTAATACTTCAGTTCCTCCGCGCGTCGACAATAGCGCGCGTTGCTCTGATTTCATTAAACGTTGTGTAATTTATGCAGCGAGTTCCACCGTGTGACCTGGAGCAAATGAAATTCATTGTTGCGCAATGAAACGAGCTTTTTTTCGATAAAAAGCGGTCACATTTTGCAAATTAAATGTTGTGAAAGTACCGCATTAAGAATCTCTTTGATTTACCGAATATACTTTCGTAAGCAAAAACTCGGCATAAAAGAGCGTCGACAATGAAAATGAACAATTAACATGAAATAATGTAACAAGAATTTTGATCTTTAACGAAATGAAAATTATTACAAATATTCACGTCGTACTGTGTAATGTTATTATTCGGAATCGTAATAACACTAAAGTAAAATGTAAAACGAATAATGTCTTTCCCCGAGCAAAACGTGAATTGTATTATTAAAAAAGTAATGACGGTTTTTGATTATAAAGTTTCATTGTATATTTATTTATGCATCTAACAAACGAAGTTATATAAAAAATAGTGTATTACGAAAATGATTATCGAATATTCAAATTGACAGATGAAAAATGAGTACCGGAATGCGAAGAAATATCGAAATCCGATATATTCGAACATATTTCGAAAATGATCGAATATGGAGAAGATAAAGTTTCGGTTCAGATCATGGCATAGTAATTTTATCAATATAATACTCAGCCAAGTCAATAGTTAATATTATAATGTATCAAATGCCGAGGCAGTTTAATGTAATATTGATAAAATACATTCAATGTATTATTAATAAGCTGCATTATTCATTATTAGTTTTTATTAGTAAATATACTTATTGCTAATAATTAACATTAATACATATTATATGTGTAGGCTATTAGAATTATTAATTATGTAAAATCTACTTAAAAATATTGATTTAAGGTAAAATCGATTCAGGATGAGTACAGCGCGATATCGAAAACGCGAAAGTCGCGCGTTGAATAATCGAAGAACAAATACCGGACAGCTCATTTTGCTGCCAATTATCGTTAGCCCTCGGTTCCTCGGTTCGGCCTGCTGCGGGATTATTTACCACTCCGGAAACTACCGCCGCGCTCTATTGCGCTCTCGCAAGTGTATAGCGAATGAACTACATACGTCGGCCGGTATTTGTTTTATACGTTTCCGGCGCGTGAATACATAATGGCATTCCAAAAGGATTGTTTGTCCGACCAGGTGACAACGTATACCCAATGGTAAATTTAAACGTTGCTGTGGCTGCTTTGTGCGGCTTGTCGTTGTAATTTATCCCGGCAACAAAGAACTCCCTCATTTGCTGAACATTTTAGGATGGCACATCCGTTCACAGTAACCCCAGTGATTATTCCGAAAACGCGCGCTATTAAAGAGCGCTTTGAAAGAGCTAATGTATGCGAATCAACTGATACAATGCGGAATATTTTAGTTATTTATCGAATCGCAGCTCTATTTTTCCGTTGCGAAATGTAATCACATCAAATGGTGATTTTTGTAAACTTGACACGCAAAGCAAAATATGTAATGCATATTTTCTGCTTTCGTACTATTGTTTTCATTGTACTTTATACCTTCTGGTGTCATATTGAGTTAAAATGTCGCATTTCATCTTCGCGTTGCTTTATCTACCATACGCACTGTTAGTTGTATTAATAAATTTCAAAATATTTTTCTACAGTTAATGGAAAAGAACAGCGACAATATTTTTATTTTTTTGTGAGAGTAGTACAATGACCCAAATATATTTATAAAGTTATTTACAAAATAAAGCAAATCTCTCAGAATTAAAACGTTTCTCTTTGCAAGTAAACTGCAGTTCAATGAAATGAGTAGTCTCAGAGAGAAAAACCGTATATTTCTAAAAAATTTTCAAAGAAATGTGATTCATTATCATGCTTAATCCATATACTAAATATTGTTAAGATAAATATTGTCGGAGAAAAATATTTACTATTTATTTGAACAATTAAAAATAAAAATAAGCTTTTTCCCAATTAATCGTTAAATATTAAAGTTTTTTTTACAATAATTATTATTTTTATTTTTAATTGTTCAAATAAATATTAAATATTTTTATCCAATGTGGTCGGACACTGGTACGTGTCCGGGCACTGGGACGTTTACCTTAAATCTATGTAAAAATGATAACGACTGTATAAATATTTTGATAGTGTTATATCTTTGACGGACATCAAGAGCAATATTTCGATGGAGACAAATTAGAAAAAACATCTGTTTCTACCTTCTTGGTTTAATAGAAAACATAGCTTTTATGATCACACGTTGCATAACAATCTTTATTTTCACTTTCAATGGAACTAACTAACTAACTAATTTTAATTAACTTTCTGTCTAGAATAGACCTGTATATGTATATGTCGTTTAAATTTGAATAATTTAATTAGTTGTGACATAGCAGGGCATATACGGGATGATTTTTACTGTATTCCGCAACTAAAGTAGTAATAGTTTTATTCTATTCCACTACGCAACTATATCAACTATATGTCACAGAAAATTATGGTATAACATTATAACAGGTAAGAATATTGTTGAGAGAGGGGGGGAGGGAGTGACAGCTTTGGCAAAAATAGGGGGCTTTTTGTTGAGTTTGCTGCTTATCTAAACCAATTTTTGATGTTAATCCAATTTTTCCAAGTAACCAGATATTATAATTTAATAAAACATTGTGTTTTATAATTCTTTTAATCTGACATTCTTCGACAAATATATACATTATACCTATATGAATGAGCGTTATAAATGCAACTTTTCGTATTATTACGTTTTTTCGTAATTCTCAGTTAATAAAATCATCTTTTCGAGAAATTTCCAATGAATTTCAAATTTACCACAGTCACTTTAATTAGGTAATTGAATTCGTTAGGGAAATATATTTTAATGCCTAAAATAATAAAAATATATTCTGATATTACATTAAAGCGATTTTTGAAAACGTCGAAATTATTCGCATGACTTACGAGTTTTATTTTATTACATTCAGCATTTTTCAATAAAAAATGAAAAAAGAGAAACACATACAGACAATCGTAAAGCGGAAAATTGTAAAATTGCGCGCTTAAAATACGCGCAATATTAATATACCGATAATTTCATTTCGTGCGAATACAATTCGAAACGGAATTAATATTTCCAACGTTAATCTGGAATTGACAAAAAATTGAAGACTGACGCGGTGGTAGCATCCTGAATCGCGTTCTCCCGAAGTTAATATTTAAAAAAGATGTAAAGACGGTATAAAGGGAAAGCCGTCTTGTTTGTGCATATGCGCGTTTTATTCGACTATACACATACAGTCCATCCCAACGGACGTCAGCCCACTTCCTCATAATGAAGTGCATTATAAAACTGGATTATTCTGACAAGGCTTTCGCGCTGTATTTACATTGTTCCTACTTCGTGTACGTTAACATAAAGCTGTATGATGATTCCTTTCATCAAGATATTCCATCGTCTCGAGAAAAATTTTACATTCAACAATATCTATCTCGAATCTTCATTATAAATATCGCATGTACTTTATTCACAAAATATATTTTACTGCGTAGATAAGCAATGCACAGTATACAGTATAATGTATAATAATACTTACTCTCATCTAAATGTATAGTAATTTTCGCTCTTAAAACGTTTTCATTTAAAAAATTATATTAATTGCCACTTTTGTGATATTATATTCCTTATACCTTGATTTACTAATCTTTTGTGCGTATTCAGAAATTACTAGTATAATAACATGAAGATGCAAATAACTGCAGATCTTTATTTACATCTTTCTTACGAGTGAAAATGTCATCTAAAGATGAGTAATGTTCATGATTAACTGGGATTATAAGAAAAGCAAATAAGCGAGTCAAAAGCGATAGAAAAAGTTTCATTCTGAACGCGTTCAGAAGTTTTTTTCAATAAAGACATCCCGAAGTACCATCAATTAAAGCCCTCGTTCATATCTGTCAATAAAAGTGACAGTAAAGTTTCTTTTATCGTAACAGTATATGTCCTGCGCATATTAATTTATTTACTATTAACGCGAGTTACCGTACAACAAGGCATTCAATATGTACATAATATTTTCGCTTCAGCACCGATAATATAAAGCGATTAGTGACCGGACGTAATGACGATAAATGACATAAGCGCTAAAAGCGTGTATATCCACGGTTAGCGTATATACCCGTTAGTTTATACGACATGTAAATACGATTGACAACCTCGCAATCTCCAATTTGTGTCGTTCGATTGAAATAACAGTGCGAGTCATTTATTATTTATTTTACCTACAAACGGCGCGGAAAAAGTCGGTCGTGGAACGCGTACGTCATTAATGAGGCACTCAGGAACTACATTCCCAATTAGGATGCATTACATACGTGCAGCGTTTAAAGCCTGCAATTAGTGCGGCGCGATATAACATTCTGTATCCTAGCTGCTGGCTGCTGCAAGCCAGACGGTCGGCGCGGGACATTTGTAATGCGGCCGTACGTCATTCTCTTATTGCGCGTTACTTTATTAGACGCGCCGGCCGAATTTTGCCGCTCTCCAGCATTAGCGTGCCGACAAAAACGCACGTGCACGCGTCGCGAGTGAGCAAATAGCAGGTGCAATTTCCGCAGAGCGACGGCTAAGAGCGGTCGTTCGGTTCACGGTCTTGGGATGTCGCGATGTCCATTGCACGAACATAGGAGTGCCGGGCAACGAGATCATAAAACGTGCGACTATCCCACGTGAAAGCACGTAGCTGCGCAATCTCGTACATTTTATTAATACGCAATAAACTCGGGAAAAATTTCGCACGGCTATTCATGCTTTTTGCAACACTTTTAACCTTTCGCGATTTTAAATAGAGGTAAATTCAGCGCGGTGATGTTTATGATACTCTCGTACTTACTTCGAACGTTAAACGATTACGATTTTATAATTCAGTGCTCTTTTTTAATCACAAGTTATTATTTATTAAACAGAAGCAAAGAGATATAGTGAGTTTTCCATCGTTATGCATTGGTCATTATTGTTTATATTGTTCATGTACAACGAGGTGATATAAACTGATTGTGACAAACGTCTGTTGAAGACATGCCTGTTCAATTGACAGTCGAGAGTTGAAACTTAAAAGATGATAGTTTGGAATTTACATATGAATACGTATGAGTATGTAAATTCCGAAGTTATGTAACGGACACACGTGAACATGTGTGCCTGTGTACAATCCAAACTATCGCATTTAAATGGTACTTCGAAAATTACATTTCATAAACGGAAGGAACAACGTTGAATCACAATAAAGTTTCACGTGTCACGTATAAAGTTTCACGACGCGCGCGCGCGCGAAGGTTTAGCGCGTATTACGCGATGTCACGTATAGAGGATACTCGCATTCTCGTAAAGTACACTTCGCAAAAATACGGAGTTATATGTGGGGGGATTGCAAACACCGAAAGCGGGTGTAGATGTTGTGTTGTGCGCAGCGCAAGAGTCGCTGGATCTTCCAGTTAATGCACGCGATACATTTTCACGTGCGCTTATGGACCGACATCCACCGACGATAATTGCCCGTTCCATCTTTACGATAGAGAGACACTTTGGACAGGTTTTTAGGGAGCTTTGTCTGTTCTCTCGCGCATGAAAAATCGTTCCGCCGACGTGTTCCGGTCGTAGCGAAGTTACGAGGGCTTTTATCAATAGAGTGTTCAATTCTCTGCCGCGAAAAAATGAGATGGTACCAAAAACGTTCCACAAAAATATCAACGGGTTTAATGGAATGAAAAAGTTAACGAGTTATTTTAACATTTTATAAAGGACAGTCATTTTCAATGTAGTATCAAATTTAACGAACTAAACGCGCTTCCCACGAAAAATGCACGACGTTAAAATAATAATAAAATGTTTGATAAAAAGGAGCAACCTTCGAGAAAATTCTGAAACTAAGAAAATATATTTTAAATAATGTATCAACTTTAGAAACATTATTAAATGAACTTAAATTAAATTAATCGAAATAGATTTATTTTCTTTTGTAAATTTATAATATTATTTACGTGGTGTTCAATCAAATTCATCGTCCACGTGTACATTACATCGCTAGTATGATGATAGAATTGTCTCTTGTTATTTTCGGCACAGAGCGCAGATATTTTTCCGAGGATTCCACGTATATTCTGGATGCGAGTTTTATAATCCTCGATATGCTATTTGTTTTGTCATCGAGATGGCTTTGCAACATATCTCGAGTCACGATAAACCGAAGGTGCAAGCTGTGTGCCATACGCCTTGATCCTCATGCATATTCAAATCTAGATTGCCGTATACCGTGTGTACATCGTCCATCCCCGAAATCCAAACGTTTTCCGCCTGCGTCGCTTCATAGCGTTGCTCCCATCTCTCACCTTTATGCGCGATCTTTATCATTTAGTGTGAAGTAAAAGAGCCGGACAAGTACGGCATTTGTTGCGCCTCATATGTTTACAAGAAATTAAACGAGTTTTAAATATTCATTCTCTATTAGTAAAAAAATTGAGAAGTTTTTATTATCTTCAACGAGATATACAAAATCTTTACGTTATATCACACAGGCTAAATATTGAATAACTAAACGAAATCATAAACATAAATAAATGATAAAATTTACATTTTTCTCTATAAGATTAAATTAATTGCACTAGAAAGCAAATTCTTTTTATTCAAAGAACCATTAAATACGTAAATAAATACAAAACACATTTTTATCTATTATCTACTTCGTCAACTCTTTATGTATCTTATATGAAAAAGGAATTACGATTCAGAGGGGATTTAACAATATGTAACAACGCGAAAAAATTCGCGGAACTTCGACTTTTGTGTAAAAGTATCTGAAGCACAACTGTGGAGTTGAATAGTGGTGCGCAAAATACCGGGATCCCTCCGGATGTGGCTATAGGGAACTCCCCTACAAACCCCCTACAAACTCCGAACGGTACCACGTCCGCACCATTTTGCCATTCTTCGACTAATGCCTAGCTTATAAAGTCTACGTGTTGCGAGAATATATTAAGCCGAGCATGGCATGTTGTACTGAAGTTTTCTTAGTTTTTCATTAATAAAGTTACTCTACCACGGAGTTAGAATATATTCGTGGATCCTTGAATATTTAAATTTGTGGCCTTCAGAAAAGTTGAATTTGCAGTTCCTTAGGTGGTTAGAATGTTAAACTTTAATTGTCTTTGGGCTTTCACATTCTGGGACTCTAAGGCTTTAAATTTTGGGATGTTTAAATTTTTGAAGTCCGTAGATCTTAACGTATTTAAATTTTTAAACGATAGGTTCTCTCAATCCCACTTTTTGGAGCTCATATCCCAAATATTTAATTTTGCCAATTTTCAAACTTTAAGATATTTTTAACATTTTTTTAGATTTTTTGAATATATCGAATTCGATTATTTCGATATTTCAAACAAGTTCTTAATTTGTAAAGATTTCTATAAAATTTTGTAGAATTGAAACGTTTAAAATGCAAGAATTATTATTAATTAAAACTATTATCATATTATTATTGTTAATCAATCTATTATCACGAATAAGCTTATTTAAAATATTCTGAATAGCTATTAGTAATAAAATCAACAATGCGGTACGATAAGTTACAACAATAGAGGTATTATTACAATATTCCCTATAATCTGTAAATTATCAGGAATTATCTGAAAGCCATAGATTTTAATAGAACAATGAATAATATAATTTAATGTTAAATAACGCGAAAAATTTCCTTTAACTAAGAGCTTTTAAATATTTATACGAATCCGATGTGAACATGAACGAAAGAGGAGTTTTACCGTAATTATCTCGATTTTCCACACACATAATTCACAATAGCGCGCAGTGGTCGAATGTATGAATGTGTTTTGCATGAATCTCGCTTCACGCAGTGACAGAAACATGCGATCTCGGTAGTCGACAGGTAAGGATTACGTAAATGCACAGAATCCTGGAAATCCTGACGCGTTCACCGCTGACGCGTAAGCAAAAAATCTTTACACACCCGCACTGATGCTGTAAAACGAGAACTTGTTGACCTGCGTAATTTTTTTCTTGTCTATAAATTAAAAAGATGAAAGCGCGATATTCGAGAATTTCACGCTAGCAAAAAATTGTAAATTTATAGCGAATATTTTGAAGTTATTGTCGCGTATAATTGGCGTATAATAGTCGCGTGTAATTGGCGCATACACAAATAGTGGAATATATTAATAATGTTACTCTTGAACATCTGAACATAATTTATAGTGCCATTTATTTCTACAATAATCGTAATATATTAGAAAATTAGGCTTGTAATATGCAAAGTAAGAAGATAATAGGCCAACGAAACGAGTTGAAGAAAAGATGTAATACTGAAATAAGGTTTATTTGTAAATATTAAGTAAAACACGTATTTACGTGTTATGGTAATTTTAATTTAAGTTAGTGTTTAATTATACCAATATGATTATTTTTAATTTAATATTATTTTTTGTATTCACTTAATGTACTGAGGAAGATTAATAATATTAGATTAATAATAAGTAAAGTCGAAAAAAGAAACGTTAATTTTTACTTAATATTTACAAGTAAATTTTATTTCAATATTATATCTTTTCTTTAGCTCGTTTCTTTGGCCTATCACCTTCTTTATACTTTGCATAAAATAATCGAATTTAATCATAGCACAAAGTTAATAAGAATTATTTAAGATTAACACTTTCCTGATCCGTTGTACTTTCATTTCCATAAAGAAAAAATTCTCACATATAATGTATCAATATATTTCATGTATGCAATGCGCACGGCACTTATTGCTTCATTCATCATTTATGCAATATCACGGCTGTACTGTCAGATCTTGAATCGAAGGATATCTTTTCTCACAATAACGCCCCAACATTGTCCTTTCCTTCACAAATCCTTAGGATCCTTCAATCTTATCGCGTCCTCCTCTCAATTCCCCCTCGGAAAGCATCGTGCATCATTTCGCATTCTTTTCTTCGCCGTCCAAGCGGATCGTATGCAGAAAGGGAACGACGAGCTTCTTGAGAAAGAGAGAGAGAGAGAAAGAGAGAGGGGAGAGAGAGAGATGGATAGTGTAATCGCGGAGGACTCGCGAATGGAAGCCGTTACGAATGTTTTCCGATGGCACAGTTGCTACGACCTCGCCATGAATATCTTCTCCGAAAGAAAGTACTTATGCGCGCTTTACTGCACGCGAGACGAGGCGCGTCCCGTTCTTATGCAAAATCCATTTGAGAATAGAAGAGGAGAGAAAAGACATCGCGCCGCGCCGCGCGCTGCATTGCGCCGCGCCGTGTCGCGATGAAACGTTAAACAAAAGGGACTCGCAAGCGAAACGGAAAATAAAATAGGAAATCCTATAGCCGCGATGCGGCAATTTCGGCGTTGTGACGGGGATTTACTCGCGTTACACGATGTTGTGTAAAAGCAATGTCGGCGATGCGAGAAAACCAATAGACGAGTATTACCCGCTCGGGTCTCCCTACGCCAACATAAAGCGAACAGATATATATATATATATTAATAAATAAGTTAACTATGTCGTAATGAATTGCAAGAATATACGATTTGAAAGTAACGAGAAACAAATTGAATTTTAATGGCGAAATTGTAAATATTCACAAACCGTATGTGAGACAAATCGAAAAGCATTACGTATTCCATTTCTCGTAACGCGAAACCCATTAGAAACAAATAATAAAACTTCCATTTTGTTATTCGCAACATTTATATTCTTTTTCCGTTCCGGCACGGCTGTACGACGACCTGAACACAAAAATTGTAAAATATTTCGGCTTTTTACATAACGATTTAGGTAACGTAAGTCTGATTTAAAAGAATTTTTAATTTAGCGTTCGACAAAGATCGTCATTTGTACTTTAACGTACGTTGCGGTTTTTATTAAAGTTCCGCACACTTTTACCAAAATGCTTGTTCCTAGTTCCTTGTTCGTAGCAAGTTTCCTACTTTGCCCAATTTTTCATTTAAAATTGGTGCGCCGCGTCGGCGTTGCGCCAGATGGACTGATCCGATCGATATCGAGATGATTCAGTACACACATATAGGATCTCGTGTTTTAAGCGCTTCCCTATTCCATTTATATTGTGCATGCGTCGCGAACGATTATGCGAAAAAGAACAGCCGGAATTCTCTCGTTAAATATAAGGAAAAACGTCATTATGATGAGAGACTAGGACGAATAGTCGCGCAGAAATAGAAAGACGAAGCGCGAGACGAATGATCCGTGTTTCCATAAAAATTTCATGTCCGTGCACTCCTATGGGACGGTCCCCAGTGAAAAGAGCTTAGCGCACAAAGGCAAAGCGTTCATTAAAATTTAGTGCGCATCTCTGAACGGCGCCGATGTTGGCTCTTCGAGCGCTCGCTTCTACTCCGTTCACACCCTCGTTTATCGCATCCGTGCATATCGCGACTAAATCATGACTGCACCTTTAATTATGCGTAAAACGCACTCCCTGGGTGCGCGACAGTGTCTTCTTAACGGTATACTGAATACTTCAAATGATGCAGCAATACATTTTTTAAATAATCTTGAGTCAATGTTTGATTCTTGACGCAAATGGCATTTTTAATTTTAAATCAAAGGGTAACATAATCGAAGGGTGATGTTTTCTAGAACGGTGGTTTAACTCACTTTGCTAAGAACTTAAAAAAGATTTTAA
This sequence comes from Temnothorax nylanderi, assembly GCF_030848795.1. Taxonomy (NCBI): domain Eukaryota; kingdom Metazoa; phylum Arthropoda; class Insecta; order Hymenoptera; family Formicidae; genus Temnothorax; species Temnothorax nylanderi. Next base: position 668,934 of record NW_027249161.1, on the reverse strand, counting down.
TCTTAGAGTCGAGAAAATTAAATTTTCGTGATTTTATTAAAAAAGTGGGTTAGATTACATTATCAGATCACATGCTCTAATTATATTTTAATATAAAAATACATATATCTGTATTTTCTTTGTATATTAATTGCAAATAACAATGTCATGCAACAAAAATTTAAAAAATTGTTTTAATTTATTATCTTACTGAAAAGCCAGAGCCAGTTTTCCGTTAAACAATCTAAAAAATTGTTTTCTTTCTTTGAGAAGTGTCAATATTACTTTATGATATCCCAAGGCGAATATATCTTCTCTCTTACGAGGATCTTCCTCGATAGAGAAGGAAAGAATACGAAATGATAGCGCGATACAATGGCACGATATTTTCCAAGATGGAGAAGCGATGAGATTGAAGATAACTGAAGATTCGAGAATAAAAGAACAACGATTTGTAAGGTTATTACGAATAAAGATGCTAGGCATCCATTTAAAATAAGGCAATAAGTTTGCAAAATTATATATGTATGTTTAAAAACATCTTCAATTATTCTATTCCATCTTTTAACTAATAATTGTATATGCAGTTTAACAGAAGGTACAAAGTATATGACGATAAAGCTGATTAATATTAAAAGGAATGTGTTCTTATCGAAAATAATGCAACTTTCATTTATTTAGCGATGTAGATATAATATTTCGAGTTTTATGTCTCTTTATATAATTTGAGATTCCATCTCCAATCAGTTCCAAAATACTGTTAATATTCTTTTTTTTATATAAAGTAACTGCTTGCTTATTTAGAAAATTTTTATGACAAAACAAGGTACAAATATTATTAGTATGAGCTCATTTTGTACTTAATTTTTTATGTAATATTATATATCTTGCACCATTTTTCCTCACATTTCTCCTGGTACCTCGTAATATGACCCGATATTCCGCAAATAATCCGATTGAAACTATCGACAGACTTTCCTACAGAGGACTCTTATCATTTTACGTCCAACGGATGCTATTGAATAATCCATTTTAAAAATATCAATTTAATATCGAAAATTAAAACACGCGCCAACCGCATTCGCGCTCCCCATTTTATTTTATTGTGCTGCAACAGGCTGCGCGATACAAATTGATGGAGATTGCGTGCATCGGAAACGGAGCGGATAGGGGATAGGGTTCTAGCTTTACAACCCATCTGCAAAAGGGCGTTATGTCGCGGGTACGCCGATATATCGGGAATTCCGTGGATGTATATGCGACGGGGGTGATCCACGCTCGTATCGGTCACGTCGCTCTCGAAGGAAGTCGGTGACTGTAAGCCTTATAAATTATGCGGAAAGAGAATAAGCTATCGGCACACGTGTAAACTGTGCGTTACGCCGCTGCAACATTTCCGCCCGTTGGAAAGGTCTCATGGGCGCAGACCGGAAGCGGCAAAACGTTTAGCGAAGTAGCGTGCCGTTCCCTTGGTTAACTATCGCGAGTCGGTAATTCTAGCAACAGTTCATAGCGGGTGGATAAATAGGTAAATGGTGCACTACGTGCTGCGAGCATGCATAACGCAAGAGTTCATACGCTGTATAATGTCAGCCTTTGCTGTCCTATTACATTAATTCACGAACTAAATCGGCGATCTCGAGGAAACATGAAAATAAATATGTATACAATGACAAACGTGACTCTATATCAACGAGATAAAGGAAGTGGTATTAAGTTCAATAGGGTGATAAAATGACACCATTATAATTAAAAATAAAATACCTTATATTTGGCAAATAATCGCAGTCTTATTACATCGACAGTTTTACAATTATTAATTTTCTATGTTCCAGATAAAAAACAAATACTTTGTACTTCTTTTCACTTAACACTATAACTATAAGGCCTTTATTCGCGAGTACACCTAAATACATTCTAGCTCATCCTATCTTATTGTAAAAGTTCATGATAGAATTTCAGTGGTATACCCCAGTACAGAAATCGATAAAATTAAATTTTAATAAAAAATTAAAAATGGAGCAATTTATGAAATTGGAAGAAAAAACGCAATTGAGCGCATCTCGCGTCTCCCTTTGTCTATCAATGGAAAAAAAGGTAGTCGAGTGTATGTGTCCGTCGACTATTAATTACTGATTGCAGTAAGTACGCAGAAGCAGCGAGAAGACTGTACTTTAAACTAAACGAAAATAGAACGCAGAAATAGTCTCTAAGGTGCGACTCTCCGTAGGTCCTTACCCCGCAGATTTACTACAGTTCGTTTTATAAATATCATTTTGTCGAAGTCAAGTTAAGCTTGCTTGCGATATGATGCTCAGCTTCATTAGCTGAGTCATATAAATACTCATTGAAAATAATAATCAAAATAATGTTCACGATACACATTTTTAATCAATTTTAAATATATAGAACAAAATAAAGAACAAAAAACTCACTATTTGATAGTTCTGATTCTGGTTCTGGTTCAGATGTTTTTGCAGTTGGTACAATAATACTTTTTTCCGTAACATTATTCTCCAATAATTTTGACCTTACAGCCGTAAACTTCTTCTCCGACAATTTTGATGACTTCATAGCAGATTTATTTTTATCTACAATTAATATAATATAATATTAAAACCTGGATTGTGTTTAGTTGGAGTTAAGTTAAATAATATTATTCTACATTTTAAAATGCATCAAACCTGACTGACTGCAAGATTTTTTTGTGAACACAGGAATTTCATTAAAAAGGATTTTTAATTTCATCTACATTTTTTTTCAACTTTTGTTGTCGGTAAACTGTCTCTGCTTTTTTTATTTTTTCTTCGTCGTCTTCCGAATCTTGCGAAAAAGCAGTCTCAGTTCGACCAAGAAGTATCAAACGATCCATAGCTTCTGTGAATGTCTCTGAAATAATTATTTTATTACATTTATTGCGATTAATTAATAGAAACCTATAAGTTAATTAGTTTACCATTTTTAATTAAAATAAAATTTTTAACTACATAAAGGCATTTACAGATCGACGCAATTTAATTATAGATTTAGAATTTAGTTTTAATTTTTGTGCATCACCATTATGTGCGTTAGCTGTGATCTGTTGGATCGAGCTAGTCTGTGAACACCTTTGTCAGTTCGGATATAATATTCATAAGGTTCTTTTATTAAAAAAAAAGGAAATATTATTTGTACATACTACATACTTGCTTGCCCAACAATGTCAATATTGTAGAATGGCCATGAGTCTGGTACTTCAGATTCTTGTTTCACCATATCGTGGAGTTCATTGATGTTCTTTTTTGTATATGGAGGAGGAAGAAACGGAACTTTTAATCTTTTTGTTTTCTCGTCTCAGTCAATCCAGGCTGAAGGGACAATATCAATTTCTTTCGTGAGACCTTTTCTCCCACGTTTAACAAATCTCACAATTTTAAATCGATAAATCATTTTTTCGCCGTCGTCGCTTTCAGACATCTGTATAAATATGTATAAATTATCCCTTACATGACACTGATGATGTTGGTCACACTTAATAGCAACAAGAAAAAATTTGGAAAAATTAGATGCAGGGCACAAAATCTAAATTAATATCGCACCGGTATAAGGCTGCGTTCGGAAACATCACCCGAGTGCACACGAGCAATACTCCGCTCTCTTTCTATCTCAGCGAGTTAGAAGGAGAAGAGAGTATACCCGTGGGTACCCGGGTGACGTTTCCGAAGCTTAACACGCGCGACACTCTCAATCAAACTCTAGTACACGGCAACACTAATTACGACGCAAAATAATACACGAAATGGTACACGCGGTTGCAAGCACGAAAAACGCGAGAAATGGTGGATTCGCGATCTCGAAATCAGGTCGCTGCCACGTAGTCGCCTGCGTCCCTTCCACGGTCGCGATCTCCAGGAGCCTGCAATCTCAATCCGCGATCCCCCGAAGCCAACGAGACTATCCCGGGGCCTCTCGCTCTCCATACCGACCACCAACACCAAAGTAAGCCTTCTCGGCAGTTAACGCGAATTATGTACGAGTCGGTACGAGCAAGAACGCGACCCGGAGGGCGGTGTCGTGGCTTTATTCACGCGAAATGTTCACGGCAACCTCACCGAAAATGTGTTCTTCTTTCACATCGGCTCGTATCCGTCCGGGCTCGGGTCTCGGGTCTCGGCAGCCAGCAGCAGATAACGGCGCGATAACCTCCAAAATTTTTACGTGCCAACGCCGGAGAACGACCGCGAAAATGCGCTCGATAGAGGAATCGATGACGTGCGACGCGCCCCTCCCAGGCGCGCGGCCCTTCGGCGCGATAGCGCGGGCCAATTAGGGACGGGCTCGCAGGCCCGCGATATATCCCCGCACAGTGCTGTCAGCAGCGTTACGATAGATGTAGTTGTAGCCTATCAGTTCTTCTAAAACTGATTAGCGCCCAATTTAATTATTTATTATTTATTGCCGAACCAAATTATTTATTTACCATTTATTTATTATTATTTATTATTATTTATTATTATTATTTATTATCATTTATTATTTATTATTATTTATTATCATTTATTGCCAGATAAATTAGTAGAGCCCTGCCAGCCGAAGAACCCCGGCCGCGGCAGGTGAAGGATAAAATAATCCTGTCTCAATTTTAACATACGTATACATATGTTAATAATTTCTAAAACAATTAAGAAGTCGATCTAGAAGCCAAAGAGAAGAATCTCGACAGCACCTAATGTGGCGCAAGTGTGGATCGCATTAGAAACTCAGTCAAATCCAGACCTGCGCCCGTTCAATTTTATGTAAATGCCATATTAGGCGCGGACATGGCCCTGATATGGCTCTTTCCAGTTTTTTAGGATAAGGCTGTGGCGTGGCAAACTTGCATGGCGCTGACAAGTGTCGTGGCGCTGGCAAGGCAATTTCTACCATGTATTACGTAGATACTATATTATTCTTAGTAATACGTAAAAAGTTCTCTTTCATGATCCTATCGTGCGCAATTTTGTTAAAAATCTAGTGTTTTATATACCTGCATTATTTGATGTATGAATTAATTTGTTACGTAATGTTAGATTTTGATGTTATGTTAAATTAATCTATGAGTCACCGACTATAATTGCTATTTTATCGCGATAATAAATCTTTTTAACCGTTTTTTATAATAATTATGTCTTTAGAAGTTATATGTTTAGTGTTTACTGTATAATTTTGAATGATCCATCGGTATCACCGCTTCCGGTTAATTCACGTATAGAAACTGAAGCTGCAAATTGCTTTTAGCGATTTTACCGTAGTTGAAACTTATCGCAGCGTAAATGATTGCAATGTATTATTGTTTCACACAACATGTAATATAATTTAAGATAGTTAGAATTGATTACGCGCATGCACTATCGTAGTGATGGCCAGATGGCCAGATGATGGTAACATGACTCAACAATTTTGGATATAACCAAAATAATATATAAAAGCAAATATTAAATGACCATGAAATGGAAATAATGATGGTAATTTGGTAAATGTAATTGTTATACGTTATATCTTTACACCTGTAACATTTAATTTTTGACACTTGATTATTTTCGATAATTGAAAAGGATATGTTGCCAAAGAATTCGAGCTACGCTCAATAAAACGTACGATAAATTTAATCGCACGAATTCATGCATTTTGAAACCATTCGATTGACAGAAATATCAAGCGATGACAAAGGCAACGCACTTTACCCTGGTATACGCGCATGTTGCTTTATCGTGTTATGGATTGACAATTTCTCTCTCTCTCTCTCTCTCTCTGGTAATTCTTATGGACGTCCAATGCAGTCTGTGAATAACATATGCGCCAAATACAAAAGCTCAGGGGAAACAAAACGGAAAAATACAACGCGATCTATCCTCGCACGCGATGATCTCCATAATGAAAGAGAGGATTATTCCCGAAAGCGAATAAGGGATTTGTGTCGCTTAACGAAATCTGCATCGCGGGATTAACAAATATTTTTCTAGGGCGCGTATACACATAGTAGTTCGGCGCGGTGCGGCGCGGGGTAGCGCTATGTATTTTCACTGTATTCTCGGACCGCATTTACCAACCTTGCGCAATCCGACTCGGTTCTGCCTCTCGCAAAGCTCGTATATTTGTATATACGCATCGCCATTGTAGCTATACGTTTCGCGGGCTCGCGAAAAAAAAGCCCTCCAGCTTCAGTTTAGAAAACGCGCGGGCAGTCCTACTCTTTTTCTTTCGCTCGCCTTCCCAACAGCGCCTTTGCTTAGTTGACTTGCTGGCAATTGTATTTCATTGCTCTCAATCCCGGCTGCCGCAATGTTATTTTGCAAAGATGATAAACGCGTAAACGAAAAGAAAAGCACGCAGTTTTGTAATTTCCGAGTGACCCGCGGAAAAATTAACGAACGCGCACAATTAGCAATTTGAATACATATTTCCGCTGGGAAATCAAAATACATGAAGTAATCCAATTTCGAACGATAAATCTATAAGGACTAATCCATTACTACGAATTTAATTAAAAAAAAAGAATTTAATACATTTAATGGCCAATATTAAACAGAGAAAAACTCTTTTTATTTAAAATATAACAGTTTACTTTGAATTAACGAAAATTAAGTAGACTGAGAGAAAAAAGTAGGTACTCTACATACATTTAAAGTGAGAAAAAAACGCGATAATTATTTGTAATGAAATTTGAATGTATATTCCAAGGGATGTTGTAACTTAAAATCAGCGAGGGCGTTTTCCTGCATTTTTGTGCAAAATCTGACCACACATGGCAACATTTACTTTCGTCGAGTATTATGGGGCAACTGCAACAAAAGGAAGAAACCGGCGAAGCAAGGAGCGTGCCTTGGAATTTCGCGGAATATATTTCAACGCGTATAATATATTTCAGAATTATATTCACAGCGCGACGCTTACGTAATGCTACCGCAGACTACCGGTGTATGTAGCCGTTGTATAACATTTCGCGAAACTTATATTTAAAAAGAGATGAATGTGAGAGAGAGAGAGAGAGAGAGATATTTATACGTCTATTATAGTCGTTCTACCTATGCCGGGGTCAACCATAACTACTCGTGCCGCTTTTTTCTACTGTTTAATTTACTTCACACTACCATGGGCTATATAATAGTCGCAATAGAAAAAAGCAATAACTGCTGCGGAACATTTTTACCTCTACGTCTTTAATGTTTTTCATTGCGTATCTTTTGTTATAAATTTAATAACCTTTTGCTCAAAAATAATAATTGATTTAACGGTTCATTTTTTTATAGAGTTTAATTTAATTTTGTATATGTATATCGTAGGTAGAGAAAAGTTCTATTTTTTCTTTGTTCGTTTCCACATTTCTTAAATAATGACATTAGCAGAATGAATTTGTGACCAATTTACGTGGCATTCTTGAAAAATGAACGTACTTTATAATAACGACGATGCAACAAAAGTATCAACTTATAAATTGGCAAGCAAACTTATAAGCCGAAAAAAACTTTCGGAATTCGTTTGAAGTTTGAAGTTTGATGTGTCACGGTTGATAATGCTCAGAGAAAGAGAGAGAGAGAAAGAGAGAGAGAGAGAGAGAGAGAGAGAGAGAGAGAGAGAGAGAGAGAGAGAGAGAGAGAGAGAGAGAGAGAGAGAGAGAGAGAGAGAGAGAGAGAGAGAGAGAGAGAGGAAGAGAGAGGAAGAGAGATTAATATAAAATTCGAAACGACTGATAGATACAATCAATGTTGCAGTCGGTTTGAATTTTTATATTTTCTATACCTGTGTATATTTTCATGAACTCTCATGTTGACATAAATATCTCGTTATTACGTTACGCGCTACCATTATTTTTTTTAAATGTGATTCAGTATAAGGACTGTATTTCAATATTATATTTTAATATAAATTTAAGCATTATTATTTAATACAAAATCACACGTATAACTGATCAACTCTGGAATAATTTACTAAAAATTTTGAATGTTACTTTCTTGCATTTCAATTTATATAATTAATCTGATTTTGGCAAAAGATATCAATATCAGAAAGACCTTCTATTAAAAATATATTAAAATGGGAAAAGAAGAAAAAGTAACGTATCTAAATATTAATAATATTTCCTTACTATATAGATATAGATTATAAATATTTAATATACAATTTTTATTTCACATATAAAATTACAGACATGGAGAAAGAGTAAATATTTCATTCCGCTTTTCATTGTCCTGCATGATGTACGAGCACCATAAAGTTATTTCGATAAAAGCTTTATATTTTAAATACATCAATATTTTATACATATATTATTTGTTATAGTTTTATTTGTTTCTACTTCCCTTATTTCTCATTATTTATCTAATGAATAAACTCAGAAATATAATATCTATCAATTACAATGTGCGTGCTCTTAATATTAAATATCCTTTACCATAAATATTATTAATATATTTTATCTTTGGGTTTTTACTTTCTGAAATTCTGTTTTCCGAAAATCTATATATTTCTAATCCATATAGCTTAATAAAAAATGTAAAAGATATTTTTAGCGGATTTAGAATTAATTACTCTTTTGGAAAAATAACTCTTTATTGTTATTTAACACTTTTTATTAAGCATATTTTAACTGAAATACTTCCTATTGTCTTTTTATTTTACAAGCTTAAATTTTCTATAATTTTTTATACCGCGCTTTACGTGCGCAATAATTATTTTACTGCTTAATACAGCATTAAACTTTGTACCAGTAAATAATCTAACTAGTCAATAACATGTCGATAACAATAAGTTCTATTCTGTAAGCTTTATATACGCGTACATTTCAATATGCAATGGGTCAATAGACGTTTATATATATTCCAGAGTTAAACATTTGCATTAATCTCTCTCAATCCATTCATTTCAAGGCAATGGTTCTGTGAGATGTTATATTTATGTGTACCATTAACAGAACCATTACTTCAAATTAAAATAAAAGATAATTTGTCATTCACCGGCACGACGCGCAACAGCGGAGTTGTAGCTACATTTCAACTACGTTGCCGCTGCGAAAATACAAATATGAAATCTACATGTATTATAACAGCATTTAAAACAGATAACATTTCATAAAATTGTTATTTTACACATCGAACTTTTTATTTGCATATTACTTTGCAAGAAGATATTTGATAAAATAGTTATTATAATTTTCGAAAAAAGTTGTTTTCAGGTTTTAATTTTTATAAAATTTTGTAAACCTTATAAAATATTATTCTTTGTCCCAAAAGATCTTACTTAAATCACTTAAATAAATGATCTAGCCAATTAATTTTGCAAGTAACAAATAATGTAAACTTACTCCATGACGAACTCCGCCGTTATTCGGTATCTCTCAAGTCTCGTCCTTTCTCTCAGGGTTTCTCGAAGCACAAACTCAACATAACATTCACGGAAACGCTGTTAATCATGATTGCGCGCGTATTAATTATCAGAGTACGATAATCACGCTGCATTTTGCATGACATTCCCAACATTGCCCGAACGCGACGCGCAATCCCGCGAAATACGTGAAATATATAATTAATAAATGATACATGGCTTTTCGTTATCTGAATCATACGATCCGATGATTTGCTCTCAATTCGGAAATAGTAACAGATAATTTGTACTTAAACGAAAAATTTGAAACGTTTGAATTTCTATTTTAAACGACTCTAATGTTTATTTCTACCAACGTAACTTTAATTTCGGTTTAACTTATACTTTTTATATCTTTTCTTAGTTCTGAAAATTAGAAGACAATAAAAAGCAAGATTAAACCGAGATTAAAGTCAATCTACATTGATAGAGATGGACATAAATTGCGCGAAACACTGCTTTAATAAATCGACATTATTAATGCCAATGCGTGCATAGTGTAATGCCGTTACGAGCGCCTAATCGCGAGAGTTAATTAATCGCAATGTCAAAGTTCGGTATCATTAATTGCTCGCGGGGAACAATTACAGGGTCGAGGGATAATACGCAACTCGGAGGGGCTCGCTATCACTCGAGTATCGAAGGGAGAGTGATAGCGCGGTGACCTAGTGTACGTATACAGCACGCTGTGTACGTCACAACACACATACCAAAGCCACATCCTAGCCTATTCTATGTAGAAAATATTTAATGTATTGTAAAATAAATACTACACGCCGAAATATCGTGCTCTTTGCTTTCCAAATGGTGGAGCGTACCGAATTTGTGTACATAAAGCGTCACGCTGTACGCCGCGCGGCAGAAAAACGAGAACCGAAAACCGAGTGCCGAGTGTCGCGTGTATCAACTGACTCGTCTTGTCACTGTAAAATATTTAACAATAAAGATACGTTATACAATAAAAGTATGCCGCGTTTTTTATATTATATATTATCTATATGTATATATTGTATATATTATCTAATTTGATTAACGCTTTGTGATATCTTATTCCTACAATTCCGCGTTCAATATCGCGGCATTGATGTCCTCCTTAATAGCCTATTATCCCTCAATTCCGTCGACCCTTCTATTGCTCTCCAATCCTTACAAGGCAGTGACATTCCTGAATCATCGCTGATTTCGTGTCGGCAATTGATGACGTCGCGGCGCGTTTAAAATACAATTCTCTTGTAAACGAAGGCAGATATTCAGACCGGATACGAAGACTTGCGGCGTGCATTTTAATGAACTCGCTGTCCAATCTTGTTTTCCAGTGGCGTAAATTCCTGCGGGAGGACAAAGAGAAAAGGAAGGAGCGAATAAGAGAGAGCGAGAGAGAGAGAGAGAGGAAGAGAGGGGCTCCAGGCAGCGGCGGTGGAGGCTGCGACGGAGGGCGCAGGGGGAGACGGCGGGGTGAACCGGAACCGGAAATGGCTGCGAGGTGGCTGCTACTGCTGCTGGCGCTCCTCGCCGCCCACGCCGCGGCTCTTCCTGATTTCATTAGGATAGGTGAGTATCTTTCCCAGTTTCCCTCGGTGTGAAAGCCGTGACCCTTTCGACCGCATTCAATGGCGTCAGTAAAATTATTATCAATGTCCCGATCGATAATATCCACGAGAAGAAAAGGTAGCGCGACTTTTCGAGATAATATTCGAAGATGAAGATTTGCGAATATTATAAGCAGATGAAATCTTATTTCTCAGTTAATCTCAAGTGAACTTAATGGAATATTATGATAGTTATTGAGATAGTTAATCATGCAATGATTAAAGCACGCGCCAGTTTTTTTTTTAACGTAAAAAGACTTGGAATGATTTACTCATGTAAAATCTTGTTTTATCCCTAAAAAGAACTATACAATTAAATATATGTATATGAAAATACTAATCTCTCTAATCTTTCTAACTTTATCGTTTGCTTAACATTATTATGTGTTATCTTTTTTATTTTTTATATCTCTTTTATGTGTCGATCTTTATAATCAAGTGTTTAATTAAAACAGGTATTTAACTAAATTTTTAAAGTTTTATTTAAAAAAAGCTATTTTTCGACTAATTATATCGTCTTGTGCTTTCAATCTACAATTCTTGGTTTATATATCTACTACTACGTAGACGTAGACAATCGCCAAATATCGTTAAATTATAGTGGCTTCGTGAAAATGTTTTTCCGGCCAAGCAAATAATTGAAATTAATGGCAACGATAAAAGGCTGCGCTACTAACGGTGCTTTATTTAATTGGCATTGATGGTAGTGCAAGTGGAACACAGGCAACGTGACGCGGATAACACGCATTTTACCGTGTGCGACGACAATTACCGAAGTTCTGGTTGCTGCGCGTCAGAGAGAAAATCACTCCAATACCAACCACGCGTGTACTGTTGTGCATGTAGCGGATATATAAACAAGAGGTATTTCACAGTTAAATGTCGCTAACCATCTGCCTGCGGGTATATTGAAAGTAGCTGGCTCTGTGAACGACAGACACGGTGATAGCACATTTCGCTTACGAGTCGCGAAAATCTGAAAAATCTCGCGGCCAGAATAACATATAAATTTACAATAAACATATAATACATTTTTTTAAAAGTTCTTTACACATAGACAGTGGCTAAGCAATAATTTTACATAATTTAAATCGAGAAAAAATTTTAAAGGTTTCCAAGTTTTTACATGTTTTGCAAGTATTTACATAAAAAATTGTATAATTGCTATTTATATTTTGTCACAATAAAAAAAATCAGCAAGCATTGGCCTTTTATATAACTATTAAAATATATTAGAAACTAATAATAAAATAATATAGATAATATTATTTTATAATTAGTTTATAATATAATACTAAAAAATATCTCATTACTATGTTACATTTTTGTTTTTTATATCATAGAATATTTTTATACATTTCTATTCCTATACAAGCGGCTTTAAAAATATAGTTTACAATTTTGTTGCAAAAGCTTCTGGTTGCTATTACATGAAAACCAAGACATATTAACTTTGTGTACAGAAAATTACGCGATCGTAAAACTTTCATCCATACTTTCTAATAGAAAATAAAATTTCATCTATTTAATGGAACGTAGATTCTCTGTTACATCAATCGATATACACGTTATCGTTGCCTACAAACAAAGTTAATAACTTTATTAACGAGTAACAAGGAAAAGTGGGCTTCGAGAATCAAACGCGGTTAGTCGTGCGTGAATTAACGCTATATGTAACATTTAATTAATAATTTCCTATAAATTATAAATCATACGTTTTAGCTCTACTTTAAACCATGTTCAGCGGTTGCGGTAATAGATAAATTAAATAATATCCAGCTCTCCGACGAGCATAAGGTGAGTATTTAAAAATTGAACGTCCAAGATAGTGTAATTTTTAAGAGAAAATACCAAAAAAATTCTGCCAATATTTACAATCTGCATAGTATTTGAACTAAAAATTTCAAATTATTTAATTTATCTATCACCAGGTCGCTGAAGATGGCTCAAAGTAGAGCTGAAACCTACAATTTATAATTTGTAGGAAATTATTAATTAAATTACCGTTAATTCACGCACGACTAACCGTTTGGCTTTCAAAACCCACTTTTCCTTATTACTCGTTAATTTTAACATCGAGAATCTTTAGTTAATTAATTAGTTGAATAACTTTATTGTTATCAGGATCTAATGATAATATAACGTTATATCAGCCATGATATTTTTACATCTGAAAATCATTGATTTGCACATCATTGATTTTTATTTCACTAGATTATAGCGCACGCTTCGCGTGCGCCTTGTGATGTTGTTTATTTGTTATTATTTATGCAAAAAACATTTGTACATACACTCGATCAATCGACTGAATCGAGACGACCAATCACGTTCGCAATAAGAGGAAACATAAATTGTTCATAAAAGAAGCGTTTTATTTGTATATAAGCTTTTTGCAACCTTATATCTTGAAAATATGATAAAACAAGAACAGTTCGTACATTTCACGCACATGCGAAACCGTCACGTCGCTGTTTAACATTATGATTGTCGTTTCCTGTCGACGTTTACGACGCGCGGACATACACGCGGATGTACGTGATGCACCGAATGCCCGACTATACTCTGAACTTTTATCGAAACGTGAATTCATGATACACTCGATTTCCGAACGCTTTCTTTTCCGTGGTAGCGAGAGAGAAGCAAAAGTGGATCGATATACATGTCCGAGTTCAGGGAGATACGTGCTGTACTTGCTGCGAGTTTTGATGCATTCGTTCGTACTACATCCGTACGCTTGTTCCGTGGCATATCACCAATGCCGTATATGGCCAATAGCTTTCTGTATGAAAGCTGGAAAAGGAAGAAATTTACCGAAAGAGTACGATATTCTATATGTATAGACAGACAGAGAGGAAGAAAAAGAAAGAAAGAGAGATAAGACTTAGAAATTCTTTTAACTTACATTACGCCGATTGAATTTTAAGCGTTTCGCATTTCTTAGTTTTCTAATTTTTTTCAGCATCTTCTTCAGTACCAGTTCAATATCCGTAACTTTCTTGCCGCGTCTTCTGTAGTATTTCCATCTGCTATTTCCATTGTTATTGCTGGTCACACAATTGCATAGTCTCTCTTTGAAAGAAAATTATGTTTGCAAATTGAATAGCTGACATGGAAGAGTATAAAAATCTGTTTTCGTTTCTGATAAAAATATGCAGTAGTACGATATGCAAATCTTTTTTAATTTGCTCTCGTGTAGTTCACACGTGTAATGAATGCTTGTTACGTATAACGGATTACGCACAAAATAGTTACACTGAAAAATGTAATCGGGTTTATAATTTATACGCTCACAAAGCTGTCTTTCACGCACCGTTGTAATCAGGATTACAAGCAATCTTTTGTTTTAGAACAATAGCTCATTATTCGCTCGTTTTGAATTCAACGTTATTATAAACGTTGTTTCGGAGGCCGTCAAATCGACGCGAAAATTAAAAGCAGCACGCGCCCGTGCTCGTGTATAATTTTCGTGATTTATTTGCGTCAACCGGTAGTGGCAAGTTCGTTTATTCGCACGTGTAATTAAATGGCGTATAGCTTGACACGAGGAACACTAAGAATAAGCTTCAATGTATATTTCGAACAGCAATTTAACATTTTTATTGCAGCGTAATGATTGCAACAACAATAGCGATGGGTTATTGATATCCCCGATCATTCTGTGCGAAATTCATTAGTGGATTAATGAATTCGAGATTAATTAATTCAACGCGAAACCGGCCCGAAAAAAAACATCTAATTTACATAAACGTATTTTCACCGATGTTTTGCGATGATTTTACGACCGACTTGATATACCGATTACATAGGTGTCTATACGTACAGCGTTATATTACGCGCTTTTAATCTGCTAGCTTCCACTTCTCCTTCTCTCCTTGACAAAAGTTTTACAAGTGTACTAATTTTATTTCCGCGTATGAATCTGGCAAAGAAATCACGATGGAATTTATTCTCCTGCTGTGAATACCGTGCGTTCATTGTTCTTTCTTCGCGTTACATTTTCAAGCTATATATTTTCGCTCTCGTTCGCATTATTAGGCTTTATTATTGTCACAATGAGCGTGGCGAATCGGGCAACCTTACCTCGGTGCGCCAAAGAGAATCGATAGCGGGTCGCTAACGAGAGACGTAAATCTATCCCGCAAATTCTATAAATCGCAGAGTCAAGCCGGCGCAGCTGCTCGTACCAGTTACTTTATGACGTACACGAGATTAAAATCAATTTATGGCGCCAATTTCTCCTAACCGAATGAATTGGAAGGCGCGGAATTTCAGCGGACCACACGAAGAAACTGTCGGGAATACTTATGCGACGCGAAACGATGGAAACGGCAACGGATGGAACGTGCAGTTACATGCGTCACTTTCCTCGATCGAATAAAAATAAATCTGTGTTTGCATGTAGAAACTTTCGATTGGGATACTATCATTTTAAGTATAAAGATATTTTGCGAACTTCAATCCAATTTCGTTGCATAGCAGTTGGACTATGATGTAACGTTGTTATTCGTTCTTTTCTTATATATTTTTTTTTTACAAATCCGTTATTCGTGTGACGTTATCCCGGCGCTAGATAAATTTTTTCAAGTGATATCTTTCTTTCCTTGATAAGAGACAATAAATTTTAGAATCTGTTAGAACCTATTTTACAAATAAGAAAATACTCGAACTTAATATAACTTTTTCAAAATAATTGCAATTTTTTAAACTGTATATCTATTAAAATGTATTATATTTAAATTTAAATATTAAAGCATTTTCTTTTCAATTATGCCAAAGACGTCAGAATCATTTCAAAAGCGCTGAATAGATATAACATGTAAACACATGCGCATAAAATACATTAAGCAGTGAAGTTACACGAAACACGGCTCTAGTCGGGATCATCTCGCGAAGGTGTAAATAGACCATAAATCTTTATCGCGCGCCGGTGGACACGGAGAAGCAGATAGATAGAAGGTTGGATAAAGATATCTTGTGATGGCGGCCGTGGACGGAAAATAAGGAGGAGTGCACGCGCGTGGATCTCGTCAAAGTAGCACCCTTTAATATGGATGCGTGATTTCCCAGGCGGGCTGTTTCATCCGTCGGACGACAAGCAGGAAGTGGCCTTTCGCTACGCCGCGGAGAAGATCAACGCCAACCGAGACATCCTACCCAAGTCTCGCCTCAGCGCCCAGGTCGAGGTGATACAGCCACAGGATAGTTTCCACGCCTCGAAACGAGGTGAGTTTCATAATTGAATCGAAAATACTCGTCGAAACACATGAGATTCCGTCATCCTTTGCTCGCTTCAGAAATTTTCTCCTGAAGATCGGCTATTTTTATCGTTACTCAGCGTCCATCAGTGTGACGCGATTTTTAAAATTTTGTTTTATTTAGAATTGAAAGTGTTGTCGATTAGTATTATATCTGCCTTTATTATTATTATTTTTTATTATACCACGCATATCTATTGTAAGTAAAATATTGCAAAAGTAATTTTAAATTTTAACAAATGTTTACACCCGCATATATATTTAGAATAAAAAATATGAACATGATAAACTTTCTAGCTTCTTCAAAATTTAGTGTTTAAATACTATGCAATTAACAAATCCAAAATCACAAAGATTTTACCAAAATATATTTTTATTGCAAGAAAATTTTCTCTCACTCTAATTAAAGAAACGAAAAGAATGTGTTGAAAGATTGCTTCTTTATTAATAGCGTATAAATCAGAACATTAAAACTAAGAAATTAGAAAAAACTAGATATCACTTCAGTTAGTGATATCAATAAAAGTCAAATAGTTTAAGGCAATAGCTTGTGCTATGCGAGCAAGTGGCTACTATGTTGGCGGGAAACTTTGCGTTAACGTATCTATACATATATGGCATGCCAAACCGCGCATAACTGCCTCGAAAGTTCGTATGACTTGCTTGATGTGCGAAATAAACTGCATTTACACGATTGAGGATTCAACGTTGTTGTTCACGTGAAGCTTCACTCTCACCAATGCTCGAACAGAGCTGTCAGTTAATTCCTCGATGTGACGATCCCGTTCTCCAATACTAGAGCGCCCTAACATCCTTATCTCAGGTGAGGCGAAACCTCTCTAACGTTCAATCTTGTTACTTGCAGTTTCGGCACGTCTAGTGCATCGCGTTCGTGAATCGAAGTTAGATTTAACATGCTAAAAGTTTTACTTTATTCGAATACGCACTTTGCAACATAATGTTTTAATGGCGGTCGCTCGCACAAATCATCCATGTTTTTTAAAAGTTACATTTAAAAATTGAATGTAATATTTGAGAAATAATATCTGAATATTTAGATACTCGAACGTCTTTAAAAAATATAAGTGTTTGCCTAAATTCTTACGTATAAGTTATACATGAATAAAATTAGTTAATGATCTAAATTAGTATTTAAATTCTTAATCTAAATTATAATGAGTGAAAATAATTATTCTTTTATTCATAAAATTAATATTAAATTGTTCTTTGTATAAAAATATGTATTATATATACAAAATGTTCTACTATTGTATTATACTATTGTACTTTAATAGTAGAAAATAATGTGCAAAATAATATGATTTGTAAATCTTTTGGACTCTATGTATTGAGACATTGCAATGTAGATGGAATATGGTACAATGATGGTATTTCTTTAAAAAATGATAAAACATTAACATATAAATAGTAATAATAAATAAAAGAAGTATCTCAATATCTAAATATTCAGATATTATTTCTCAAATATTACATTCAATTATTTTATTATTTAATGTCATTTTTTAATTTAACTTTCTACACGGAGAGAAAAATCAAGTCGTAATACTATGTGAAACTGTATTATAAATACCTTATACTTTTCTCATGTTATATTTACAATAAATTCAACTTCTTATCCTACAAAATTCATGCTTTTAGAAGATGGATACTGTTTTTATTAGAAAAGCTTTATAGATATATGTATTATCATACGATTACCAAGTTTTAGTTACTAGCGTTGCCACTGATTTAGTTACTAGCGTCGCCACCAATGCGTGTCATTCAGCTGTTTTACAGTTACTATTGACCCACGACATTTTTCGGTGGGCGTTTAGTAAAAATACGTATATACGTATATGTATATATATTGTGCTAGGTGCCATGGTGCTAGGCGGCTGAGACTTTACATGAGCGACACGGTAAAATCCGGTGGGTCGCATGTAAATTTAAAGAGGCAGAGCGTCTGCTGTTTTTATAGTGGCGTTGTTATTAAATAAAGATTTATTTCGAGTAATAATCCTAGGACAAGCGTACTTAGTATAAGATAGCTGTCAAACACGTTAAAAATACTTCAATTCACAGGATAATAACATGAGAAATAGATAGAAATTTAAGGTGAAAAAATTATTACGTAAAAATAATTTGATTTTTCTCTCCGTGTACCTCTCATATCTTATTCGAAAGACACGGTGATATATAAGAAGTTGTTACTTGATCCAGAAAGTAGGCCATGAATTTCTTTACTACGTTGAGAAAGTTATAGGGTTTAATATGAAAATAACTCTGCATGATATATATTATACAATACAAGCCTGCAGTTAGTCGTTTAACTATATATGCAGCCGGAAATTAATAACGTCCAGCACAAAATAATAACTCGGCGGATATTTGCGCATGGAATTAACCAGGGCCAACGTAATTACCATGTCGAGTTACTAAATGATTAAAGCGAACGGTGCATTCTAAATATGCACACTGGAGTCGCATGCAGGCGCATCGGTCAAGCCGCAAATGTGTGCGAGCGTGTGAACCGCCGTAAAACGCGCGCACCAGGGTAGCCGGATAGCCGAATTTGGCGGTGCTCCAGCACCGTATTACACCGTGAAAGCAATTTTATTGATAAACTTCTGTTTGCCAGAAGTTAACAAATCTCCTTGGGACATGCCGATCGCTACGGTCGAGCTAGCTGGCTGGGCACATTCGTCCCGCGCGCATTCGG
Organism: Temnothorax nylanderi; assembly: GCF_030848795.1. Lineage (NCBI taxonomy): Eukaryota > Metazoa > Arthropoda > Insecta > Hymenoptera > Formicidae > Temnothorax > Temnothorax nylanderi. The sequence continues at coordinate 650,014 of NW_027249161.1, read as the reverse complement.
CGACGCTCGAATTCGCTACCGTTGGGTCATTCAAAAAAATTTATCTCCTCCTGTAAATCAGTGGCGAAATCGCACAGTGCAAGAGTAACGAGCATTCTGTCGGACGTGTAGCTCAAACTTCGTTAACAATAGGTGTATTACGCTATAATGGCGAACACGAGATTCAAGCTTTGTTAACAATGACGTATAATGGGAACGTAATGCGAATTACGCAAGATTTGAGCTTTATGAATAATAATGTAGAGTAACATTAGGAATATGACGGAATCCAGATATTAATATTTTGATATAATTAAATATCTAGATCGCAAATTGAATGAGAAATTCGAATATTTTAAGTAATTTAAAGATGCAAATAAAAAAGACAATCAATTTATCTATAGCCAAAACATTTTGAATATTAAATGCGAATAAAATTTTGTCATTTTTGCTTCAGATAAATAAAACTGCATTAGATATATTTGAATGACTTGGAAGTCTAATTAAAAATCTAATTACGAATTTTATTTAAAGTATTCGAATTGTCAAAAGTAAGGAACACACGATTTCAACGATAAAACAAAAAATAAAATAAAAAAATAAGTAAAATACAATAAATATAAATAAAATACAGTAAAAATAACTTTATATAGTGCTGATCGGGATGAAAAAAATATGGAGATATTCAAATCTGCTATGCATAAATTATGAATATTACAAATACTAATAACAAAGTTGCCAACATTATACATATCGCTCATTTGCTGCAGCAATGACATAACTCAAAAAACACAGATTTCCAGAAAATAAGTTTGATGAACATTTTATTAATAACTGACTGAAGAGGAATAAGAATATTTAGCTCCATATATATTGACTCTTCATTTAGTGTATTAAATTCTCACTATTTTTTTGCAAACAACTGAAAAATGACTAATTTTGAATTATATCGTTGTTGTAGCAAAGTGAGTGATATGTGTTGTATATGCATTGACCATTTATTTGGTTAGCGATGCAATTACTTCACAGTCGCTCGAGAGAAAGAAAGACGAGAGAAGAAGTAGTACTGATAAACGGTTGTCTGCGACGTCGGACGCAATAGCGGGATAAATTAAATGCTGGAAATTCACGTCAGGTCTCGTGTTCTTCTCGTTGTTTAGGTTTCGTTCGCCCCCGGGGCGATGAACCTCTTCGTTCGACAAATAGAAAGAGCGCATGGCCGTTTGGACGGTCTCGCCTCACGTCTTTTTATGATACAACGGAAAAACATCGGTGAGTGCGGTTCGCCTTTGTTCGCTTCGTACCTTTGCCATTGCAGCCTTTGGCAGCGCGGTTGTTGGCAATACAGTTTTACGATTTCGCCTGGTTATTTCGGAATTTTAGGTAATACAGCCCGTCGTTCTCCGTCGTGCAACTCCAGTTGGAACGGGGGTTAACGAGGATGCGCGCATTCGATTAGGCTCGTCGCTCCACTGCGTCTCGTTGGAAAAAAGCGCACGAAGCGATAGCGGTAAACAGTAGCACGGTAGTTTCAGCAGACAGTTGTTGAGCTCGGTCCATGCTCGGTATGCATTGCGCGATAATCTTTGCGAATAGAGATTTTCCCCAGTTCTTTCCATGTTTTTGCTAAGGTAGGGAAAATACACTTTGCCAAGTAAGCCAAATGGAACAAAATATTTCTTTACTTCAGTGAAAATGTCGATTTTCACGAATAAACTTTGAAAATGCAATGACGGTAGCAAAATTTTATTCTCAGTTTACATTCATGTAAAAAATATATTTATTTAGGATCTCAAGATTTTAAAAATATCTATTAACTTATATATCTATGATTTATTAAATAATTTTTAGGGCTTTAAAAGAATTAAGACTTTATAATCTGAACTTGGAAATTTACAATGAGTGTATTATATTTAAAATTGTATAATTTTTATAAAATAATTTTATGAAAATTAGCATTAATTAGCATTAAACTTTGTTCATAATCATAAAGAAAACGATTATATATTAATTTGCGATTTATATGGATTCGAATAACTTTTTCCAGGAATAAAAATACGATAGATTAATATTTTTCTAACGAAATTGAAGATTTCGTGTGCACACGTAATACAGTCTGTGTTATATTACGTGCCGCACACACACACACACACACACATATACACTTCGTATATATTATTAATCGATTATCGTGTAACTTGCGTGAACGAAAAGAATCTTCCAAAGTTGAACGTTCCTCGGCGCTAGCGCGAAAATGAGAATATACCGGAATACCCTTGCGAAAGTATAAGAGACGCTTCGTGATATTTTACGCTTACGGCGACGGCGTATGTCCGAGGGAGGTTCCCGTAACTACCCACCGGGGGGTGAAGCAACTCGCCGCGCGCAAGCGGTAGCGTTGTCCCGCTCGTTTCGCTTTCGCTAAGCCAATTTCCCAAAAATCACCGGGATGAAACGAAAAGTTCCGCGCCGGGGCCGTAGGAGTAACCGGAGTAACCACAAGCTGCGCGGCGACGCGACGGTGCCGAGATAGAACACGGTCCGCTCTAATTTTGCCGTAACTTTAAAAGTTTCTTCTTTCACATTGTTGCACCAACTTTCGAGAAAGTATTGCGAGAAGCGTTTGCGAATGCCGTGGTACGTGATTTCGAATGTTCGGAACGAGGGAAATCGAGAGACACTCGCGTGCGACGCGCGTCGTTAACTCTCCATTATCTCCAGTCCTTGAAACGGCGTGTATGTATGTGTTGACCATGTTTAATTCACGCCTAACTTAAACAAGAGAAAAGAAAAGAATCTTATAAGAGAGCCGACGTTTTTATGGAAGAATTCTGGATACATAAACGGTAAATAGGTTGGAAAAAATACAGAAGTTGAGCCCAAAAACGTCAGCTCAAGAATAAATTTCAATAATGAAAATGGCATCTCTGTTACCGAGGGGAAAAAGAGGATTGTAATATGCCATCTGTTACAAATATAACAACTTTTTTAAATATAAAAAAATAATATAATCTTTTGATGGTCTCTATTATGATGTGATACAATAATGACAATATTGTTATAATAAGTTGTCAGATAATGAAAAAACTTTGATATAAAAGATTAATAAAATATACAAATTAGATAAAGTCTTATTTGTAGTAATACTCTTTTTATCCTCTTTATATAAAAAATTCATATATTAAAAAATATATATGATAAAGTGTGAAAAGGAAATGTAATTTTAAAAATATACAAAATTATTAAAAGTTGCTTCAAGACCTAGATTCAAATTAAATAGCTTGCCACGATCTCTTTCACGACAATAAGAACGTATCGACCCAATTTTTTCTCAGACACTAATGAGCGGAGCGTTGATCAAACGTAATTTCTTCATTAGCAGTGGTGTCTTTTAGCCTGAAATGGGAAAAATGTCTATGCCTGCATTGTCAGTTGACAGATTCTATTCAGTCCATGGCATTATGAGCGATATTAAATTAATTTGTCATTTGTCTCCATTATTATTGTATCACGGCTTCTTTATTATGCTAGTTATGATATATTTTATATTCAAAACATTTTGTGCGCGTGAACTACTTTTTTGTTTATTTTAATTAGCTGTATTTACAGCTGTATAAACTTAGATTGTAAATTCATATCCTGTCGCAAATATTTATAAAGAGAGTTTGGTTTTTGAGCGAACAAAAAAAGAAAATATAAGAAATATGTGTTTGTTCCGCCAATAATAAATAACAAAAGGTGCGTATATTTAATCGACTATAATTGGCCAAAATTTTCACAATTACACGACGTTTCGACCCAAGCTTCGGGTCCTTCTCAAGTAATCTAACAACAAACAATTATAAAAATCGCAGCGTCAATACAGCGGGTCAAAACATGTACGGAATTTAAATCGTGAGTAACACTTAAAAATACCTGATGAGGAAAACGTGCCATTATCAAACAATTCTCAGTCAACAAGTCGTGAAATTTTGATAGAAAAGTCACAGAGTGCTAAAAAATAAATTTGTCAGTAAGTTGTCAAAAAAGTAAAAAGGAACACGAACAAAGAAAAAACTTAGTTACACAGAGAAAGTTTTCCAAAGGCACCGGTTCGTATCATGCTCGTTGAGTTAACGAAGTATCGTCAGAACGGCACAGCAATTACATGTTTATGCGATGGAAGTCGGAAACGAACTGAACATATCGCGTCATGTAGTTGAGAACAGATCGAAAGGTAGACGGAGCGGGTGACCCCAATACAAATTATAAACAAGAGATGACGTTGTCATAAATAGGGTTTAAGTTGTCCGTATCTTTCTGTAAATTAATGGTATCGGAATATTTTTTGATGAGAAACATTTCAGCGATTTCTCTTTTTTTAGTATTTTTTTCTTTATGAAGTATTTCAACTTCAGACCATTTAAATTCGTGGCCGAGAGAAACGCGGTGCTTGCTGACCACAGAATGCTGATGATCAATCTTTTTTATATCATTGAAATGTTCCGTGACGCGAGTTTTCAAGTATCGCTTCGTTTGACCAATATAGGAAGCACAACAATCGTTACAGTTGATTCTATAAACCACCTCAGTAGACTGGTTTTTATCGAGACGATCCTTGCCCTTTTTTATGATGGTATCTAATTTTTTGGGGACAGTATAAACTGTAGTAATACCGACATTACTGAGTGTGCGACTTATAGTCCCGCCAAGATCTTTAACATATGGTAGTACCACGCAACGTCGAGGATCAAATTGAACCGGCGAGCTAGCAATATCTGGTTTGTGTCGCAGCTGCTTAATTCTATTGTTGATGTGCTTATTAATGAGATCCATTGGGAAGGAGTTATTCACCAAAATTTTTTTGACTAAATTGATGTTTGAATCATGGTAGCGAGCATCAGACAATAGAACAGCATGATCGACTAAGCTTGTAATTGTATTCACTTTATATTTCAATGGATGGCTAGAGAAATAATTCGTGTAACGGCCGGAGAACGTTGGTTTTCTATACCAATTCGAGGTCAATCTATTTCCATCGCGGATGACTATCGTGTCGAGAAACGGGAGGCCATCGTTGTTTTCTAGTTCATATGTGAAATTTAATCGCGGGTGGTAACTATTGAACACATCAAGTATGTCATTTAGTCTTGACAACGGAATTATAGCAAAACTATCGTCTACATACCTACAATAAAAAGGAAGGTCAAAGTCAAGAGCACCAAGGCAATGGGTCTCCAAATCCTCCATTACAATGTCAGCCGCCTTGGGAGAGGAAAAAAAGAAAACTATTTAATGCAGAAAATAAGATGTTAATTAAAATGCCAGTTTGATCAAAGAATATAAAGCCAAAAGACCGAAACCTATTCTAAATAATACTCCTAAACAAGTATAATTTTGTTTAACTTAATGAAAAATATTTTTTGAAAGATTTCCTGCGGTTTTGTAATCAATTAATATTATAAAAGGATACATACACAAGTAATTTCGATGCTTCGGTCTCTTGAAATTACAAAAGCGACGTTCTGCTTACCATCGAAATCCCTTGATTCATTAACGCTAATTTTCCAATAGTTCTGAATATCGGCTAATAGTTATCGGTAGATTATTCCAGCCTTCATAAACAGGTCGTCGATTTACGAATGACGATTAAACACGACCAATCCCGTGAGTAATTATACACGATAGCCAGGTGGCACGCGCTCATTAGCAGTCGTGCAAACAATACAGGTGCAAACCGCGTTCTCGCCAAATGTGGTTTGAACATAACGACGTGTTGTCTTCCCGCGATGTGATTTCCGATCACGTTTCGGTGCGTCAACAGATACTAGATACACGGCGAACGGCAATGAGATCGGCAGCAACCACAGAACTAGGACGCAGGATAAAGAAAGGGATGGAATCGCGAATTGTGCGGCAACGACAGTCATGAATAATGTAGTCGCTTCTCGCGTTGGCAAAACGCTTTTTATTTTTCTGAACCTAAGGTAGCTATTTCGTACACGCTTGGTGAAAAGTGAGAAATAACACGGTCACAATAAGGGCGCGCAGGGCGACATCGTGAGAATCGAGACACTACACAGGAACATGTGTATTAAACATTTCTTTTTCTGGAAACAGGATCTTATTTCTCACATACTAAAAGCACATTCTAAGGCATTTAAGATTACAGAATTGTTTGTATTTAAAATTACTATTTTCTACTTTAATATTTAATCGAAGCTAAATTAAATATGTTAAAAAAATGATATAACAACGTAACTGTCATGTAATTTATAATACCATATTTTCAAAGTATCAATATTACAAGATTAAGAAAACTACCTCTCTTGTGCATCCATACTCTATGGAAGCTTAAAAAAGTTTACATAATTACGTGAGATAGTTTGAAACTGCGTGACATATTAGAATAAACAGTTCGTGATATTATATGCTATGAAATAAGTTGTTCTATTTCCTGCAAAAGTAGATAACACGTATAAAAATGTATTTACAAATTCTCAAAATTCTGTAGAATCCCTTTCTCTATATATATGTATACTCTTTTATCACACATATATAATTTTATAGTGATAAATTTTCTTAATGTATATAAATTAAGGTGGTCCTTGCAATAAAGCGTACCAATATTTTGTATCTAATAATTATAATTTGACGTGTACATTTGTGAATCTACAAACCTATGGCGATTTGCGCTAGATGTTAGGTTTGCGTGTATCCGTGCTAGATCTTCTAATCATATGCATTAAATGTCACACCGTGCAAACGTCGTAACCGATTTAATCAGAACACGTAGCGCGTCTTGTTAAGGCCAGCTCAGAATGCTGGCCGCTCTCTCTCTCTCTTTTCTTCTCGGCCAGCTTGCGAAATGTTGGCGAGGAACTTACTCGCTCGGACCGTGGCAAGAGTGCGTTAGCTTTTCATGCAATTACGGAACGCGCATAAGGGTCGCTGCCTGCCTCGAAAGTGCGCCGCCGTAATTATGGTTTTGAGCTTTTCAATTATAACAACGGCGCCACCGCTGCTGCCGTAGTGCGCTCGTAAATGTTCTCTCTCACCCGTGTAATTCGCAAAATAATTAGCTCTTTCACTTCTTGAAAATCGCATTGTGCCTGTCCAACTCGGATATTTTCATTCGTCCCTTGAAGTACCTTCTAAAGTGACAATAGTTATTAAATCAGTTTAGGACACTGACTATATCATTTTATTTGGGTAACAAAAAAGCTGAATGGCGAAGTAGCAAGAACGGAGAAAATATAGAATTAAGTAATAAAATTTTATGAAAGCAACTGCCAAGTATTCTTATAATAATTAATAAGAAAATATTACGAAAATAATTGAGAATATCAGCTTGTACGTGTGTTTACTGTTTACTTTCGTATAATATTTTTTTTACGCGGAATTTATTCTTATCTAACTTACTATACAATATCTCGCGAAGGAAACTGGGCAATTGTTTCATAATATTTGAATTTTAAAAACGGAGATAATAACGTCCAATACCTAAATCACGATGCGTCCAATAAAATGCGCATGTAACGGTGTGCAAAAAGCTAGGCGAACGTTATGAATACTTACGGGTCGCCGCAATTTCCGTCCGTTCCTTTCACCGCGCGTTTTTCTGTCCGCGGGGCTTTCGCGACGGGATGAATCGGATTGTGTTTTGCGCGGGCTTATATGCGAGCAATTAAACGTACCTATTTCGCAGACGCGAAAAAATACGAATGCAAATAATAGCGAAGATATTTTGCGAAAGCGATGGAGCGCCTCTGTAAAATACTATTTCAGGTTCGCTAAAATTTACCATACATATTTTTATGGCAGACAAAATTAAAGAAAGTATTGGCTTTTGCATTAAAATATCGACAGTTTAAAAACGTTATAAGTCATTAAGAATTTTAATATTATGATAATAAAAGAAGTTTCAAGAAAAACATTTAATTACTTTTATCTTTAAAAATTAACAATTAAAAATTGTGACGTGTGATGTGATAATAATTATAAAACTTTTATCTCATGGTTTGCAATATAAACGTATGAATTTTTCTTAAAACGTACATTAAAATTGAATGTAACGGAAAAGGGAAACATGAGAGAGCATGCTCATGTTTCCGTATTATGAAGTTGTTTGATTAACAAAAGTAACTGTCTGTTTAGTCAGAACGATTTAATAAAGAAACCACGATGACCCTTACGATGAGTGGACTTTCTTTTATTTCTCATTATTTAACGTAATTCTTCCCGTCCCTCCCATCTCTCACGCAAGTCTTAGAATAGCTGACTATTTTCCCGGTAACTTCCGCTATTTTTCTCTTCTTTAAAGTACGCGCCGTTTTGCCGTCCTTAAAATTAAAATAAATTTACGAGCCGGCGAAGTTCGTTAAGAAGGAGATCCTCGTTATTTAGTAAATCTACTTGAAATTCTCGGATATGGCCCTCGCTGGTACAGTATAACTAAGAAAAAGTCGGAAGTGGTTTCCCGTTCGCGGTATAAAACTACTCGCTTAATCTTACATTACGAATGTTTCTTCGTTAAGGAAATCCAATGTCGTAGAAGGGCGTCCATCAAAATTCATAGCGTATAAATAGGCATCTTTAATTAATTTTACATAATATTATTTTTGATTGCACTAAAAAAATTATGTGTGAAATGTACAAAATATACCACACACACACACACACACACACACACACACACACACACACACACACACACATACGTGTGTCCTGCACATCTTGTAAATTTTTACAACAAGAATGTCCGTTTAATTAATCATTTTTTAACATTTTTAAATACAATCGCAAACGTATGACAGTAAAATTTGTATGAATTAGTGTAACTTTTGTTTTGATTATATATAACCTTTTGTTTTATCTCTTTAATTGAACGTATTGCATTCTTAATAACATAAAGAATGATGTTTGAAATGTTTGAATGGAAAATTCATTTGCATATACAGAAAAAAATTGGAATTTTTTTTAAAAGACAAAAAGAGAGAGCGTGCGATATATCATATTTGTTGTATTGTAGCAAGTATTTAATAAACAATAAAAAACTGGTCGTAACGGAGGCTATTTGCAATGTACTAAGAGATTCTCTTGCAAAGCCGGTTAAGAGAATCCGTCTAAGTCGGGACACCAAACTACAGTGTAAGATACTCATAGGGAAGCACTTAAGAGTTCCGAACGATGTTATCATTCGCATTATATCATATTATATCGGTAGGGACCCCTCGTTCCCCCTAATTGTGTACGCGCTCCGACATGCTGCTTAATCGCTAGCAGACTTAGGGCGCTGCCCTAAATTATGCAGAATTAATTATCACAAGCAAATGAAGCTATCAACCGTTCATACCTGATCGTCTGAGGTGAAACAAATTACAACGGGTAATTACCATTATTTTGCAATATCAAATGCCGTTAATATATTATATTAGAATAGATATGTACCTATTATTGAAACGTTTACCATTTTCGTGGGAATTATATTATTGCCTCTTGCACAGACTGCGGATTTTACTACAAAAGAGAAATGAGTTTTCATTTGAAAAAAATAATTCTTGCAATCTCGAAAAATGGCAGCACACATGACAAAAATATTACAGCCATTAAACATGCTCCACTAAATAAACCAATCTCTCGTTTGAAACGCTTCTTTTAAAGCGATACTGTCAAAACGATATCAGTTTGTCGCGCTTTAACTATCTCATTAATCTATCCAATCTATAACAAATTACGACGATCTACAATGTAAGCGTTCGGGGGAGCGGGCGGAGATCGCGCGTGTTCAGTATCTCATTTTGGCTTGGTTAATTTTGAATTTTCACAAAGCACAACGAGAGGCAGGCCCAACGAAACCACCACTTTCGGTTGATAGACGAAAGTTTCGCCGGTATACGGTAAATCGATCGCACCGGCTGGCTCCAGCGATGGGCGGCGTCGCACCGTTTATGGAACTCGCTGCGGCGCGATCCAAACTTTTTCCTCAATTAAGGAAGCGAGTTTCGGAGCTATAATTTCGTACCCTGCGTTTTACTACTTTTAATAAAATTAGCGACGCGCCGCCGCGGAAATCCTCTCGCGCTCGTACGACCGTTTCTTCTCCTTCCTTCCTTCCTTCTTCTCGTCATCCTCTTCTTACATAAGCCTTTTCGCCATCCTCCCTTCTAATCAAATTAATTACAATAGCTCGAATAAAAATGTTACAATTATGCTATTATTCTCCGCCGCAGAGTCCGCACTTTAGAGACTCGAAGCGAGAGAATCGTACAGAAATAACCGTGAATTTCAAATTATACTGTGTAGAGTGATATCAAGTTAACTGATACCGTAACTTATCATGTTATCCGTTTATTATCTTATCAGCCTTAGGGAAATTCTATTTCTTCACAAAATAGATAAATGTTTGTAGGTATAAAAGTTTTCAACAGTATGCCGTAGTAGTACACGCGTTATAAAATTACAAAATTTTATATGATTTTATAAGATTGCGAAACTTTATTAAAAAATATTATGGCTTTATTAAAAATAATAATAATAAATATATATTGGAGCAATTTGTAAACTTAAAATAAATCTTTCTTGAATTATTTTTAAATAATTATTGTTCTAAATTACACGTTCAATTTAATTACACAAATTGAAGCTATATAAATACGTAAAGAAATTATTATTTTATTGGACAAAAATCTGAAATCTATGATACGACTATTCCGTTACACAAAGATTCAAGATTTACTACGCTTTTGTCAACTAGTAGCTCAGTATAAAACATTCGAGTTCAATATCTCGTATTGTTTCCAGCTGTTGTTCAACAAAACTATACGCATATGCTTCTCTCATTTATCTGCGACAAGTGTCGCAACAGAAATATCGAGGAGTATCGGTAAACAAATGTGCTCGAATATCGTTGGTCACGCGAATATCGATACGTTTGATTCAATTTCAACTTGACCCACGTCAAACGATTAAACTCTTTTAAAGTGGAAATAGTAATCGAGTTCCTCGTGCGCAATATACATTTTCTGCCGAATCTCACGGGCAAGTTACGTTTCATTACAGTTTTATTTCAACTTCCAAATTACTTTCAAATTCAACATATTCAATATTTTTCCATCAACAAAAATATAATATTTTATTTCAGAATTTATGGTTGTGTCATAAATATCAATTGCTATAGGATACTGAAAGGGTTTTTATTATTTTTATAAAGTATAAGTTTAGAAAAGGTAATCCCTTATCTACAATAAATATAAAAAACTTCTTTGTAGAAATTTTTTATATAATCTGAGTATTTTTTAGTATTTTATATTTACATCTATATTTTTACATAAGAAATGAAAATAGATTAATAAATAATAATGCGTAAAAATAGTCTCGTTTGTTTTGTCAAATTTATAATGTTATTATTATTATATATATTTTTTTTAATACCGTAAAAGAACTAAAAAGAATGTTGTATTGATAGGCTGATTAGTTAATCAGTTAATGGATTTATGAAACAGAATAACTGGTAAAGGAAGGTTTACATCGTTTTATTAATAGGTAATAGCTGATTACAAATTGAAGTACCGCTATTGGAATATCGGAACGTTTTGTCAAAGCGTGTGAAATGTTCGACAGGGTGACACATTACGGGATTACACAGGACTGCATCATCCTCGGTATTACAGGAATTCTATTAACTCCCGCCATCTTCTCACGAATTCTTGCCAAAAACCGGGAATTTTCTATTTTTACCTAGTGGCTAGCATTCGCGAATAATTTTCAATAAAGGGCGGTCTCTTAAAAATTACTACGGCGTTGAACGTTTTTGATGGGATAATACTTCCTCCTCTGTCAAAAAAAAAAAAACTCAAACAGTTTTGTGTAAGAATATAGCTTTCAATACATCAAATCTTTACATTCTGCATGTAAAGGTAATTTAATAAAATCAGTATGGCGTTTATTACAAAAATTATGGGAGTCTATATACATTTTTTGAACATATATAAATGTACACCAATGCAATATGTTGTTTTAATAATACTACTTAAAATAAAAGAACTATTTTCATCATACAAACAATTTAATAGCAATAATTAAATAAAATATTGTTTAAAAAAAATAGATATAAAAAATTATTCATGTATGGAAAAATTATTTATTGTATAAATTATGTATATAACAATATAGATAATAATTTTTTACAGTAATAGGAAATTATTTGACATAATCTTTATCGATTATAGCAAATTGATTACAAATTATTCATTGTTTCTGAGGAACTACTTAATCCATGGAAAAGAAGTCAATTCCTGACTGTATAATGCTACATACGATCGAAATACCAATAATCTGTCGAGAATTAAATTTTCTAACGAATAATTTTCGATCTTTTTTTTTAATGGTGAAAATCTAAGAAACGCTAGCAGAAAAGGAATGGTACATAACTTTCCAAGTAACTTTGCGGCACAATCCTTCGAATACGTTCATCTGCATACCAAAATACACGGCTATTTAACTTAAATTGAAATTTCAGATCGCGACAGGGACGATAAAAATAATGGAATTTTTTCAGAAAACACTTTTATAAATTTTATTCTCATTATTCTGTTTCGTCTTGGAATAATCACGGAATCGTTCGTTCTTTCGAGTGTAATTTAATATGACTGATTCGTATCTTTCACTATTCATGGAAGACTTATAAGGAACAAGATCGTACCTCATGCTCGAGCTTTCATACGACGAGCGTGATTAATTTTATGTAATTCCATTAGACACAGCGGTGAAGATTTTTGTCTCTAAAACAGTAGAAAGAAAGTTTCATCGCGGTCGGTTCTTGCTCCGCGTAGCATTTGTAGAGAACAATAAATTACGCTTGCATAAGGATGTCGGAGGGAGGACGCGAGAGGGGACGTTAATCGGATTGTTAGCGGAAAAGAGAAAATCTTACAATACAACTTTGCGAATGAATATTCGCGACAAGCGGTTGACGACACGGCGAGTCATTAATAAATGTCCCGAGACGTCACCGCGTCGTTTTCTTGCAAATAAAGTGCTATTTGTTGCGCGCCGGATAATAGCCGCAAATAAATGTATCCTTCGTTGCACCCTGGTAATAAACGTCATCGAAATAAACGAACGCTTATGGCAAAAAGATATAATTTAGCCGTGGAGTATTAACATCTCACACTGCGCGCTCGGGGTGTATCAATTAATTTAACAGTTAATGTTATCAGCACGTGAGCATAAAGTGATTATCAAGTAAATAACACGCAATTATTTTCCTTTTGAAAAAGAATTTTCTGACTTGTTAAGACTAGATTTAACAAAACTTTACTTATCGAAGCCTTGTCTCATTTTTACTGTTTTATTTTTTAAATGTTCTATTATTAAAAGTCAATTTTACTTGGTACTATCTCACATCGATTTAAATTTACATCTCGAACGATACACTATTAACATTAAATATATGTAATTAAAAATAATAAAACATTCGAAATAAACAAACTTCAAAAGCGTTCGCAGGACCGAGGGCGGTTTAACAATCCGCGGTAATTCTTACTTTCTGCAGTTTAATTCTCTCATTAGATACGAGGGTCCAATGAGACGCTGAATTCGCGAATGCTCGTGGAGCGTTCCACTGAAGCGAGCTTTTGGCCGCGCGACAAAGGAGCGGAATATAAGAGCGAGCTCCGTGCCACGTTCTTCCGACGACGATGCGGTCTTGGGTCGTGTTAATCCTACGCGGGATTCTAACACGGGAGGAATTTGCATAGTCGTAGGATTTTTATCTGCACGAGGGGCCATCCACTCTGGTCTGGTTACGGGGTCGCGGCACCGACGCCCGCGAACTCTTACTACCAGGTGGTCCCGTATCCGCCGGTCCGCGCCCATCCTCCTCTCTCTCTCCCCTCTCTCTCTCTCGGATAACGGTTGGCGCTCCGGAAACAGGGCGCATCGATTTTTCATTAAGCTTCAGCTCCGCGGACCGTCGCCTGCTTTGCATACGCGCTTACTCGTCGCAACGTCGAATTCCGGGATTCTCCCTTCCACGAGGCTCTCACGCTCGTGCGACCGCGCTGTTTCCGATTACGCGACGCGAAATCCCACGGCCCATTTCCGCGTCCGCGTCGGCCGTTCCGCCGGAAGCGACGAACGAGCCAGGCATCATCCGCGCACGTATTCGAGATTCGAGCCCGATCGAACTTAACGCGCGTCGTCGCTGCGCGGAAATCATCGCGCATAAGCGTTGTAACAGTCCTTGATCGTTATAAATACGAAATTGTGATCAACATCAATTTTTGTATTGAAGCGTGCAACTTTCACGCGTTATGTAAGCTTTCAAAGAGCGTAGAAATGTTAAACGTCTTTAAATGTTTACGGCTGAAGAAGACTCGGTGAAGTCGAAACGTACCAATTTATATATTGTACATGCAAATTAATAAGTTAATTATTTAACAACTATTGCTGCTCGGTCATTGGCCCTTTCCATTTCAATTTGTAATACAATATTATTCCCTTATGACACAATTTACTTGCGTGGCGTAATCTGATTAGTTTAGAAGTATACAAAATAATCCTCTCAAGACGATATTTCTAAAGCTGTATACGCGATAAGAGGATTATGTAAAGCTGGTAGGGATCTGTTTGACCTCTGAAAAATATCAAGCTAGGGATTAAGAAAAAAAGGACGAATCGCGAGGATTTGCCGCGATATCGTTTGCGCCGTAGAGATATGCGTCAATCGTTTCCACGCATGTTCGTGCCAGTCAACGCGTAAACTGGGACGGATGGGCGGGGTTACGATGGAAACGAGGCAAATTTCGGGAAGCGAAATTTCCATTACCGCGATATCTCCTCCGCGGATTCCCGGATTCCCGGATTTGATCCGCGATCGAGCGACGACGTGTCGAAAGTCGTTCGTGAATCTCATCGCGGACCGGGGGATCATAACGGTTGTGCTCGCGAAGTTGTAAAAACTTTCTCATCCCGGGCGAGTTTAACACTCAGACGATCCGCGGGTACGGGGGTCTTCAACTTTCTTACGATCGCGTGATGAAATTTCGATCCCGGGTGGCGTGGGAAACCGGCATCTAGGTAAGCAACTACCGCGCGACGTTCGGGGGCGAACGATTGATATTTCGGATAGGAAAGAAAGCTTGTTCCCCATTTTATTTCTTCCGACCGACAAATGCACTTTTTAAGACACATACGTGAAAGATATGCATGTTAGAACGGAACACACAAAAGCTGTCCCGTAAACATATTTCTTTCGTGAATATCCGAGAACAACGTCTGAATATCTTTCCGTTTGGGTGATGTCTGTTTGGATGCGTGCGTCTGTGGGAATAGGAAGAGATTTTCCTCTAACATCTTGCTTAATTATGATCTTGCTACGCGTCGTGGAGAATTATTGGCTTAAGGCCGCGCAAAGTCACCCATTGCGCCCTTACTAATCGCCGTCAAATATCTCAGCGCGTTACCGAGGGCACTTACATACGTGGTCTAGTATATCAGGATGAGCCCGGCCATAAATGCCGCGCGAAGTTTCTCTGCGCAAGTTTCCCTCGATTCAGTTATACAGACTTGTTCCCAATCGCACGACTTGTATTGTCTACACGATCCTTAGACACACCCGGTAATAGTCCTCCTGTCGCAAAGTCGCAGATAGGTTTACGCTATGTCGCTGAAATTACGACGCTGACCCGGCTTTGTATAGTAGCTAACAATAAGACGTACCCAATAAGTACACAATCGCAGTGTACAGAGCTAAAATACCGTTGCAAACGGCTTATGTAGCATAAATACATCTTAAGATGTTGCATTGCAAGTTAATGAAAGTAATTACATAATATAATGTTTCACATATAATCTTAATATCTTATTTAATATATAATCTTAAAGATATTATTCTGGCAATCTGTTAATCTACGTCAAATATCATGACGTTTGTATTAATCGGAAAATCTGTCGAATATACCGCGCGTACCAAATATATAATTATATATAATATCAATATCTAAATATTATTTTATTTTATATTAGTATACGCTTAAATGTTTTTATAATCAAGTTAATGCTTTGTTTACAGATGAAGCATAACTAAATAAATTTAATTAATTAAAGACTGCCACTTAAAATTAACGAGTAACAAGGAAAAAGTGGGCTTTTGAGATTCAAACGCGGCTAATTGTGCATGAATTTACGTTACGTAACATTTAATTAACAATTTGATACAAGTTATAAATCACTTTAGCACACTTTAAAGTATAATAGCCGAAATATACGATTTATAACTTGTATCAAATTGTTAATTAAATGTTATATAACGTTAACTCACGCACAGTTGACCACGTTTAAATTAACCTTTTGAATGTTTAAATTAACGTTTTGAAAATAACTCTTAAAGCTCATTTTTTCTTGTTACTCTTGTCAATAATAAATAAACAAGTAAAATTTAATTAAGTTGTGATTATATACATATTTTGAAATACAATGAAGAATATTACGCATTTAATTCGTACAATTTTTTATAAAACTCTTTGGTCAAATATAAGTATTAGTATAAGTTTGCTTGTTTTTTTGTGAATTATTTTTGTAAAAAGATATAATTATTGTACGCATAATTTATATAATATCAAAGATTATACATATATATAATGTTTTGCTTCCTATCTGTATATTGTATGCATAAAATGGAATTCGTATTATATAAAAAACTGATTTGATACTTCATGTCAAAATCGTTATCGCATTAAATTTAATCATCTTACTTGCCCTGGAATATCTTTAAATCCCGCGGATGTTTGTTTTTGATTACATGGCACTACGAGCACTGCAGGTTCGTTACGTATATCGAACGGTACTTGCGCGGCGGGTTTGCGAATGAGTTTGCGGAATTGCGGAGCAGATACTCGACAGAGCGACGCAGAAGACGTCGTCGTAGATTGTCAACGTCGCTTAGTACCGCGCGGTGCAAAACACATATAAGTACATAGGATATCTGTTGCCAGTTTCGTGCCCTATGCGAGGTCACTGTCCTATTTCCTCAGGACGATAGAAGGGACGGTTATCGGTTGGTCGTGAATGGGGCCAAGCTCGTGGACACCAATTTTACGATAACGAACCACTGAATATAGATAGGAAATTGGAGCGATCCTCGGCAGGCACAGAAAACGATCATTCATACTTTTAATAATTGCTTTAATGTAATTTAAGAAATTCTTTAATAATTTAAGGAATAATTAAGATTACTTGAACAAATCTGTCGAATTATCTTTAAATTTGAGATTTTCTTATTCCTAGACTCGTTTACCGAATGCCAAGCAAGAATTGTGCAATAATATTAAAGAAAAATCATTATAAAATTTTCAATTTATATTTAGCAGATTAAATTTTAATAAACAATTTTTAAATTCTTTATGAAAATATTACTATTAGAATATTATAATATTATAAAATATTATATATATATGTATATATATATACAATATTATAAAATAATATTATAAACAATATCAGAAATAATCTAATAATAAAACAAGAAACAAGTTGGCATGTGCAACAAAGCATGTTGCAAGTTCGATAATAGATTCTCAATGCATTTTATAAATGCGAATGGAGGAATAATACGAAATAGATATAGAGCCCGCAAATGCATACAAACCACTGTATTACATCCTTGAAGCACTGAATGCGATAAATACGATCAAGTTGCGGCAAAAGGGATTGCGATATAGGTGGCTGACGTACGAGGCCAGACGTCTCATCGGACAACGTTAATCAACGCTGACTGAAACGCTCGCAAACCTAGCAAGATCCTCCTTTCGGTAATCGTGCTCGACTAGAGCTGGTTTATGTTAACCTAATCTGAGATTAATATCACAATGGACACTCAAGAGCCTCCTCAACATGATTAAACTATGTATGTACGGAAATGGTTGACTTTCCAAGTTAAATTAGAATTTTCCGCGCGTGCGTGTTGATATGAATATATCTCTAATAGTAAATATACACTTAACTATAAAAACTATATAATACTGATACTAAAATTCCGAATTAGATATTAGTATTAATAGAATACTAAAATTTTATATTTAAAAGATTTAATTAATATAGCATTAATATAACATACAAATCTCACTATTCGTTCTATCCAATTAAATTTAGAATATAGGATATTGAAGTTAGATTGTCCTTCTTAAGATTTCTATTTCCCATTAAAACGAGATTGTTATGGGTGAAAGACGCCTTGCATTTCTGCAGTTACGTCAAAACGACGAATCATTCGTGCGGTTCTGTTGTTGTAAACTATTCTCCGCCCTAACATCGTTCTCATAACTCCCTCTTATATGCACGGTATTCTCCTCTTTTACACATTGAGCAACATTCAACTTCATTACCAGGCTTCAACGATCGTTAGCTTTGTCAAACTTTACACCGCCTATCTCCTTCATTAAGCGTTCTCGGAGTTATATAAAGTTGCCTCTTTCCGTCGTGCTATTCCCTTACGACTTACGATATCAGACTCTTCAGTTGCTTGCACTGAAGTCGTTAAGTTCTATAACATCTCGATCAATCAGTAATCTTTTAACCTCCTAAAGAGTATTTGTTTGTGTTATCGCATTGACAATATAAGCGTACAGCCGCATAATATTTTAGCAGTAAAGAATATCAACGTCAAATGACAGCTATAAAAATTGCAGCGGTGATCTTCGGTTTAAGCGCATTAGTGATTTTGACATTAACTTACGTAAATTGCGACATTTGAGTAATCGATATTTTAATATTTATATAATTTATGATATATTGATAATTAAAAAATCCGCTTTTCCAGGAAGATCTGTGTAAAAAATAAGATTTGAAACAGAATACGGTTTTTAGCAACAAGTCGTTTTTTGTCTATTTCAAGCACAACAACATTTGTGTAAATTATTTAGTTTAATGAACAAAATAATACATATGTTTCATAAAATGTGTACAAATTTCGGAGATACGATACATCTAGATATAACTTAAAATGCTGACATATGTATATACGATTTTTAGTTAGCACTCATTTTCGAATCTTTAATTCGCCACACTCTGGTCCGTGTGCATTGTCATTTTCATTTTAATTAATATTTTTAAGTTTGTAATGTATAGGAATTGGAAATACAGAGTCTGAATAAGATGTTTATGATAATGTCAGGTCAAGAAAATGATTTGAGTTTAAAGTGAATTTATTATAAGGAAACTAGAAACTTATGTTATTATGTGAAAACCGAAAAACATTCAGCGGTCCACTGGACCGGAATGTGGCGAGCTAGGGTTAACAAGACTTTATCAATAGAAACTGTGAATTTAAAATTTAATAAAAACACGCAAAACACAGGTTTCTAAAACTAAATTTCATGAGATTAGAACTTCTTGGGATTTTGAATTTCAGTAGAATGCCACGATCTCTCGCGCATTTTTCACTCGCGATCGCGATCAGACGGGCAATTCGTATCGATTGCTGTGCGAGAAACTGGAAATATGTATTTCTACACCGGTGACATTTTACGTATATACTTACCTTACTTACCCACCCGTCTACCTACCGAGGAAAGGCGGTTGCCGGTAATGCAATTCCACGTCGCTGTACGAGAAGTTCTGCTTCCCTCCAGATATACGCATTCCTGTTCGTCCTGCCTCCGCGTTACGGCACCGCGATGCCACACGTTGGCATCAAGCGACCGGATAATGCCGTATGAGAAGCGTCTCTCGTTTGAAAATGTAATATAACCGGAGACACCGGAGCAGGAATGCGCGCGCGCGCCTCTACGCGCAAATACGCGAGATAGAGACATCGTCGTCCCTAAGCAAATGAAAATTGAATTCACGACGTAGACTTCACGCAATCCCGCGTGATCTTAGTTCCGTTTTCCGTCTGCGGAGTACCTCGAATACTCATTTCTTCTCCGTTATGGATGCGCACGGAGCGGAATACGCGTTTGCCGCTTCACAATTCGGCGATTCCGCGCGAATGGAATGACATCGCATAAGTTTGTCCAAATGTTTCTATTCAAGATGCTTTTTGGTGATCGAGTAGAAATATGCGTCCAAGAGGATATTAATATCCTCTGTTATTCGCATAATAGAAAATAATCGTCCACTGTGGGTTTTAATTTTTTATACCTTACAACAATTTGTTCGATACTTTTAGTGTACCGTATATAAAAATTAAAATTTCTTTTTTCTTTGCATTATTCTATTGTTATATTACACAATAGTAAACAATTGCAATTATGACCAATGCTTTTAAATAATAGAGTAGTCCAAAGTAACGGTGAGAGTAACTACCGCCATTTGCAGGAAAATCAAACCGCTAATAATTTTATTAACAGAAAAGCTTTTTTGTAAAGCTGTAAGTAAATTTTTCACGGCTATTTGGCATAAATAATAGATCCACATATGTTTCATAATATTTCAGATTAACTCAATTTAGTCTAATAAAGCATACATTTCTGTGCGAATTCACTCTTCTGTGGGCATGTAAATCGAGGATGTTGTCACGCTTGTATAGTAATTAGCGTTTAATTTGATTTGGTTTATTTGGGTTGGGGGCTGAAGAGCTCTCTACAATAACAAAATAACTGACGGAACGTACGCATTGTTGGAGATGTGGCATTGCAAAGGGAGCCCTCGGACGTGATTGACAGCGGTTCGAAGCACGGCAGCGTGTTAATTTGAGGGATGACCGCATCTACAAGAGCTCCAAATCAAATTATAGGCACACTCCGTGCACAACAGTTATACTCCGCGACTTTTGAATAATTTCATTTTTTCACTATTTACTATCAATTTTTCTCAAAAGATAATCGCAGTGGTCTTGTCATATCTTGCTTCGTTCGTGAAATCTCGTTCACAGTGATATCTACTAGTTATCTAAAAAAGTTCAGGCTGCAATAATAATCAACAGCTCGGCAGAGTAATCAATGTTTCATTTGTGCATTACCTACTTATTACTCGCGGCTTCGTCGAATTGAATTGCGGTTAAAGCAATTTTCACGTTAATCGATAAGATTTTAGGTATTTGCAGCACTATATACAGGGTGCTGAAAAACTATATAGACAAACTCGGTGAGGAGGGTCCAGGGTAACAAGATGAAGGACTTTTTTCCCGGGGGAGAACGGTCAGAAATGCCTCCTTCAGATCCTAAGGGATGGTGAAGGATGTGGGATGATGAGTTTGTGCAAAACTGAAGTGATCCACAAAACTTGTTTTATTGGTGATTGCAGTATAATAGCGCATACGATAGAGAGCCATTGTGACAACTCAAAGCAATTGCTCGAAGTTTCGACCGCCAACCTCATAGCAGAGTTCACAGGGTTTCTGCTTGGAAACTCGTACACGTTTAAAGATGTTTAGCGTGTTGCATATCGACGCTGCCGCGACCGCTATCCTTCCAACGAGTTCCTCAGCTGATTCGATAGATGTCTCATAAATGATGGCCTCATCTACGCATGTGGCCCCAGAAAAAAAAGTTCAGACACGACCTTTACTACCCCTAAGCTCCCGAACTTGACATTTTTTTATCGTTTTCCACCGGGAAAAATTGTTCATCTTGTTTCCCTGGACTTCTCCTCCCACGAGTGTTTGTCTACATAGTTTTTCAGCACCCTGTGTATACATTTGCAAGTAAAAGAATATTTCGTAAATGCATAAATGTACAAATAAATATTCTTAATCTGTGAAAATTTCATTTTTAATTAGAAAAATAAAATATCTTGCGTCTAAAATCATATTTCTTTATATTCGTAAAGTATGCATCTATAGTTAGTCATCATCTTGCGTGTTGCTTTTCAATTTTAAGCATTAGACGAAATTAAAACCGATCTTCAATTGATAACGATAATGAAAATAACGAAGCTGTTATTTTGGGGCAAACAATTTTAGAGAATTTTTCGCGTGGGACAATTTCATATACACGAAAATGTTCCGGACGATGTTCTAAACACAACAAGTGGCCACTATCAACATTGTATTACGATACCGGTAGCATGGCGTTCCGCGTTCCACGTATAGTAGATACTATCGGGACGGTACATAATAATCCACGGTACCGGCAGTGGACCGCATACGCTACTAGCCCACTATACATACATTGTACCTATAGACTTTGACTTAATTACAATGCGGGGTAACGACTACATACATGTAGATCGACTCCCTTCTCGCGATCGCCTAATCCTCGTATTTTCAATATCCATTGACGACCCATACGCACTCTCGTTTTATTAAACTAAAAGTAACCATTCCCGGAATTACGCAAGGAATGAGATTCTATGAAATTTCCCAGACATGTGATTACTCCTGCAGGACTATCTCGCTAATTCTTCGCGTTACAGCTCTATTAACTAAACTGACATTAGACGCGGTAACGCTGCTGGGAGGAGGAGCAAAACTCATTATAACTTAATTTGTGGTCTTCTCGCATTGGAGAGTGTTTTGCGAAAAGTGGAAAAGACACTACTTTACAAGCTATTGTTTTAATATAATTTGCCACTCTTTTGCTGAATTACGCGAAATTAAATGAAATAATTAAATAAATTCTCTTTTGCTTATATAGTATTAATTTTGTAAAATACGAAACTGAAAAGTACATGTTTCCTCTTTTACGCAAGTTATTAATCGAATAAAGTTATTAAATTCGCAACTTTAATAATTATTGTGCAAAATGCTTGGAAATGTTACTTACCTTCATAATCTACTTTTTTAATCAATTTAAACCTGTACTTTTCTTAATAATACGTTGATTCCACATCAATTATTTTTACAACTTTTCTAATTCTCTGATTGTGAGATCTGTGGTGTTCATTTATTTAAAATTAACTAAAAATTTAACGTTATTTACTTATAACAAAGTAAGATTTAATTTGCAAAAGTCATTATCCATCAAAGAATTAATAAAAGATAAAACCGATTGGCTCTTTTTGAATGTATTTAATTATTTCTCGCATTTCAATTATAGACGAACGCAAATGGATACGATAATTACTTGTCGATGCGACAATGACTTGCATGGAAGTTATTCAGATGATCAACAGAGAGTTAACGGATGGAACGGGCGACTATACGTTGCCCGGCGATTTGGTATAATTTTGTCCCGGATCTCGGCGAATAGCCCAGGTGGCTTACTGCCAGATTAGCACCGGATTCAAGTAAATTGTAATTTATTGCGTAACGAATGGCCTTCTATCGATCTAGCGTGATCCATTGATTTCGTATACGTCCCTGCATTTGACGATCGAGATGTATTTGACACGTGTTAGTTAGTGGGCACGTGGTCTTTCTGTAACGGATTAACGACGCGTTCATTTTGACGATTAATTAATGTCACGTTTGCGTTAAATTATTGGAAATTCCTGTACGTTGTATATAAGCGGACAAACCGTTAGTAATTGTGCAATATTGCATGAGTGAAATATAATTTTCATAGAAATGTAAGAACACTAGAAAATGGTCCTTTTTAAGTATTTTACCATTTACGTCGCTGTGTGTAAAATATAAAATTGTGCGCTTTGCAAATTTTTGTTAGAGTGAACGAATGACTATCATCAGATACCGCAATTACAAAAATGGTTGCAGTGAATCAGAGAAATGATAAACAAAGCGGTGTATTAAAAACGTCCGAGTTTTGCGTAATAGGGTAACAGACATTATATTTGCAAATTCTGTATAAATTTTTAAAAGATAAAGCACTGCACAAATAATATATTTTTGAATATACAAGTATCCAATAAAGATAATTGAAACGGAATGATTGAATTGGGAAAGTTCTAATGATTGCTTTACTTAAACACACATAATTTAATACTACAGAGGATATCTCAAATATCGTGACGTTAATGGTTTAAACGTACAAGAATTTTCATAAATTAAACTTTAACGGCGTGTCTGATTTGTCGCCTAATTTTAAATGGGCTTTAATATAATTTTAAATTTATTGCAAGCGAGCTTTGTACGCTCAATTAAAATCTCTTTGGCGTTTAACAGGCATTCGAAACTTACCGTCTTCAATTAGGCGAATCTCTGCGAGCGATGGATTATGCTTTGACCAAAACAGGGAGCTTTGCGATCGACGCAATTTACACGCGGCGGATATATAATCGCGTCATTCGCGTATTTCGATCAGCCGCGATATTATACAATTTACACGCGTGCGACAGCGGAATGCGTAGTGCGTTACACGGCTGTGTGTGACCGCACAAATTCACGCATCGCGCGCACCTTTCAGCCGTTCAGCGTACGCAAATACAACCACGCGCCGCTGCATTTGCATACCGCGGATTCCGCCAGAAAATCGTCCTTCGATCAGATCCGCCGTTCAAAAACAGGCCAGACATTTTGAATCCGTAATCCCGGGTTTTAGCCTTTTGCATTTACATGCGCCAGCTCTTCCCCGACTGCACGCTTCTTGTCCACCGTTCGCGGATTTTATAGTTTTCGTCATATTTATTTTATCATATATATATACACGTGTGTTTCTTGCGTATTGTGTCACTTAATTGTTATGAACTGAACACGTTATCTTATTCTCTTTAATATTTTTTATTTCTTGACGAAACATTTATTCTGCAAATAGTTTTGCTTTGAAGATCAACAATTTTATATCTATCTCTTTTTGTTATACAATTATTTTAATATTTTTTTTATTTTCGGCATTTTTTTAACGTAATTTTATACTAGTATATATAAAAATGCATATTCTAAAAATCTAAAATATCTTTGTTTGCACATGGTCGTAAAAAACTGCATTGCGTTAAAAGTTTTTCAGCCTTTTATATCCTGAGATCTTCAATAAACGTGTACGTCTGATTTAATTTATCAACTAATAAGCGTTAGAATGTCGGGGCGGTTTTAGCAGGCGTTACGTCGTAACACATTACTCGCGTTGTAAAGACATTTCCAATCCTTCATTCTTCCAAGTTGCAGGACCTTACATTACACTGTCGTGGATAAAGTGATGTATCACTTCCCTCTGCGATAAACTCCAAAGGAAGTAATACTTCGAAGGAGAAAGGGGAAAAAGAGGTACCAATCAATTATAGACATGGTAACGTCTTTTGAGTACATTCCATCACGCTCGCGCGACGAAGTCCATTATCCAACGATCTGAAAACAATTATGTGCAAGAAGATTGAATTCCCATCATGTTCCTCGGCAGGGAGGACCGATAGAAGAATAATACTCAAGCTTTGCGTCAGTATAAGCGTTGCGTTGTAATAGGAATGCAGCGGATGCTTCCGATTGCGAGCGAACCGTATCAATCCTGCGTTTATCAGCGATGGAAAAGCGTGTGGTTCGAGAGCCGATATCGATAATCGGCGATTGAATTAATAACGGAAAGAACGCTTTCGCGGGCATGACGCGCTCGGTATCAACGCCATGGCGGGAGGAACGGGTCTCATTCGTGACTCGTTAACGCGAAGCCCCGACAAAACGTGATAAATCGTTCTCTGTCCTATATCGTGTAATTGTCGCGTACCAAACGCGAAACCCCGCGCTGCGCGACCGAACTGGAAATTAATATATTTAAATCCAGCGAGTGCATCTCTCCTCGCCGCGGGTCTTCTCATGCTCGTGCTTGAGCGAATGTACCATTTCCGGCTTTCCGCTCTTCCGCACCTCTCTTCCTCCATCCTACCATTCCGTACTCCAACGTAATCTACGGTTTCGGAGTTTCCTCAATGGATTTTTGGATTACCGCGAGACAAATGACTACTCTTCCCCACGGGAAAAGTATAGAATACTGTAGAACTGTGATTATCCGGCCAATCCTGACAGAGAATTAGCTCGATGTCGGTGGGAATTTCTCCTCCATTACCGAGGTCCACCTTAGAAATTGATGGAAGGAGATATTATGAAGTAATCTTTAATAATCTTAAATTTTTGTGATGTAAATTCATCAAAGTTAAATTGAAAAGTGACTTAAGTTAACATTTGGATTATGAAGACGTTTCGAGTTGTTAGAATTTCAATTTACAAGTTGAACGCTCAATTATATTATATTTATACTAACCATGAAGCTATAAACATTAAAAAGAGTATACAGAGCGACGAGAAAGGAATTTTTTTAAAAACATTAAGCAGCTAGAAATCGGTACAGAAATTAAATATCTACACTTTAAACAGAACATAAAATTTTATTAGAACATTAGTAACAAAATTAAACAAAGAAAATTACAATAAATGTTCAAAATTGCTTCCTTTGACTTTAATACATTTTCGAAGCCGCTTCGAAAATTGTTCACACGCGCAATGCTGCAGGATGGTAATTTTATCCCAGGCACGTTGCAAGGCCACTTCGAGGGACTCCGTTGATTTAAAGCGAGTCCCAGAAATCTTCTGCTCCAAGATGGACAACAGAAAAGTCCATGGGGTTGAAATCCGGCGAGTTTGGCGGTCAAACATCCCAAGTAACATATCGCAGTCGAAATGACATCATTTTGACATCATATTAACCAAACATGACGTAATATTGGGTCAATATGACGTCAAATGATGTCATTTTGACTGCGATGTGTTATTACTTGGGATCCTTGCCCCAAAAATCGAGGAACAGCTTCTTGCACGTCGCAATCGTTGTTCTCGCCGAATGAGCCCAATCTTTCTGGAGCATAAATCCCTCTCCACCGCTCCAGTACTCTTGTCACCCTCTGTATATAACAAAATATAAAAAGATACACATATTTTTTTCTCAGTATGAATTACAGTGTCGCCGACATAACATATTTTTTAACTTTCTCAAGAATTTAACGTATCAGCAACTCGATTTTAAAGTACAAGTTAAATCTGGCTTTTTTCCTTGGTCGATTTCGAAATATTACTATAACTTTCCATCGCGAATTGTCTATAAATATAGGAACCGCCGTAAAACTTCGTGTACAATGCGATTTAAATTCTGTCGTTATCACCCGTTTCATGTATGCGGAAGCGATCGGAATAAACGCTTTGTCTTCATATTCTTTATATCTGCGCGACAACTTTTACGAGCGCGGCCAAAAATGGTGATAAAAATGAAACACATGTTATTATTTGCATTTACTTTGTAAATTGCGTGCCGAAAACAGTGCAATAAAATATAGAAACAAAATTGTAATATTCTAAACGCAATTAACAACATTTATAGTTTAGAAAGTGAGAGAGAGTACCAACTATTAAAATGACGTTACCGAACTCGTCTTACAATTAGTCGTGAGCCATCATTCCCAAGGATTTCGATTGACCGTGTACGTCTGTCGTCTTTGTCAGTAATTAAATATTGTAGCGATCGACTCCCCTCGTTCCGTTCTCAAACCGTATATAGGATCCCACTGACTTACCATGAGAATTTCCGTTCAGGAGATGCCGACTAACTTGCAGATCCAATTATTGGCCGGTATTCATAGTCAGATCTTATATTTAAGATCGTCTTAAGTTTATCTTTAGATGCTGAACAACTCGTTTCATTGGCTACAGAATATCTAAAGATAAACTTAAGACGATCTTATATATAAGATCTGACTATGAATACCGGCCATAGTTATTGTTTTGTCCATGGATGATTACTTCTCTTGATGATGGCTTGGGCTCGACTAAAAGACAGAAAACCCCGGGGGGCTGATTCTGTAATTCTTAACGACAGTTTCGTTATCGTTATATTGTTTGTTGCGCAGCTTTTTTACTATGTGATATTTGTGCAACAACAATAACTATAACAAAGCTGTCGTTTAGTTATATAACTCACAGAATAGGAAAGTACAGTTCTTTCTCTTTGTTTTTTTCTCTCTCGTGCCCCTCTCTGACTCTTCCCTACTCTCACTCTTCCTGTCTCTATTATCCTATTCTATTAACTTCCTAATTCGTTACTTTTCAAGAGAATGATTTAATCGCTTTAGTTGCGCAACGCGAACATAATTTTTGCGGGAACGTTTTCTATACCTTTCTTTCATATGAGGTGATTCAATTGGGACGGATCATCAAAAGAAACGTGCAAACACATCCTAAAACGGTATAATCCTCGTTCGGCATCTACCGGCCGGATTACCGTTCATGCTTTACTTTACTGAGAATTAACGAGCCGAGGAGTAAATAAGCACTCTGCTTGCGATTCACGGGGCCAGTGTTATATGAGCCCCCGCCTCATAAAATTCATAAACCGTCGCCGCGGAGCGTGAGGGAACGAGAATACCGTGAAAATTCCGTCGCCCGATCTACTTTCCCGGACCACTCCGCCTGGTTTGCGGAGTCTTCGTATGTACACAAGGCTTTCAGACATATGTATAGTCTCGTATAATATATTATATACATATATATTGTATATATTATATAACTATATACATGCGCACATATCTGTGTATATATAGACTATCTCACTACTAACATGTTTGTGTTCGCTCAGCTATGAATTGCTTGACCAACCTGGAGGCAGTTTTTTTTTCTCGGGAAAAATCTGGTAAAGATATTTATCGTGTCACCAAAATTTGGTGAATAAATTAAATATTTTCATAATCAAGTTTCTCTAATTAAATTTTGAACAAAAATTAACTGAAGAACATCTTGTACAAAATTAGTAAAAGAGTTTGAATTAATGAAATTTAAAAATATCTTGTAGGCATGAAATATCAGAATATATAAAACAGCAAGCGAAAGAATGAAAATTATTCAACAAATTTATTAAAAATTATCGAACTGTTATCGAAGCGCCATCACACAACTTTCTTGGTACAATATAGATAATTAGATTGAATGAGATTTGAAAGAACGAAATAAATAAAAGCTAAATCAGTTCTTGAAATGTTCACAAAAAAAGAGTTTCTATATTTAACAATATTTAAATATATTTTTCACAATAACCTGTGAGAGAATCAAGAAAGTTTATCAAGAAAGTTATGGGACATTCTATGTCGACACATAAAGCGAATTATATGAGGTATATGGAACCAGGGTAATCCCCGTGCCGTAATCGCGAGACTCTTGAAAAATGGATCGGCCCTACGTTGCTGCGCGTATAATATCGCCCGTAGCAGTAACGTCCGTAATGGCAGCTAAGGTGATCATAAAATGGTCACTATGCCGCTAACAGTAAATCACGATCTCGTCGTCGCGATTACGTTCCACGACTACGATGTCCAGTTTAACGCGACAGTCGAGAAATGAGGCAGATTTTATTTGTGAAGGAATCTTAATTAGTTTTTCTTTTTGCTGTTTCTGAAACGTTTTTATAATATTTAAGTTTTTCGTGCAGCTTAGGAAGCACGAGAAAATCCAGAAACGTTTTTGTCGAAAATTAATTGTTAACTGTGAAACTAAGTCAAAAATATCGTAACAATAAATATAATTTATTATTATGATCGTATCGCATGACTGACGAATTTTATAGCGTGCAGGTTATTTATAAGAAGCATCATTGCGTCGTACCATTTCAAATAATAGCAGTATATCGTAGCGATATTTGTAACAATTGCTCGAAGGCATGTAACCGTAATAATTTGTACTGTTTGTAGTGACATTATCTTTGATGTTCAACTGTAGCTTTTTCAAAATGCATCTCGCGTATCGCGATACATCGTAGACGCTCACCACCCGATGAAACATAAGATTTTATTGCGACGACGTTATGGCAAGGAGAAATGATCGTGCTCGTAGTATCAAGTTGCCAATATCGAATGCATCAGGAGATTCAGATGAGAGAAAATTATATATCCGCTATAAAAGTTAAATTTACAAATCATGCAACACGCATTCGGTATCTTTCTCCATAAATTCAATCTAAAAATACATTTTGTTTGTTATAAATGTCGATATTTCCTTCATCTTTGCACAAAAAACGAAACACTTAACTAAAATATTACAGCAGATATTACAATAGCTATAGGTATTTTTTCTATCTGCTTATCAAAAAATAAGATTGAAAAAAAAAGACTAGCTGAAGAATAAAAATGCAAATTGTGCATACGCCAAATCTATATAATTCGGACCGAAAGCGAATATCGATTTGCTATTTCAATCGTTTCATCATAGCAGTTTGCTTATCATCACCGGAAACGTCTTCGAAGCGGAAGAGATTTCAGTTACCTGCTCGGCCGATAGACTCGGGCCTTTGGAAGAGGGTAGTTAACCGATGGGTAGTTAACTCCGAAAGCGTGCCGTAGGGAGCTGACTAATACGACCTCCCGTGCTAATGCATTAAGCTAATCTTCGAAGTTTCCGCAAAAACTACGCTCGACACGAAGAACTCGAGAGTTTAAAGACCGTCGAAAATGAACTTTTCAACAGCGCGTCGGAAAATTGGTTGCAATTGTAATGAGCACTATCTTTTAACGTTTTAATCGCGTCGGTTTCGATCGTACTTTATCTCTGCACACCCGATCTTAATTTATCATTATCTTTTTTATATTCTATATCTATATGATTACATATGTCTTTACCTATCATACCACGTTCTTTTGAACCCATTATTTTTATATTGTTGTTAAAACATGTTTTTACTTCCAATATACTCAATAATTTACTTTAAATGTCATAAAAGAGATCCCGCTTTCTATAATTATACAACAAAAAAATAATATTTTTAAACAACTTTTTTTATTGCATTTATTATTTTATTTTTTATTTTAATATGCTTTTAATTTGTTGTAGACACTTTAATTACTTTCCCTTATCAGTCAGTTGCGAGTGATTATAAACTGCTATGTCACAACTTGATGGCTAATTAAGTATAATCGCATTCCTTATCTGCATCTTAAAACGATGCTTTTTCTTTAATTTTGATAAGAGTCATCTTGAATGTAAAAGGCCTCGTATAAATCGAAAAAAGTTTTCATGGTTTTATATAACTTATTCTTTCTAGCGATCTGCATACAAATCAATGCGACAGAAGTAGAAAATCGCATTCCATTTAACTTTAAAGCCCCTTGCATAATGCCAGGCGACAGGCAATAGGAACAGGGAATAGAAATCAGAAATCATGTATAAATGCAGAATAAACAGTGATACTGTCAACAGAGGCAATAGACACAGAGTTTCCGTCACGTTGGAAATTCTGTGCCTATTGCCTGTTGTCAACCAATCATAGCATTCGAATTTTTTAGGTTGTAATTAATTTTTTGTTATTTCCTGTTCCTATTGCCTGTTGCCTGGCATTGTGCAAGGGGCTTAACTCTTTCATTGTTTTAAATATAATACGTATCTCTCTTTCTAAGAAAAAAATTCATATACATATATTGCCTGATTTACATGTTCAAAGTTTTGGGATACGCATCTCGCGCTTGCGCCTGCATTAATATACCTAATTTACATAATCCATTTTTCTGAATAAATATTTAATATTTAATATAAACGTTTAAAAGATCATATTTATTAATAGTAAATACAACTAATAATAAAAAAAACTAATGAATATTGAAACGTTAAAAGGAAAAGTTCTCGCTTATTAAACTTGTTATCAAAACTATATTAGAATTTAACTTTAATGCTGTGTTCCTCACAGCATTCGTGTCAGCGATGAAAGGGTTAAAGTTACTATGGAGATGCTAAACGAGACAAAATGAAGAAGCAGCCAAGAACGGGCTGCTTAATATCGAATTACTGAAAGTCGGGAGAACTGCCGAAGTCGTCGCGAAGAATTGCATGAACGACAGTACCATGAGAATAACCCAAGCCCTTTGTAATGTAATTGCATGATAAGGACGAACTTATTCACGATAATAGAAGAAGGTACGAAAGAGTCTCAGGCTTGAATTACCGATAGGTTACAATGATCTTGAAATAAGAGCTAGAGAGATGAAGAATTACTGCCTTTAGATTTTAACGGTTTGCACGGCTACAAAACTCTACGGATTCTTAATTACATCTTAATCATGCATAACGTAATTCCGTCATACCTATTGCACGTTCAAAGTCTTCTTGATATAACTTAATAATGCGAGATAGAATATTTTAATTAAAATAATTTTAACCCTCCATTGTTCTGATTCATCAAACGAACGTCAGTGCTCTCGTATTAGCCCTGCGCCGCGCTTGTACATATGTTTATCAATGTATTAGTGTGATATTGCCACATAGTTTTCTTAGATTAAGGGCTACTATTTCTAACATCTGTTAAATTCTAACCGACCATTAACTTTTCTGAATAGTTAATAGAAGTTGGCTATTCTGAAAAGTTAACGGTCGATTAGAAGTTGAAAATAGTGACCCCTCCCTCCCAAATACAGTCTTGTAAGAACAGGAGGATGAAGCATCAATCGGCACATCAATCTAAAACTTACATTTAGCAACAGCACGAGTCGCGTCGACTCTAATTGTGATATATCTATTTGCTCTTGACATGAGCGCATAGATATATCACATGTTAGTACCTTCAAAGTCTAATCTAAAAATTGTGTTAACGAAATTTTGGAAAATTATCATACAAATATAATCTAAAAGGTTGTAAATGAAAAGTCAAAAAGTTTCAGAGTCAACTTTTGTGTCACATCTATGCAATTAAAGAAATAAGATGTGATGTTAGCGCTCGTCTAACACGAAAGCAATGGAGGGTTAATTATTACGCGCGTTGACATTAAATTAACAATATATAAAAGTTACTATCAATTTGATTAATTTGATTTGACAAATTTGATTTGATTAATATCATTATAAAATTATAACAAAATATAATAAAATAATATCTATACTTTTTCATCTCTCTATCTCTTATTTCGAGATTATCGTAAATCTACACTTTTGAGAAGCGAAAGTGAAAAATTACTGCCAAGCACGGTAAATTAATCGGTCGTCTTTCGCGTTGTAAATAGGGATGCATACACACGCTGAAGGATTACCGATCTCGTAACGCTGACGTCTTCCATTCCCATTCTTTCTGCAGCTGGTCGCTTTTATCTTCGCATCGGAATCGTACCGCGACGGAACGTGATAAAGCGTGTTTCGCACGAGGAAGGGTTCTTTGTCCGACGAGCAATGCATTATTTGTGCGTCTATCGATCTTCGGCCATGAGGAGATCTTCCTTCGCGCACGCCGCTACAGCTCGTTCGACGAATAGACGATAAACGTAAATCCCTCTTGCCGAAGTCAGCCCAACCCCCCAGCGAAGGGAAGCCGCGTATTTAACCTTCGATCGGCGGTAATATTGTAAACCTGCTCGGAATCTTAAATTAGCATGAAATTTTTAGTAGATTGGACACCTCCTGGCAGGAACATCTTTTGTGTTTTCACGGTGAATATAAAACGCTCGTGTTTTAAAACATTCAATACGCATACGTGTCCACACGTTAATTACCCAGATCTAAAGCGGAAAGTGAATTAAAATACAAATTAGTTTGCTTTTTAAAAAGTTTAAACAATTCGAACCGACAAGTGCAGATATCCGCGTGATGATATAGTTACAATGTTGCAGACAGAATGTTGTAACTCTTACAAGAGTTCTGTTCACTTGTACTTGTACTTGATTGAAGAAGATACGAATAAAAGTTAAAACATTCTGCTATTTGCAGCACTGCAGATACTGTGTTATCGTATATGTATCTGCAATATTTATTTAAAATATGAATTACTTCCACTCTTATTTAAAATGTGATTTACTCTTTTTTTTACATAAATTATATATATATATATATATATACACACAGCTTTTATATAAAATAATTTATGATTGAGGTACACACACACATATTTGCAATTTTATCATCATAAATAAATATACTAGGAACGTATATCTTTTTGACCGCAGATATTTTCTGTTTCAAATATTTGCCACAGATACACTGTGACATTAAAGAATTTTGCTTACGTGTGACAGGAACGAAACAATCTACTTATTGCAGTAAAATGGGAATCTGAGATTTTTCTGTTTCATGATGGTGAAGTAAAATCACGATCGTGCGCGTGACGGGTTTCAGTCGGAGGACGGACAGTTAGATTCCACGTAAGAAAACATTCGTTTCTCCTCTAACCCGGGCAGGTTTCATCCGCTCCTGGGTATAGCAGTTAGTTCCCCGAGAACGGCATTAGGAAGATTAAAGGACAATTCGGTCCTCATTGCGAAGGGATTAAAATCACTCTCGGAGCTCTGCAAGTTTCCTTCCCCGGTATCTGTACGCCACGTTGCTTCCCTTCTTCGTCTATCTCGTAGATGTGGTAGATGCAGCCACCTAGCGATCGCGCACCGCTGACGAACGAATTAACATAATCCTGGCCGCGCGCTCTCTCGCTCGTACAATCGACGAGTACGAATCAGCACGCGCATCGGATTTCGTAAACTGTGAGCACGTGAGCAAAAAGACGATTAGTTGGCTCATCGAGTCGCCTTAGGTTTAACGACTGTTTTGGATTAATCACTTATAAATGAACCGTACTGTAAGGGACAGGATAATTTAAAGCGGCCGATTAGGCCGTGAGTTGCCTGTCGTTGAGAAACGATTTGATTTCGCTCGATTTCCTTCGTAATAGTTCGGATTGAGAAATCTATGGCTCTCGATCCCTGCTTATAGAAATAGTTTGGAAATTAGATATCGCAAGCAATTGCTAAAATTCCTTCTCTAACTGTAATTTTCCATGTAATTAGATAATAAAATATAAAATAAACTTGAAAATTTTCAAAATTGTTGAAAATAATTTTAAGAAAGAAGACTATCTCTAAGATAAAAAGTGGAAAAGCGAACATACGTCAACAGGATCAACAGGACCGAAAAGAGCATGAGCTAGAAACCACACTCGATAATACTGATATCTTATTCCGATACTGTCTCTCGAAGCAGGGTGTATCGAGGCCGACCGGTTCCGATACCACGTACGTCTCGTGAAAACGTCGCGCGCGAGACTGGACTTTCCGTCCTCAACGAGGCGTCGACGAGAATTCAATAGAACTCAATGGAATTCAATAGAAGCTATAAATGTCCCAGGTGCCGGAAGTGTCAAGTCGTAAAGCAAAATATCTTATTAACCGCGCCCGTACCAATATCCGGCCACAACTTTCCTCGCGATCTTTATCGGTGATTATTATGCCGCGCGATCCCGGCAAATTTATGAAGAGCGAAAGTGGATTTCGAGAATCTCCCAAGATATTGAGCTTACGCGACCGCGTTAACGCAGACTGTTTCACATTTTGCCGGCTCATCCGCGGACTAGATTTCGCGGATTTCACCGGCTAAGTCGGCGATGCTAACTTCCAACTCGCAAATCAGACTTGTCATCCGAGAAATAAGAATTGAAGGCGAATGTGTGCTCGCAAGTCAGATTGAGAATATAAATCCGCGGATAAAAAGAGAGAGCGGAGGAGAGGCATGCAATGTAGATACTCTTACGCCATCGAATGCCCTAATCTTGAATAAGGAACGAGCGCGAGAGAAAGAGAGAGAGAGAGAGAGAGAGAATAAGGGAGTTTCACCGAGGAAGGAGAAAAGAAAACGAAGTTATGGCTGGTGGCCACCAAACGTACTGAAATACTCGAGTGAAACCGACGGGGAAAAGCCCCGAGAGAATAGAAACATATCACTTTCCTAAGGACAGACAGTAAGAATTTCGACCGCGCAATGTCGAGGAAATGGCAAGAAAAATAAGAGAACTGCATATATATAGGATACTTTAGAAGTTACACACACACACATTAATACTAAACGAGAAAGTTTTATACTTTAATTAGGAAAGTAAAACCGAAAAATACTAAAAATAAGTAAAAAATTAAAAATCTGATCACGTTTCATATTCGTTTACTCCTTTCATAAAGATTTGTCTTTCATATGAAAACTCCAAAGATGATTTTAAAAGTTGCCTACATTTGGAGGGGTAAAAACCATAGTGGTGTAAGTCAAATTTTTAAAAATATTTTCTCGTGTGCATAGATGCAATCTGTACAATATATAAATTGCATCTATGCACACGAGAAAATATTTTTAAAAATTAGACTTACACCACTATGGTTTTTACCCCTCCATTTATACTTTTAATCTTTTTGGGGAATAAAAAAAGTTTTTTTTATATTGTATGATACATTAAATATTCCCGCGTTATATATTTTATGTATTTTACACTATTAGGAAAAAGACCACAGTAAATATTTAATGCCATATCATATTATATTATTATAAGAGACAACTTTAATAAAAAATTTAGACATTTAGGTATTTTCTAATTATTATTATTATTTTTTATATCGAAGTCATGCGTCGAGTTTAAAATTATCTCAGCACGTTTTATGGCTTTAATAAAAAGAAAATTTAAATTTAAATATGGAGTGTCATTGTCATGACTGCAGTTTTGAGGTGAAGGGTGAAATTACAGTCGATGATGAACAGGCGCGATCAAGGTTCACAGATAGAAGGGCTCGAGAAGGGAGGAAGAGAGAACCGCGGGATTAGATATTACTCGGTGCCGGGGTCGCTCTCGCCAACTGGCTTTGATATATTACCGAGTGATAATCCTATCTGTGCGCAAAGCCAGGACACAACGATACAACCAGAGCAACTGGATGCCATGTCGACTCCATTGCACTTACAATATGTATCCAGCTGCCTGCCGGTGAGAGAGCACGAGTAGTATCTAAGACGCTTATAGAGCATAGAAATAACCGCGGTCCTGTGCCACACACTGACGTCTGGTAACAGCCTAAGATGGAAATCCGTGTTAGCGAAGGACGGTCAACTTTGTCAGGAACAATTGCGATGCAATGCAATATTATATCTCGGGAATGCGAGAATAATAAGATATATATCAGATAACGTGAACTGTAATCCTTAGGTTTCCAATGTTGTATAATATGACATTAGTAAAGAAAGCAATTGCTCCATTGTGAGCGATTGTTTCTTCTTTCTTGTTTTATTTTTAAACGAACGAAGAGCAGTCGTATCGCGGCAGTACAAGTCAGTAAATACATGATGTATAATATTTTACATTTCCTTGACTAAAATAGAACATTACAAGAACATTGAAACATTTCGACCGTGTTTATTTTTCTAGTATTTATGATATTTAGTCTACTTATTATTTCAACTGTAGATTGGCTCGAGAAAGAAAATTAAAAATATAAAGTATAAAGTTTCATAAAAACATATTTTATTATATTTTAGTGTTATACATTATAATTTACATGTACAAATGTTGTAAAATTATAGTAAGTTCTGAAGAATATTTAAGTCGAAAAACATCCATGATTAAACGATAATATTTCATGATATAGAAATAAAATTTAAATATACAGTGAAAGAGAGTGGAAAACACGCTCCTATTTATATTATTTTATTTTTTTGATAATTTTATTACGTTATATAACTGTATTTAAATTTAAAAATTAAATAAATATAAAACTCGTTTTTTTATACGTTTATCTTTTTCAAATGTAATTTGTGATTTTATTAATATGGCAAAAAATTGGAGTTTTAATTAAAAGCATTAAAAATGGTAGGCTTCAGTTGTAAGAGAACACAGAAAGAAAATTTAAATAATTTTATGATTTAAGTAAATTACATACATGCACTCATTACAATACCATGATGCTCTAGCAATATAAATTACTGCATTAACTTAATTCTATTATTGTTATAAAGTCAGATCGACGTCATTCTTGAATTATATCACGATATCACCAAATATAGAACCGAAATGCGTAGTGCCACTAAAGAAAGAGATGGCAATACTCGAAAAAATTCCAAGTAATAAAATTAATTTAGATATTTCGAGAAAAATAGCTCGAAAATTTGACGAAGTATTCGTATACTTGACTGAAATTTGCCTTTTAACAGATTTCACTACAAGCCATTATATCCATTTCTATATAAATTACCAACCTGTACATACACGTGCTGTTTATAGTATGACTTATCAATTCCTCAATCCCCGCTGTTTACGTATTTCCGTCGAATTGATAGCGCGATAGACGATATACAAAGCTCTTCCACATTCCATCGCACAACCTGCATCTCTCAAAGCGAGCAAAAGACGAGCGCGCGCGTATTGCTCCTGATCCACAATGTGGAGCTCGAATTGATACCGGGGCCCACCTCGGAAAAGAGATCGTCGAGACCCCCAGCGTGCTGTGACCGGAGAAAAAAAGAGAAAGAGAGGAAGAGGGGAAAAAAACCGGAATTCTCGATACATACTGATGTGTATGGCCATTCGCGGGGCGCCCTGGGGCCATCCGACGAAATTGCATCCGGAATTTCAATATAGCGCATATCATATATTTCAACCTTAAAACGCCGCCAGCGCTGTCCAGGTATTACTTTGAGGCTCCTGTGCCCGTAGAAGCCGACTTTGCCCCCCGATTATAGAGATTCCGACTGCGGTAAGGTATATGCACAGGTGAAACGCGGGGGGGGGGGGGCGAGGGTTGCGCAACCGTTCCCCTTTCTCTCTCTCTCTCTCTCTCTCTCTCTCTCTCTCTCTCTCTCTCTCTCTCTCTCTCTCTCTCTCTCTCTCTCTCTCTCTCTCTCTCTTTCTCTTCCTCCCTTCCCGCGATCCTTTCGCCGGAGTAGAGCAGCCTGCAGGGGACATTAGATGGTTTTCGCTCGGAATAAATGATCAAAAGGTAACTCCGGATTAAAGCTGTCGCTTGCCCGGTGACTCGCTCGCGCTTACACGCTCCGCTGCGATCCGGATGTTGCGCTTTTACAAAGCGGTTTAATCAAATTTTCAGAAAAGTCGCTGATGCTATTAATACATATTCGCCTGTGCCGGAAGGCGCGCGCAGTTCTCTCAGTTTCTGGATTCTTTGTCAGATTTGGAAATGATTCTAGCTTAGAGCGAAAGGCGAAACGTTAAAGGGAAGATCGAATTATCTTCGTGGTTGAAGTTCGTCTAGGGGAGCTGAAAATTTCCATTTACTCAGTTTCAACTTATTATTCAAGCTCTCGCAAACTTATTAATTATTTAATGTTGCTGAACTTTATTTATCTTTGATTATTTATAATAGTGAGTTCTTCGCCTATTAAAATAAGGGAATATTTTGCTGCATGATCCGTTGCTGCCATCAAAATATTATTGCAGAAAAGTAGTATTTAGTGCTAAAAATAAGAGAGAATGATATGCTAATAATAGGAATAATAATACCGCAAATTAAAGATCAAACCCAATTTTATTAAATTTTTATTAAAAAAGCGCAATTTTCATACATGTTACATTATCTTATAATTTTTCATGAATTATAATAAATCCGTTCCCATTAAATGCATTTTCTATCCTTTTTTCGTGAATATATGTAATAAATAATTACAGAATCTAATAAAAAAAAAGAGTACAATTTTTTAAATAATCAATAATAATTATTGCTCAATTAAGGGGATATATGAGAGAAGCAATAGCGAAAAAGATTTTCTTCAATAAAATACTTTACTCAGCGATATAAAAAAATGAAGAATATATATAATTATTAGTAGCAATGCCGTGCTGGATTACGAACCGATTATTTCAAAGCGTATTTTTCTTTCTTTTTTCGTCGTATATCGTCGGGGAAAAGAAAAATTATCTCGTGGTTCAAATCAGAGGCGAGGAGGACGAGAGAGAAATTAATGTCAGTTCGTTAGGGTGGCTTGTACTCGTGTCGCAGAATTTAATTATTAGTGTGAGTAAAAATAAATGGCAGCCACGAGAAAAATGTCGATTTAACGAGGCGCTGCGAGCATATCGCTATCGAAACACTCGCGATGTTTCGCCATTAGGTGGAATGACCTTTCGAGCAATTTTCACGCGTATCCGCGGCGATCTCGTAAGAACGACGACGATATAATATATTCTTTTTTTTTTATTATTAATGAGAGATATCATAAACGAGTTCCAAAGCAATCTTCCGCCAAGCTACTCGGCGGAGCGCCGAGACAATTTTCTTCCCGAAGTTTACCCGCTCGCGCGCTTATCGAGAGAGGAGTTTCCGCGAGCAAAAAATTCTCATTATGACTTATCCACGATCGGCCACCCCGACCGAGATACTCTGGATAAACCGAGATAAGTGGAAATCTACGATGAACGAAATCGGCATGATAATCGCGATGTTGTAATTGAAGGGGATGGAACTCGAGAACGTGAAACTCTCCGCCGAAATATCAACGTTATTTTTTTTTTTTCGCCCGCAAAGAGCACGAGTACGAGAGAAGAGAAGCTGACACGCGTCAGCTTGAGAGAGATGAGAAACCCGCAATATTCGGTGTCGAATAGATGTTCGGCTCAATACGGTGATTTATCGTCACTGTCGTTCGGAAAGAGGAAAAAGGGCACTATCGTGAAAAGGGCACCCGATATGCAATATGAAC
Organism: Temnothorax nylanderi; assembly: GCF_030848795.1. Classification (NCBI taxonomy): domain Eukaryota; kingdom Metazoa; phylum Arthropoda; class Insecta; order Hymenoptera; family Formicidae; genus Temnothorax; species Temnothorax nylanderi. The sequence continues at coordinate 609,828 of NW_027249161.1, read as the reverse complement.
GAAATCGGCCATGCAAAAGATAACGAAAAACGTTTATTCGCTAAATGAAATTGGGAGTGAATGGGAGAGATTGACAGGAGTTTTGCATCGAGCCGGTGGAAGATCCTGGCGGACAGCGGCGATCCTGGCGAACGTCCCGGGTAATACCGAGTCGTTTATCACGACTGGGGCGAATGGAGAGTGCTCGTGAGAGATCGCGAGATCGTCCGACAAGCTTCCACGCGCGGTGTGTTGCGTTACGCTACTAAGTTCGCCCGAGTTGTGGTGATTAATCGATAATGGGCTTCATATGATACGGACGGTACGTTGTCGATGTGCGAAACAACCTTAATCACATTAGTTGACGGTGACATGATCGATATATTATGATGGGACAGGTCATTCCGTTTCGTTCAGCTTAACATCACAGTACGCTGCCCCTGGCGTTCAACGTCATGCTTATCTTGCTCGCGTAACTGCGTGTTACGCTCCCGCATCTACATATACATTATCATAATAGAAGCGAGCTGACTAATTAATTGATCCACACGCCATTTCCCAATTTCAGTTTGCGCAGTTTCATATTTATGTTGGGATGTACGAAACGAGTTATTCTAGTAGACAGATGCACATCATAATATATTTATAATTGCATTTTCCTAAAAAACCGTCTGCTTTATGCAGTAAATTCAACAATATTGTAAACACACACACACACACATAAAACACGAGATTTACGAAAATAAATGCGCTTTTCGTACACTTTGTCCGAATAAATAAATTCCAAGTTAGATAGAAGTAAAATATATATGGAAAAATATGTAATTTAATCAGATAATTGGTTATCTGCAGTTCTTTCCAACTTACGCTTTCCATTGAGAAAATTTATTGCTATGATTTTGGTAATCAACTTTGGTAATCAAGACACAAATGCCGGCTAAATCCCTTCTCCGTGTCAGAAAGAATCTCTCGTGCTTCAGCAACGACCCTTACTGATCGCGCTTATACCCTGGCGTTTGTTACAGTGTGCCACCTACTGCGAGGCGGCGTGGCGGCGATTTTTGGACCGCAGAGCGCGCACACGGCGTCCCACGTGCAGAGCATTTGCGACACCATGGAAATTCCGCACTTGGAGACGCGCTGGGACTACCGGCTTAGACGGCAGAGCTGCCTCGTCAACCTCTATCCGCATCCCACCACTTTGTCCAAGGTACGTATACACAAACTTTTAGCCAGAATAATAGCCTCATTAAAGCGGCGCCCGTCGCGCAAAATCTGCCTTCGTGACCCTTCTCCTCACGGATTTCTTGCCTCTCTCATAGCTGTTTTACCTCTACCCTCATCGACGACAAACATGGCCTTTTTAGATTGTGGGATTAACGGTTGTCGCTCAAATCAAGGTAATTTCCACACTCCGTGCTTCGCATTTTACGTTGCGCTGTAATTATAATTGAAGTTTTGAAAGAAAAATCATCAATGAGGTCTAGAAAAACATCAAAAATTTTCAATAATGACAAAAGAATATTTATTTCAGGCGTTTAAAGTTTTCCTTTCTTATTAGTTTATCAAAAATATAATTGAAGCCATTAACAAGTTCACGCAAATTTCACATTTAGCCGAAAGATTATATCGAGAGAGAGTCCGCACTTTTATTAAGTTATAATATGAAAGATCGCTTTCGCGGCCAAGGCGCATTCGCTGTTGCATTTGGTTGTATCTATATGCATCGAGTACTATATGCCCACAGTGCGGTAGTTCTGAACTTAACGCAAAAGAACTGAAACTTTTTGAATTTCTCTTAATAAGCGCGAAGTTTCATGAAGGGGTACGGCTGAAAGCCCTGGTCGCGGGTTTGTATAGCTCACGGGCTTTTTAGGTTAACGAGAGTTCTCTCTCTTTCTCCCCCTCCTCTCTCTCCCTCACTCTTTCTCTTCGCCCCCCCCCCCTCTCTCTGCCTCTCTCTGTCTGTCTTGTTGTTTCATGAATGCAACCCTTTTCTTTCCTCAATATTTGTTATTCGCACCTGGTGACTCTTTCTTCTTCGCTCGTTCCTCTCGTCCTCTCAATATTTGCCACTAGATTTGTCCTCCGAAAGCGTTTTGTTTATTCTCTGTATAGGATGTGGTGGAATCCTGCTCATCGCCCATCACTGAGTTTTCTTTTATTTTTGAAGGGACTTGCGAGTAGAAAATAAATATCCACGGCTGCGAGGCGCTTTACGCTTCAAACGCGAGAGAACATTCGCGAGAAAGTCGATAAATCCGTTCGCTGCGGGCGAATGAAACGCGCAAGCATGTCCCAAAGGAAACGATGAAAGCCAGCGAAAATGAAATTTCCCCTTGACGTAGACATCAGAAAACAATTGCTCTTTATTTGTACCTTAAATATGTATCTAATGATATGGATGTTACTCGGGAAAAATATGATTTTTACACAATTATTACTAAATACGGTATTCAATTTTATTGCCTATGTTAAAAAGCAAGCGTGTGTTAGTAATTCTTAGATCCATAAGTAGTAAAACACGATCAACAGACAGAATTTATTTCTACGTGACGAATTTCCCGAAGTCCTTTACGGATTTCGTATGAAATATTGATGACTAGATAATAATTTACGGTCGCGTGGGTTGGCTTTGACATCCTCGATCAAAGGGCTTTCAGCAATGATGCACTGAGGACACAATTTAAAGGTCACCGCATATCTAAAGCTATGCGCTCTTTTTTCTCGCTTTCTCTCTCTCTCTCTCTTTCTCTCTCTCTCTCTCTCTTTCTCTTATCAGAGAATTTCAATTAGAATCCATTCGCGTGTCGCATCACTGACTCTCCAGCATTTGTTAAAAATCACAAATTTTTAATGTTGCTATTCTAGTATTTCGAAATATTCTGATAAACTCTCGCAATCACTGACGCAACTCTAATTAGTACGTATATTCATGCGAATATACATCTGACGCACATTTTTATCTGTTTTATCTAACAGACTGCGTAATTTGTGTAAAATATTTGAACAAAATGTTTTTATAAAAATATTTGACCAAAATTTGTTATGAAAAGTAATCAAATTAGTATTTTCTAATATTCCAATGCCTGATTAAAACATGGAGAAAGAAGTAATTCTTATACAAAATCAATTTATATACAAACAATAAGAATTGGATTTAAAATATCTAAATATCTATATTTGCAAGTTGTAAAAGATAAATTTATATTTATAGAGGATATAAAAAGAGAATAAAACACAGATTTCATATTAGAATAATTAATATATCTGAACTAATACAACGATGATCGATTGAGGAAGTTGCACCTTTTCAGATTAAAAACTCGTGTAAGATTCATGATAGAGGTTCAGTTTCTTAATTTGCAAAATCCGATGTTCGCACAATGAAATGCGAGCGCGCGCGAGAGGTTGGAGGACATAAAGAAGGCGGAGAAACGTTTAATAAGCTTTCGCGTTCTGAAAGTGATAAACATCAGGTTTCCTCAGTCTCAGGTTTCCATTGTGGAGTCTAGTAAACCTGGAGGGAAGTAGCTTACGTCGTCAGTTATTTCACGGTGTTAGAACAGGGTTTTGGTTTTCTCTCGCCCGAGTTCTTTTCTCAACGGAATCCCGCCATTTCCAACGCGGCGAAAATGCAAAATTCACTAGGAGAGCAGCGGCATCCTGATTAGAGTACTCGACTCGGAGGAAAAGGAAAAATCGGAGGGGGAAAAAAAAGACGGCGGAGGTGGGCGAACGGTTGGCGTCGATTCCTTCAAACGAGCGACAGCCTCATTCAGTCAACTCGACGGCGGAAATATTTTACTTTCCGGTACCATCTTATGCGTAGTTCAAAGGAACCGAAGGCGATTGCAGGGAGCAGAAAAATAGAATAAAAAGCACGACCAGTGAGTCTCTTTGATTCACATCGGGTGAATTGTGGGGATAACTTTAATACCCTTCCGCGCCACGATTTTCCGCAAAACGATAACAAATTACTATCGCAAACGGCGCATTATTCCGGCAAAATGAAAATAAACAATTCCTATTTATGAAAAGTATCAACTGCAAGAAAATATTGCGTTAAGGTACCTTCAAGCTTTTACACATAAACTACGATTTATTCATTATTTATTTAAACTTGATAAAATATTATAAAAACTTGATAAAATGTTATAATTGGATTTCACATAAAATAAATGCTTATTTAAATTAAAAACGTTATTTTTATAAACTTACTTTTAGAGCATATAAAGAAATAACAATTATTATTTTATTTGAAACCATTAATAGAAACAACAATTATTATTGTTTCAATTATTTTTGTGATAAAAATAGCAACGCACAATGTAAATAATATAATATTTGGAATACTGCTCTTTTATTTTTTGCATTTTACTAGTTGGTAAAAAATATTGTTAATGACACTATTTTAGCACATAAAAACGCTTTTAATCTTTCTACGGAAACAATGATACGTTAAAAATTGCTCTATTACTTTCGCATTCGAAATGTCCCTGAACGAGACGCACCAATTATTACATTCAAACGCGAAGACGAATCTATCCAATCTCGCTTTGAACTTTCGGACAGTTCGTATTGTTCGCGTCGAAATCGAATTGTCAGGTATTTCGATTCGCATTCCTGCGCACGAACGTAGACTGCTCCTTCTGCCGTGCTATTTTCTTCTATCCTAGCTAGATGAAAGAATCCCTTGGTAAGCCATTAGGAACAAATACTTTACAATCTCATAAAATTATCGCTCTCTTAACCATAAAATTTTAATTAGAGAAAGAGAGAGACCACATGTTCTTTATCTGACAAATAAGTAAACTTTGACAAATAAATAAATAAAATTGTTTAAATTTCATGTACCTCAGCACCTTAGAATTGGAATTACTGTTTGTAACATTTCTTATAAATAAATAAGTTTGTTAAATTACGCATAGCTATTACGTTCTCGTAGAAATATTTACTACGATTGCTTTATATTAAATTAAATATTATACTGCTCATTATTACTATCATTGAGGGTCACATCTTAAACATTAAGAAATATACGGTGATTGTTCATTGTTTAGTATGAATTCCCTTAATTATCTAATTGTAAGATGTCTAGCTATCACTAATGATCGCTAGATGTAATATTGATTGTATAGATATACGTAATCATTAGGGCATTTCCTCTATGATCATGAATACATTTTAATTGGAGAATTCTGTATAATTAAAATTATTCTGTATACCGAAAGAGAATTTCTACCTAAACATTGTTTACTTTTGAACTTTAAATGATGGAATGGCATTGGTCATTCCGTTTGCAAGATAATCGACATTATGATGATATAGCGGGCGATATGTTGGTGTTAATGAACCGCGAAGGGCGCAATTGCCATTACCGCAGCAATGATTTAACGATCTTCCTCGTGGCCTATAATGGACCGGCTTCTGTGCTCCGATGGTCGTCGGGCCAGCAGCCGGTGTGGATGGATCGGTTGAATCAGCCACTATGTTGCTGTTGGAATTCAATTTGTACTGTTTCCTAATCGAGCTTTTGCTCATTGCGCTTTACTGCTCCACTTCGTACAACCAATACTGGTACCATCATCAGGCCCTAAGGAAAGCCCTATAGAGAGTATAGAGCCTTGAAAAAATAAAACATTTTTCGCGTACTTTAAATTAAATGCATCTGCCCTTAATCAGCTATTATTATATCACGTGCATAAAAAAGTTCTGATTTGATAATAAAATTATTCTAAATTTATTTTTAATTTAGGTTAATTTTAATAAAAAGTTATTTGACAAAGGTTTATTTTTTCCCTCTGGGAAAAATTCGAAATAACTCATTTATTGAAAATGTTTAATGTCCAATATTAAATATATTATTAAAATTGTTAATAATAAAATTTTATTATTCATTATTTTAATACTTTATATTATGTTTTATGTATGAATATGTTATGTTATATAATATCTTGATTAAAGAGCAATTGCGCAAAATTGAAAAAATCCTGGAAAGAAAAGATAATTATTATTTTATTATGTAATTTCCCATAAAGCATAATGGCAAGTACCTATGCGCTATAAACATAGAAGCATTGGGACATAATAGAAACTATTTTTAAAAACTTTTTATTTATCTAAGAGAAACTAAACTATTCTCTTAGATTATTTTTTTGGCTAAATCTTTTTCACACTTCGTAGCATTCTTTTATGTAATTCAAACACAAAATACATAATAATATCACAAGTTATTTTATCCTAAGTCAACCGTCATCTCATTTACCGCTCAAGTTATCCCTGTCCAAACTATCTAAACAATCGGTAAGTGCCCACTCGATTCTGCTCAGGGTGCGGCATTCAATGACTGAACGCGCACTCTCCTCAACAACGTATATCTATCGCTCTTCTCTCTCTCTCTCTCTCTCTCTCTCTCTCTCTCTCTCTCTCTCTCTCTCTCTCTCTCTCTCTCTCTCTCTCTCTCTCTCTCTCTCTCTCTCTCTCTCTCTCGCTTTCTCGGTTCGCATTTTAGGCACTATAGACAAGTCAAGAATTCGCCCAGCCGTGGGTGTACTCCGAGCGAAACGTTTATTTCTCTGGGGTTGGGTTACTAATCAATGTCATTCAGCGAAACCACGTACAGCCAACGCGATTGAAAGCCGATTGCACCCTTTTTCCCGTATCTTCCGTATCCTCGCCGATTAGCTATTTACTTCCGTTTCCTCTTTCGCAGGATTTCTTCGCGCTCGTTTGGCAATCGCTCGTAACGCCGACCGCATCGCTTCTGCTTGCCTTTTTTCATCCATTACGGTGAAAAGAGCGTGTCGGGTGGTAAATGGATTGCATTCTCGTGCATTCATCTCTGACACGTTGATGAGCGTTCCACTCGTCGAGACCGATACGTGATAACGATCAAAACCGCGAATTATCCGACTAATCATCTCAATCGCGGTGTATGTACACGGGTTGCTCTTAACTTTTCTCAGAATCTAGAATTATTGCGATTTGTTGTGCAACGATTAACGTATCGCGAAAAAAGAACTAACTTTTTAACTAAAAATTAAAATATTTATTTCTCCTTTACCTCATACATTTATGTACATATTCACACATGCATAGAGACAATGACAATCTCCTTTAACTGTTTCCAAGTTTAATATTTTTGTGTCTCTTTACGTTTTAATTTGTTAGATTGCGTTATTATTGTTTTAATTTTAGATTGTGTTCTATTATCAGCATTTTTCTCTCTTGAAAAACTGAAATTGTTGCAATTGATGCAAATTAGAGAGTGAGCTCTCTCGAAATCAAGATCCTCGTAAACCTATCGGGATTACTTACGCAGATACTCCGCGTAATTATCTTGACAGAATCAATCTTCGGTGAAACTCATCCGCGGTATATTGCTAGCATTATTTCTGGAGAGAGCGTGCGCGTGGAACGATGCGCTTTATTGAAGGGACGAAGGGCCGGAGAGGGAGGGGGGGGGAGGGTACGAAGGAAGGGCGATCGTCAAGAAATGTAGACGCAATATCGTACACGGCGGAGCGCGCGGACGTGGAATATGGTACCGTCGAATAAAGCGGTTGTATTACGTCGGAAGTGAATAACTCCGTTGCGTCTAGCAGCACGTCAGACGTAATCTCGTTTCGCGTTCGAGAAGAGAACGAACGTAATCGAGAGGGAGGAAGAGGGAAGAGCGCGCGTTTGGGAGGATTATCCCGTTGTTCGCGGCGGACTAAGCCGCTTGTTGCCGCAAGTTTCATCGCTCGTAATCGACGTCTCACCTTCGCAGTTCGCCACCATCGCGCTATTCTGAAGGCAATTTTAATGCCGACAGTGACATCCTCCAAGTACGACGGCGCGGCGCGGGGCGGCGAACCGAACTGAAATGGCTGCAGTGCTGCACACTTTGAAGGCTACGCGCACACCCGAGAATGCATTATTTACGAATGCATTAAACGGAGTTATATTAGGAGCGGAATTAAGAGCGCCCGATTTCTCGCTCACTTCTCTCTCTCTCTCTCTCTCTCCTAATGCATCTCGAAAACTTCAAATAGGAGATGACGCGCGGAGAAAAGAACCGCCGCGGCGTCGTCGCAGAAAATGCAAAGTGCATTCATCGCGAATAGGATTCGAAGTAGTCGGAGATAAGGAGGATGTTTTTCGAATTTCATTGCCTCGGACAGAAATCCATGCGTATATCGCAGATATACGAGAATTTAATTGACGTTTGATTTACATCGTATGATTTTTCTGTCTCATTCGACTATTTTTTTCATCCCTGCAATTAATGTATAATCAATATGCCACTTATATCAACCAATAATAAATATTGAATTTATATACGCAGATAAAAATTGATTTTGTCGTCAAGTGAAATTCAACCGCCGGAAATACACGAAATATGATTAATTAATTTACTGGTCGTATCGTCGGTCAAAATTGCTGCCACAAGCGCCCTCGATATTAATTATTCCAACGAGGGTTATTACAACAGAAATAGTTTTATTTGTTGTTTGCTATGCGCGATAAGCTGCACACGCTGTGAAATTCGAGCCAACGAGAAATTTCAGCGGAGCCAACGTTGCACAGCGAGCAAAAAGCCCGATGTGGCGATCGTCCTAGATTTTGTGTACGTACATTGTAAGCGAAATTTAATAGAAATTCGTTTGAAGCATCACCGAGTGCAATTAACTATAATACCGACAATCCGAGAGGGAGAGAGAGAAAGAGAAAGAGAGAAAATTTGCATTAGTGTCGGGATATAATTTTATTTCTGATATGCGTATTTCCTCTTCATCATTACGTTATACGAATAATATACTACAATTCGCAATTTCGCAATATAATGTAACGCATCCAAATGTTAGCAGCGGCATCCACTGCGATGTGATTCCACACGCACATTCAGTGTAACATGCGACAATGCGACACATAATTTCAGATTTACCTTAAAGTCACAAATTGTGCGCCAATAATGGTGCGCATTTAATAATTTCCTTTCTCTCGCACGCATATTTTATTTCAAAGGTAATTTATAAATGACGTAGCTGACATTATATTTGGTAAATTTCATTTGTTTTCCATTGACGGTAACACGCGTACCGTAATACCGTATATAGAAACGGCATCCGAAAATCGCTGGAAAAAATGCGTGTAAGAAAGCCGGAAATTTTATTTCTCATTGGAGTTAAAACTTTCGAAACAATTGCCACGCTGGATTACGGACTCCCAGGCACAAATAAAAACTAACAATCGACAACCATTGTCCCTACTAACTTGTTATTTCCGGAAAGCTGCTGAAGCTCAAATTCGGTGTGCGGCAATACAGGAAGGGACGATAAAAACGAATATATACACACACTTATATATATAGATATATTGTATATATATCAGACACACAATACTAAACAAAATTTCTTCTGAAATTTGAAATTTAGTCACTTTATATAGCTAATTTTTTCAACTCGTAAATGATAATTATCTTTTTTTATTCAATTAATTCTGAAATGCTTTATGCGCCACGTATATCGCATCATATTAAGATAATATAGATAAAATTTTAAATAGAATATTAAATTAGATGTTATTATCCAAAAATTCCTGCTCTTGTTATGTTTACGTAATAACAAATTTAATAATTAAATTTCACTTACCTATTAATTAAAAAGATACAGAATAAATAATTCTTCAATTTCCAATAGCGTTAATTTAAAATTTATTTTTTAGATTAATTTAAAGTATTACTTTCTTGCGTAACAAAAAGTGATATTTTATATAGTTAGTGCTTTAATAATAACGTTTACTAAAAATATGAAATAATTGAGGTGAATTAAATGAAAATTCAATACGTGTTCTACATCAGTAATACAAATATTAATACATTGCAATGCGCGGTATTAGTAAGAAATAGGTAGAGATGTCTAGATATGTTATAAGATATTATTAGAAGATGGATATCTTCCAAAGGAAATGGAAGTAGAAAATTGAAATCTACTACGACACAATAACTAAGAGAACGATGCTCCGGGATTATAATTTTGTTAATTTCACGATTAATTGTGCAATGTTCAGAAGAGGCCACATTTTCTTCCTCAATACTCGTAATTGATAAATCATAATCGCGTAACGAAACGTGATATAAATTTAAGAGGCGTAAATTGATCAAACATTTATCGCCTGAAAAGCGTTCAAAAGTCATCAATAAGCGGTCAGAGTATAATAATGTAAAACCGAAATTGAAAGTGGTTTCTCACGCTTGGGATTAATGTTAATTGGATATTCTATATGCAAATTTTGCCATCAACTATTATAATATGTTATGGTAATCGACTGTATCGAAATTTGATTGATAGTCACAATAGCATGATTTAATACGTAAACTATTCGGCCATTGTACAATAGTAAAATAATATATCTCAATATAATATACATTCCAGCTTCCACACGCTGCCATTTGATCTCTAGAACCTTTAATTTATAATAGAATTTAATTACAATAGAATAGAATTACAATTACAATTTGTAATAGATTTCAATGAATCGATATAATTCATAATCAATCGTATAATTAGATGTCATCTTCGCAATTTGAACATTTAAATTTAAATATTATTTTTTAAGTAATTTTCTTAGAATTTTGCTAGTTTACTTTTACCTAACATAGTAAAATTTTTTTAACTTTTTATATACTTCTGAAGCTTAAATTGTAAAAATTTATAATTAATGAAATTTTCAAATGTTTATTAGCAACGATTATTGGTACCCTGACATTTCTGCTATGGAAAATCAATTGTGATTTTGTGAAAGAATCCATAAACAAAAGGAAATCCGTGAAATTTGGGGCATCTTAAAAATTTATCTCTCTAACAGAAATTTTATTTTTTTATGAAACTGTAGGGCACATTTAGGCTTCACTTATTTGCCCCTACAATTCAAAGTGCGGTATTCTCATAGATATACATTAAGCGCCTTATAGTGTCTGAATCCTACACACGTCGGAACGAATAGGGATTTATTCTGAAGATGAGAGAGAGCGGGACTTTTTGCGGAAAACATCTTGAGAAAAGAAGGAGCAAAAAGAAGATTTCGGTCGCGCGCACTGCTCGGTCGAGCTGGCTAGAAAAATCATACGAGCTCGGAGCACAGACGGATGTTCCTCCTTTTGAGATCTTGTTACAAGGAGTACGTCCGCAAGCGGTTCGTTAGTCGCTCTACCATGGGTAACTACTACTTTACGTAGATGTACGCGTAAGAACTTAATGAGTGGGCGAGGCTCTTTACGCGCGTAAGAATCTAATGCGAAAGAGTAGAACGTTTAAGAACTGTTGATTGGATATACACATGTAAAAATGATAAACCGAATGAGCGAACTTAATCCTTAAGTGCGCAGTTTTGCATATATGCAAAGCGATTTTTCGATCGTACTCTTCCTTATAAAGTTCAAACTGAAAACGTGCGGGTTTGCACTCATGTCATCACAAAAATAGTGTAAAAAGAGTTCAAATGATTCAAAGAGTTTAGAGGGTTTGAATTAATAAAGAAGAATTTTTTAAATATTTTTTTTTAGGATTCCTTAAACAGTCATTATTTGTTTTAAAAATATTCAGAATACAACGAAAAATTGTGCATTTAAGGATTAAGTGTGACAAATTAAAACTTGAAATGTGAACGTTTTAGACGCAGTAAAAACTATGTTAGGAAGATTTTTGCGCACACTACTCGGTCTAGCTGACTAAAATAATTATACAAGCTTGGAACAAAGACGGATGGTCCTTCTTTTGAGATCTTATTACAAGGAATACGTCCGCAAGCAGTTCGTTAGTCGCGCTACTACGAGTAACTACTCCTTTACGTAGATCTTACGCGCATAAGAACTCAATAATAAGAGAGCAAAGCTCTTTACACGCGTAAGAACCCAATGTGAAAGCGTAGAACGTTTTAAAAACTTTTGATTGGACGTACGTATAAAAAAATTATAAACCGGATGAACGAACTTAAAAATAAAACTGAAAGATGAACGTTTTAGACACAGTAAAAAGTATGTTACAATACGATTTTTCCAATTATTTCCAACAATAAGTGATGTGATGCATTTATTGTTACTTGACAAGCAAAAATATTTCATAAAAACATGAAAATTAGAAGCACGTTTTTACAAAAGAATTATTCTCATGAAACATAAAATAATTGATTATCCAAAGGAATTGTACTTTATAAAAGCGTCCTATAAAATTGAGTTTTCGGAACGTGATATTCCACGAGCAAAAACGCTACGTCCGCGAAAACCAATGTAAACCATGTAAAATAAATTATATTATTCACCGAGAATGCGACGTGCGAATGCATCTCGAATCGCGCTTAATCCGAGTAAATCGAGGACGCCGCGAATCGCGCGCGCTTCTCAGAGTTCGGCATAAAAATCCGTCTGAAAAATGCAACACGGTAGAACTTGTGCCGCGCTGCATCCGGAGAAAGAATGCATCTGCGAACTCGCAGACTGACGCGCCGCGTTCATTATGGAAAGCAGCATCGACCGTGGGACGTATCCACGCGGCGCGGCGGCGGCGACGGCGGCGGCGAGATAAAAGCATATGCACTCACGCCCTCGCTCACGCCTTATGTGCCATCTGCGCGCGCGAGCAGAATGCGCCGAATTCATGTGGCCGTTCCTTTTAACGAGATGGATTCTTTGATAAATTTCGAGCTACGACTTTCACGGAGCAAAGCCATCATTGATCGAATACCTTTTTAATTCTTGGTTATCAAATAGCTTGCTATTTATATCTCAATTAAAAGCTATTCGTAATTAACGGCACATTTTCGCATTTCCGCCCGCATTTCATTCTATTTCATTCATGTTCCCATAAATACTCTTATAATTGTTGCGCTAATCAATACATTGTCAAATTAACCCATCACTAAGTCCTATAAGGAGGCCCCTACGCGCTTTGCTGTTTTAAATCCTTGTGTAATTCGGGTTTTAATCAAAATTGTTAAATTGTAATTGATATTTAGAGGTAAAAGGAGTTGCTCTTTTCGAAAATCTAGTCGGTAATGGAGTGGGATATCTAAAAAAGAAGCTATAAAGGTTGAAAGTAGAGATAAAAAATAAGTTATTCTTGCCTTTTTACAAATATTCAACTAATAAATGATTTTGTCCACTTTTTTGAGTAAAATAAATTGATATAATTATTATTTGAGTAATCTATAACAAAAATTTTGCTCAAAAAGGTAAGTGAAATTATTTATTAGTTGAATATTTGTCAGTAAAAAGAAGTCACTTACGTTTTTTAACTACCTTTCAACTTTTATATCTTATTTTCAGATATCCCACCTCATCGCCGACTAGACTTTTGAAAAGAGCAATTCTTTTTACCGCTTAATAACAATTACAGTCTAAAAATTTTAATTAAGACGTCGAGTTATAAGGATTTAAAGCAAAAAAGCACATAGGGGCTTCCTTGGACTTAAGGGATTAAAACTACTTGTGTAATACCAATTGCGTAATAATTTTTTCTTGTATGCTCATATTCTCGAAAAATTTATTTACGAATATTCTTAATAACTGTATTGCCTGCGATCTTAATATTTTTTAGTAAAGAACAATTTATTCCGAATTAGGTAAAAGAGGGGACGCGCGTAAGGAGACGCGGATCAACCTGCATTACGGTCACTGTCGTGTGAAGCGTAACGTACTCGACCGCAGACGTGCTCGAAATGGCAATGTAACGAGCGTAATAAATCTCGTGTCACGCGCGAACTCCGATACTATGATAAGAGCCACCGCGGCAACGCGTAAGGCGACTTAAATATTTCACCGCTGAAATATTTCCGCCCAATTTGCATCGGCCACGAGGTCCGCGTACTCCTATATGTCCGCGTCGTGCTCTGTGAATACGTAATTTCGGCGACACTATGCCTTTCTCGCAAAGTATCTCTGGATCGCTCCCCGAAACTTTTGAGGCAGCGTATCTCGATACGCATCGATTCCTCGGAATGAAAAATGATTCGGAACGAACGGAACTTTGAGAGATTGACAGAATTGATTGTAACAACTGGAAGGTTTATTCAGTTGGATATCATGAATAATGAATTTTCTTGAAGGACATCACTCTTTTTACCTTTTTTTATTTCACAAATAAATCTACGATTGTCGTTATAAATGCAAATTGCCTTTACAAAAAATTGTACTGATTCAAAAATAAATATGTAGACAAATATAGACGCATAGTAAATATTTATATTAAATTACAATACATGGATCAATACTAAAATAATGATAATTAAGTGATAAATACATAATTAGATAATGTATGTATTTATACTAATGAGATAATTTAATAATATGCTGTGGCTTTCAATATATGATCATGTAGCAATTTGATTTACCACAGTTATGCATCTCGCTATTTAAATGTAATAAAAAACATCTCAAATAAATGTATTAATAATACAATAAAAAGATTTTTACAGACTTATTAAACAAATTTCTTAACTTTAATATTAAATCTTTATTCTAATTTTCTATAAACTAATACATAAATAGATTCTACTTGTTACTTATTAATTCCTTTATCTCGCACTTAATTATGCGATAACAACAACATTTAGAACAACAGGTTAAATAGGTTTTTTAGGGTGCCTAAAACAGAGATACAAAGATAGTTTCTGAACTGAATGAATTATACAAGAGACCGATTATTAAAATCCTCAAACAAAATAATTCAATTTTTCTTCCATTTTTTTCAGATAAAGTATTTTATGTATCAAGTATTACAGTGAAACAAGATTAATGATTAACACTTCATAGCGCACACAATGGGTGAACACAAGCGCCACTCTATCTTTCTTATTCACTATAGATGTTGAAAAAAGACAGAATGACGCTTGCGTCGACTTGTGTCGCTAAATGAAAAGCACCCAATGTTGATTCATAGAGGCGCAAATGCGTGTCGCTTCACGAGTTTGCGGATATTAATTCCGAACGAATGCATTGCATCAATAAAAACGTCGAAATATATCTTCGGAAGATCCAGTTATTTCCGGACGCGAACGCCAGATTCGATCGCACAGTCGTCGCTTATCGCCGGAAGCTCGGTGAAATTATCGGGCACGCAACCCTCTCGCTACGAAACGCTCAGATATTTTACAAGCATCGCGGACTGTAATTTACGTCGTGCTCTACACTCGATGTAATTTAAACATCGATCCCCGGTCGCGATACATTACCGCGCGCAAAATACACAAACGGGCGAACGAGATTTTGGCGTTCGCCGTAGTGGCGAGCGTAGTGCGTTATTCATAGGATACCCCGATTGGGGTTGGTTCGGCACGTGCGAATACACGACGGACATAGTCGGGCATAGTTGTCGCGATCGAAGTCACGAAGCCCCGCGATTATGGGAGATGCATGGGTATACAGCGCCGGTCAGTATTCCGCGCGAACACACCGACCGATTTATTCCTGGGAACAACTGGGCGGGGAACGGGGAGAGTTTACAGAAATTGGATCGTCGCGTAAATTACATCGGTTTTGTTAAACCAGTAATGACTTCACATTACACACGCGGAAAACAAGTTCCCTTTTTTAAAAAAGCTGTTTTGTTGCCGGCGCATCCAAGTTTATTACTAATTACCGTCAATTTAAGTAAAACGTATGAAATATAGGAAACTAGGTTATATAAAGGTTATATATTTACCTCCAGTATCCATAAACAAATATTCAATTATGACTGTTTTAATCATATCCACGCATGCCATAAATTATGTTTAGGCTAATATAAATTTTAATAAAGTAATTGCGCTTTATCGTTGTTTTTCTCAAATATCCATTTAATTTTAATAGATTTATTTTAATAGATTTTGATTATATACATTGTATATAGATTTTAATTAAAAATTTGATAAAATTACAAATTATATAGAAAAGGAATACAATGGCCGATGTATCCATTACAATACATCTACCAAGCACATACCTTGCCTTGTAGCATTTAGGAGCAGGCATTAGCATTTCAGAAAGTCAACCTACACCAAGCAACATTTGTCATTCCATATCGCATTACAGCACCGAGTGGCGAGTTTAAACAAACGCTGTTTGTTCAACCTAATTTAACTTGTGCCTGGATTTTTGCAAACTTCAAAAGAGATAACTCATTTGTGATATGTACCGTCAATGAATAAACAACATCGCCCATGTGATAATTACTAAGTTTTCAGACGAGACAAAAAACTGTGCTAAAAAAAATACACAACAACTATCTATGTAACTTCTTGAATAAACATTGAAACTCATCTGTAAATGGCCAAAAAACTTGTTGGCCTAAACCCTGTGAAATAATGATATGGAACAATCGAGGCCAAAAAGTGCATTTGCAAAAAAAATGTCATATAGGTGGAAATTGTTTATTTTTTATAGACGATATATAATATTGAAGTTATTTATATTCTTCTGGTGGTTCGTCGGGGCCCTCTCCTGGATTTTCAAGGTCCGAGGGGAAGATCCGGACACCGCCGCAACTGCGGTGCTCTTCGCGTTCCAAACCCTATCTCCCTGCTAGAGGTTTCCAGGGAACTCGAACGCTTATACAGAAAAGAAAACTCTTCCCGGATCTCCCGACGGCGTCTCCAGGTCATTTTGGGTTACCCCGACGAACACGTGGCCCTCTCCTGGATTTTTAAGGTCCGAGGGGAAGATCCGGACACCGCCGCAACTGCGGTGCTCTTCGCGTTCCAAACCCTATCTCCCTGCTAGAGGTTTCCAGGGAACTCGAACGCTTATACAGAAAAGAAAACTCTTCCCGGATCTCCCGACGGCGTCTCCAGGTCATTTTGGGTTACCCCGACGAACACTCTTACGAGGGCCCGAATTGTATGCGGTTCCGCTGCCGGGTTCCGGAATAGGAACCGGATTCCCTTTCGCCCGACGGGAAGGAAATATATCGCCTAATCCATTTTTCCATTTTACCAAGCATGCAAATAATCGACTCCCCGAGATATTTATTCTCTGCGATGAATTACAGAGGAGCAGTGCACTCTTACATCGCTGTCGGCTGACCTGTATAGACAATTAAGAGTGTAACTTGCTAAATTTAGTAAATTCCCAATTCGGCAAAAACTTACAGCTTATAATCACCATATTATTAATGAATACGACCTGGCAATTCGCCAGCAAGCGTTGTCCGCCCTCTCTGTGACAATACGAGCCTGTTAGCATCGCAAATGGACAAGTAACGGGGTCGATAACCGCACCATCGTCTCTGTTAACAGGTGAAAAAATGACCAAAAACGGTGCACGATGGTATATCGTTGAAAAATCTGCATGTTACTTTTTTTTTTATATGAATTCGTACCGTGTAAAATAACGAGCGGCGATATGAATAAAATCGCGGTGCGATCCGACGTTCTGAACTGTAAGTTACTGCTTGCGAAATCGCAGTTTCGCACGCTCATAGCACTTGTAATAAATTTCATGGACGAGATGATTTTGGGAAGCGGAATAAGATAAGTTTGGAATATCTTACTCTCTAAAGTAGGTACATCGCACTAATTTCTACTCGCGCCCTACTTAACTGTGCTCCCAAGTTAGAGCTACAACACTTTCGGAGTAATCAGCTCATATTAATGTTGTACATTTAGAACATTCGATTTTAGCATTGCTAGATGTAAGCAAAATGCGGCATGAACATCATATGAAAATATGACGAGGCAGCAAGAATACATTTTAAACATGTGTGGAATACACGCTTAAAATGCATAAAAATAGAAAATTATATGAACTGTTTATACTTAAAAATTCTTCATACAAAAAATATTGATTGCAATCGTGAAACTGTGATATTGAAAGGTACTAGTAAGTTATATGTCATATTTTGTGTACCTAAATTGTAAAATTGTGCATTTTGTAAAAATTTTATTTTTTTATCTTGTTGCCATTTTATACATGTATATATATCTTAAGATATAGAAGATAAAAATTCAAGCTGCACGTTCATGGTCCTCGTACATTTTTACTTTTAGCAAGAAACTCAGCAGAGACATTATTTTTATTTTCCGCATTCAAAAGACAAGACGTAAGCAAGGCTGCTATTACATTTTCTAGAAAATTAAAGAAAAAGAATATAAGAGAAATAAAAGAAAGAAGCAAGATATTTACAATTTAAAACAGATATTTTATGATAAGAGACTAACTAATAAAAAAATCGAGCGCACAGAACTCAATTGACGAAATTCGCGAAATAATTTTACATACTTGCCAAGAAATTAAGGCGGTGGTCTAGAACACGTGACATCGCGCATTGTAACCCAAACGACTTGAGATTACTTCGGACGAATATTATGAGCTGGATATCTGGTTCTGTCGCCAAAAAGTACGGCGAAGGAAGTCTCGAAATGGCCGGTAGTATAAAGTCTTGAAATTCGCGTATTTGCTGGACAAAGTAAAAATGGAGACAGACGCTGATGGTACGTGGAACCACAGCGAAGGGTTTTTTTGTTGAAAAATATACATTCGCTCTTTCATGGCGAATTTAGATTATTGGAAAAAGCGCGGCTGTGAAGTGAATTCTGGCGAAAATATCTCTCCAGCTCGTCTTCGATTCAGCTATTGGAGACCGTCGCGACTGTGTGATACTTGTTTTCCTAGTTAAAAGCTTGGACTATAGAGGAACCATTGCATGGCAAAGCTAGTCTCTTACAAGCTCTATTCTCACAAAAGACACTCCGTCGCATCATAATACAATGTATTGTAGAAAGTATGCAGCAAAAGGCTTGTTTTAAGACAGAAATGCTTTGTCGCGAACTTTTATTTCATTCCCATCAGAAATTATAATATATAAAATACAATATACGTACAAATAAAATTCTGTTTTAAAATCATTAAAATAACTTGTTTAAATTTGTGCTCCTAAAGTTTAAATAAGGTTTCCCTAACTCGATGATTTTAGCACTAAAAATTATTTTCAGCAAATCGATACTAATTGATGAATCATAAATTTATCATTTTTGGATGATGACTTAAGAAAGGGTTAGTAGAATCGATAATAAAATGTGAAAGCGACCATAAAGACGTCATTGTCAACAATAACGCAGCGCTTTTGAGAATGCACGATGTCTAACTTATTTCGAAATAACGAATCGAGGAAATGTAACGATAATGGCAGCGTTGTTCGCGGATAACTACGGCAGTTCACGATGTTCTATGCCCGCAATAATGGTACCTATGGAGCTCGCGTACGACTCGGTTGTGATTTATGGACAACGCCGGCGATATGTCATCGGCAACATATTGTTAAAGCTCAAATATTGTCAGAATTCAGAATTCTAACGGAATTCGAAACATGTCCGTGCGCGAATTCTTCTTGCGACGTCCCGTTGTATATTCCATTCCCAATATGCAATTTATTACTAACTGTGGATGACAACGTAGTTTCCACATTCGCAAATCTACATAAAATTTTTTCACGCCGCCGCTTTACAAATGCGCATATATCGTCACTTTACGCATTCAATAAATATCAGTATAGCTGCATAAAAATTTGTCGACATGACAGCAATGTTAGTTACTCTTATAATGTAAACAAGCACAACAATACACACATTAAATTTTTGAGGCTTAAAAATAATATTTGATTATTTTTAATTTATTCTGTAAAATTTTGTTATGTGTCTTAAGATTTCTCTCTCATGTTATAACAATAGATATTGAATATTTTATCGACTAGCATAAGTGGAAACTCTTTTCTAAATAACTTATACACATCCACATGATGATAATCGCATAATAACCATTTGTACGAATTAATTTAGTAATATCGCGACAAAATTATTTTCGATATAATCCTCCCATTTGTTTACATAACAAGCATTTAGGTGGCGTATGTTACCAAATAAAAAAATTTAAATTAAAGTAGTGTTAATTGTAATCGCATTTTTTAGTTTTAGTTCTAATTATATGTATTATAGATAAAATTTCAGATTATGTTTTGTTGTGCAACACCTGCAGTTTTCCGTTCGCCATAACAGGCTATCTCTGTACTCACCTTATCATTGTACAAGTGCGTGGTACCTCTTAAGGGTATCTCAACCAATAGGCTATGCTCCTCCGGTTGATTATATGTATTCTTAAATTAAAGCTCTATATCTGTGATCTGTGCAAGATAAAAATAACAAGTAATTGCAGATATTTCATTTATTCAACGCTATCAACGTTTCATACTCTAATTTCGTCATATTTTCATTCCATTACTCAATAGCATATAATCACATGTATTTATATATAGTTATATTATTATATACACTCCTATAATATAACTTCAGATATTACGTTCTAATAATAATACTCATTAAATTCTACGTGTTATTACTCTTTAACGAGAGATGTTAATTCATTGCACTTGTTGCCTCTCGTGCGACGGCACATTATCACGATCGACGTAGAGAGCCCGAGAGTTAAATTACATTGTACCAAAGACGTAAAAGCGTTACGGCAGCTGTTAACTCGACTGTAATAATAACATACCTTGTGATTGATCACCCGTGTTCCAGGCGTACGTCGATCTGGTGAAGGCCTGGGGCTGGAAGAGTTTTACCATTATCTACGAGAACAACGAGGGGCTCGTGCGATTGCAGGAACTTCTGAAAGCGCACGGACCCAGCGAATTTCCCATTACGGTTAGACAGCTGAGCGAGGGATCAGAGTATCGGTGAGTCAGTTCTATCCACTCTTATTCTTTCACGACGCGCTACAGCTTCCTTTCCAGGGTAGCGAGGCATTAAGCCCCCCGCGGTCCCATGTCGATATTCCAACATTTCTCGTTCATTATAAGACGACTTACAGACTTATGCTTTATACTTCGTATATAATCTGTGACGCTCTCCAAGAAATTAGTTTACCCGCCGGGCGTACCATTATTTCTGTTTTATTATTATTATTTTTCTTTATTGTGCTTTCGGAAGACATTTTCGAATTTCCATTGAAAGGAAAGCAATAATATTACAAATGATAATGCCGTGCCGAGCTGGCTGTCGTCTCACCAGTAGAATTGATTTTGTGAGTTGAGGTCAGAACGCGTGATTTATATAGAAGTACTTGAATTTCTGCAAATATCTTTTCGAGCCTCATCAAAATTTATGTATCAAATTTAAAGAAATGGGACGCATTCGTAAGTTATTCTTTCCCAAGAAGCAGAAGCCGGTTACATTAATAACTTATATCAATTTACGTTTTCTCTCGTCTGTTAGATTTACAATAATCATATAAATGAATATGAATAATATCCTACAATTTCTCGGACCCCTGAAAGACATAAAAGGATCTCTTTATCATATATTTATAAGATGTTTAACATCATAACGAGAAGAGAAGGTATATCGAAAATCTCAATAATCTTTGTAGGATCGTTCTCTTGATCCAGCAGAAACCTTATAAAGCTTCAGCAAAAGCATAAACGTTTTTTAAGAGAAACTTAGAGCCATCTTTTTTCTTGATCGTACCCTAACTTCCGATTTATCCCACACGCAACGAGAATGGCTTCGACCGATCGCTCTCGTTCGCTAGCAACAGCACGTAGATCTCCGCGCCGGAGTCGATGTGTCGAGACAGTCTCAGAGGGACTTCAGTCGTCTGCGATCGATATTATCGTCGCATTAACGGTGAGCCCAAACATCAGTCGTGTCGCACGTGGCGCACCGGTATGACTGCGCGCCGAGAATGGCCCATTAAGATTGAAACATCGTGTCGGTGTGTAACGCTTACTACAACGACGATCTTAGGCAAAGTCGCGACGTGGACATGTCGGTATCGATCGTGTCAGCTGACTTGCGCCGCCCGCGCCGTTAGGAAACTGTGTCAACTGTAGGACATATCCAATGGGCGAATCTTCCCTCTCTCCCGTTCTATTTTCCGCTGATAACCCGTTTGCCTCGCTTATCCTTCCGACGATGAGATCGCCGGAACTACCCTAAGAAGCGTCTCGCGATTAAGCTCCTCGCTAAGCCTTTAATTAAAATTCTGTTAAAGTACAATTGGAATAAAGCAAGGAGTAAGATTTATCCTTATCTATATTTGCATTTATGGAATTTAATTGGCGAGAATATTTACTGAGATTTAACCACTTATAATTGAAAAACTATTCTGACACTCGATATTTTCATCCAGGGGGGAAACGAATCCATTGTATGATTCGTAAACGAACAAGGTTACAGAGAATTTGAAGCATTTTCTTGTATTTTCTACGAAATATATTTTAACAGTGGCGATATATGACAGATCGATCGAACCAGTGATAGAGCCTTTCGCTACTTGAGAGTCTCGATAAGCAGCGATAGAGATACAATGCAAGAAGTCCGAAAGCAAACATGTAGGACAGAATAGATACATGAAGATTGAGAGTAAGATACGAGTTTATAAAGTGTATGTTCAACCATAGTAACATATGCAGCTGAAACGAGAGCAGAGAGGCAACGAGAACAAAATCGATGGCTAGAACAACAGAGATGAGGACATTGCGCTCAATATTAGGTATCAGCTTACGAAATCGCATAGCAAATTCGTCCATAAGGGAACAATGCGGAGTCCAGGATGTAGTGCAGTGGGTTCGAGAAAGACGACAGTCGAGAGACCATGTCGATAGGATGAGTGATGCAAGGATCGGCAAATGGGCCAAAATGGAAACACCACAAACGACTAGGCCACTAGGAAGATCGCCTAAACGTGGAGAGACAGAGAGAGAGAGTTAGACATGAATCTCCCAAGGAAAGTAACGGATCTATGAAAAAACTGTTAAAGAACAGGGCAAAATACAATAAGAGGAAGAAGAAGATTTTAATAAAATGGTAGTTAAAAATGAAATAACAGTTTAAGTATCTTTTTTGCTACCTGCACTTTCAAGAGCCAGCATATTCGCTCATTTACATTATTATTTTAATTTCTCTCTTAACCTCTGAAAAAGTTGAAGAATTATATTTATGCTTGTCCCCTGCATTGCATCGGCGCGTATTACTCGGTCTGCGGAAAAAGTTTTTCGTAAATTGCATTATTCATAGTAGCGATCCGCGACGGTGACTTATTGCTGCCGCCCTACGGTTAGAAGGGTAAAACGATAGGGATTTGAATAAATTCGGTTAGATTTGCCTCTGGACGTGCAACGTATCCTATCTTAAAATTCATCGCTTGCGCTACATTCTCCTTGTTCCAGCAAAGCGACCAATTTACAAAACTTCTGCCGGATCGCGCCCGCATGTGTCGTGCGAGCGGTGCGCATCTTTTCCTCTCGGTGAAATGAAACAATTCTAGAATTTCCGTATGGTAAGGAAGGATAATTTATTAAGGACTTTATTTTGATTTACTTTAAAATTCAAATGTTGAAATAATTGCGCTTATCAATTGGACTACCGATCGATTAATTAATGCCGCCATATGACATTTTTAGCTTCACTTGTGCAAATTAACAGATTAACGCAGTGGCAGTCATCTGTTATCGAAACGCTTGTAGGAAATAAATGTCATTTAATATAAAATTTTGAATGATATAAGTAGCTAGATAATAACGTGTAATAAGAGTAATGTAAAAGTAAAAAATAAACGAAATTCAATACACGTAATGAGGATATAATTTAATCTTATTTAATCATATCGCACAATATTTTATATATGCTTATGATAATGAAAATTCTACTGTGGCGTACACAATAAAACTCACTTGACAGACAACATGTTAACCCCTTGAGTATCGCACCATTTTCCTCGAGTGGCCCTAAAATACCAAACATAAAAGATCCTCAAAAATTAATGAAAATTTATATAGAGAGGTTTTTGATGGTGCTGATAACGAGTTTCAAGTCAAATTAAAAAAAAAATTGTCATAAAATTGTTTAAACATTCTTTTTCAAGCATGACTTATAAATCATGTTTATCATACTCAAAAACTTTTAAATGTACCTTGTTTCAGTCATTAATTCATTGTAAAACTTAATATAACAAAATATCTCATAACGAGAATATTCAAAAATTTTCATTTTTCTGATAGCCATATCTTTTTTCTGAGGCAACACTTTGCAAATTGGACTAAAACAATCGTGTTTAACACACCCAAAAACTTCTAGTTACACATTGCTTCAGTAATAAAATCACTAGCGGCTCTAATATAACAAAATATTTTATGATGAGAAAATGCATTTTCGCGACACTGAACGCGAAGTCCAAAATGACGAGAATTCTCGTCATCGGCAGTCAAGGGGTTAAAAATTTCTATTATATAGTAGTATTGTGAACAGTATATAAGTGGAAAGAAAATAACGTATTATAGAGACATGAAATATTATATTATTAAAATCACCAAAAATGATGATTTTAATAATATACTACTTCAACCGCAATACATTGTTGACGCGCTTGAAAAATTCGATATCGCGTCTTCTCAAGATGTTGAAAGATTAACTTCGATGCGCCCTGACACGCAGTTATTCCCCGATGTGAACGAAGGAAATGAACGATGCTCGCGGAGCGTAACGCGGCCGCGAAGCGGAAATGAAGTCGTATCTTATCTCGGTCCCGCTCCCTACAGCCACTCACCAAGATTCGCAAAGTGAATAATTCCCCGATCATTTATTTCGGCGTTCCGCTTTAGCGCCGTGCGCTCCCGCGGTATGGACAAAAGGAAAGCGAATGAAGCCCGAGCAGAAACAAGGATCACCGGCGGCGAAATAAAACCGTCTCATATTTTTCGAGACGAGCAGACGCAAAGAAAAGAAGAAGCGTCGCGTCGCCTAAAGTCCGTGACTGAACTTTCCTCGAGACTGAAAAATCCGTAAAAAGCGATTAAAACTGTCCCGTAAAAATTTATGCGGATGAAGGAAGGTTTGGCAGAGAAAATCGCGATATAGAGGCGTTTGATAAGATAGTAGCGCTTAAATTGTAATTCTCAGTGACCTCGAGTATGAATATTCCGTAAGCTTGATACACGGATAGAGTTTCTCAGAGCGGCAAGGAGATAAGAACGCGCCGACTATACTGCTCGAACGCATAATGTAGTCGCAGTGATTTCCGTTGAAACTCACATGAGCGAGAGATTATCTCTGAAGCTGTGACTTTCGAAGCGGATGGACACCTGGAAGTGCTTAGCTTTCGCGGAGGAGATTCCGTAAGAGAAACGGCTCACGAACGGATCGACAAGATCGCGCGCTTTATCGTGGAGAACACTTCGACGGCTAAGAGAAAAGAGAACTGACACGGAAAATCGCGGGGGAGAAGAGATACGCGAGTTTTACCGGCGATACAGCTTCGCGGTTAAACATCAGCTTATACCCCCGCGCAAACAGTTACCCCCCTTCTGCATTTCGCGTGCCCGCCCGGCCGACAGTGATATAAAACTTTATCTCCGGTAAGCGTAGTCGAGCGCGAGATGACCGCTTTAAAATCGCTTCCAACACGTTTCGAATAATATTCGTGCGTTGATTTTCGCGAATGACACTTCCCTGTGCAACAAGTGCGCGGGTTGAAAACATGGAGTGGAGTTAAAAACCATTTGGGTTAAAAACGAGTTCACTTATATATGGCATAACTGTCACAATAAATAACGATTCTATTTAAATACTGTACATTTTGCACTATTTGCAATAAGGAGAACAAAGTGTCTATCGTAAATTGATCCCAATTAAAAAGAATTGTACGATATTAAGATATAAAAATACAAATTCGCGAAAGAACACTCTAACATTTCTCTAACATTATGCACGCTCAGTGCGTCAGCTCCACGTGTTACTATTTCGCACATTTTACAGTATATCACGGTTTTCTATATCACGGAAGATCAAACGAACGGTACGTGCTAAAGCCAAATAAAGCAGAGCCACGAATATTTTGCAGACGAGTGACTTCCAATACCATTTACATGGCGAATCGCTTAAGAGTTGGTATCCGTGTGTACACGGATTTCATACATATGGACTAACATCGCGTTTACGCTTAGCGGCGTTTAATCTTTCGCGGAATCGAGAGACCGCGAGAATATGTCGAGCGGTAACTCAAACGATTTGTCTGTACATCGAAATCCGGGAAGTTCCAAGGTTCCTTACCTAAAATGCTGGCGGACGTCCGCGTCGTCGCTAAGTCACTCGCCTAATGGAGAGAAACGGGAAGATGGAAGGAAGCCGTGCGCGCGCGCGCGCGCGCGCGCGCTCGAGAGAGAGAGAGAGAGAGAGAGAGAGAGAGAGAGAGAGAGAGAGAGAGAGAGAGAGAGAGAGAGAGAGAGAGAGAGAGAGAGAGAACTGGTACGGCATAAGTAATTGAAATGTTTCGAAGCCGGCCATGTGGAAACGCTCGGTTTCGGGGTATATGTACGTTCGGGCCCCCGCCTGCAGTTATACGACTGGCATGATGATAAGAGGAGTTTCCCTCTCGAGAAGACTTCAAACGCATCAGCCAATCCGCCACGGCCACGAACTTCGAGGGTAGCTTCCGTTCGCAGCCGCATGGATGGTCCGGCAAATCTTACGTCACGTTTTCCGCCGTCGACTCCGACCGTCCGATTGATCAAAGGAACATCGCGCCGAATGAGCGGGCGGAATACTGCTCTTCTTCCCTTGCCGTGCCTGCCTCGTCAATTAGGATCATCTCTCCGTGAGACTCTGCGCGGAAGTTTTTCTTTGACCAACTGCGCAATAATGCCTCGCCGGCGCGGCGCGGTGCTTTGGACCGAAACTGATAAAAGTATACTTATCTATAATGCTATAATACAGATATATACGCGCAATGCATCCCTTCATTTTCTGAAACGCGTACATGGAGTAAGTAGGGGCTATTCGAGTCGGTTAAAGAAAAAAATCGAATGAAACATTTTCAAGACAGGGAGGAGCTCTTCAACTTTCAGGATAGGCAGGGACTTTTTTTTAGTTCGGAGGCGTTTTGGTTTTTTGCCTTTAAAATTTGTTATCCAATTGTTTCTTTAAACTGACTCAAATAGCCCTTCCTTACCCTATATAAAACGGACAAAAAGTTATTATTGAATTATAGACTCAGGTTCTTTACTCGTACAAACGCGTTTATAATAAAGAATATATTGTTTTATCTTTTCAATGTCCATCAATTTAGAATTTCATAACTAAATTAATATTGAATAACCAGAGAAGCGCTGTAAAAATTCTCACTTCAATAATGATAACAGTCATGTTTAAATAAGCAGAATATATGCACGCTATTTATCATACATATCGAAATGTCTCAAGAAGCATAACGTTCCTCGTGAAATAACCGGCCAAAATAATTTTACATATCCCGCGTGTATTTCTTGAAGCAGACATCGCGTGTCGGCTATGAATTCGCTTAAAACTGGCGCGCTGTGCGGCCTAATACCACGATTCCGGTTGCTTTTCCGTGGTAATTTCTCCCCACGGTACTAAAACTGCCATCGAGGAAAAGAAAGTATTCGCGCGTGCACGTGTACGCGTGCACATCAATGTGCCCGGCGCGCGGCGTGGGGATCTTCCCGGGGGTGTAAGCAACGAGGGAATTTCAGATTTCTACCACTTTGCAAACTTTCGCGATAAATGTTTGATCAGCAATGAAATCGAGTTGAGATACGTAGCAAGAGTAAACGATCATGCAACAGCTGTGTTTTAAGAGCAATACAATTTACGATAAAAATATATTTAATAGTTTCAGAATGTGACGTCGGTATGTGATAAAAATAAATAACGCGGAAAAAAGTAAGAGTATATCCAAACATATATGTTAAAAATGCAAAGTAATATTAATTAATAGTTTTTCAACATTTATCTTTGAATTTTATACAAAAATACTAAATAAATGTACATAATTCAGATAGAATTTTGAGAAGATGTGTCCAAACTCAATCTAACAATAAGTCAAGACTTAATATAAGAGTTGACTTACTTAACTTAAAATTAGATAATTATAAAAATACAAATATATTTATTAATTACAAATATATGTGTATTTTTATAATTTTTATAATTTTAAGTTAAGTAAATCAATTGTTATGTTAAGTCTTGACTTATTGTTAGATCGAGTTCGGACACATCTTTTCAAAATTCTATCATATAATAATAATAATAATATTACTTATGTAAGCATTCATGTAAGAATCAAATATACTTTATTAGGATTAGAATTTTATTTATACATATTATTATTTATTTTTCAACATATTTGTAAACAAATTCAGTACATCTTGTTAGATTTCGCTATTCACTGGATATACTTGAATATCTCGGATATCCAAGATATCTTAGATTCTATCTTCGCAATTTAATGTAGCATAAATATAAATATTTATAAAAAATTTATGGAAAATTTCAGAATTTACGTAGGTAAAATCATCTAAAAGTAAACACCACTGCGAAATAAAGTTTCAAAATCGCAGCGATATCTTATTCCTGCAGTTTCATCTTACATCTGATTTGCGCTTTTGCAATGAAAACATTTGGCAAACCTCGATGACAGATTACTGCATTAATAGACTTGCCTGAAACCACGAGAGATTTGCAGCGTCTTTATAACATGAAAATCTTTAAGAAAATATGTATCAATTATTGGACGATAGTTTTATCATCTTTCAATACATTAATCTTCCAAATATGTAATAGAGTCTCTTCGAGAGAGACTCTGCAATTCCTTCTCATAGAGAATTGCAAAATCAATGTTTCTATTAAATATTTTAATTTGGTATATTCTGGTAATAATTATGGTAATAATTATCTAGGTAATCAATTCACATTTCTGGAACAAGTTATGTATAATTCAGCGCATTTTGTGACATTTTTAATTTGTATTTATTAATTAAACGTTCTTATACTGGATATATTAGTAGCAAGTTACTTATAATGAAGCTCATTTCTTTTCTAAATAGAGTTTTAAAATAGAATAGATTGATTCATGTTTAAAATATATATACTTAAAACGGTGTGTCACTAATTTTAAAGCAGTGAAATTAGATGTATCACTCTACAATAAGAGCATTATGATTTAATCTATTATAAAATTTATTACAATTGTTAATGTAAATAGAATATACACCGTCACTTTATACGCATAACAAGAATGGAAAATGGGACACGCAAAATTGTGTCTGCACACGAAAAACGCGTATTCATTTTCGTGAAAGAAACGAATTAAACGTTTCACTTGGACGACGAATGAGCGTAATACGTTTTCTTCCGGTGGCAATTTATCCAAGAAGTTAAACCCGTCGACGACAGTCGCATTCAATAACGAGATAAAACTTAGCGGGTACTGCGTTTTGCTCAAACGTAATCTTTGTTGCGGCTGGTGTACCGAGGTCGAGGAATCAAGTGGCGATGGAGATGCACCATGAATAATCTCCCGGGAATATGGCCCTTCCAGCGCATCCGGCTGCATCTGCATCTCGCGATGTACAGCAAGGGGCTTGGGCGGGGTCCGCTGAGGTTAAGCGAGTTTCCTCTCGGGGGAAACAAATGAGTATGTTAATTCAAGCGTAAAAGTGGGCATGGTTAAACCTGCGCGTTCGTTGTTGTTGTATTGACATTGCATCCGGTTTCCCTCACTCGCCGCGCTGCGTTTCTCTACGATACAATCGATTCTCTCGCAGTTAACAATAAATTCCGCATGAACCGATAAACTCTAAGCGCAATTGAAGGTTTGAGTTTCAACAACAAAATAAATTCACAAAAAATAAAATTTCCTCTAAATACAAAGTCGTGTTTGAAACTGATAAATCACGATTTATATGGCTTCGTTACATTGTTGCGCTGAACTTTTAATTCTAGATACAATATCATTAAAACGAGATCAAACTGAAAAGTTAAAAGTTCCTCTGATAATTTAAATAAGCAAAAATAGAGAAATACAATAATTTAAAAAATTTTAGATTTTATTTCATTATTGCACTGAATTTCTTAATTCTAGATACAATAATATCATTAAAACGAGAGATCAAACTGAAAAGTTAAAAATTCCTTTGATAATTTAAGCAAAAATAAAGACAATTTAAAAAATTAACCATCCGTCTGTATACGTTTTTTTGCACCCTTGGAGTGTATACGTGGGTCTGTCACATTTGACGCTATTTTTCCTTACTTTAAAATATTTTAAAAAATCTGAAAAAATTCACGAAACGTCTGTCTACATTGTAGTTGACGATTTTATAGTCATTTTGATGAAACATCGTTTATTTAATATTTTCTGGCAGACTTACAAGTTTTGCAATTACGAGCAGATATCATTAGCTCGGACGTCGTAGACCCACGTATACAGACGGAGAGTTAACTTTTGTTTCACGAGCACCGTCACCGGCGGTTTACGACAAAATCCGCGTAGGTTTGTGACGATTGTGACGCAATTGCTTCCTCGTGTCCGCAAATATCTTTATTATTATAAGCGTTGTTATTATAAGCGATGTTGGCTTCTTCACCACTTACTTCGGAACTCATACGTGTTTGCCAACAACGACGAAAACAAAAGCTGCGATTATAAAACGATATCGCAAACAAGCCGCGCGCTGGGGGGATTCTGGTGGATGCAAGCCGCTCGACGACATTCGAGAACTTCCTCTTTGCACGGCGCGGCGCGGCGCGGCGCGGCGCCGGCTCTGGCGACGAGCAATTTCGTCGCAAGCAACCGTTTGTTAAACCCGGAACTTTCCGCGTGCAGTGCGCGAGCGCGCCCGTTGCGCCCCGGGGAGAGATTTAGCCGCAATCTCGAGGCGATAAGCCACGGTCCTCTCTCCTCTCCACTCCTTCGTCTCCCGTGCACCGCGCGCGGAGGTATAAATATGTGACGGAATGATGCACGGTCTTCCGCAATGTCGCCGAGACGCGTTTGCGATGACGACTTTCTCGCTGTCGTCGCCTCCCAATTGTCTCTACCACTGCCTGTGATCTCTCAAGAGTGAAATATCTCGCAACTCGCAACCTCAATCGTCCGATGACGAAATACGATTAATCTTCCACTTGGCAACGTTTCCGTAAGATGGAAGATTTGTGAAAAGCTGCGAATGCTGTGCTTTTCACAATAACGATAACTTTGAGAAAAATAATTTCTCCCTCCCTCCTTTCCCCCCACCCTCTTTCTCTTTCTTCGGGTCAAATGTACAAGTTCGACATTCGAAAGAAAACCTATGTTAAAATTCAATTCCGTCGAACTGCAGAGACGTAAGGAACGATCGACCTGGGTGAAAGCGGAGACGACTAGGTAAATAAGGTGTGAACGATGAGTTATCGCCGTGCAAACTTTCTCGCCTCATCCGTTACCTTCGTCGAATGGATTCTTCTGGCTGGGTTGGCGGTTCTGCCTTGCTTTCGCCGGCATGGCATCGCGTGCTTCGCGCACTTCTCCCACCGGTTATACCACCATCGTACTCTTGCACGGCGCACGAAGTCGGGATGAGAAATGGTTTCGGGGGTTAGTGACTGCGTGCAAGTTACATCTCAACGGACGGCCCCGTCCTGGAGTCGAGTACAGTTCACCGACCAACACGGAATAACTGCTCGCCTGCCCCCCCCCCCGCCCCCTCGTTTCTGACACGCTCCACAAACTCGTGAAACGCTCGTTAGGGTAAAATTAATTTTATTTACCATTACCTTTCTCGATTACCGCCGAGTTCTCTCACTTGCTCGTAATGTTATATGGGCTATTATTTCTCTACGTATCACTAGGGATATCCCAAATCTAAATAGTTTCAAAATAAACGTGCATTACATAAATAACGGGGCGTTGTGAATATACAAAAGTACGCATAGATAAAAAAAAGTTTAAAAAAAGGTTGAGGTAAGCAATAAAAGTTATAGTTTTACCAGAATAAAAAGATTATAATAAAACTTGTGCACATTTAATTCTTTTTTTATATTTCTTTATGTCTTTTTAGTTTTCTTTTCAACATATGAGCTTTATTTTTCTTCGTCCATTGTATTGTATTTACTAATTATTTTGAGTTGAATAGATTAATAAATAGATAAATGATTGTAACAATTCTATTATTCGGATATCTTCAATTATTACATGTTTCGGTACCATATCTCGTTGAGAATGAGATAAGAATATATTGAGATAATATATTTATATTATTTTTTATAAAACTATATATACAAAAAAATTTTATATCTAAAATTAACGACATCATTAAAGTATATGTATTAATAAAATCCAAAACTTACAAATAACGAAAATAAAATAATTAGTAAAAATTTACTTCGAACTATAAAGTTTTTTTCGGATATATTCAAGTTATAATTATTCGGACATATCAAGATCTAATTTCTTTTATTGCTACTTATTTTAAGCAGATTTTTTTTTATTTCCAGTGGATAATTCCATAAAAGCTTATTAATACCGAAATGCGTTGAAACAATTGAAATAATTGGACACAGGGATTGATTTCTCTAAAGGTAATTCGTTTCGTAGCCTTAGCGTCAGATTGACAGTTTCTTGACGAAATCCTCTCTATATTGAGTACGATTCTCAACATGAGGTGTTATGGGAGCCCGAACGATTCCATGAAAAATTGATTTTCCGATAAAGCAGCTGTCGCCGACAGATAGAGGTCGATCGCTCTCGTCTCACCCTTGATATAGTTCGCGCGTGGGCGCGTCTTAATTTATATGAGACTTCCGTTGCATTCCACAGTGCTCTGCCAAGGGGACGAGTCCCTCCAAGATTCGGTGGACGGTATCGATCAGGGAGCAATTTCTTTTTAACGAGGATCCGCAATAGCTTCTTCAAGTGAGGCTCCGATTTAGCGTTGAAGATCGTACGAGAGAGCTGACTCTCGAGCCGTGTCCCTCTCCATATAGACAGCAATCTTTAGCGCCGGCCATAATCTCAATCCTCATCTTCGGTTTTCCCCTAGTGGCGGTTCGAGAAAGCGAATGATAGAATTTTTCATCAGCCGTGGCCGTTACGCCGGCTTTCGTCGATTAATTAGAAAACTTCCACCCTAGATCCACTCAATTTCTTTCAGTCCTATCCGAACTTTAAATTACTCCCGACTCGTCGGCAGATTTACCATGACAAGTTATATCTGATGAAAGTTTATGAAGAAACGCGATAATATCTTACGGATCTTTATATGGATCGAAACATATGAATTATTTTTTAATTATTTCTCTAATTATTTTAAGTATATGTTTGTTAGTATATAGTTATGGAGGTAAAATGTTTTAAATTTTCGGCAAAAGCTGCAAACGCAAAACTTACATGGAAAGAACGGTTTTGCTGAAGTATCTAAAAATTTAGCTAGATATAGATCTGAAAATAATTTTGTTGCACCATCAAAGTAATTATATAGAGCACTCAAACTGATTGCTAAAATGTCAAAATTTTTTACACAGCATTATCATCATACTTTAGCGACCTACTATAATTATTTTGATGGTGCAACAAAACTATTTTCAGATCTGTATCTAGCTAAATTTTTAAATACTTCGGCAAAACCGTTTTTTCCGTGTAAGAATGGTGTTTCACCATATTTTCTTCAATATTAAAAAAAAAGCAAATATACCATTTGCCATATTTTTAATATAACTTATTATACGTATATTACTTATATTACTCAGAACTCAGAAGAGTGAAATATAAGAAATCGATAAGAAATTTATTCTCTTCCCCTTTAAATTGTACTCCGCGAATCACAATTATGTGCTACGTTGGCAAAATTCATTTCCGTTCTAGTTGCAAGCGAATATTTTATTTCGACACAACGCCAAGTTTAAGAGACAAGGCGGCAAATGTTGGACTACTTGTTGACACCGCAGTGAGTTTATGAGCAGCAAACGCGATTAAGAAATACACGAGTTTACTCACGAGGCTTCAACTATTAGCGCGAGAGATGTGAAGTTTTCCGCATAAATTACAAAATTGAATTATATAATTGCTACCGGTTTATATTAAGAGGGATGGATCGACTCGTGATGAAGGGAGACTCTTCTCCATGTCGCATGTCGCCGTGCAACGTACAATGAAGTTATACCGTGAGTTCTTCCTCCCTCGTTTTGTAGGTCGCGATAAAAATGTTGCGCGAGAGAAAGAGAGAGGCGCAACTTTCCATTACCTACGTGTAGCGATGTCCTCGCGCGAAATACTGTTTATGCCCGTGTACTTACGACGACAGCGTAAATACGGAGATAATACAAAAGTGTATCTAGACGTACGTTTTTCCCCCAAATATACGAGGTATCTCAAATAGGGCTCGTGATGCGTGTACGTCCAAGATTGTCGTTCGTTTTGATATTATTAGCTGCAGTAATATTTCACGCACGCAATTCAAGTACATCGTCCAATCCTCGTGTACACTCTATATTTGTAATCCGAATCTTTACATCGTATAAGCAACTTTTATATTTGTGAAATACGTTACAGAAATTTTGAGCAGAAAAAGAACATAGACCTTTACTATTTATATAATTACTTCTGATTTAGTACATGTTAACTTGAACGATATTCACTTCTACAATTTTTTTAAATTTTTGGAATCAAAATATAAATTGGTTAAAATAACATATAATTTAAACATTTAATTATAGGTATTATATGCAAATCAAGAAAAAATTAAAAAATTATCAGGATTTTATTTTTTTGTAATAATAGATTAATTGATAAGTTGAGAATTACATCTTTGACATTTTGCTTGCAGTCTTTACTAAAATACAGATAAAGTCGTGCATAATTTTCACACGTACATAATACTTGAAACATCACTCTCTTTGAATGATTTCTTTCACCGTCATTCAAATTTAAGTGCCACTTATGAAGCGCACGGGATTTTATTCGTATTCAAATGCAACTAATTGCCAATACGAGCTCGAAAAGCGACGTATCATCGACAACTTGGACGTGGCTTTAACTTAAACATACTGGTTATCGAAGTGCCGCAGCAGCTTTGCGACTTATCGGGAAAAAAGTTCCACGATGTCATACATAAAGTATTAGCATATATAACGCTATTACTGACCTTCCCTGAGTTTTTAGCGCTCGTGCCTTTTTCATGCCGCGACATATAGAAGATATTACCGTCGTCCATCAACCGCTCCGGTTCTTTCAAAAAGCAGCATATTATCGTGCGCACAAAAGCCGCTTTATTCAGCCATCGCTGCCTATCGAAACGTTGCACAGTTTCACAATTTATAACTGAAACTTTCGTATCTGCGCCGTGTTCAACAACAATCCGTAATTCCGCGCGATGACAACCGTATAAAAATGCACTGTCACGTTTCGTGCATATCAGTGGTCGTCAAAAAATTCAAACAACCGTGTGATTTCCCGCAAATTTAGCGTTTGTATTTGATTTATACCGGTGCAATCTAATTGATCTAACAGCGTGCACATTTAGATAAAATTTAACGTATTGTTCGTAAAGAAAGAAATTGAACAACCGCCCAGTGAAACTATATATTTGCGCGATCTTTTATGCGATCAAAGGAGCAGCTTAACGCACGAATAATTATGCATTATTCGACGTAACGTTATTGTTATAGCGAGTGTTATCATTAGAAGCTAGCATACATTAGTACCATCAGCAATTATTATAGTGGCTGTTATTGGAACGAGAAATTCTATTGAATTGTCAGGAGAGTTAATTTCCCAAATGATTCGGGCTTATTACCAATATCTGCGCTCCACCCGCTCCATGTTCTTGGGATATTACAACATCCATCACGCATCCCGAGCAGCGTTCTCTCGTCTATTCCCAAAGGACGATGATGCATCGTGTCTCTTATACAATTTCTTAAGTGGTCGCGCGCACGGTCATATTTTCCTAGCGGTCGACAAGAACGTCTTCCGTTTCGCTGATGTATGATCTAAATCTGACGTCTCCGCTGGCACAAAGCGCGGGTCTTCAATCCGCGGGGATTAACTGTGACAGATACGCGAGGAAGATCAAACGCCGTAAGAACGTCTTTATCTCGCGCTAACAATCTCGAATATCGCACGAGGTACTGTCGAGACACTTAAAAATATCGATCTTCGATAACGTTACTTCGTTAACAGAAATTATAGGCTACTGATACTTTGAAGTCGCTAAAGCCCGGTTTCAGAGAGGCCATCGACATTCATGAATATAAATTAACGGAATTATTATTAATTGTTTTCGCAAGAACTGTTAATTACTTTGCGCAGTATTTGGAAGAAAAACGGTAGTTCGAATAATGCCTTTTTTATCATCTTAGTAACATTTACTATTAATTATATATGTGTACTTGATTTTAATACTTGCAATAATTAACATTGACACTTTGTTCGAAATTCGAACATCCTTAGAAGTATCGGCGCAAATTATGCCCCTTATAATGATTTATATCAAATAACAATTTATTGTCAAGCAGGGAAACTGTTTTCTTCATCTTGGCATTCTGCTTCTAGAAAGCATAACGATTTTTCCGAACACATGAGACAAGGAAAAACAACGATCAACGAAAAACCTGTTTACAAGATTTCGGCAAAACAGCTGACTATTACGATGACTGTCTGAACTTTGACACCGTGAATTCTTGAAATCCCGAAAAGCGCGCTGCTACTTCCGGTCACTTGTAGCGACAATCATCCTTTATTCGCGCAACACTTAATCTGTACTGCAATGTGTATCCATTTTAACATACTTCGTTCTCTCTAAAAGTCAAAGGGTGAAATATCACTCAAAACGAGTGAGATGCAAGTTTAACGAAAAGTGAAAATTGAACCTGTGCACTTCGAGTGATTCGCCACTCTAAGAAAGAGTAAAATTGCGCTCTAGGTATAAATTGGAGTAAAATTCCATTTGGAGTAAAAGGGTGCACACTTTTCGAGTGCAGTAGCTAGCGTCGATAGGATTAAATTATGTCACTCTATAATTTTGAATGGAAAATTTCTCTATTAAAGTCATCTATCAGTCGATCTTTAGTGAATCATGACTCACTATAGCTTTAGAGTGAGATCGTATCACTCCGGTAGGATTAACGAGATTCCCACTGTCCCTATCTACTATCTAGCGAAACCACTGCCAAGGGAACGGGCTTGGAAAAATTAGCGGGGAAAGAAGACCCTGTTGAGCTTGACTCTAGTCTGGCACCGTCCATCCGTTAACCAACAGACGCATTCGCATCTATGCCTATATAACTATAGATATTTGAGTTGTTACTTTCGCCCCGCGTTACTTTTGACCCCGCTCTACCCTACTTTCTCAATATATTGTATAAAGTTTAGATGATGTATATTCGTATGTCGTGTTCTTTATAAAATAATACAATTATTTCATCGTAAGATATATTATAAAGATATTACAGATTTTATGTTTTATGAATACACACTTTCATTTTGGATGAGCGCAAGTGTCTTCGGCGCGCAACCTCGAAGATGAGGCAGGCTCCCTTCCAGCAAAAGTTTAACCCGAACCACCCCCCGATCGAGCTAACGTGAGTTTGAGCACGACTCGCGCACTGAAACTCCGTCGTTGTGCGGCCAAGTAACTCGTGGGAATTTGCAAACTAACTGATGGAAACCTCATTTCGCGGGAGCCGGTCTTCAGGGTAATGCTCGTAGCGTCGCGTCTCCTGCGGAGAACTAACGGAGCCGAATGGATACCAGATACGTAAGAGTGGACTTAAATGACATCGCCCTTCTTCTTTTCCCTGCTCCTGGCAAGGCGGGATAAGAAAACTGAAAGTTTTCGATGATAAAATTTGCGAGAAGAAAAGGGAGTTTCAGTCGTCGCGAAAAAGAATTGAACAATAAGCAAAAATTGTTTTATAAGACATGCACCTGCGATTCGAAAATTGAGATGTTAGAAAGCATACAAAACTATATAATATGTCGTACAAACAGCCTACTTGCATTTTTTTTTCCACGCTGTAATTGTTTAACACTATAGAACTAGAGATTAATCTATATTTATTTCTACCAAAGAAATCTTAGAAAATAAAAGAGAAAACAAATTAAAAAAATTAATCATCTATGTAATTTCAATAAAAGTCAAGGAAAATTTCAAAAATTAAGATGTTTTAAAAATGAGTAATAAATTATTAAAAAATGTCAAACGGGTCATTATGACTTCCTCGGTAGTTCTAGTGTTTAGCAAAATATGCCATACGTTTAGTGATAAAAATTTGAATTTGATTATGTAAAGTATGTTCGCTTTTCAATAGATATTTAATTTGTGTAATAATTAATATGGGTTAATACATGGGATTATAAAAGTTTCAAAAAAGTTTCAAATGTCATAAAGCAGTGAAAGTTACGTTTTCGTGAAGACGGATCTTCCTTTGCATTTGACATTGTGTTTTGTATTAATATCGCAACAAGAGTTGAAAGAATCGATCGCCCTGGATACGAAACGAGAGAAGAATTGCCTTTCGAGGGATGAAAAAGGTCTTTCACATTGTTCACGTAAGTGATATCGATTAAAGATCTATAAAGATTTGTGACCGCTTGAAAAGTGCTTACATCGCAGAAGACAATGGATTTAGTCCGTTAATATTTCAAACAGACTTTCTGGCGCGGCCATTAAAGAGCCACACAGTTCTCCTGATTTTCTCCGCTTCCTCGTTACGGAGAGGAATCGTCTACTTTACGATACTTCACATGGTAACATTATTAACGAAGCAAGAAGCTGGCAAAACGCGGCAGCTCTCAGCCGCCACGATCGAAGGCACGGGAGTAAATAATTCGTAAGCACAAAGCGCTTTTTGGGGCGCGACGACGGGCTGTGGTGGATCGTTCTTGCGGAGATTACGAAGATCGCGCGGAGTCTGGCGCAAAACAATGGGAAAATTTATAATATCTTGACGGGTTTCTCGTTGAACTTTGGCAGCCAAGATATCTCTCTTACTGTCTCTCAACGTATCTGGAATTGCAAATAAACGCGATAAAAGTGCCCTTAACGAGCCTTTGCGCTCGCATAATCGGATGTGTTGCACAAATTATATTTCCGTGGAATTTATAAGCACGTAAACGGGCTGTTGTAAAGAAACTTTGATGTTGATGAACATATTTCCGCAATTCAAAAATGAAATGCGTAAACATAACGTAGCGTAACATAAATGAATGGATACGATTCTATATTTTTACTCTATTTATATCTTTTTTTTTTTTGCAACCGGAAAAAATGTGGAGTCACACTTTGGAGAGATATATTTCTGTCAGGAGGATTCGACGATGACACGTCGTTAGATCAAACGGTCAAGGCAATTCCTTTGTATGCATGGCTGACCATAAACCGCGCGACACTTATTTCTCCGTCAAAGAAGCAACGGTATCCACGCATTGTACGTAAAATTGGAAGTTTATTGCGCAATTCCCCGCGCAACAGCACAGCGATATTTTCGACGAAACGCTCGGCGGACTGCAATGCGTTATTCCGCCACTCGGTATGTTTGGTACTTACGTCTTACGTCCCGTCGGGGCTTCTTTGCTTATTTCTATCCAGTCAGTCGCGCGGCATGTGTCGCGCATGAAAGATTACTTATCCAAGTTAGATGCAACGCCGCGAAAGAGATACCAAGATCCCCGCGAATATCCACGGTAGTCAATCTCTATTTCTGTGATTGACCGTAAGATGTTACGTCACTCTTATTACACCATAATTTCGCCAGTAAAAATATCGAAATTGTAAATCATGTAACTCCCATATGATGATTTTTAATAACGTGGTTACCAATTGGATAGTAATTTTTTTACTACGCGAAATAGCCATTCGTGCAAAATGTACGTGTGAAAACAATGCAAAAATCTTGTATACATTTGCCTTGATATGACTTATCGAACGCCGGTCTTATAGAATCGGCGATAATTACCACAAACTCGTGTAACAAAAAAAATATTACAAAGCTTCTGCAGAGTAAAGCGGATATGTTCAATCACGTATAAAAACGGATATACATATAGAATGTTTGTAAATATCATTCTTTAATTATTAATCAGTATGACTTTCAAAAGGTAGTTTTTTGCTCTGAACTGAAACATAAAGGGCATTCGATATTTTGCACCGTAATCTACAAAGAAATTTATAATAAGCAAGTATACACTTGCTTCATACATGTGTAAAATACAAACTCGGATTTCTCCAATTTAAATGAAAGAGCAAACTCGCGTATTATCGCGAATTGACAAAACAAACAGCAATGTCAGTTTCTAATGTATAAGGGATTAACATGAAAATTTATAGTTGTTAGTCCATTATGATCCTCTTAATTAGTGTTACACATTGGAGAGTTTCCATGTTACTGATATTATGGCGATTAAAGTTAATTAAAAATTATATGTAACTCTAACAACAATCTATACCTTCGATACATATACCAAGCAGATGAAAGCACTGATTCTTAACAATAAACTAAGCGCATGAATTAATCGATACAAATATATGCGATTGAAGCTCGCGACTATAATGTGACGGAAAGACGATTATAAAGCTAGTAAAGCTCATTAAAGCTCATATAACTAAGGAGCTTGGAAACTAACAATGTAGAACAAATTTGTAGCGATTTGTGTATCGTGACATAGACCCAGTGAAAAAAAATTCAAAAAAACGGACGAGAGACAAATGTACACGAATAATCGTTTTTATCAGGTAGAGTGAGCTTTGTTGCTTTCTTTTTTTATTACAGTCGAAACTTTTGCCGAAGATATCCGATCTAGAACGTAATAAACGCGCGTCTTCCTGACGACGTAGACAAGCGGAATAAATTACTTTCTTCATTCCCGAACGTAGTTTTCGCTCCGAGTCCGAGTGACCTTCTTTCAGTTTATCTTCGGTACCGACTAGTCTAGTAGCCGCCGAGGTATCGATTATTTCTGCGTTCCAACCGAGTTGCTCAACGCAAAAAGGGAATGATCGTCCGTGAGGCACCGGGAAACGAAGCCGGAAAAAAACAACCGCCGAGGAAGGAGTATCCATTAAGTAATTAATGTTACGGTAACAAAGCGCGCACAAAGAATTGAAGCTCACTATATTAAGCGCGCATTCTTGCACAGCTTCTGACTTTATTTGTTTTAAAATGCAACCAATTAATACCTTTTTAATTTCGATCACACTTGTAACAAATTTTATATTTAAAGTAAATAAGGACAGTTACAGACTTACTTTTCTATTTTAGATACTAATTAATAAAAGGAAGGAATTTTTATTAAAATAACACGTCTACAGTCAAGATAGAAACTGTAACATTAATTACATAGCAAATATTCCTTAGAAATTTCTTTAACTTCTTGATATTTTACGAAAAATTCTTCTTTAGAGAGAGATAATTTGATTTTTTTTAAATAAAACAATTATAGAAATAACTGTAAATTACAAAACAGTAGCTCTTCGGAGAACATTCGTTTTTTTATAATCGAAAAACAAATACATTGGTTACAACTGTTTCATGTAAAACATTTCTTTGCAACAAGAATGAAGGCAGCGCTTTTCCTGAACATTTACAAGTCCATTCAGTATAAGATAAACGTGGCGTGAAACCTCTCGCGTCTACTAAGTTTCGTCAACTGCGAATGAATTGGCGCATTGACTGGTTGCAACCAGTTATTTAGAGTAGTAATCCGACTCTGCCTGGCGTACCCGCGGACGGGTGTCAAGTGTGGTTAACCCAATTTTCCATTTCTACTTATATCACGGCGAAGCGATCTAGAAACTAGACAGGAAATGACCGAGTAAGTTAATTAAGCGAGACTCTGTTGGCGAGAGACGCGACCGCGAGCCGTAATTAACTCATTAACGTCTGGGATAAGGGAACAATGAGAGATCGGCGACCGTCGTCGCCGTCTCCCAGACAGGATGAATTAGAGCGAGGAATAAAATTCGTCGTCGTCGTCGTCGTCGGTGCGCGTCGTCGCTCATCGCGATACCTTGAACTCCGTGCAGCGTTGCTTTGATGCGAAATTAATCCACGAGGTGAAATTATTCTCCGTTTTATGAAGCGCTTCCGCATTCGCTCCTCCGGAGCGCTTTGGATGATGGGAGCTTGCACTTTTGCTCGCACCGCCGATTCTCTCTCGCCACCGCCACCGCCACCGCCACCGCCACGAAGCAGGAGGAGATATGCGTCCGTAACGCGTCCGGCGCGGCGCGGCGCCTGACGCGAAAAAGAGACGAGAGTCGGCAGGACGATCCATCCTGGGGCATGGGCGTGGCGAGGACCCCGGGTTCATATTTCGCACGTATACCCGCCGCCGTTTCGGAAACGTCACAAACTGATGCTCGGACACGTGCAACATATCTCCGAGTAAAAAACCGCGGCTGATAAAGCCGTTGCAATATATAACTCGACTTTGTCTGGTCGTATGTACGACCTGGCACGCAATTTTTCACGTCGTAAAGAGCCCTAATTGAGATCCGCGCCGATGTTCGCTGCAGGATCCAATTAACGTGAGTTTACCTCAGTTTTTAATTAGGGAATTCCATGTAATGCGGCAAATTGTTTAAGTTTCATGGTACGCGACTCTTTTCGGAACAGTTACAGATTAATTAAATTTCTAAATCGAAAATTATCATCCCTCGCTCTTTTCCTCCCTGTTCCAGCTTTATTTATAGACTAATAATAAGAAATGTATTTTATCCAATTTATAAATGTTAAATGTTTAATTAAAACTTACATTTTTTAATTTTCACGAATAGATATCTAATCGGGTCACATTAAAAAAATTTTTATATTACAAAAATTATATACCTATATGTCCAGTTTTGGAAAGTTATAGATCTTTTATGCAGCACTTAAATTCAAAAAATTATTCACCTAATTTACATAATTTACATCGATAACTGTGATAAGATGTCCTAATTCGAATCTACTTTTGCAGAGTTTGTCAAAGAGATAAAGAATATCTTGGAACATTCTAAATATCGCTGTGCGCTTATCCGTCTCACGATTACGCCCGATGTATGTTATACTTTTCCAACTGCGGTTACTTTGAGAATACAGTTTCACACGACTGCCGGATAAGCTACAAAGAAGAACACTATCTCGAGGACGAAGCGTCTTATTCAACCGTGAACTCGCGAGACGATCGTCCCGCGATATATATCTCCCGCGTCCAATGATCAAGCAGTTAGGTGATTCTACTCTTTCTTAGACTGTCTTGAGAAGCGTCACTTGGTCGTTTTAGGAACTTGAAATTCGTGTCGCGAGCAGAGAATTTTAGGAAAGAGAGAAATAGAGAGAGAGAGAGAGAGAGAGAGAGAGAGAGAGAGAGAGAGACTCCGTCTATCTTTCTGCGCTAGAGGGGAGATATTTATCTTGCTTCCACGAGTCGAGTGCAGCTCTCTTAAAATTATAGGCGACGCGAGAAAATTTGTTCCGTCGCGCATCTGTACGGTATTCCTGCGGCAACTCCGCCGAGCAGACCCGGAAATAAGCCGCGCCGCATCTCCTTTATTGCTTCTACCGGCGCTCTTATCGCCTTAATTCCAAGCGTGCAGCGTTAAGGGCGTACTTGTTTCTCACGTTTACGCGCGAACTTCGCGACTTCGTCTTCGTTGCCCCGTTTTGAGCGGGACTTGACCAATTTATGATAATAATGTACGTCGCAGTAACATTACGTGTCTATTATGGGCGAACTGTTCTCCATCTTGAGTAAAAAAGCCGAATCTCTCAAAAACCATTATTGATCTTATTGATCTTATTGATATTATGGATAAATTATCCTCTATGTACTACAATATTATATTAGAAAAGTACTATAAACACAACGATTTTCATATAATAAGAATGAAGCGTCTTTATGTTAAAGTTGATTAAAGAATTCTTGAGAAAAAAAAGCGATACTATGCTTTTTTGTATAGCAAGAATAATCTAATGTAATACTGTGATGTCTTAATTTTCTTAACAAATCAAAGACTATGGCTAATAAAACTTGATAAAATGTATTAATAATTATATTAAAGAGGAGAAGAAATTGTGCATATATTATATTATATTTAAATTTTTTAATAAATTTTTAATTCAGTTTCGATGTAGCTTTGTTACAAGAAGTATCTAATAATTTTTCAAATTTCGATTTAGCTTCAAAATGGAAAAATAATTTTATAAAAAGTACCGTTCTAAAATCAAAATTAAGTTACATTGAAACAAAATAAAAGTTTGGATTTTACTTGGAGATTACATATCACGTTAGCGTATGTCTTTCAAACAGGTATGCCACGGCAAATTAAATAATTCAAGAGAACAGAGTTCAAATTATATCGCTGTGAGCTTTTACAAATTTTAACGTAACAAGTACGGGAGAGCACATACCGGGTTTCTACCACAGATATGTCTTAAGGAAATATAACTGGGAATTTTTTTTCAAAAGGTACTTAATTAATGTCCTACATGAAAGTACTCGCCTACATGATGTTATTCAAGACAGGACGTTTGGGGATAATTCGTTGAAACAACGGACGTAATATAACAAAGGGAATGGAATTCTGCGCGTTTTTCCACGAACGTAGCAAGATGGCCAAGCTCGCGGAACAGACCGACATTGTGACAAAGTATTGCGCGGAGTACCGTCCTTCTTGTAGACCGGTCCAATAGAGAAATTCATCCGACTCAGCGCCAAAGGAGCCTCCCGAGACTCGCTAAAAGAAAAGGC
Organism: Temnothorax nylanderi; assembly: GCF_030848795.1. Lineage (NCBI taxonomy): Eukaryota > Metazoa > Arthropoda > Insecta > Hymenoptera > Formicidae > Temnothorax > Temnothorax nylanderi. The sequence continues at coordinate 565,337 of NW_027249161.1, read as the reverse complement.
ATGACGTAACGCAGCCTCGCTGTAACTGACGCAGTGATTCTCTCCCTCGGGGCGACCTAAGAGTACATAACAACAGGAAGCTCGCTTATCTTCCCTCACCCTCTGTCCCAACTTCTGCATCCGCTTCACTCAAAACCGACTCGCCAAGTTGGATCTTCGCTGAGGAAATCCCGTCGACAGGTAGTAAGATCGCCAAAGGTATAACAAGACAGCAGATAATTAACAGGAGAAAATAAATTATTCTATTGAATGCGTATACTTAAAGTCCACTTAACTTCAACCGAGTCGTCCTTTGAAAGGATTACCGAAGCAAAATCATAATTATTTAAGCAGATCTACTTCACAGTATTTGAAAAGGAAAATAACTTTTCAAACTTTTATTTTAAAAAAAATGCAAAATATCCACGTACACAAAAAATTGCTATTTAAAGCACTGTAAAATATCTAAATAAAATGTATTTAAGATATTTACTCACATTTCTTTTTAATTTTAAACGATATTAACAATATAATGCATTTGTATAGTCCAGTAACAATAAATATATGTCAGCTGCAATCCATTCAAATTTTTTTATATTCCATACAAAAATTTTCTTAGCTACGACGCTAAAGATTGTTCTTTATAATATTTTATAATGTTATTAAAAAAATACTCGCTCAAGTTTTATATGCAACTTAAGGGGACTACAAGGCAGTCATATTTGTCGAAAAACTCTTGGGAATTTATTATAAAGAAATGAATTGAAACCGAGACTTGTCCTTTACGCTTGAAAACAATTGAGCATGCTCACAATGTATAATTTCGGACTGAATCTCTAAAAAAGAGCTGTTTGATTTTTATTCTCAAAAACTAGAGTTTGCACAGACTTTTTAGAGGTTCAGTCCGAAATTATACATGCATTTGTATTGTAAACATGCTCAATTTTTTTCAAGTCGATCTAAGCCTCTGTATTTGAGTTAGCACTGCAAAACGAAAAAAAATAAGAAACTGAGAAAAATGCGTTTAAAGTTTTTAATACATATTTTCAAGCATTAAAAACTAAAACTAAGTAAAAAAATTTTTTTGTTATAGTTTATGATCCAAATAAATTGTGTTAAAGGACAATTCTCCGTTTCAATTCATTTCTTTGTAAGAAATTCCCCCAAAAAAGCATCATTTTTGACCAATATGACTGTCTAGTCCCCATAAGAATCGTCTTTCGCCAGCTAACAATAAATGCCGCGTTTATTTTACTCTGGTGTTTCTTCTAATCAAGCCAAGCAACCGTTGCTATCACAATCGAAGTCAAGAGACTATCAAGAATCTTTTCATAGAGCCAATAGCGAATCATAAAACCGAAAATCGAAGGGAATTAAATCGGTGAAAAGGAACTCAGCCGCACACAGTAATACCAACAATGCACCACGTTATTTTTATTACTTTCGTAAGTCTTTTCGAGATGGTGAAAGCACTCTGTAAAGCAGGAACGCGTTAACTGCCAAGCACTGACAAGTAGAAGTCTCTCCGGCAACGTGTGGCCGCAATAAAGCATTTAATCGACTCACGCAACTGTGCTTTATTGATTATCCGATTTCAATACACTGCCCGGTATCATCTACTGATTGAATTGAACTGGTAGCATGAAATAACGTAATATCAGATATGCGTACATCTTCATCGTATTGTGTCTAAGTGTTGAACGATTGAAAGCTACTTTGCTACCTACAATTAATATTATAATGACAAAATAAAAATAAGGAAAGATTGAATTCTGGATTATAATCAAAATGGGTGAATAAATTTTAAGAATAAATAAAAAATTCTTATCATAGGTTGCAAAATGTTCTTATTGTTATATATATGTGGTAGCGCGGCATAATTCTTATTAAGCAAATAAAGAACATTTAATGTTATCATATTGAGGCGCGATATTTCGCGAAAAAAATTTCATGCGATCAAATAGCATGGTTCCAATAGTTCCTTGCATGTGAAGATTTGCGTCATTCATTTAACGAGGCCGCGGAATTGATACGTTCTCGGCATTTTGCATTTTCTTGATGAAAAACAAATATTGGAGCAGAGCGTAACCATCGAGGATATTGATTATCGAGCATATCGAATTGCTGGACGCGTTTTTCATCAGCGCGTCGTCCTTCGTTGTTTCATCATTATAAATTGAGAGAATCCACATCTCGATAGCGCGTGTCTTGTGAATAATTGCTTTCGCTGCCGTGTATCGACGTAACATTTACTGTACCTTAGGAAGTATATATTGATCGATTAAAATCTTACATATTTGAATATATTTGACAAATATTATTTATAACAGTACATCTCCGTTATCAACATATCTGTTACTCGCGTAATAGAATTTCTGACTACATATGTTTAGAAGCTGCAGATTTGGGAAATATCTGTAAATATAAAAACAAAGTTTTATAATCGGTATAAAAAGATATTTATTCTAAGGGTATCCTTAAAAAAGCATTTAAAATTACAATAACATTTATTGATTGTCATACAAAAATAAAAGATTAATATTTATCATAATCAGAATAATGATTTATTATTGTACAATCTGTGGTGACAAACTAAAGTTTATTACAGTCATATATTTTAAAATCTTTCGCTAGAAAATTAATGATTATAAATTTGTTTCTTGTATATCTTTGTAATACGTACAAGTTCAAATATTTTGCAAGATTTGAAAACTACATATAATCACGCATCATATTTATCTACGAGGATGTAAAAAAAAAAGAGAGAAACGGGCGGCAATTGCGAGTCTTGCTTTGTATTCACATCTTTTGTCTCACAATTCAGAAACCATGTCAGATCCGTGGCGTTCATTCGTAACTCTCTTTCCGTACGCGAGAAGATTAAAAATTCCGAGACTGTGCTCTCTCGCCGTTGTGCGTTTTGAGACGGTACGGCGTCTTTTTCAACTCTTCCCGCATCCTCCTCCCGCAGGAGGCTGAGTATCGCACGAGCCATCTCTCGAAAGCTTATCTGGAGCGATGGTGACGGTCGACTGAAGTACCGCAAGGAGTGGCCTCTTTGCGGGAGAAGGAAAAAAAGAGCAAACGGAAGACGTTTCCTCGTCTTACGTTATACTGTTTGATTTTTTCGAGAGTGCGTCTCTCAAAATCGAGAATTATATCGAGAGAGAGAGAAAGAAGTTCGAACATGGAGAATCGTTTGAAGCAACGTAGCGATTTCTTATTGTTAATAAATTTTATATTGCAATCGATATCGCAAAAACCATTTGTGATTGGATACACGATCACAATTATATCTTCTTCCTTTATCTAAATCCGTTGTAAAATTAAATTATTTTCGGTAAATGAAATTCGTGATAAGATTTATGATACTTCAATAAATTTTGATAATTAGATTCTTCGATTCGTAATTCCGTAAAATTGATATCAAAATCAATATGTTATGTTGCTTCATATTTGCATATCGCGAAAAATTACGTTGAAAAAGTTAGAACGTTATGCTAAATTATTTTCAAAATATTTTCATAGTCTCACATATTCTGTACATTCTGTAATGTTGGGTTTTGCGTGATAATACAATGAAAAGTCACAAAGTTCTTATGACACACAACTCATAAAAATTTCATAATACATACTCGCAATTTGTAACTTGCCGAAATTGATCGGTAAATTATTTTGTGCGCATATATAATATACATTAACCCTTGGTATTGGATGAATATCTATACCTCGGGTCATCCGTTAACACAACGTGATTGCTGCAATACCTATAACCATCAACGTAATTGAGAGAGAAATAGCTTAGAATCGGTATAAACGCGATAGGATAACTAATTTAGAATGACAATCATTACGCAATTGCATAGTAATGATAGCATTAATAACAAATAATGCCATATTCGTAATTATCGTATTAATCGTCAATCGTGCGGTAATAATGATAAATAATGCAAATACGAGCATGATTCATTGAAGCGAATGCTGTAGTCAAGCTAGGACACGTTCCCAAAAAACCTTTTCATATTTTTTCTGATAAAATAGAACGTTATTTCCGTTATTGATGATAACGTAACAATCACAGAATACAATGGATTAATTTAGTTTGAAGATTGACGCTTTATATAAATTATAAAACATAAATTTCTATGTTTACACGTGTGCGTAATATTACGTAAAAATAAAATAGAAAACATGTAGAATGCATGTGTGAATACGTGTGACACGAAAGAAATTGCCTTTAGATAATAAACACTCACAAATCATATCCTCAAAAAATCATTAAATATAGTGCCACAAAATGCACACGCACATAAATTTCTAAACGAGCATCGTCAACCGATCAAATAAGCGTTTAAGTTCCATGTCGAAAGAGTCACAGAAAATTTCTTAAGCGACTTTAGTTATGATTCTCGGAGTAGGTAATCTCGGGTAAGAGCCGGGTTGTTGGCCAACACGATGAAAACGGTAAGCCTTTAAGGGGTTGAGAGGTGACAAAATGCGAGTAATCGGCGTCGAGACGCCGAAATGATGCTACAATATTTCGAGGCGTTTCACGGTTATTTCTCTGTAATATCGTAAAGCTATCCAAAGGCAGGGTGTATTGTGCGATATACGTGACGCTGCTGAACGCTTATTACTGTAGTAAACTGTTGCTACGAAGAAATAGTATGGTCATAATGCCGATCAAATCGACGCATTAAGACATATTTATTGTATACATTTATATATATAATATACTTATATACACATATATTTTATATGTATGTATATATATATATAAAATAGTACTTTATATGTGCGTTCGAAAATTTGTATTGCAATATGATAACTATTCGAGAAATAAATTTTCTGATACATTACTAATCAATCCAACATTTAGAAGTATATCTGACTATAATAATAATAATAATTAATAATAATAGCTTTTTTGAAGTGCAAGAGATATAGATGTTCTACACGAAGACAAATGTGATAGAGAACAACACTTCAAGAGATGAGGCATCAGCAATGATGCTGATTATAAGCCTATACTTTTAATATAATCGAATTAATATAACAATAAATACTCTTAATATCATCTAATTAGTATAGCAATAAAATTGTACTGAAATAAATCTATATAATCTAAAAGAAAATTACAATTGTTTATTAAAAATTACCATATAACTCGCATTTCCGTCAACACTCGCCCTTCTCCATTTCATTGTTCGATAAAGTCGCAGACGCGAAAAGAGAGATGCAATCGTCACCAACGGGGACGGGGACAGAAATGAAATTCGCAGGACGATACAGCTACGAGAGCAACGCGGGCATAAAGGGCACTTTCGCTAAATTATGCATAGAGCATGAAAAATTCCCATGGCGAGTCCGGATCCCGACTTCCACGGGCTGCATAAGGAGATTCGCATTATCGTGCATGTTGAATGACTGGAAGCGAGAGGGAGAAACCCGAAGGGTGGCCGAGAGGCCGGAGAGCAGCCGGTAGTAGTATGAAATTTTAAAAGTAGTACACGACGAAAAGCATGTCCGGAATCGGAACCGTTCTGCTCCCGAAGAGCATCGCGAGTGAGCGAATGAGTTTTCGCGCGAAGTGATCTGCAGAGAGACAAAATTTCACATTATTATATTATGTGCTTTTGACGTTTGCCTTTCTTTCACCAATTACATCTCGACAGACTGCATTAGAAAATTCCAATTAAAAATTTTTGTTTGGATTTCTGCTTTTGCTGCTTGGCCCAATCATATTTAATCTGTTTTTTTTGCAAACTAGCAAAAATTTGAAATAAAAATTGAGATGTTTCTGCAGCAAAATTTTCGACATACTTTGAGACCTTCTCTTGTCGCTTAAATTCTACCAGCACAATTCAACATTTCCTTTATAAAAGTTTAAGAATAAGTACATCTTACAGAGAAAATTGTTTTGTTTCAGGCCGTTGCTAAAACAAATCAAGAATTCTGCGGAGTCGCATATCGTGCTCGACTGTTCCACCGAGAGGATCTACGATGTGCTGAAACAAGCGCAACAGATTGGAATGATGAGCGACTATCACAGCTACCTTATCACGTCACTGGTAGGTACCCCCAAGATTAAATGCGATTAACAATCGACTTTCCGTCCGTCATAGGCCACGGAGTAATCCGGAGTAGACACGTAGGAGTCGCGAAATTGCATCAGGCGCGTTGCTTGTAAGACTAATTCTCGCAATCTTCATCGTCTGAGCCACCTGCGGCTCTCTCCCTGTCTTCGGTGCCTCCCTGTCAAGAAAGCTGCGCCGAAGGAGTTGGCGCTTCCCACGAAGACTCAAGATCGATAACTTTACTCCCGGAATATTTGAACCTCTCGTAAATTACCACTAAAAAGACAAGGGATCGCTCACCGTACGAACGGTTCAAAGATTGCCATCCGCCGTCAGTGAGAGAGATCCGCCGTGATATACAGCGAAACGTAAAATGCAGCTCAACGTGACGTTGAATAACGTTGGCGGTATTATTTTGTGATAGTAGCAAATTTGCCTGATTATTTATTATTTTAAAGGTAATAATTTATTCTGCCACGCTATGAAGTCGCGAAGCAATATGATAGATTCTATTGATATACAGCGAATAAATCATTATTTAGGATAAAGCGTAAAAATGATATATTTCAATTTTTTTAAATAACACACTTAATAGTATAATTTATAAAATATTAAAATTAAGGATCTGTTGAGAATTATTAAGACATCAAAATATATCTTCGAGCTACAAAAAGCTCCTCAGATTGACGTTGAATGTTAAAAAGGAACATTGACTCTATAAGATCGATAATGCAAATAAGATTCAATAAACTATGTCCTTTTTTTATATCAGATTAGAATACAGTTCCAAGGAAAGAGAATAATTTTCGTGAATAACTAATTTAATCGCGACAAAAGGGTCCATCGCGAGATCTCGCGTATGGAATGTAATTTTCAATTGCAATACGAGGAGTAAAATTTTTAAATTTTGCTTTACACGCTCGTCTGCAAGCTCATTGCGAGCATGATGAAAACGTTACGCAGGTGCAAACGCGCAATGTGACTTTTGAATGAGTAAAAAGCGAAAACGTCGGCCTGCTGCAGTTAAAATTGGAAGCTGTCTCAGGATAATTAGTAATTTACAGCCGTCTCGACAGTGCGAGTTGAAGCGGAAAGGCAGGCGTCACGTCAGTCGGGGACGCTATGAGAAGCGCGTCGTCGCGCCGACGACGACGCGACGCGACGCGACTCGACATCCGCGACGGCAATAAGTGATAAAAAATAAATGGGGCTTTAAACGGACACGCTATATAACCGCGAGCGACGCAATTTATCTCGGTACTTTTCCCCCTTCCCCTTACTAGATTTCAATTTAGATCCATTAAAATGTAAATCAGCGAGGGTATTTGTTCGAGCGCGGAAGAATCGAGCTACGTTCTTTTTTCCCCCGGGCTTCTTTCCGTTGACTCTGTACTGACGATGGTCGGTTTGTTTTACGGGAATAACACCGATTAATACCGACGGCGAATGTACATCGATCGCCGATATTGGTCAATTCCGGTTTAACGGTGTCACAAACGCGATGAATCCTAAATTAATCGTAAAATTTCTTCCATTATTTTGCTTTATTTTACTGACGCGGATGAGTGCAAAATCGCTTGTATATCTTCAATGAACCAGTAAAAATTGATACATTATCCGTTTAATATTTATCAACAGTAACTTGAGGAAGATTAATGAGGTTGGCCATGTGCGTATGTATATAAATTTTCATTAATAATATATAATCGCCCCTAATGGTTTCCCTGTAAAATTTGCATCGTTTAACTTAGCTATCAGCTTAAACTATTAATTTATAAACTGTGCGTGGGAAGTTTACTCTTAATATTAATTATTACGCAAACGAAAGAAAAATCCCGAAAATAAATGGAGCGGAGCTATTTAAAAAAAAAAAAAAAAGAATTTTTACCGAGTGTAAACGAAACGTTATCTAATATAATGGGAAAGCAAATGATAAATTATTAGTTCGGAGAGGTGTGACCAGATTGCTCGACACGATAAAACTCGGCGAGATGAAAAGGATAGGAAGCTGCTTAATAATTGCTTAATGCCGCGACCGATCTCCATCGCGTGAGGGAATTTAACGGTGTGCCCCGCTCGATTCCCGAGACGATATGTCTCGCGTTGGAGACTATTTATTTTCACTTACGCCGGTCAGTCGTCAAGGCTCTCGGAGGGAAAAATTGGCCATCATCCATCAACCTGACCTTTCCGCGGCACAGGATCGGGGAAGCACGGCTGTGTTACACGCGGTCGGATGTAGGTATAACACACACCGTATAGCCCAGAGCGCCCTTTCCCTCGGCGGATACCGGGGCAAGAGCATTAATGAATCCTGCTCGGTCACTCCGGCTTGGCTTTCGACGAATTGCCTTTCATTGAATTAAGTTCGCCTCATAAAACAGTGATTTTCGCAATGAAATTATGGGAGTCTGTTCTCTCGCGCGGGTCCCACGGTGGAGAGCTGAGACCATATACGAATTTTGCTTTCAGCATTCTGCTTCTACGAATTTATGGGTGGCGTCGACGCGTACACCCCCAGTCCCCGCGCGATCATTACGGTTATTATGCCTGTTACGGTTACGATGATTGTTATAGTCGTTATAGTCTTGGCCGCCATTAAAGTGCTTATTACGGACATCCATCGCTTAGGATGATACGCCCTTGGATTTTCACGCTACACTTTGGAGCTCTTGAGCTCGTCCCGGGAATATCCTATTCCGCGCTGAAATAGAATACTTCTCAAGCAAAATTCCGTTCAAATAAAACGGCTTTCAACACGGCCTTTAATCAGAAAACTGTGAAAATCTCGAAAATCGCTTAAAGAAGTTAATTAGATGGCTACGAAATCCTGAAAGCCTTTAAAGAAATCACGTTTACTTTAAAAGAAATGTATACATTTATTTATTAACCCACCAAATTAGCAAAGTATTTAATTAATTATTAAGTACGAAGATGTAATCTGATATTATTAGACGAAACTAAACGTTCAATGTAAAATCCGAACTAAAGATGTTAATTTAAACTAAACTGAGATTTAATCACAGTAATTACGGATCTTTCACTATTTAATGTTTTTACTAAAAACGGAACAACTATTATCAATTTCTAATATGTATTTCAATCTGCATAATGTGAGCAAAGTTAATAGAATTTTTACAATGGGAAAATATTTTTCCATCATATGTATTCTTTCTTCAAAAAGTAAAATAGCTAACGCAAAATTAGCAAAAGAATTCTTATCGGTACATAATTGAAGGGTAAAAAATTACAGGGGGAAAAAATCAAAGTCCACTTTGTGTCGAAATTAATCTGTTCATGCTATCTTGTGACATTTTCAAAGAACTTTTATGATTCTTATCTGTTTCGATCAAGAACAATAACAATTCGTTGGAAATAAGGCCGAAAGATGTATCGTGCTGGGGAAAAACGATAGTCCACGCGCTTGTAGGTAAGAACCATCCAACATAAAATGTAAACACTAACAATAAGTAAACACTAGTAAACAATAAGTAAACACTATGCATATTCCGATATTCATTGCTAGTACTCTCAATAGCTTCCTAAGATATCTGATGTCTCGAAATTTAAAATTGTTGTTTTCCTCGAAATTACTCCGGATAGACATTGGGCATCGTTTTTCCCCTGTACTCTTCAACTGTCACCGCAATCGTATAATTATAATCGACTGCAAATTAAATATTTAAAATACCGCTGCAAAATATTTTCTTTCACCGATTCGCCATGTTTGTACGGCGCCATAATACGCATCGATGTATAAAAGCTGAACATCTGTCAAACGATGATGCTCTCCGCGCCGCGCGCCCACATAGGTTCGCTGGGTGTTCGCGTTTCAAAACAACAAGTTTACGAGCCAACGAAATTCCGTGATAGACTCCGTAACAACCACGCATGGACGCAGTGTTGTGTGAAAAGCGATATTCTTGCCGGGATCTATCATATGCCGCGGGCACGATGATAACGCACTGAGAAAAAAAGCCATTCTCTTTGTTACTCGCCCGTATGTTAGTCTTGTTGATAAACAAAAATCCGACAGTACATGTATATTTATACAATACAATAGCTTTGGTACCGTATCGAGACGGACACGCGAGGAGAGTAATCTATTTTCCAATGTGACGAAATCTATTCCATAGACGAAAACTATCCGAAAATATACGTGCCACGATCATCGTCGAATTGAGTAACTGCGATCGGTAAACTATATATGGAGGGTAAATAACAAAGCTTCTCTTCTACGGGTATTAATTTAACTCTTAAAGGCTACTTGGGTTCATATTTGGACCTAGAGTCTATTTCAAACGCTCATTCATGTTGTCAAAATTGCACCTTCAAAAATCGACGTTTTTGAACAATTTAATATTAATTATTGACAAATTTTTTAATTCTATTATATTCTTCAGTCTTTCCTACCTTTATTTCACATATAATTTTTTTTTAATTTGGTTGATTAGACCCTGCAGAATTACACGCGAAAGTTGCGAGGACCATATATGGACAGCGTAGCCTCAAATGGTCGAGACTTGAAGTGTAGCCTTTAAGGGTAGAGGTTTAGTTACCGCATAATCTCCTCGGCGCGCATAATGCGAAAGGAATTTCGCGCGTTTGAAGCAGCGTGTTAATAAAATGTTGCGTGCGAGAGACATAAATCGCCACACTGAAAAAGGTTGTACGAGTGGGTGCATGCAACAACAGCACTCGCCATCGTATCCTCACAGGCACTTTCGAGTTTTCATCGCCGTTGTTCCCTCGCTTTATCAGTTATTCCTGCGATGACAATAATCGGTGCATACGTACAATATTACATTGTGTATTAAATGCACATCTCGAGTGAAGTAATTGGAATTGATGAGCAAATGGGGTAACATAATGATTTTCCAATGATAAAATGAGCAGCAACTTTAAACTCGTTAAAAAGTGTATGTACGTGTGTGTATGTATGTGAGTGAATAAACGGATTTAAATAAATAACCATTAATTTTATCATCGGAAAGTGTTCTTCGCATTACTCAAAGGTATTTATTAACATTATATATTATTTATTTATATTTATATTTATTGAACCTATATCTATAACAATTATTATCCATATATCATTCATATATCATTATATACACATGTCTATATATCATTTTCTTGTTTATCTGTTATTGGTTCTGCAAACACCAATAGTATCATGAATAATTAATGTGTTTGAATAATTCAAAGTCTTCTATATGTACATATAACAAATTCGATAACAGCAGTTTTTTAACAAAGATTTTAGTATATTCTATTATTAACTATTTAGTATATTCTATTTATTATTTACTAGATTTTACTGTTTTAGTACTCACAATATTTTTTTTATATATTATTATTTGATATTTAATACTATAAGTATATTGATTAATTATGTCCATTTATATATCAATGCAGATTAACTTTAATCTCGGTTTAGCTTACTTTTTATCTTTTCCTAGTTTTGAAAATTAGAAAAAGATAAAAAGTAATTTAAATCGAAATTAAAGTTAATCTACATTGGTAGAAATGGATATAAATCTTATGTTAAGTTTGCGTGTGTTTGCGAACATTTTTTTGATCTCTTATTTTTATTCCAAAATTATTGATACTATAATTTTATTTCTAAAAAAAGTCGATTCTACGTACATTGATATTTTACTTTATTAAGCGTGGGTGCAAATTTTGAACTTACTGATCTTCATAATCTTCTAACTTGCGCTTCCAAATGATTCCTTTTATGGCCTCCATCTTCGTGTTGCCTCCCAAGAGATTCGGTAATCGTGTTGCGCAACGATCACCAAAGGGGTGATAAAGGACAGAACGGGATTAAGGACGAGGGAAATTCGTGGACGTAACGGAGAATGCAGTCCCATCGACCGCCGTTATTGCGCGGACGGGCAAGCGGTATCGCCGCCGCGTTGCGACGTGTATCTTGAAAGAGTTGCAAACCGGATGTAGCTCGAGGCGAGACGATGATCAATCGCTGCGCGGCGTTCAATCGATTCGCGTGACATCGCGGGAACGTACGATGTCGCCAACTGGTGTCCCACCTACTTGGCGAAGAGACAGGGAGATCGGGAACACGGACTTATCCATCATGCTCCGGATGCGGGACAAAGGATAATAAATGGCCGCGACGCGATCCACCGCGAGTATTTGAAAAGATGGACCGGGATGGACGCGCCTTCGAGCTGCACGCGACTTTAAATCACGTCGGCCCACAAGCGTCACCGCGCGATACAGATACCGGCCTCTGAGAGCAGATGCTTCGTGCTTGAGTTATCTCCACTCCTGTCGATAGCTACTGAATACTATCATGGAGAATACAAATTCAAACGTCCTTCCTGCCTCAGATGCCAATCGCGGCGAATATAAATGGCGATGCGTTTCATACCCAATATTATATTTCATAGTAATTCTGAAAGAGAGAAATGTACACGAGGAATGATCGATCCAGTTCGTCAGGCCGACGATTGCTGTATCGAAAATTTTGTTTTAATACTTTAACGTATTTTACTATGGCTATTTAATCGAGAATCAATATACACATAAAATGTACTTCTATTTTCTTCTACTCGCATATCCGGTTCGAATTACAAGTCAAATATCGAAAATTATATCCATAATTTAAGAAAAACATACCGAATCTCTTTTTATTCATTTTATAGTACATTTAACAATTATAGAAATAAATCCTCTTTTTAATGAAAATATTAATGAAAATATCATTAATCGTAATTTAATTAAATCTTCAATGCTCAATATTTTGATCATTAAAATTAATAAATTAATAAACTCGAAATTAAAATCTAGAGCTAAATATTTATACTGATATAATTATATGTTTATTTCTATTACATGTATTTATTTGAACAATGTAAATGCGATTTTTCAACACAATATTTTACATTATACACAAAAGCGTGTGCACTTTATCGTGTAATTTTAATTAAATATAATAAGGCATGTTAAAGCATGATGTAAAACAGAATAAATTTTTAAGATAAAAAATTTATTTTTAATCTTTTAAAATATATTCCATATAACTTTTTTAAAATGGACTCTTTCCACGTTGGAATTATTTGTCATCTCGCTCCTCTTACGCTTGTCAATACAAAATCCATTAACTGAAAGGCGTTCGCAAATCGCTTGCGCTGCTTTTATGACTTCTTCATCCAATATAAAACATCGACCTTTCAATTTCCCTTTGATTGCTGGGAATAGTCAGAAATCGTGGAGAGCGAAGGACGATACGGAGACCGGAGAACAACCTGGATGCTTTTTTTTTTCTTCTAACAAGTCGGACACGAGATTTTTGCAGCGTGAAAAAACTGACAGACCTGAACTATTATAGGAAACAAAACATCAATCTCTGGAGTCGAACGGAAATCGTCCAGCTTTACTAGGTTCGACATCTGTGATTCGCGGGATCCTATACGTAATCTGAAATAAGTCGTGGAACGTCACGAGAAAATATCCTCCAGAAAATCTAACGTCACATTGGCTTTACCATGTGAATCCGATTGAGATTTATCTTATATGGTTAAATCACGTTCAATTATATAAATCATAAAACGAAACTTCCAACGGAAGTTTTACCAATTCGATTTGAAACATAATTCCTGCTTCTTCCAGAAAATATTTAGATTTTATTATTTGCATGCTCGATATTGGGAAAGAGAGAAATTTTTAATTCGTAAAAATATAGAATTATTATTTTTACACCGTCGTTTTCTATGACATTCATTAATACGTTAAGATAACATTTGTGAGACCGAATAATATTCAAGCGATCGATAGAAAAAATATCTAAGGTAATTTCTAAAAATTGAATACAAGTGGTCACTCATAAAATCTATCAAATGCGATAACAGAAGAAGACTATATATTCCACAGAGTACCTATAGACTGCTGCAGCTGATATGAAATTTTATAATCTAGAAGCATGTAACTAATGAGAATTCACGTCACGATCAATCCGAATTCTTTTCAGGACTTGCATACCGTCGACTTAGAAGAATTCAAGCACGGCGGGACCAATATCACTGCCTTTCGATTAGTGGACCCGGAGAAGCCGGAAATCCAGAAGGTAATTCAGGACTGGATCTACGGTGAGAAGCGCTACAATCGCGAGCTCGACATGGGACAGAACAGTAACAAGGTAAGATGCATCTCACATGGAAGTTAACGATAACCGGAAATGGATTGCCGATATAGGAGAGAGCAGGCCACTATGCCGCGTTACGGTCATATTGAAGTCGTTTATTTTACCGATGTCGATATTTCGCTCTCAAAGTTCGTCTCGGGCATAAAGTATATAAATATATAAATAATACGCGGCGCGAGATATACGGCGTCGCAAAGTGTAAGCGTACGGATGTTATGTATGCAAATGCAAAGATCGTTTCACGGCGAAATATGTTCCCGTCCTTAAAGCGGCCGCGCGCGTCTCACGTAATAACACTCTAATTTCGCATTCTTCGCGCAAGCCCGCTTGACGGCCGCATCGATCTACTTCTTCTCCGGTTCTTTCGCTCGCGCGAAAGACTTAGCGCGAGCCGGCTCGCACTCTTTGACATGGCCGGGAATAACGGGGGCGAATGTAATAATTGGGTATTACCCCATTTGGAACTTGACTACCGCCCGTGAGGAAATTGAATTCCCTGTGACACGTGCCGATTCTCATAAGAATGCAAATACCGCAAAAGACCTGAACGACTGTCGGGTCCCGTTCTCGATTCCGTTGAACGAACTCGCTAGCCATTAGTACTATGTGTGACGCGAGAAAATCAAAATCTTTGTGATTAAACAGGCATGCACAATACTACTTTATCACTAAATTATCTACGTTTCTTCTCTAATGAATCGAAGGCCAAGATAAAGTATAACTATGTCAAGCTAATCACAATATTCTGATTATTAAAAATAGGACAGTATTAGCAAGATAATTTTCCCAATAAATTATCGCGTTTAATTTTACATCAATTAGATTTTAATTTAGGCCTTGAGTGACAGAAATGTCATTTAATAAACACTAGAAAAACGTTACAAATTAAAGCCGACCAAATTTTTGTTAGAAACAAATTGATCCGTTAAGAAAGTAGAAACTGCATCTTTACTATATTCAGTATATTTGTGTAAAATTATGTAAGCATTAAGAATACACAGACATGAACTTATATGAATATAACTGTTCTCTGTATATGTCTTGAGCTTTGGAGCGAAGATATTTAAATCCGAGAGTAGAGTAAAATTTCTGAAAGCTTTCGAATCTATCTACTTGGAGTTTTTGTTACTTTCCATCTGAGATTTTCTTTTCAATAAAGATAGAAAAATTTATCGATCAATATTATTCTATATTTCAAACTATATATATAAAGTAATTAATAAACTACACAGTTGGAAAATTTGTGTTAAACATAACATAAATCACATGCAATATAAAGCACATGTTTCAAACGGTCCACTATTTTTGTTAATTCAATATAGTTTTTAAATTATTTTAATAATTTTATATTCGTTAAGTTCAATTAACATAGCAGACATTTGTTAAATCTACACATATATTGATTACTTTACATAAAAACTTTAACCAGCAAATTTTTTTCACAAAAGTATAAAATTTTTCCAGTGTATACATATGTATATAAAGTACGTACATCTAGCACGCGCCTGTTTATGTCGTCCTAATTCTCTTTGTTGTAAATCTCTTGTATACCTGTGGCATACTCCGCGTAAAAGATTCATCTAACAATAAGAATTATTTATTATAAAACAAAAAATTACATCTATATCAAATTCTCAGGTGATTTCAGTTTAAAATATTAAATCTATAAATAATAAAGATAAAACACTTTCTAAGACTGATTGCTTGAAATAAGTGTAAATCTTAAAATATTTGTAAAATAATAATGTTACTAAACTAAAGTAATGTACACATCTCTGTATTATTATATTAACAAGCAGCATCAAGCTGGAATACTATTTTATTGTTATATTATTATACACCGCAACTGTAATATTATATTACGCAAGTTTATATCCGTACAGCGTAATGTTAGTAATGTTAATATGTACGGCGAAACTACAAGCAAGTTGCTCTTCAATTCCACATCACATAACTACCTTCTCGGTTCTCGGAAACCGCAAACACATCTCCGTTTTTATGCGCGCCTCGAATTTGAAGAGGCCAGGTCAGGTAGAACGTAGTCCATGCGTAAACATGATTTCCGTGTTAGTTTCGCTGCGGGTGCAGTTCGCGTACTACTTCCTTTACTTCCGTAAGCCGATTTCAAAATACAATCCATACACGAAGGCGAGAAACGTCGCGCGCGCGACTCGCAGCGTAGGAAATTACGTGTGCAGTTTACCTACTTCTGTGCCGAACATACTCTGTACACGGCGCGGCGTAATGAAACGACGGCAAATTAATCGGTATATACGTACATAGACGGTGTACATGAAAGTACACATGAGTTTGCAGGTACTTCCATTAGGTGTCGACATTTTATTGGATGTATCGATTAAGTCGATATACCGACGTCCTGTATGGCGTTACAGCGTAAGATTTAACGTCAACAGCGTCAGAATCTATACGAAATATAATAATTCATCAGATTTTCACATAGGACATGTAAAACTTTGCTAAAAATTGTTAAAAGATTTATTATCGTCATATTATTATCTCCCATCGCAATGTTTAATCCTCTCAATCTATGATATTAATTAAATCCTCTAAATAATGTTTGGAAAACTTACTTTTCGTACAATATAATATGCATTACAGTGAATAGAAATTCATTAGTATTGAGTAACACGCGTACATAGATTTAAAGACAAATCAATTCAGAGACTAATCGCTTGTTTTTTGCTTCACGACTCGTTGATTGAGCGTCACTCGATTAATGACACATAGGTAACTATTAGGGAATGACTAATCACGATGTCTCGTGAAATAGCAGTCTTTGCTCCTTTATCTTCATTCATCTGTCAAGATTACTCGAGTCAGCACCCTCATTCTCACCATTGTTCCATTTATATCTGCAGCTTGTCGTCCTAACATGCTAACATATAATCTACTTTACGTGGTTCCTTACATATGTGCGTGAGTAAAGAAAGCATTTATAAATATATAGATATAACATATAACTATATATAAAACATAATTTTCGGAAGGATGCTTATAAATTACCAATAGAAAAAGAATCGCTAATTATCATTAATAATTATTTTCTTGATTAAATTTACATCATTCTTACATCTTACAATTAAGTCTTAAGCTTGAAGAGCATAAGTCTGCCTAACGTTTTTTTTTTACTAATAAATAATGGCTAATAAATATGGCTTGTGTCAAACCATATTTCGTTGTAGTTCCATAAATACAGTCTGGTCTCGTAAACTTCGAGTGACGTAAAATAAAAATTTAAGGATTTTAAGAGCGAATCTTGCACGATGCGTTGCCGCCACACGCCATAAAAGAAGCGAATATAACGAAACGCCAATTCGCGAAAAGCGAATTATATCGTCCGTCGCATCTGGCACGGCATCAACTGCAGAAAAGTTGAGAAGCGCGAATCCGTATACGTTCGGCTATTTCGACGGAAGCAACATCTGCTGGGTCCAGCGCGCCCGGGCCCTTAAAAAGGCCAATTTGCCCGGACACGGTTGCACGTTCGCACGAACTTCCCAACAACTTTTTGCCGATGTTCTGCGGTATACGTAGCTGCAGTACCTCGTACGCGAGTATGTGACGGATCTGCTGCATCGTTCGTTGCAGCGTGTCGCGACATTATTCCGTAAAAGATGTTTTTTTTATGTCACCTCCCTCTTTTTCGCGTGAAAGTCGAGGTGTGATTCAAGCGCCCTAATATTTACTCTGTTGCCATAGCGTGATAAAAAATAAGGATGTACTTCTTAAGCCTATTTTCGTACAATCTATTTTTTAATAACATTACTCGTGAATTTAAAATGTTATTACGTAAAATTATAGATTATATACAGATTATTTGATTCAATATACCAGTCTGTTTGATATGTATACTTTTATGCCTCTTTTTACAAAACAACGACGTTCCTGAACGTTTCTGAAAGCGTGAGAATTTTTAATACAAATATAATTATAATAACTAAGATATCTCTATACTTGCAATTCTATTCTATTCTAATTCTCTATTCTTACAATTCCAGATTTATAAGAAAATATAGCAACAGAAATAATAAAATAAATTGTTCAAGGTTTAGTTTATTTTTATGAAAGTGTCAATGTTATTTATAACGTGGAATTTGCACAATTCTTGGTTTAATTCCGTGAACGTCTGTTAAAATTAAATAATTTGGACAAATTGATTAATATTTAAGAACGAACTTACATTAGTAAAACACAAAATAAATTTAGTAAAATTCTAAAATAAAATAACTAATTGAGATCAGTAAATAATTACCGGCATACAAAGGAAACTCTGTAATCGTTGGTTTTCTTCCACTCTGTCTCCCTTGTAATTTCAACATAAATTTTCTTTTAGAAAAATGTATGTTTGATCCGTGACCCGTTCATAATGTAAAGATAATAATTCTGCTCATGCATGTGATAAACATGTGGTATAATATTAATAAAAAGGATATAAAAATTTTAAATTTTCTTCCAATCGCATTATATACTCATATGGTCACGCTTACAGTAAGAACGAAAAAGATATTATACATATATAATAAATGTGGTCAGTTAGGTCGAATTAAACAATCATTTTTATTAGTTATTACTGGCTAAGTAAAGGAATATTTTCTGTATATTCAAAACATTTCTTTCTTTCACTTATACCTACTTTTGATCCTCACATTATTCAAAGCCTTTATAGTTTCATATATTTTAATTTTGAGTAACTAATTAATTAATATAGAAAAAAATTACATATATTTCGAGAATATTAATCCACGGAATTAATCCAAGGCTACTGTATAGTACAGTAATAATTCAACACATACCGATCTAATTTAAACCTAAGAGAAAAAAAATGCTATAGTCGAGAATATTACTATCGAGAATACTGCTCGATATTAATTACTAATTAACTACGGTTATCTGACTGGTTCAATTGTTTGATAGCCTTATTGGCCTCTTAAAAAAAATTACTAATTAATAATTACTTGATATTTGTTTTCGAAATGTACAAATCTCGTATTCTCTTATCTTTTGAGACTTATTTACGGTAAAAAAATAATTGCACACAACTCTTTTTTATCAGGAACATGCCTCCGCGTACTTTGTTTTCTGTCACATGACATAGGCGACAGAATTCGCGGTGGCTTTCCCATGACATGGAGAGACAACCAATAGTTCACGGAAGATATATCATCGTGGCGACAGATAGTGCGTCTTCGATACTCGCTTCGAAGAGAGGAAAAGAACGAAATGCCGGCACAAAGAAACTCTCTCTCTCTCTCTCTCTCTCTCTCTCTCTCTCTCTCTCTCTCTCTCTCTCTCTCTCTCTCTCTCTCTCTCTCTCTCTCTCTCTCTCTCTCTCTCTCTCTCTCTTTCTCTCTCTCTCTCTCTCTCTCTCTCTCTCTCTCTCTCTCTCTCTCTCTCTCTCTCTCTCTCTCTCTCTCTCTCTCTCTCTCTCTCTCTCTCTCTCTCTCTCTCTCTCTCTCTCTCTCTCTCTCTCTCTCTCTCTCTCTCTCTCTCTCTCTCGGTCGACTTTCTTGTACGATCTTCTAAAATAAAACTTATAAAATCGTCAATTGGAAGTCGCAAAACGAATGGCGCCAAAGACTGCGCCATCGATTCGTGGCACGCAGAGACGCTAGTAATAAAAACTTTCTCAATTTGCCAGTTTCATCAGGCACAGTGTCGCAGCTTTACGGAGGTGCCGCCCATCAGACTTCCCACCGTTAAAATTAGAAATATAAAAATCGCTGAATAATAAAGAAAAAGAGTAACCGAGCTTCTTGAATAATCCGAATTCAGATACTTGTGAGTAAAACTAATACCTACAGTTTTTTACACTCGGCAATTAATAAAAAAAATACTAAATATATAAAGCCTTAATCTTTCGATGATAATATACATTCATTAGTTACTTTACTTTACTTTTGCTTTGTAGATTTTAGAAAGATTAAGAAATCAGATCATATATTCAATAACTTAAGAATACGTGAGCCATGATGAATAGAAAGTAGATTGATTTCGTTCTTCTACATCTATACAAACGGGAAAACGTTTTTCATTCTTATGGAACGAATCCTTCTAAGACCGTACAATTGACAGAAGATCTCTAAATAGACGTCGTATTCATGAAAGATTTATCGGTATATAAAAGACTATTTCTTTCTCCATTAATTTAAGGACGTTCTATAAACCCACACGCAGCTACATTTAAGAAAATATGTAAATGCCTGGAGAATCAAATAAATATGTATTGATATATGATTAATCCATTTTTCCGTCTTTCGGAAGAGACGTTAAACCGTTTTGGTCCAAAGGAGGAAATAGGAATGGAGGAATAGAATAGGATGAAGTGGTGAATAGGGTTGGGTACGTCCCTTCAAAAACGCCCTTTAAGGCCCCTTGGGGTAAATAAAGTATATATCTTTATCCTTTTTATGATTAATCCATTTTCTCAAATAACATCGGTAATACCTTTCAGAAAAACAGAAGTGTTTAATTATCATATCTCCTAACTCAATAATTAATAATTTGGTTTAGTGTCGCATTACGCTTATACACACAAAGTATGGACAAAACATTAAGCAGCGCCAAGACATCATTGGAACAGTTATGAGAGTTAACATAGTCACAACATCGGCGCCGCCGATTCGAGATTTAACGACGACATTACGCAAAGGCATCGTCACATAACGAACAATCACGTTTGGGCGAATTCCGTAACGGGGATATGTCTGTCCCTCGGAGGGATGTGGGCAATCCCATTACGAGCGTGTCAAAGCCAGGCTAATTAACTCAATCGCGTACACGCGGCGACAAACAAACGGACAATACATTGATTCGATTACAGACGCGGGGATACAGCCCGGTGGAATCGTTAGGACCGGCAACGAGCATAAGCTCGTTATTCCAGGCTTGTGCATAAATTGCAGATTATTTTGCGACACCACTTGTCCCGTAGACTTACGTAAGAAGTTCAACGCGGTAATTACACGGCACAATTTGGTTCCTTACTAGTTAGCAAGTACATCCGGGTTTGCGACTTTCTATGGGTGATCAAAGGACTATCTTTCTTCATTCCCGGTATTTCACGCATCGAGGACACACCCGGACACACAGTCACAGTTATCTTCTGTCATCGAATTTAACGCCCTATACACATTATATTATTATACGCCCTACATATATTATACATTATACTTTTTACATTATAATTTTTCATTCTTTTAAGGTATAAAAAAATACTTTGTACTTACTTCGATTTTGGAAAATTTAATAATTAATTGTGCTTTTCTTTTCTTTCACGCACGCGTGGAGCAGAATAATCTCACTACCATAAAGGTAAGTTAAAGATACGTTTCTTAATTGCCAGACAAATAAAACAACATCTACTGCAGAAGTAATTTTAATATAATTTATTTTGATACAGTGCGTTTACATATTTTCTAATTCTCATAAGTTTTACGGCAAGAAACATACTGAAATTAATAGCTGTGCTTTAAAAAAAATTTCACGACGATATAAAACGGTCGTTTTTACGTTTATAATTCATTATTCGTAGAGTCAATGAAGCGTTAAACCGATCCAACATCTCACATTTCATACGAGTGAATTATCTGCGAAAAGCGAGAACGTTTAATCAAGAACGTCAATCGATTCATTTGTGAATATTGGAAACTGCAGCTCTATGAAATTGTACGATTATTGTGTAGCATTGTCCGTATTTAATGTATTGTAGGTACTACATCGTATCAAAATATCGCATAGCAACGAGCTATAGTTTGAATTTAAATTTCTTGAAATTAAGGAAAATACTGAAAAAAAATTATTCTTTTTATTAATTTTATATGAATCTTATTCTGATTATATGGAAGAGTAAAAAGATTAAAAATCGTCAAAATAGAAAATTACTTAAAGAATTCTGAGGCATTCTGTGTGTTCTATATCGAGTAGAATAAAGGTAGTATTAAAATAAAATAAAGTGATATAAAATTTAGCCGCATGCTTTTTGGATAAAAGAAGCATGAGGAGCTATCCCAAAGCTATCCCGATCGTAGTCGCGCAATCGGAATCGATTTCCCGCTTGCTCACGAAGTATCGAGAAACTATCGGGACCCTCTTCAGATGTCATCCGAATTTCCATGATAAGACAACTGACGAAAGACGGGATTATTTCGGTCGGAAACCTTTTCGGATAATTTTATGATAGCTTTCCAAATAACCCAAAAAAGAAAAGACTTCTATCGATACTCGGAAATAAATTCAGCACGTCGATATTTTTCAGCATGAAATTTTAACGTAAACCGTACGACGTGCCGCATCTTTTACCTTTCGCGAGTGATGCGCGAGTAATGAATAAAGTTAGGGGAAAGCGCGTCGTTTTCTTGGGAGACTTCTCGAAAGAAACTTTCGGTCGGCGTAAGGATATCATCCTATAGTTCCTTCATATCGGGAAACACGTGAATCGGATACATTGACTAGTTTCTTCGTAAATACGCTCTCCGCGAGAGAGGCCTCGTAAAATCCGGTAAGGATATTGGTTGTCCCGAATATATCGGGAGGAATATACACCCCTACGGCGCGATATCGGAGGTGATATCGCTTTTACAGCGACAGTATCGCGGGGATGTCGCGCGCATGAGTCACGAAATATAAATGTCGGGGAAACAAAGGCGCCAATTTGCCGTGAAATCCTCCGAGATTTCGTTCTTCCGCGCGTTAAGGCGGAAACAAGAATTTCTCCACCTCCGATCTCTATCTCCAAAAGTCCTTTCGTGAAATGGTGAATTCGAGAGATTTAACCTTTCTCCTCCTTTGGATAATTTCAATATCGCGAGTGTGTGGAATTGCAAATTCCACCCAAGATAGTCCGTAGGTCGAAAATTTCCCTTTGAAATCTCGCACCTAGGTACTATCGAATGTATAATTCTCTTGATATGTATATATGTATTAAGAGTCTCATACGATAATCACGCACAATATACTTTATTGCATCAATGAATATACATGTACTAATAAATACTCGAAATTGATTTTGTAATAACACAGAATTAAACTTCGGTTTATAATACTTTATTTGGAAAATCCAAACTTGGATAATATGAAAGTTCTATTATGATTCAATTAACAAAATTATAATTATCATTGGAAGTTTGAGACATGAAAAAGGATACTCCTCACTTTTTGCGAGTGAAAATCGTTGCCAAAATTTAATATAAAATACTATCTTATAATTTTCTAGGATATTCGGTAGACACGTGCATAAGATACATAAAGTGATAGGTTCGGATTATATATGTCACGCAATATTGAGATAGCTTTTTTCTAGACGGAAAGATGCTTTTTTCAAGGCGAGCCTTTTCGCGCGCCCAACGTTTCTTAAAATCTTCCATCCAATCACTTTGCGCGAAGTATCTTATATACGCCGTATCTCTCATGTCGATGACATCTCGTCATGTTTGCAATTCGTAGACTGAAACGTCGTTGCTGTACGATGCCGTCCATCTCTTCGCCAAGGCATTACACGACCTCGACACGTCCCAACAGATCGATATCAAGCCGTTATCCTGCGAATCAACGGACACCTGGCCTCACGGATACTCGCTCATCAACTACATGAAGATCGTGAGTAATTGACTAGAACTTTTAATGTATTATGTGTATTTTCAAGTATAAAACATCTATGCTCTTTGTGTCAAAGTCTTATACGCTTTTTTGAACTATTCTAATAAATATAAATTAATTAAGTTATAATATGTATGTATATAAGTAAAATAGTAAATAATGCATTAATAATCTCGGTAAATACTTTTATTTCTCTCACATTTCTTTATTTAGTTTTTAATTTCTATACGCGGCGATTGTCTTAATTTTAGATACACAATCCATCGATATAAATCTATATTTTCATAGCGGTTTTATTTATATGAACGACGTAATTCTCACATTTCTAACATTGAATGCATAATCTTTATATTAGATAAATTAAATACCAAATTAGCTTATTTACGTTTAGCATACAATACCAAATATACCAAATACAATACCAAATATTCCACGCGTAACTGTCATGAATATGGATTGTTAGGCTTAGCCGAATTTAATTTAAACTAATTAAGCAGTCAAATGAATTTACATTAGGGACAATGAGTGACGGAGTGACAATGAGGGACAATGTGTGTGACGGGATCTCCGCAATTCTTTCAAGCGTAAAATATTTCGCCGCGATTCCCGTAAAACACGGGTTGACGAGGCGCTCGCAATATAATAGCAAAGGCGATATGTTTATCGACAGCCACCTTTCTGCATGATTAGTGCACGCTCGTATTCAACGATGCAACGATGCAAGGCAGAAAGCGGGTTATCGCGAATATATCACGCTAGGGAGAAATTAATCTCGCGCACCACCAATCGATCGCACCGACAACGTAATAAGCCATTATAACGATACGCTTAATCCAACCAACTCGCTCGCTCGCTCGCCTTTCACATAATCCACGTACCGCTCATTAACAAGCAGCACACGAGTCTTGCCATGTGCATTACGCACAATGCATGATAAGCCATCATCCGTTATCCCGTAACGCGTAAGGTATAAAATAAAATTTTTAATTTTCCTTCCTCGGAATATCTCAATCAGAGGTAAATCACACACACGCATATATTGGCACTACCATCTTCTAACATTTCTATAGATTTTTTAAGGCTTATTTAACGTTCGCATGTATATATTAAAAATTACGTAACAGATGGATTGATCTTCTTACCTTCAAAGTCCATATTTATCATGATCATGTAGCATGAAAATTAATCATACTTTTGATATCGCAAGTCAACATCAGATATGACTTTGATACAGAGTTTGTGTATACTAAAAAGTAATGAAAGAGCCAAGACTTTTGCATATTTAATGTAATGCGGATATATGTAAATGTGTAAATCCCGCGCGTTTTCCGGTTGACTTTGAATGCAACGCGCAAAAGATTATCTTCGCGTTATTCTTCGCGAGTAGAGGAAAACATTTGATAAACACGTGACACACGCGTGGTCACGTGGAAGGAAATCATGCGGAGCACGGACGCATTGACTTGCCGCGATCCGCGCGATTGTTCCCGTGGGACAATGGAAAGTTACTCCAGTTTAAACGAAGCTGTCACGCGTGCTGACAAATTGTTGTTCGCGGTTTCGCCGCGGAGCATCCTGACGCGAAGGACTGCATAGGCCGTATGTATGCTGTGCATCGCATAGCTTGTGCATAGATTTACAAGCACGATATTCAAGCCATGTACGACGAAGTTTCTAATCGATACGAACTGGTTTCGTAACTCTTTCTTTAAATTTACTTTCTAAAAAAAACCTACTTGAAGATAATAAAGATTCAGATTTTTATGCTAAATGGAGCGTTTTCGAATATATGAACATTTAAAGGCTCAGACTGTTAATAAATCAATTATTAAGACTTAAGACAGTAAAAAGGATAAAGCCACAACATTGACGCGTTGAAACATTGTATTTATAATAAAACCCTATATTCTATTTTTTATAAAATTTTGCGTGAATACTACGAGCTTCTCTCTCCGGTCAGACAATAATGTGTGCTTTTCATTTAGCGACTCAAGTCGACACAAGCGTTAATTCTGTCTCTTTTCAACATCTAGTGAGCAACAAAGATAGAATGACGCTTGTGTCGACTTGAGTCGCTAAATAAAAAGCACACAATGTATTTTTTAAAGAAATTTAGCTTATCAAATTTTTTTTTAAATAGATAAATTAGTATACACGAGGTAATCTATGTGCGTGTGGTAGACGTTGGAGAATTATTCATATTGATTGCATCTCGCATGATCCCGATGTAATCTATTTATTCGCAGCAAATGCTGTCACGGCGTACAAGCACTGCAGCTGCTTAACAGCGAAATCGAACGGCATGGCACAGGATATGGTAACGCACAGCGTCAGTAGATACGAGTTACCGTAAATATAAATATGCATTGCACGCAGGATATGGAAACGTGCCTCGTCATACACGTCGCCGTGTTGAAATTGACAAGTACTGGAAGATATGTTCTGACGCCGAGGCGGCTCTCGCGTGCACTCGTGACTGCGTATATGTCACGAACGAACGAAACCTGTCGCTCACGCGGCCGAATGTCCCGATCGGGATAAGCAAAAACTGTCGATAGAACCAGACGTGTAATTTCGGCGGACTTGTTACGCAACTACCCAATTACGCGATATACGCGTCCGTGTGTGCGGGCTTACAAGTTACGTAATGTCTCTAATCTTTATAAAAACTCAGAATACCTCTTATCAATCATGAAAAAAATAACATTTAAAAAAATATTTTTCAATCTATAGTTTATTTTATCTAAAATCATATTTTGAAAGATATGATTCATAATACTCTTTTATACATTTAAAATTATGAATCTTCAACATTATTTCATACTGTGACGATAATGAAGAATATTTTTAGACAAAGAAAATGTTTTAAAATGCTATGATTATG
Source organism: Temnothorax nylanderi (assembly GCF_030848795.1). Taxonomy (NCBI): domain Eukaryota; kingdom Metazoa; phylum Arthropoda; class Insecta; order Hymenoptera; family Formicidae; genus Temnothorax; species Temnothorax nylanderi. The sequence goes on along the minus strand of NW_027249161.1, from coordinate 538,612 downwards.
TCAGAATTCACTCGTTAGTTTTCTAGATTTTGTGATGAATAATGCACATTATGTTGTCACTGATAATTTTTTTTCCGGTAGGCATGATAATATATCATAGTTATGTGTATCTATTTGTGATATTGATATGACGTTCGTCTAATGACGCTACATTGATCAATTGAAATTGGTTCAGTCCTTCCAAGGATCACGTCATAAGTCGTCGGTAATGATAGCACCTAAATTAATCTCGGAGTGTCAGAACAGAATTTAATTTCGCGATATTCATGAAACGGTAATTACAAGCAGTCGCCCAGAATTTCGTCCGCAATTACACCGCATCGTTTTCGGAATGTACAATATGTGCGCAAGGGAAAGACGATCCAGAGTTCGGTTATCATGCGGTACGTAATTACTCGCGAATCGCTTTACGAACAATTTATTATGATAGAATTTCCGCCTCAAAATATAGTCGCGTATTAACGGCATCTTCAGTGTTTCCCAAGTAATTGCGAAGTGTAACACCCGGCATACTGCCGCCAGATGCCCGTTTCGTATCGAATTTACGAGCGGTAAATGTTTAGACATATCCTTTATATGCGTATACGTAATAAATGCACCGTGAATCGACTCGTACCCAAATTCGGCTGTGTGTACATACATCTATCTTCGTTCTCAAATTTCTTTCGGTCAAGTCATTGAATATGTTGGTAATTAAGTGCAGATTTATATATATGAGTAAAATTTACATAAAATTAAATTGTGTTAATGAATTTTTTGCCAGCAACAAAACATCAAAGATGTGAAATCAGAAATTTAAATTTAGCAAAATTTTTGACACAATTTTTAAGACTCGCTAATCTCCGCACATCACGCACGCACAACGTTACATATTAAATTCTTATCGGCTGTACTTTGATTTATTCGCGCATAAACCGTCATGTCAGATATTTCAATATTTTAATATGCATATATATAATCAAAAATATCAACAATATATTTTGATATCCTATTTAAAAACAAGCATATAATATCAATAATCTCTCGTGATTACGTAAAATTAATAACTAAATATGATATTTAGGAATATAGCATATGTACAATTTTAACTGCTAAATATTTTCGACGTGTATATCAGGTAGAGATGACGGGGCTCACGGGTATTATCAAGTTCGATCATCAGGGATTTCGCTCCGACTTCGTTCTAGACATCATCGAGCTGAATAACAAAGAAGGCTTGAAGAAAATCGGTACTTGGAACAGTACCAAAGGTATCAACTTCACGAGGAGCTACGGCGACGTTTACACTCAAATTGTTGAAAACTTACAGAATAAGACTTTCATCGTGACGACTATACTGGTGAGTAACCGTGTTTCCAAAGAATGCGCGCGCGCGCGGCTTTCCTCCCTCAAACATCAGAATAATATATTGAATAAAACTTTCATCTTCGAATACTTAAGTTTGGTTTCTTTGAATCTCATAAATAATTGAATACTATTTAATTTGAATGAAATAAGATAATGTGTAATATTATATTTTTCCTATTTCTTTAACTGATTTGATTGTATTATAGAAATTGCATTCTTTGTTGGTTTTCTGTTATAGAAAAATAATAAATATCAATTAATTAAGTAGTTTAATTTATTAAAATACTACAATATACGTGTCTTTAAATCGCACTAAATCTCTCTTATCTTATTAGCGTTTAAAACAAGTTGTACTAACGAGGTAGAAAGTAGAAATTTAAGGTAATTATGTTACAAAATGCATATGAAACTCTAGGAAAAGAAAAAAATTATTCAATTTGCGATATAAATTTTAAAAACATTATGCGAAGTTTCAATTGGAATAAAGAAATATACTAAATCATTATTTATTTCGTTCGAAGACATGTCTGCAAAAATCGTGACAATCGCGCAGCGGGCTCGGAAATCGTTGCTTTAATCGAGGCGCGAACAAAACAGGAACGTCGCCGCATTTAAGCAGCGCAGGCACAGCGGGATGGAAAAATTTTTTCCATCCATTAGCGAAGCTTGCGCACTCGTTAACTTCCCGCTTCCCCTTTTTACTCGGCGAGGAAAGAAGAAGATAAGAGGGACGCGGAAACCAGATATGCGCGCGACTTAATTGAAGTTTTCGCGACGCGCTCGATTCACATTACTTATTCTCAACGCTAATTGCGGCGACAAATAATGTACTGGGTAATGTATTAAGTACTTCGAAACTCGCCCGAGAAAGGGACGACAGCAAGTTTCCCGCGCGGTAAGAAGCGGGATACGTTGCGTGAGAATCGTTCTCGTAAAAACTTCGATGCCCTAACGTTTCTTCGGTATATACGTTCGGATCCGCAGCTAAACGGATCTGTCACTGATAAGAACATGCAACGTGTCCTAGGTGTACATTGCAGAATGCTACGAAACTTATATCAAATGTTATATAAAAGATCATTCTCTGAATTTCATTTTTAAAATCAGTAAAATTTAGAAAGTTCCATTTTCCAATATAAAGGCATAAAAATATATTAATTTACGTGTTTCTATTGCCAGGAATAAATACAACAAATACTATTCTAACATGTGTTTATGGCGGAATCTTAATTAAAAAGTATTTAAATATCTAAATTTATTTTAAGCTCTATCTCTCGATGGATCTGGAAATTCATCAAAAATTATCAGTAGTTCTTTTCTTATAATTTTTCGATTAAGTATTTTGCCATCTATACTTAAAACGCAAAATTTAGAAATTAGATTTATTTAATAACGAAGATAATATTATTTCAAGCTCTATCTCTCGATAAATCTGGAAATTTATCAAAATTTTCTCATAATTTCAATTTCCATCATTAAGTATTTTGCCATCTATACTTAAAACAAAATCAGATTCACTTGATATCTAAGATAATGTTATTCGCAAAATAAACCCTGATATTTTTTCAAAGCTGTGTTGAAAGAAATGTTGAACACACACACATTGCCTTGCATTAAATTCTTCTAATCCAACTTCAATCCCGATACTGATATGAGGCGCTTCGCCAAGATTATTTCATGCAGATTATAACTTCACTGGCGATCTCGTCGGGAGCTATCTCCCGAATGCCCCGATGTACCCGATAAACTCGTAGCGCTCCTTTAAATGCCTATACGCCGCACAGTATTGACAGCAGCTCATTACCTGATCGCAGAGCGCGCCGTACTGTATGCGGAAGGACTCGAGCGAGAAGCTCACCGGAAATGCGCAATTCGAAGGCTACAGCATCGACTTGATTTACGAGATATCGCGGCTGCTTGGATTCAATTATACGTTCCGGCTTGTGCCGGACGGACGTTACGGCTCGTACAACGCGCAGACGAAGGAATGGGACGGGATGATGAAGGAGCTGCTCGAGCAAAAGGCCGATCTCGCGATCGGTGATCTCACCATCACGTACGATCGGGAACAGGTTGTGGACTTCACGACGCCGTTCATGCCTTTAGGTGAGAGCCAACAACATTACGAAGTCGTGCAGCAAACACCGGCCACGATTTTACGATTTCCATAAACACGTTATGAAAAGAGTTGTAAAAAATATATATACCTTTACGCGATTAGCTTGAAATAACGTTATGACATTTTTTTAACAATGTTATTGCATGCTTTCACAAGCCTCGGGAAATAGCGGGGAAAAGATAAGCACGCACGGGAATTTTAGGCAAACACATTATTGGTATCAAAGAAATGACTGCTTTTACCGAAAAAATATTATTTAATTACATTTCTGTATAAAACGGCCAAAGCAGAAATTTAAAAATCGTATTTCTGAAAAAATAATGGTACGTGTACAATAGTGTCATAAATGCAAAATTATTCTCAAGTTAAAATAACGGGATAAAATTTAAAATATCACACACACGGCGAGCAATCTTTGTCCTGCGTATCTCCGAAATAATTTCTCCGAGCGCAATTTTGTGGGGCCATTATGTATCTTCGTAAGCCATAGATGGTCGTAACGAAAACCGGAGTAAATCTCACGGGTGATTATATTCGGTCCACTGTGTCCACACATCAATGCTACCTACCTACTTGCGGTCTCCGCCGTGGCTGAGCATAAAATGAGAAATTTTGAATTTCCAGGGATCAGCATACTTTACCGCAAACCCATAAAGCAACCGCCGAATTTGTTCTCGTTCCTCAGCCCTCTTAGCCTCGACGTTTGGATCTACATGGCAACGGCTTATCTCGGGGTCTCCGTGCTCCTCTTTATACTAGCCAGGCAAGTGAAACCATTTTAAATTCCTCCGCGACGAAATGTCGTGACTGCACTGTTCTGGAAATTTGATCCCCTATCTAATCGATGCGATCGCGTCGTCTCCTGTAACATGATGCATCGATGAATTAAGTACGAAGGAAACGTGAGCCTATCTTGCTTCGATGATTCTTGCACGTCTTTGTTTCAGAAAAATTAATGATTAAAATTTTAATTTATATCGACATCCGTGTTGTTTCCTAACTTATTTCCACGGCGAGAATATCCAATTATTCTATCGGTCTAATATAATTCTGTTGTTTCACATATTGCGTTAGATATTTCGTGAAAATTATTTACAAGCTTGACAGAAATTGGTTTAAATAATTGTAACGTATATATCAAGATGAACTTCTTTATAAGATAATGCAAAAATTTTCAAGGTAATTTTTTTATAACAAAAACCGCGTTTGATGCCATTGGATCAGAACGTGTTTGGAATCGTTAAGTTTAGATTCACGCCATACGAATGGTACAACCCGCATCCGTGCAACAAAAATCCGGATCGTCTGGAGAATCGCTTCAAGCTACTTAACTGTTTGTGGTTCACCATTGGCTCCCTAATGCGGCAGGGTTGTGATATTTTGCCAAAGTAAGCCCTTTAACGCATCAAGATAAGGATCTTCATGCGCAAAATACGTGCTTATCGCATTCGTTGCATGTCACACTGCTAATTATACCTTAGCGAAACTATAAATCATCATTATTGCCTTCCTCGTGCATAGATCGTAGGAGCGATCGATAGGAAAAAGCATAAGCGGATAAATCATCTCATCAAGATGCCCAAATTAAGCAATTTTCATATTTGTATTAAAAAGTACGAGAACAAAATGGAATGTTATAGTGAGCTGTACCACGTTATTCCTAAACGCGCGTGCGATAAGAAAAAAGAAACGCGCGCGGCATTAACTTTTAACTTATGACCTTATATAATTAATTAAGAATATTAATTAAGCAAGTTTTATACATAATTAGGCGATATTATTAAAACTAAAAGAATAAACAATCGTTATAATAAAATAAATTCTTCTTACGCCGAGACAATGAGATTTATATTAGAATAATTCTTCTTTATTGTATTTTTATCATTTTGACTAAATATTGCAAAGAGATTACATATATATATATATATATATATATATATTTGTATGTATATACAATCTCTTATGTATTCGTATGTATATATAACCCCATTACTCATTATATGTTTCTTGTAGTATTCGCGTATATTGCTTTCATGGTGAGAAATCATTGTATCGCATCAGCAAGACATCTCAATTGGTTCACTGATCTCACGAAACATATAATGTAATTCCATAAATTTATATCATCAATTTCAGAGAGTGACGACACACACACACACAGACAGACAGAGAATCCGCGGATAGGTGCACGCTTTGATCATCTAATCTCGGTCCTTCCCCTTTCACCTGTCCGCAGGTTCAGCCCCTACGAGTGGGAGAACCCCCATCCGTGCAACGGGCAGTCCGAGGTCCTTGAGAACGAGTTCACCCTACTGAACTCGCTCTGGTTCACCATAGGCTCGCTCATGCAGCAAGGCTCCGATATAGCGCCGAAGTAAGTGACTGAAGAAGCACGCAGTATACATAAACGTGGTGTACGACAATGTAGAATCTATGTCGCTGTCGGCCACCAGTGTGTAAAACTAATTTAATCGTGTGAGGGAAGCGCGAACGTACGGCGCGTCATCGCGTTTTATGATTATGCAAATGATGTAAGAACCGATAAACTGGCTGTGCTATATCGTAGACTTGCTGCAACTGATTGTACATCCAAGTATGCCGGGAAACGTGAGAATTACGTGGCAGGAATGTATTCCTTAACGGCGTTTGGTGTCGGGACTCTTCCCTTGATGAAAATTTAATCGATGGCTTAATTAGGAATCCACTTAATTAAAGGATAGACGGCGAATGAAGCTGCAGCAGGGTGTAACAAAACTTTATTTTCTAGTTAATTCGAAGCAGACTCTTTCTCTTAATGGGAAATTAACTTTATATACTGAATTAGGAGAGCGTTTAATACTCGAAATTAAAAGGTTTCGAGTAAAACGCGCTCTAACAAAGTTATGATGCGCTAAGATTAAAGAATTACATATCCTCGCAACGCGCGCGCGATTTCCGGTATGCCGTGTACAAATGCGGCAAAATTAATCACAGCGCTTTGCTTGTACCTAGTTATCGAAATGCATGATATTGCGTGGCATGCGCCTGAAAGCTTGGAATGCCCGTTACACAAGTAGTTTCCAATAATTCCGCGTGCTCGTTATACACGACATAATTGCGTTTATGTATACTCTCGCTCAGTTTTCGCATGTAAAATAATTCGCCCGCACATGTTTCGCGCACATATACGTCCGTTCCGCTCGCCAACTCCCCGCATTTGCCGTTTAATAGCGAACGCGAATCGCTTAACTGCGGAACGGCGCGCGGCGCGGGGGCTGTACACCCCCGCGACGTATACAGCTGGCTCGTTACATAAAGCGAAGTTGAACTTCCGTACGCTCCATTACCCCTCGCGTGGAAGGCGGCGGGCGAAGTTATACCCCTCGGAAAACTTCCGGCGCGCGAACGGCAGGTGCCATTGATTCCTTTTTCTGTGCGATTCGTATTTTCGACACGTTCCGCTTTATCGCGCATGGATCTACAAACGAGAGGCGGTTTACGCGGACTATACTTTACGGCGCGGCGGGGCAAACTCGCATGCTTGATTTTCCGATTTAGAGCCTCGTTGCGGTGGAAAACAGTGTGCAGCCTTTGATCTCTTTACCGTAGGGCCGTGTCGACTCGCATGGTCGCCGGTATGTGGTGGTTCTTCACGCTGATCATGATCTCCTCTTATACGGCTAATCTCGCGGCTTTTCTCACCGTCGAGAGGATGGATTCCCCGATCGAGAGCGCCGAGGATCTCGCTAAGCAGACGAAGATCAAATACGGTGCTCTCAAAGGCGGCAGCACGGCGAGCTTCTTCAAGGTGAGATTAATGCCTTTACATTATATGCACTGCTGTTATCAAAAATAGAGTGACATGAAGCGTTTCCTATATTGAGAATTATAACGTTTGTCGCGAAAATACGCGTACATACATCAGTTACGCGATGTATACAAAAAAAGAAATCGAATGCCGTCCAATAAAATAATAAAACTACGTAAAGTAGAAACTGAGCGATAAGGCTAAATGAGATAGTACATTAATTGTTATCTCAAATCCCGCAAGTAATTGAGTCAGATCCGCTTCTGACGGGCTAAGAATCTCCAATCAGAGCAACAGCGGAACCGCAGGATGCGACCCCGGGAATATTCTCTCTATTAATTCGAGATCGCCGATGCGTGCAATTAGGGATGTAAGCGTGCGCGGATGCGATATTCTCTCCTTCCGAAGTAAGGCATGCCTATCTTCGAGGTTAACCGATTTCCACTCCGACGTTCCACCGTTTAACGGCACGCGTACTCAACCACGAAATTCCCGGCATGATCTAGGATTCCAATTTCTCGACGTACCAACGCATGTGGTCCTTCATGGACTCGGCGAAGCCGTCGGTATTTACGGGGAGCAACGTCGAGGGCGTGGATCGAGTGATCAAGGGGAAAGGCAGTTACGCATTCCTGATGGAATCCACCTCCATCGAATACGTAATTGAGAGGAACTGCGACCTCACTCAAGTCGGCGGTCTCTTGGACTCCAAGGGATACGGCATCGCCATGCCGCCAAGTAAGTGTTAATAGAAATGCTTTATACATGTGCATTACGCGCGCGAGGAATTGCGATAAAAAATTCATGCGACTCGCGTAGTCGCGTATAGACGCGTGTTCTCAAACGAGAATCGTAAAAAGGTGAAAAGAAGTCCGATGATTAAAAACGTGAAGGAAAAGAGAGAAGTGCAAAAGGGAGAGTCCGGAGAGTCAACATAAATTTCTTGAAATACTTTTTGTACGGCTATTAATAAATCATAATTTGTAATTCACGTCGCTCGTGTTGAAAATAATACGAAATAAAAGAAAGCGGTTTTTCATTTAATATTTTATCTTTATTATTTGAATATTTTAAGTCACTACGGATATAACGCTTCAATTGCGACAAAGTAATTTAATATATCGTCGATTCGTGTTGGTTGGACACAAACCGGATGTGTAATATGTCCCTCAATAGTTGTGGATTTCAATGCTATATTCAACACAAAGCGAGCTTAATTGAATTTTTTTGCCGCATCTCGGCAATCCGCGCGCATTACTCGGTAGACATGTGATTCAAAATTTGGGATAATAAATGGTTCCATGGCTGAAGTATTTATCAGCAGGTTTCGACAGTTGTGGTCAATAGCAGAGAACATTAAAATCTACAATTATTAAAGGATCATTACGTTCGTCACATTCAATCTGATACAAACGAACGATGTATTAATATGTACTCGCTATTTAAAATATGAAATATCAGCTTTTCCGATGTTCATGATGTGAATATTATTATTCATCCCATTTCTATCTATGGCTTTTAGTTTACGCTGTATTCATTTCTCTTTTTCTCGATCTTTTGAGGATGTCATTGCGGAAGCTTATAAAATTAACGCGCGCAACTTTAATAATTTAGCAAAAAGAGAAGATAATTTTGTTTATCAACTTCCAACAGTACGACATCTTAATAGCTCCCATTAATGGAAGTAGCGAACGCGGTACATTTGGAAGGAAAAAGAAATGTACCTAATCAATATTGCAGTATAAAGTACTTATATCGGCCTATCGACTCGACTGAATAAAAGAAATTCCCATTCAATTAAAACTTTTCCTTCACGCAAATGAAATTCTGGTAGAAAGAAAATGCAAATCGTTCCCTCGTCGAATCGAGAGATTCGCGCGCGCGAGCGAGCGGGCCGGTCGGTTTATCCCGAGAGATCGAATAAAATCGCATTGCCGGTCGCCCTGCTGATCTCGCGGCTGCGCGAAAATACCGGTCGATAGTCGAGTGTCGCCATGAAGGGAAACGATTGCGCGCGGGATTGCCGGCGAAACGTTGGCGCGAGGGAACGATTGCCGCAACGGTACTTCCGGAAAGTTTCGCGCGGAAGTACGGCGCTACGAGGCGATAAAAGCAGCCTAGGAGGAGTTCCTCAAAACGACCTTGGAACTTCAGACTCGCCGTACAGAACGGCCATAAGCGGGGCCATCCTGAAGCTCCAGGAGGAAGGGAAGCTACACATGCTGAAAACGCGCTGGTGGAAGGAGAAGCGAGGCGGCGGATCCTGCAGGGTGAGCTAATGTGTATCTTAAGGCGAATTTACACGGTTTACTTGTAATCTCAGGATCCGCGAGTCTGCGGTTATCTAGCGATAAACTTTTGGAGAACTTGTGTAATATGACAATAACGATAATATAACTACGAAAAGTTTTAACTCGTATATCGCAGAAAGATTAACTTGAAGAAAATCTGGAAGGGAAAAGGTTTGATAAAAAAATAAAATAGATACCCTTAACTTAATAATGTTGTCGCGAAAATGATTCAAATAGATACAGTGTATTTGTTAAAATTGCACAAAAATAATTTTAACTGCAATAATTGCCTTTTATTTTTGATGGTAAATCGATGAACAAAAGTTTATTGACCATCATACTTTTGCGTGGAATTTCCGTCTGACCTAATTAATTGTTTCTCATCGTGATTTCTTTATCCGCTATACCCGTCTTATCTGGTATGACTTTTAAAAGAAAACCGCGTGAATTCCCTTTTAATCCACCGTCATTTCTCTTTTCTCATGAAGGATATTCGGGCGCGCTATAGCGCACTCAAGAAGTGCGCGTTCGAAATTCTTGCGCCAGACTCCAGCAAACTCCCCTCATCCGTCAGGGATGAGAGGGCTGGAGGCTGAGGCGGCACGCGGGGAAGACTATTTCGCGAATTCGCGAAATCGAGGCTTCGCCGAGCTCGCGATCATCGTTACGCGCACTGCTATTTCTCGCGCAGCTTCGCCGATAAATTCTTCCGATAATTCACACCGAGGGGGGGTTTCTCCTCCCTCGAGCAAACTTGTTTGACGGACGAACGTAGATGGATTGATTATAGCGACACAGGAGGAATTAACTCCTCGATGTCATTCTCCATTCGCAATTATCGTAAAATACTAAAAGTCTAGTGGTGTTTACACTATGCTATAATTATTAATTTTATTCTAAAAGTAAAAGATAACGTCAATACCAAAGAAAGCATTTTGTTGTTAAATTTCAATTTTGTGTCTGAATAAGGAATCAAGATGAGAAACGCTTTGTACCTTTTCTATTCCTTATTCTCTTTGAGTAAATAAATTTTATAATAAAAAGGTATTTTCTGTATTACAATCTGAAATAAATGTATTATTAATCAGATATAAAGATATACATAGACATAAAAACACTATTAAACACGATAATTTTAACTGGTTTAGAGAATATTAAAGTATCGATTAAAAGATTGAACGCCAATTAGAAGATTTAATAGGCAACGCGCTACTCCCATTCCTCTCAACACTTTAACCCATCAGCCTAAGAGTAGGCGCGATCAAATTTTCGCAGTACTATCCACACGACGCTACGCGCAACCCACGTACGAACCGCTTCAATAATGAACACCCGAGCGCGAAAGCCGCGCGTGCATTACGCGAAAACCACCGTTTCCCCAGCGGCGCATTACCGATGCAGCGGGCCCATATTCTACCTGTAACCGCCCGCGTTAATGCGCCACAAGAGCTAATCGATGTTTCTCTCTCATCGGGCTATAGGACGACACCTCGAAGAGCAGCTCGGCGGCGAACGAGCTCGGCCTGGCGAACGTCGGCGGTGTCTTCGTGGTGCTGATGGGCGGCATGGGGGTCGCATGCGTGATCGCGGTCTGCGAGTTCGTGTGGAAGAGCCGGAAAGTGGCCATCGAGGAGCGGGTGAGTGACGCGAAATAGCACCTGGAGGATGGTAGTCGCGCGATGGTAGCCACGCCGGAAATCACCGCGTCAGGATCCGCCGCGGCCGCCACGCGGCTCGACCCCGACGCGATCTATCCCGACATTCACATACCGCGCGAATACATCAGTTGATGCTCGCACGACGGTGGAGTTCCTCTCTAATGGTCTTGATACAGAACCACTCGGGTCTGATCGCTATCGCTCACACGGCTCGGGACTCTCTCTCTCGGCGAAGATGACGCATAGTTTCCCCTCATTTTTCTACCTCTGTCATAATCGCCATGCATCGTCGTTCCCTCATTGTCTCGCTGCGCGCGAATATCGTCGTTAGTCGGACAGGCAAGACATTCGTCCGTCTTCGCTGGCCACTGAGAGGACGTGTCGCTTCAAGCCTCTATGTTGAAGAAATGCCCAGAGTATTCGTGACTTGTGAGAAATCCAAACAGTATTCAAGCCCGAGTTTTTGATGCGCGAAAAACGGAAAAAGCGAGAGAAGGATCGCTAGAATTTAATTACTAACGTTTGAAAGGATTAGTCTTTACATAATTGCCGCGTTCCTTCCCAAAGATTCATTTCCATAAATTCTGGATTTTAAACGACTCAATCTCAATTATATATTTTTAAATACATTTCTCTCCTTTTATTTTAATGTTAAAGGGTCACATCGGTTGTTCTAATCCCAATCTAGATTGCCGCTTGCACAAATAGAAAGTCACGTTCATCGGCAATATATGAGAGCGTCGTGATTACCGGAGAGAGACGTAAAAACCATAAAAACACAGGCAAAGAAAACCTTGATGAAAAAATTTCCAGCGAAATTTCGCGCTGTGGTCGAGCGCGGAAAATGGAATTAACGTATGCAAAGTCCCGCGCTGCGCAATTCACGATGACCGCGGTACCGCGCGGTGTACACGGTATTCGCGCTACCGTTTACATATATTCAAAGGGGTAAACAAACAGGCAACTATTTGAAGAGGGCTCGCCCAGGGATACGAATATGCTTTGCGCGGATCATTCCCCGCGTACACGCAAAAGCAAACAGCTCCTATGAGCTGACGGACGTCGGTGGTATTACTGTGCCGCCTCCTTTCAAACCGCATTGCACTCCTGCAGGGAAGCACCGTGGGCGAAGCTCTCTCCAAAAATTCAAATCGGCTTAAATCGATCGTGGGACGAGACTCACGTCTTACACGATGAATAGTACGGGCTTTCGAACGGATCGGATGGCGAATACTTGAACTTTTATGATATGTAAGGCTTGGTCGAGTCGCATTCCTCGTCATCATTATGACTGCCACGATATTGAATACGATGGACACAATATGTCGCGATAATAAAAAAAAACATTATAAATAAAGAATTAAAATAAGTGTACTAATTATATTTTTGGATTATGTAGATACGAGATTGGATCTTATTTTCCGTCGTAGAATAATGATTAATCGCGATGCTTCGGGTAAAAAATTACGACAACTGTGATAATAGATATTTCCTAATTATGTTTACATTGTCGAAGAAGCAATGAGAAAGCATGATAGAGCTACAAGTTATTTTTGTTTGCTTTTTATATAAGCATATCGATAATTAGCGCACCTCTTTTCCCGCTTTTGATTACCGCAACAGTTTACAGTGACTAATATAACGAATCTGACTCGGGCATTTTGGTGTTCTGTTCTAGAAGCAGAAATCCTCGGGGAAACCGATCTGCGAAGGTTTTACTGATCTGCACTAGCGACGGTACGCGCTGCGCTGCGAATAAACAGATTCTTAAACTCAAGCCGTACCTCAAAAGCGTATCCGATCCGAGTTCAGTGGACCTAAGGAAGAACTCCATCACGGGAGATCGGAAAACTGTATAAAGATCGTAAAATTATAGGGACAAACGAAAATAATCGGACAAGAAAAAAGCAACGAGCCTTGACCTTTCCAATCTTCCTTCCAAAATTCTATCAAGTATATCATTCAATTTAACGAAACAATTTGGGAAATACAGAAATATTTCTCCTTAAGTTACGGCGCTCACAAGAGTATAACTTATTCAATATTTTGAATAAATTTCTATTCATGCGAACAAACTATTAAAATTCGATTAATAACAGTGCCAATTTTTCAATAGAAAAATTAGAGAAACGTACAATTATCGCAATATATGTAATAAATAACCAAAGTGAAAAGACGACGTAAAAGAAAGATTGGAAAAGTCAACGTGTTTGCCATTTTGCTCATATCAAAACTTAGATTAATGAACGAAGACTTTAAACCTCGCAATAGGAAAGGCCAAGTCCTTCCTCGCGAAGTCGCAAACGTTTCAATCGACATCAAAATACTTAAAAAAAAAAGAACCTAGAACCGCGGTGTTCACAACTTATAGTGCTGCGGATGAACTTTTAAGAACAATCACGATTTTATACCGGCTAGATAGTGAATGTATAGTATACCAGATTAAACAAAACATTTTACTGTACATAATATGTAACTGTCGAGCTAACCAATATGCGATCGTAAGTGTGCGCGGAAGTCCGTTCGCTTCTCGAGTTGATAATGTTGTCATAAGTGATAATCCGAAAGAGCAAGTGGATATAAAGGAAACCTACCGCGTTCTCGCTAAAATTGGAGTACTCAGCAATTTGTAACTTTCAATAGTATAATGATACTTAAAAACATATGGATAAATATGTTCTCTCGATTAATTTCATATTTTTCCTCTTATATTGGTACTATTCTATGTGTATGTATAAAGTTTCATTCTTCGCTTAATTAGAAGGGATTTCTTTATATACATGTATATATGTAAATTCCTTCTAATTAAGTGAAGGATAAGATTTTCTCCAAGTTCAAGAAAGTCATTCTTGAAACTCGATCTGCTGAGACTCTTTCGTAAATAACAATTTAATTTCAATTCTCGTTAAGAACAAGAATTTCGCATTAAAGGGTGCATAATAATTATTAATTTCCTTCTTTTTTACTTTATATATTGCAAAATCTAAACCCTGATATATAGATTTCAATAAGAAATTAACCAACGCACAGAACAAGTACAACATTACAATATGTTAGAAAATAATCACCTTTATCCACGTGCAGCTTTTGCCGCAATGTAAAGTATTTCCGATCCATGTGAAGGAGCACGCGGACTTCCGAAATTTCGTTATTGAATAGACAAATCTCTGTGTCGTGGCGAAGTAACTTGTACGGAAATTGCGATTTCGAAAAATGTTGCATTATTTATAACTGTAAATGAAATTGAAAGGACACGCGTTGTGTGACAGTTTAGTATGACATTGTTAGTCGTGTCGCAATGTTTCTTGCTGCTCTCCCCCGTCACGGATTCACAGGAGGTGAGCTCATTTATCTTTTCCATTTTTCACTGTCAGTAGCATTATATAGATTCCTTCCTTGAAGCTATAACGATTATATTAAATTTAACGTCAAAAATTTTGAGCTTTCTAAACAAGCTTGCATGTACAATTATATCCAATAGTAATTTATTATTTGCACATATTTGAACTTTCCTAAAACGCTAATCCAAAATTATTTCACTTCAAAATTTTAATCTTTCATTTTCAATTATTTCTTCTGTCATATATTTAGTTATATTATTTATTATAGATTCTTAAGTGATATTAGTTTTTCCGCTCAAACCTTTTGAACTAAAATAACTTTTCGTCAACGAAACTTTCAATTTACATCTTTGTAAACAAAGCGGAAAGTGATAAGATTTCGCATTGCAGTGTTTTGAGTTTGAGCTGAATAACTCGTTTCACGGTTCAATTTGTGAGCCTTTTCGCAATCGTCTTTTCGTGGAACTTTCAGAAGCCCGTGTGCTCGGAAATGGCGAGCGAATTGCGATACGCTTTGGACTGCGGCAACGGAAATAAAAAGCCGTCGGGAAAGGCGCTTTGTCGACGTCAGGGGCAACATTCAAGTCTGTCGATCGTTTCGGAGGAGGGCAAGTACGCGGCATGCAACAAGTACAGGCACTTCGTTGGAAAAGCACCTCTGACGTGAACAAAGGAACGCCTGGCCGAGCGGAAAGGCCGAGTGATGAATTTCTTTGCGAAATTAATTGCTTCCTCGCTCATATGTAAATTAAAATATACATGATCGATTAATTTGAAATACGGGCGCGACAATCCAGAAAACACAAAATTGTCACAAAAATGACAAAAATTATTTCTAATTGCAAAAACACTTTTAACAAATACAACGAAAAAGCGAAATGTCGTCAGACAATTGTAGCGAGATTGAATTTTGTCAAGTTTCAAGTCGAACACAAATTTGATACTACATCTCCCGATAGGAAAGAAAATAAGAAGACGCCATTGAAAGCACCCTAGCACCAGGAGGGTCCTGTAAATTCGTTGCGACGGGAATTCGCGATACGATTTAGAGACAATGTGTAAAAACAAACAGGGACTTAATTCTAATCGTGTATCACGTCTGTCCTTTTTTTACGAGCCACCGTTGAATTTAAGATAGTTCACCATCTACATAGTCCCTCGTTAAAGCGTCTGTTAAAGCGTCATGCGAGGTAGATGCGTGCGAGAAAACGAGCGAATGAACGAGAGTCGCGTGGAATGGAGTGATCTTTCATCGACCGTTAAAGATGCACCGTCGTTATAACGTAAAATATTCTATTGCAATCGATCTGAATATTGTCATCCGTGTAGGTCAATTTGTTCGGATACGGTGGAACGTAATTACACGCGCGTACAATAGCGATTTCGAAGGTCTCCTCGTGATAAATATAAATAACGCAAAGGAATTTTTACGCATTCCACCTTTAATCCGCAAGATCTGACATCGCGAATGGTCATTTGCACTATTTTGTATCGCAAACCAACCAACGTTTCGCGCGCGCGCGTGTGTGTGTGTGTGTGTGTGTGTGTGTGTGGTTGTGTGTGTGTGGTTGTGTGTGTGTGGTTGTGTGTGTGTGTGTGTGTGTGTGTGTGATTCGCGATAAGTAGTTAAAATTTTTGAACATACTTTATCTGAATTTATTCCTACCCTTAGCTGGTCTAACGGGGTCCATAAGGTCATTGAAATATTATTTGAGTAAACTAGAGTTAATTGTCTAAGCTATTCTAATTATCCAGATGTATAGATGATGTATTTCGAGCCGCGCGACGCGTTCGCGTAAGTAATGCATTGTCGATATTCTATCTAATCTAAAAGACTGCTCTACTCTCCTAACAGGATTGTTTTCACGAAATATATATCATTATTCTCGCTGATATATTCGTTCGTCCGATTAACGTTTCCATTTAATCGCGTAATCATGCGGACCTTGTGAACCAAGCAGTATTCATTTGAGTCTTCCCTCTATCGTGAAAGGAGAAAAAATGTTAACGTAAAAGTGAAAAACAAGCACCGCGATTCCAGTCTAATATTTAAACTCTCGAGAAAGAGTGCCGTATAAATCAACAAGGTGTGAATGTATGAATGTTCGACGCCGTGTTGAAGAGTGTGTGACATTCCAATAGCTTGTACGCGAATATTATTTTAAGATCGAGCGTAAAAGCGAGGAGGAGCGTAAAATGCATTTTATTTCTTTCTCCTGTACTTGCACCTTCCACACGAATTTCGTTGTACACAGTTTATCGAACTTTGAATGCAAACCATAGAGAAGTACGCACAGATATGCGATACATACATATACACACACGTACACGTACGCATATAACAATACTCATTGTAAATATCGTCGATACTATTACATACTTGTTACATACTTGCGTTCATATGTCGCGACATACGAGTTTGTTAAGAGCCTATCGCGATTCTACTTCTTATATAAAATGTAATACAAGCATCAACACATATTAAATGTGAATAAATTATTCGTCTGTAAATTCTCATTTAAACGCTTCTTGTTATAATTGCCCTCATCACATCCATTTCCCCGATTGACCGCGATTATTGTTGTTTGATCATGGCAATATATCATATTGTTAGTCTACACTGTTAAAGGTTAAAGGATGAAATTTAAACCAATACCATGAGTTATATTTATTTTGTTATTTTTAACTACCATGTGCGTCAAAATTTATTAGTTTGAAACAAAATAGGATTATTTTAACTCCATTGGTTTAGTCAAATTAACATTGTTTTAGTTAAATTAACTACATATTGAGTAGGAGCAGTCTGGAGCAGTGGCGACCTATGGAATAGTTAAAAATTACTCAAAATTGAGTTTAATTTAACCCTATGAATTTAACAGTGTATAATCAGCTAACTGTATTGTTCATCGATTCCCTGTTGTTTCTAAATTGTTCTGACAAATAATTAAATAATATAAAAGAATCTTAATCTGAAGTAAAATTATATAAAAATAAAAATCTTAATGTTACACTTAAAAAATGCCAATGTGTTTATTTCATGTATTAAGGTATCCTTATACACTGTTCATCGATTGATATGTAAACATATATTGACATTTATACATATAAGAAATATTCTCAATAATAAATGTATTTCGCTCTTGATAAAATATGAATCCGATTTTTTGCGTAATGGTCGAGATTAATAGAATAGAAATCAGAGATTAGAATAGAAATTAGAATAGAGATTAGAATAGAATAACGCTACTGACTTATAACCATAGAGATTAAAATCAATTAAAAAAATTGGTACAAGATTAAAGTATTAATAATGATTGTTTTATCTTTTTTCTTATTTCCAGGTAGTAATAGCGATAATTATAATTTCAATTTCATATTAATTTCCCGCGTGGTTATACTCTTACCTGCGATTGCAATCTTGGTTTGCGTTACCCACGCAACTAATTTCTTTAACATTTACATTAACGCTCTCTCAACTCCACCCTTAACGTCAGAGCATCAACGTAATTAAATCTAACGTAGATAAATATATAGATGCATGTGGACGATATGCGCATTGCTATAAATATTTTTGAGCAGTTTCTTTACGGTGTGTGTGATTGTTGCTAACGATATACGTAGGAAACTAATAGTTTTAATATTTTACAAATATTTCTCATTTTGGGAGACGGGGGACCTATTTTGCGACAGCATAGTCCATTTTAAGCGCATGCACGGCTGCCTTTCATAACTTTGTAAAATTCCAAGTGATATGGAAATAGAAACTTAAGAGATAGATATAGAAATCTAAAAAAATATTTATATATATTTGATAAAATATTCGGATTTATATTTTATCAAAAATATATTACGTGAATATCTTTTTACGATTTTCGATTCTTTCGCAGCATCAAATGAATACTGGCTGTGTAGGAGTTCAGTTTTTGGTTCAGTTTACGTTCGCGATGGAGATGCGTGATTTTAAAAAAATATATAGTTGTGTATATATATATTTAAAAAAACACAGAAAAATTTCTTAAAATATAAAAATTTCTTTGAAATTTCTTAGGTCTCTGTGATACCGACGCTGACCAATCCTTGACACGTTTCCCTGAAAGTACCATCGCACATTAGATTCCCACTCTGCCCGTCGACGACGACGACGACGACGCGGACGACAAGCGTTCCTCGTCGCCACGACGGATCGTGAAAATTTTGGGAAGGGAGTTTAGAGCATGCGCTGCCGGGTTGAGCCGCGCGCGAGAAGTGCCATGCCATGCCATGCCGTTCGGATTTAGAGTCGCGTGCCGCGCGAGTTTCGTACGGTAAGGCACACGCGTCTCAAAAGTGCCAAGTGGAACGTATCGCAACGTCACGTCTTTAGGTAAGCCCATGCAAGCCCTCGGGAACGATCCACTCGCGCGGGGAATAACCGTTTTCCCGTTTCGGCTATCAGTTGAATCCCGATACGTGCTTCATTTGGTATAAAACTAAAACTTGTATGTAACTCACGCCGCGCTTCTATCCCCTTGAAAATCTTTTCCGCTCCCCCGCCGCCCGAGAATTTTCAGCCAGTGATTGAGTCTTAAACGACCAAAGTAAAACGAGTTTGGAGAGAGGTCTGGGAAATTGGTCCGGCCAAGTTTGTTTCTTCGAACGCGACGATACGTGCGACTACGCACTTGATAAAGTGACTAGATTTATTCTCGGGGAGAATACCCTTCGTGTCTCCAGATATCACGATAAGTATTGTACATAAAATAAAGTACGGGAAAGAGATAGAGCAAATAAATTCTTGAGGCTGACAGAAGAATTACATGCAACGGCGATTCTCTAAAGAAAAAAAAATATCTTCGATTGTATATCGTCGAAATCTATGTCACACGCGGCGAACGCGACAAGCACCGGTGGCGGCGGCGATGCTCGGCGTCTATAAATATATCGACGTCGTTATGCGTTCTCTTAAGATTTTCGTTAGTTTACAGTGTTGGCGTCGTGTCGACCTCGTGTGCCGGACCGTCACAAAAATCCTTGATCGCAGCAAAATCCTCGATGTTTGTTAATTATTTGTTGCGCTTAATGCGATTGAATAACACCGACACGTTGTGAAGTATCTAATTCGGCCGTGATAAGTAATGATATATAGGCATGAATGCGAAAGCCCCGCTTTGATTGAATGAATGAAAAAGAAAGCGCCAGACTGCGTGCACTTGGCACGATGACAGTAGACTACGTGGAACGCCGAATGCGTACGATGTCGCTAAAAATTCACACGCTCAAGGTAGACGCTGTTCACCTCCGGGATATAACAAGCTTTTGAGAAGAGTATTTATGTATAGATTCAAATAAACTAATCATTTCGAGAAAAACACTTACATGATTATAATAAATATTTATCAGTTACGTATTTACAAATACGTATGTACATTGTTAGATGTTAAAGGATAAAATTTAAACCAATATCTTGAGTTGAATAACATTTTGTTATTTCTAACAATCATGTGTGTCGAAATTTATTATTTTAACACAAAACAGTATTATTTTAACTCCATTGATTTAGTTAAATTAACATTGTTTTAGTTAAACTAGCGACGTACTGAGCAGTGGCGATTTATAGGAATAGTTAAAAATGACTCAAGTTGAGTATAACTGACACTACGAATTTAACAATATAACTTGTACTCAGAACTTTTGTGATTCCTCATCTATATTTTCTTCTCTATAAATACCAGCATTCAATTTATCTCAACAAAAATTTAAAGGAATATCGAATTATAATCAAATAATTAAGGAATTTAAAGACTTATTTGTCAGCCTATAGAAAAACTTTAAAGAATTAAATTTCAAGAATGTAAAGTTGATGTAATATTTTTTAAGCCAATTTCATTATTTTTATAATTTATTTAAACAAAAATTTAATTTAATCGTCTAAAATTATGTAGGAAAATCCCTGTCTATAATGGTCAAGTAAAAAATCTCTAATATAAAATAAAAACATTTAATGATTTTATCTCTCGAAAACTCTACCGCGAAAATTTATAAAAATACTTACATATAAAATAAAAGTGAGAGACATGCCCCATTTCATTAAGGTAATATTATATGCATAGTTTATTTCAGAAACGATTTTTTGACAGCAAAGAGAATTTTAATGTAATTAACTTTTATTCGACGAGTTGAGTAGAATAAAATGCGCAACATTTTATTTGTGTTCATAGACAATTTGGGGCAATGTCGTTATACATACATGTATATTTATAAAAATATCTATTTTACAATGTAGCACTAAATGTAGCACTGCCAAATAAAATAGTCAATTTTGATCAAGAAAATTTTGTCAAGAAAAATTTAAATCTGCCCAAGAATTTTTAGGCAACTGAAAAAGAATGACAATTTTTGCATGCATCGGATATTAAATTATCAAAATTAGTATCGTGCATGGCTAACAAATTGCTTATACAAACACGTTACTATTGATTTACTTCATGGCGCGCAGTCTAATAATCGCTGTAACAACATATTACAGAGAGACAGAAAAAAAGAACTTATATTTTCCCAACGGAAAAATAAACTCGAAAAAGTAACGTGGAGATCCCTCAGAGGGTTCACAGGGATTTATTAAGAGTATTAAGCATCAAGCAAATACCTAAAGCTCAATATTGAAAGATTGATTTTAGACGGGTCTAAATATTTATGCGCGCCGAGAGCGACTTTCAGGCGGCGCGCTGCCTTCTGGTTAGTTTATATAACGTCGGGCCAGTTAAGTACTCGTTCAAGACCTTTCCATTTGGCTATATACGTGGCGCTTGGCGCGTACGTGCCGTTTATATCTGACTTTGTTGGATACACATCTGCACCTGTCAAGATGCTCATCGGTAAGCTGATGCATTTTAATTATATTCATTGTGTGTACGCAGGAATGATCGTAAGATGGTGACCAAGCCTCTACTGATATTATTGCCGATATTCCTGTTCCACGCGTGTGTGCTTGGTTTCCCCAAGAAGGTACCAATAGGTAAGATAAACGTTTATCAATATGATTGACGAATAAAATGTAAATAAAATATGAAAAGGCATTATTTCCATGTTTTTTTTTGTGAATTTTAAAATCTATATTACACTATAATATACCTACAATATCAAAAGAAAATTTACCAATATTTGCAGTAAATTATAGTTTCCAAATGCAATTTTATAATGTTTATTAAATCTATGAATATATTTAAAAATCTTTCAAACATTCTTATTATTCAATTTTCGCACCATGGCGAGTATAATATTACACCGTTGCTAATATCTTTAAATGTTAAAAGAAATGTTGGAAGAGCTGTGTTGAATCAGATTTGCGCACACATATCGTTGATGCGCACTACTTCACGGAAAAGCTCTTTCGTGAGCTATTTCGGTCGTGTCAGTGAGACTCGATTTTAAAAAGAGCCGGCCATGTATTACAGTGGGGTTGTTCGATCAAGATGAAGAAATCCTGGATATGTTCGAAGCGTCGGTGAAAGCGGTGAATAAAGACGGGGTTGAGGACGAGGATGTGTTCTTGACACCGATAATAGAAGAGATTAAAGCGGATGCGTACGAAGCATCATTGAAAGGTAAAGCTACTAGCGACCCTTATAGAAATTTAATACTGTAAGTGACTAATTGGCTACTAATTAATTACTTATTTTGCGTATTAAAAGCATTAAAAACAGTACTTTTAATACTCGAAATAAGTAATTGATCACTATCCAAATAATCACTTACAGTATTGAATTTCTGTAAGGGAAATGCTAGAGTAACGTGTTTGATACCAAATCATATCATTCAATATATCATACATTTTATACTGAATATCTGACTGTGTCTTCTTAGGCTTAATATTAAACATAATCTTATTCTTAAACTAAAATATCTAATAAATAAATATTATAGATGATCACATTTCCGTTTTAATCGGGCATACAATTTTTCACAATTTACATTTTATTAATTATACATATGAAAAGAAAATATGAACACAATTTATCGTTGTAAAAAAACTGTTTTTACATGCATTGCACAAATTTTCCCCAAAAGATATAATTACCGCATTATTTTTCCGGAAGTGTGATCGAAATGACGTAGCCTGGGATTATATTAAACGTATACTTCTAATCGTACAAAATCGATTTTTCGACATGTTTAGTATGCGAACAGCTGAAATTTGGAATAGTGGGTATTTTTGGACCTCAGGACAAAGTGATTGCTGAGCACGTGCAAAGTATATGCAATACAATAGAAGTACCACATATCTCTGTGCGACAGGATCTTGACCTCTCTCAGCCGCGCGGATTAGGTCTAAATGTATATCCGCATATAAGCTCGTTGTCACGAGTAAGTAATTGAAATTTAAAAGATTGATATCGCGTTAAATACGCTGTAACTGATATAAATAATATAAATATAAGTAATATGAATTATACAATTGTGTCTTGCTTTTCAACCGAAATTAATTTTCTCGAAGAAAAAGTTTATCAATTATATATATTTACAAAAATAAAATAAAATTTTTATCTGCATTGGATAAAAAATAAAAGCTAACAAATTATTTATAATTATCGTAGAATATAGTGATATATATACGTTGGTGTATTTAGAAGCCAAAAATTAATTACAAAATTAATCAACAGGATACCAAAAACTCTGTAAGGCTGTAAAACGTGACGGCCACATTGATAAAATTTGAAATAATGTTATTTTCTTGTCAAATCATTGTTTACCATTGTTGAAATAACATGTAGCAAATTATTGATTTTTTCATTTTATTAATAATTTTATTAATAAACTCATCTCTGATCAAACTTCTTTAAGCTGGCAAATACTTTTGAGCGGTAGTGTATCTTTGTAATATTCTATGTCTTCAATTTTCTTTATTTAACTTTTTCTTTATCTTAATTTATGTTTTATTCAATAAAACCCGTTCTCATATTGATATAACGGTCACAACGGTCAAATCTTTTACAGCTTTATAATCAACTCGTCACAGAGTTCAAATGGAAATCCTTTGCAATACTGTACGAAGACACCGACAGTCTGATTCGCTTACGTCCACTGCTGGAGCGATGGGACGCACATGGCACCTCTGCGTTCATGTACCATTTAGGCTACGGACCGAATTATAGGTATACAATGAGAAATATCTAATCTCACAATATAGAGTATAAATATCTTGAAGGTTTTTCAATCCCACGATCATGAGAAAATTGGTCATCTTCTTGCTTGAGAATATTAGTCATGAATAACTGATTTTACATATTTATATATGCAGATATATGTACCAATCGTATTAATGATTCTTACACACATATAAAATATGCTCATCATTCGCTTATTGTTTCAACATTAATTTTCTTAATCGTCAAATATATTATTATAAAATGTGAGCATTTTTAATGGCCATTAGGATGTAATAACACTTTTCAAATATTCAATAAGTGACTTTTAGACATTTCTTCAACAAGACAACTATAGATAGCTTTTAGTATGGAAATTATGTCAACGTCGAAAATGATTAAGTGGGACTAGAAAGATCGGCGAATTAAATAATGGAGAAAATTTTCGAAGAAGAAAGTTAGTTAAATGTACAGCTTAGCATCGAATCTTGTGTAGGCAAGGGATGGAAGAAATCAAAGTATCGAGAATAGAGAACATTGTCATCGACTGTTCGTACGAGATTCTCGACGACGTTCTGAACCAGGCCCAACAAGTCGGCATTTTGTCCGACAAGTACAAAGTGATTGTAACTTCTCTGGTAAGATACATAAGGCCTTTCCACAAGTTAAAAATAAAATTATAGAATAATAACAGTTAAAGTTATTTCGCAACAGATTTCTACTTGAAATATAAAAATTGTACTTTTGAAATTTTTCTGTTCTGCAAAAAATACATGAATGTTGCAATAACAATATTTAACGGAAGTTAATAATAATTTTGGGGAAGCTTAGTTATTATTATAAATGACAATTTTGCATGAGAATTAAAAATTATATTATAAGAACGATCCATGTAAATAATTCTAGAAACTTTTAACAATTAATTCAATGTATTCATTGACACTACAAGTGCATTACATATCTCATCGTCCTAAGCTTCATTAATATTATAATATGAATTTTTTTATGATATGTAAACTATACGAGTATAACTTTGCGCGCATAATACCGTTTACATTCCGAAAGAACTAACGGATTAAATATAATACATGCCGATGAATGCGCATGCATGACAGGACCTGCAAACTCTGGATTTAGAGCCATATCAGTACTCTGGCGTCAATTTCACCGGCGTGCGCTTGATTGACCCTGAAGATCCGACAGTGTTAAAAATTCTGGACAGGCATAAGAAGGAATGGGACCTAGACGACCCCTCGCAACTGCGAGTTGAACCCGCGCTCATGTATGACGCGGTACAGCTGTTTGCGATAGCTTTCAAACAATTGAAAGATGCTACAAAGGGCGACATCAGGGCATTGCCATGCAATGGCACTGTCAGATGGGAACACGGACTGAGTTTAAGCAATTTTCTGCGATCGGTAAGATGTGAAAAATGCTTTAATTTAAATATTTCAGATATTTCTAACATATCGAGTGTTTTAATCCAATCGCGTTATACGTAAATTTGATTGGCATCAATTGCAATTTCAATTTCAAGAATACAAATGAATACAAAACACCGAAATCGCTGTCATACTTAATTCTTGTGATATCAATTACAACAAATTTTTCTTATCTCTGAATTAATTTATTCGTTGTGTCATTCTTTCGTTATAGAAGCAAATCTTATGATGCTGTTTCGCTTTCAGACCGAAACGAAAGGTTTAACAGGCCTTGTCAAGTTTGATAGAGATGGTTTCCGTAGTAACATAGAATTGGATATCGTACGTTTGACTAAAAATGGTCTAATAAAAATTGGCGAATGGAATAGTACAGCAGGGGAGAACGTCGATTGGCTGCAAGAAATCAGTACTCCAAAATCAGACGTTCGATTCATACAAAATAAAACGTTTATAGTTTTGATATCCCTTACACCGCCCTATGGCATGGAAAAAGAGTCGATTGCCAAGTTAAGTGGCAACGAGCGTTACGAAGGTTTCGCGGTAGAAATAATAGACGAACTTAGTAAAATACTTGAATTTAATTATACCTTGCAAGTCGAAAAGGACTACGGAACGTATAATAACAATACTGGAAAATGGTCCGGAATGCTTGGCAAAATTATAGCTGACGTTAGTATTGAATGTGTGTCGAGAAATATAAAATAAAATAAAAACAAAAAGATAGAGCTGCCCCAACATAATTCGGGATTCATAAATTAAAGATATAACGGTCTTCCAGGAAGCGGATCTGGCCATCACGGATCTTACAATCACATCCCTCCGGCAAGACCACGTCGACTTCACAAATCCGATAATGAATTTAGGTAAAGTTAGGTCAATGAAATTAATGTAATAATTTAATATTACTATAAATAAGCTAAATAAATTTGATTTTGTTGTAGCATAAAACTATTCTACACACAATCCAAATATTAAAAAATTACAATTTTACAGGAATAAGCATATTATATAAAAAGCCAAGTCAAGCGGCACCAAATCTATTCTCCTTTTTATTGCCATTTTCGAATGATGTCTGGTACTACTTGATAGGTTCTTACATAATAGTATCGTTATTACTGTTTGCAATCGGTAGATTATGCCCTGCAGAATGGAACAATCCTTACCCTTGCATTGAAGAAGCCGAAGTGCTCGAGAATCAATTTACATGTAAGAATGCATTTTGGTTTGCGATAGGCGCAATTATGCAACAGGGCAGCGAAATTGCACCCATGTGAGTGTGAAATATTTGTCCATATTCTAAAACATTGTTATTATATTTTTTTTATTATATAAACGACAATATATTGAATGAGTTATCAAAAATGAAATATTTAAAAATTAAATAATTCTTTTACAAATAAAATACAAAACAATGTGTATTGCATCACTTAAATAATTCTAAAATACGAACATAAATATAAAACTTTCCTTTCTTTAGATATTATGACTTTCTGATCATTTACTCTCTACTTTAGCCAATTTCATGTTTTAAATTCTTATAATATTAATTATCAATATTTACTTGTCAGTTTTCAAGAATTTTATATGATTTCAATGTACAATTTTATTCATTATAAAAATAAAAATATTATTATAAAATTAAAAATTAATAAACCAGAATTAAATCTCAAAATTTGAATTATTTATTTACAGAAGCATTTCAACACGAATGGTTGCGAGCTGCTGGTGGTTCTTTTGTCTTATCATGGTGTCAAGTTATACAGCCAATCTGGCTGCGTGCCTAACTGTAGAAAGTTCATTGTCGCCTTTTGACAATGTTGAAGGATTAGCCAAAAAAAAAACAATTAAATATGGCGCAAAAGAGCCAGGAGCTACGCTCAACTTCTTCAAAGTAGGTAAATTTTTCGAAATTTGTCGAAATTTTTATAACACTAAAAAATTGCAACAATAATGTAAAGTTATTACATATAAAATGGCCAAGTTGAAACAATTTATACTAAAAAATTTACACTTCTTCTACAGAATTATATTCTTTAATTTATGGATTTTTAAAACATAATGTAACAATCTTAAATAATTAAAAAACTTGAATAATTAAAAAATTTGCACAATAAGATATTGTAATTTTTTAATTAAAGAAAAATATGATGTATTATAAATCAGACATTTTAACAAATTTATATTAACAAAACACACACACACATATATATATATATTATTAAAATTTCATTATTGAGAGAAAATTTCAATAATAATATTTATACCACATACAATATCTTATAAATACGACAGTAATTAATCCTGCACGCGAAACACAAGTAGATATATAATTAATTAATTAATAATAATATAAGAGGTCTGTTCAAAAAGTTCCCGAGCTTTATCTTTATAATTTTTTAGGATTTACTTAAAACTTATTTAGCCCCCTATTTTCTTTGAAATATGTGCCTTCTCGGTTGATACACCACTCCCAACTCCCGTTTCCACTTCTAGAAGCAGTTCTACGCGTTTTTTGGGGGATCACGCGTAAGTCCGTCTGCGAATTTTTCTTGATGTCTTCAGTGTCGAATCTTTTGATCTTTCGAAAGAAATAGGGCTAAATACGTAAAACCCCCAAAAATTATAAAGATAAAGTTCAGGAACTTTTTGAACAGATTTCTTATAGGGGAGACCGGTGGCTACGTGTCCACAGTAGTGCTATCTCAAGTTTTAAAAGACAGATGTCTCTACTATTGTAACAAATAATTGAAAAATGCCCTACGTAAGAGATTTAAATGTTGTTTGTTTTCTTGCGATGCCTCTCGCAGACGCTATATACGTTAAAAGAAAAGCAAAAACAGTTATTCACATTTTTCGACGGTCGAAAAATTTGCTGTGCGACATTAGTTTAACTCTATTAAAGTACAAATTAAAGTAAACAATTCATAATATTATCAATTAATATATAGTTATCAGGTGTGAGAAGCGTCAAATCTTAATTCTGCATAATTTAAAATTCGCAACATGTTAAAGACTGAAAAACGTGGTCGGGGCTATCTGTCCTATTTTTGATGGGGCAATGTGTCCACACTTCAATGGAGGATTGTTCTTTTATAAATAGATAATGGTGCGTAACTACAAAAAAAGATTTTCCTTAAGACGGATAAGGTAAACATATCCAAGAAAACTATACTTAGAGCGATTAAAAGAATAAAAATCGAGCGAGAATCTTGTCGCAAAAACAGCGTTAGATTTTAGAATAAATGTTCGGGCTCTCACTCGCTACTGTAAAAAAATGACCTACGAGCAGCTACTTGATCCTGCGATTCAAAAATCGTCATCAAATTTTTATTTTAAAAATACACGTCAAGTTAAATATATGAGATTGTCTTAAATTATTGAATATTTTCTATTTCAAACGCTACCGAGGATAAAGGAAAGGCCCTAAATACAAAAAAAAGGTTAAAGAATTGAGAGGACAAAAGAAACTCATTACATTGATTTTGCAACGGACTTAAAATCAATTTGATGCCACCATACCTATATAAAGAAAAGTCAGCTCCACGCAGGAATCCTGTCAAAAAATCTGCGCAAAGTGCCTACTACTGCTCTGACTCCAACGACTAGGCAGTTTTTTCGATATTATATATTAATAATAAATAATATTATAAATAAGTATAAAAATTAATATAAATAATGTATTTTTTATATGTGGACGGATAGCCCAGCATATGGGGCTATCTGTCTACGCTTGACCTGCCTTACTTAAAAAATTCGCCTCTTTAAAATGTTAAAAGATTAACGATTCTAATTATGTTTTTTTTTAATAGCAAGGTTGAAAGGTTACACCATTAAAATTTTAACCAAATATCTTTATTAGTTTTTCAGTAAACTTGAAAAAAGCGTAAAGTATAGACACATAGCCCCGGTCTCCCCTATAGAAAAATATAAATTCTATTACATTCGATAACTTTTTATACGATTATTAGCATTATTAGCATTATCTATTCTATATGTAGAATGGATAATGAATAGATAATCTATATATCGAATGTTCTATATATAGAATTGATGTAACTACAATTAACCATTAATAAATAACACAAAGTAATTTTAGAGTAATAATTTTCTGACACAACATTACCCTAATAATACGTAAATAAATATTTCTGAGAGAGAAATTAAACAATAAATGCATACTATTTAGAAATACCTAAGCATGATAAGTGTGTAAGTTGCATTTTAATTCAACTCTTTGAAAGAATTTTGTCTATTCCAAGGATAGCAATTACCCGGTGTATCAAGAAATGTACCAAACCATGATGGCAAATAGAAAGGACGTTCTCGTACCGGATAATAAAGACGGCATAGTGAAGGCCGAACAAGAAGACTATGCTTTTTTGATGGAATCTGCTTCAATCGAGTATTACTTACTATTTATACATATATATCGCACCCCGATAAAAACAGTGAGACAACTAAAAAATATATCATTTTCAGGAGAGAGGAAAAAACAAATTTAATCCAATTTCTTTTAATTGTGAGATAACTAACGCAAATACAATTATAATATTTTGCGTTATAATAAAACTTATACTGTTTTTTGAAGAGGTCTACTGTGATTCACTTATTAATTCACTTATGACACTATTTATTCAGGAAACCGCAACATAACCGGTTTAAAAGAATAACGGCACTTTTGCCTTGTGCAGCGGATTTTACATATAGACTTGTAACACGTAAATAACATTTTAGGCATACTTTTTATGGGCTTAACTCAAAATAAAAATTTATTCAGTTATGATAGTATTCTTCTCGGGGTACGACACACACACACACACACACACACACACACACACACACACACACACACATCTCTCTCTCTTTTCTATTTATTATTTTTATTTATTTCACATATACATATATATTACAGATATGAGATAGAGCGACATTGCGATCTCACGCAAATAGGTGGATTGTTGGACGAGAAAGGGTACGGAATTGCAATAAAAAAAAGTAAGCTTTATCAAAATAATATCTGCATATATGTAGTAATAAAGCATGGTCAAATATTTTATATTTTATGCATAGTTTCAATACACAAAAATCGGTATTAATAATATATATTATTAAATTAACTATAAGATCATCAACTTGAGTTTATTACCACCTCAGATTTATTCAAGATTAAAGATGCACTTTTATTCATTATTTAACTTTTTTAAATATTATGATTCTAAAATATTATGCTGTAATGTAAAATAACCCTCATTAGTAAAAAATTTACTCCAATCTTACAATAATTGAGAAATCTATATAGTTATGTCACATACTTTACTCTTATATAGGAGATAAATGTGTTACAGACTCGAAATATCTACACAGTATTAACACAGCTGTCTTAAAACTATCAGAA
Organism: Temnothorax nylanderi; assembly: GCF_030848795.1. Lineage (NCBI taxonomy): Eukaryota > Metazoa > Arthropoda > Insecta > Hymenoptera > Formicidae > Temnothorax > Temnothorax nylanderi. The sequence continues at coordinate 508,110 of NW_027249161.1, read as the reverse complement.
GGTGGTACCATTCAGGAAATCAAGAAAAAATGGTGGACTCAAAAAAGAGGCGGGGGTAAATGTCAGGTGAGTGATTTAATACTGATTTTGTTATTATAAAATATATGTTATATATCGTATCTATCTAATCTACTTATCACTAATCGCTGTTTAGGAAAATAGTGGATCCAGTACAGCGCAGGCACTTGATCTCGATAATGTGGGTGGAGTATTTTTAGTACTAACCGTAGGAATCGCCTTATCCTGCGTGTACACTATATTCGAATTACTTTGGGATGTTGCCCAAACATCTATTCGAGAAAATGTAAGCGGACTATTTTTACTTACAATGCAATTGTATTGCTTTTCATCAAAACACACCGAATTTTCCGAATACCAGTACAACACAGAGCATGGAATAATCAAAATTAATTTAAATAATTATATATAAAATATTGATGTAACTGTATCATCACTTAAAAGATGATGTGATTAATATATAACACATCATGATGATAATCTTAAACAATTTCGTTAATTTAATCATTTTGAACTCAGCATATTTCAAATAAATTATAAATAACGATGAATTATGAATAATTAGCGATTCAGAAGAGCTTCGTGAAACATTTAAGAATATTTCTACAATCGTTTATTTTTTCCACAACGTATTTATATTTATTTATCAAGTACATGATATATTATTTACTTTATAGGTGCCCTTTAAGCAGGAATTAATAAACGAACTGAAATTTATCGCAAAATGCAGTGGCTCTAAACCGGCACGAAGAAAAAGTGGATTGTCCAGCAAAAGTGAAAATGGTAGTACAAGGGAATGTACGCCTCCGTACGGTTTTATACCAACTGTAATAAGAACGTCACCAACTAACGACAAATAACGACGGAACAAATCTCGAACAATAAGAAGACTATTGTTCTCACAGATTTACTACTTTAATTTGTCATTCATAATGGCTCCAAATGTCGAATTGAATCATTAAATTAACATGAACTACATCGAAAATAGTTTGAGAGCACTTGTGTACTAAATAAAAGAATTATAAGAGATATATATAATACAGTTTTTCGACAAATTTATTTTAAATTATTTCATTCCCTCTACACATTAATTGTTAATAAAAGTAATAGAAAAATCGGGAGAAATAATAGCGACATAAAAAAATCATTATTAAAGCATTAACATTATGCAAAGAATACATAAATTGGACGTGGATGATTTTCGGCAGTTTATCCGAAATATTTTAACTGTCGATTACATAAAATTCTCGGCTATTCATGGCAATTATAGAAGATGATTGCCACCTACCTAACAATTAGATAAGTCACGATGATCATGCGCAAAACAACAGCACAGCATACCGAGAGAGCACGATCCTATTACCTACTTTTCAAGCTCTTGCAAGTGCAGGCAACTAGTAACCATGGAATAGTATAGCCACTAGCTCCGACAGCGCCGGGTGGGTCGCGGTATACACAAGTTCGATAATACGGAGAATTTTCCTCGTGCTCAAGTATTTCTTTATTCAGTGTTTATGTTTCTCAATAAGTACAACTAATCTCGCGCGAGTGATCTCATGCCGTTAATCAACTCCGAAATTAAACGAATGTAACATGAGTGCTTTTTACATAGTCGTGAACGGGAAACGCTTGTAATAAATCACGTGAAATGGACTGTCGCGTGAATATCTGAAGCCGATAACCACGTAACATTGCTCTAGAATCCAAAAATGGTTTGTTTCCTCGTGTTAAAGGAAAAATTTAATGCACTTTTCTAATGCCGTCTGAATTTTACTTTGGCAACGAGCCGCGCGAATGATAAACAGATTCATGTCACGTCGAACTACGCACAGCGCTTTGTTATAATGAGATCAAGGTTTAAAAATGTGCCGAATACATCATGCGCACATTATGTACATTTATAAATGGCACGTTCTATATAGCATAACAGAATAATAAATTCATTGAACAAGAATAAATGAATGAATTTGAGCAAAAGGGAAAATGTTCACAAAATAAATTTTGTAAAGGCAAATTTACGTTTGCAAAATGGTACTATATACCAATTAAAATATGATTAACTTCCGTCTCATAGAGTAGTTAATTACATAGTTAATTACATACGTGAAAAATTTTATTTAACAAGATTGCAGATTTCAGATATTTGTAGAAAAAAGTGATATTAATAGATCTGTGCAAATTATTTTCTAAAAAATTACAAATAGCTTAATATCTTGCTAAACTGCTAGATTGAAATTAAGATGTATTTCAATTATATAATGTGTGTGTGTGTGTGTGTATCTAGTAAACATTCAAAGATTAATATGCCTTTTGAACAATTTATAATATCTCTGGAACGTTTTATTTCGGTTATTTGAATAAAATGCATATATTATATTAACATATTCAAAATTTCTATATTCAAAATTATTGAAAAAAAAAAAAAACAAATCTATACGTACCACTGACATCTCTCGGAGACTGTCAGTGTATCGACAACTATTTTCAGCAGATAGATTGAGAGAAGCTGTAGAGTAGTTGGCAGAGTACGTTGGCACAGCGAGAAATGTCTAAATATACCACACTGACTGTGTGTATGTATCATATTAGCACGCTTGCGAATGTTTAGATCATCTAGGATGGCAAGGCAAGAGCACTAATGCAGTGGCAATAACAAACAAAAGCAAATTGAATTTCAATCTATCTTAAAAAGACACTCCCACAATTAAATATGTTTACTTTTGAAGCTCCGTAATGCGTGCTCTGTGCCATTTACTAGTTGCGCTGCTATTAGAACGATCCTCTTTTAGAATGACCGAGAAATGCTACTCCTGTACGTCACTGTTGCATTTATGCCCCATATTCTGGGACTTCCGAGGAGAATATCAATCGGTAAGCTCGCCGTGTTTCTCACAAGCAATAACACATGCGGGTAAAAGCAGAATAACGATAACTAATCCAGCGTATCGTTGAAATTGTTATGATCGCAGGAGGTTTATTCGACAGCGACGAGATGATTGAAAAAGCGTTTGAAATATCAATCAAAGCAGTAAATAAGAAAATGTCTACCCCCGAGCGTGCGAGAAATGTATCGTTAACACCCATAACGAAACAAATCAACAAGAATGCATTCCAAGTAGCAAACATAGGTATACAATTTTCTTTTGCGCTTAAATCAATGCAGAACTTTATATTTCCTATCTTTCAAACGTTTCTTATATACATGGCACATGTACAATCTATTGGCATTTTTATTATCACGCGCGCGCAACATGCATACATCCGGAAAATCTTACGATGCATATAAATTTTTTTTCCATATACTACTTATGTATTAAAAAAAGTGTTACAAAACCAAAAGTCAATTTCGCAAATTTTACACAGTGATAGATAATGCTTCAATTTATTCGCGATTAAGTGCTCGATTGTTAATATAAAAAATGCATGCAAAGCATTTTTGCGAGATCACATTATGCATTTTTGGGAACTGCATCATGCAGCGTGCGAGCTGATAGACAACGGGGTAATCGGAATATTTGGTCCCCAAGACAAATCGACAGCGAGCTACGTTCAAAGTATGTGCGATACCCTGGACATACCTCATATCGCTGCCAGATGGGATTCCGAACTAAAACGTGGCAATGCAATAAATTTGCATCCGCACCCCGACTCGCTCTCCATGGTATTTATTCTTATTTATAAATTTATTCGGCAACTTATAAACAAAAACTGCTTTCAATCTACCAAACAACCTGGTAATTATGCATATTAACTCCGACCTCACGGATGTCAATGACTTTAACATATATTGTTAAGGACACGATGTTAGTAACGTTCAGAAAGCTTCAGCCGTCGCTCATTGTTTATTAAAAAGTTATTAATAATACAAAACAGTTTAATGAATAGGATGTAATTTTCTGACGCCGTACACATTTAAGAAAAATCTTAGCAGATATTTGCGCAATGTATTCAATATCTAAAAATTAAATATAAATCTGCAACTTATACTTATTCATTATACGGGCACCCATGTGGAACTGTACAATTATAGATGCTTATTTCAATGTAAAACAGTGTCTTTTATTATTTGCATATTTACGAGGTCTTATGACTATAACATTGGGAAAAAACCGCGTGGGGCTCCGCTCCTTACACCCCTATCCCGAAAAACCTGACCTAACTCATAATCTATTTATAAATTAAAATTAAGATTAGACTTGGGTTAGGTCAGTTTTTTTCGGGGTGGGAATTCAGGGGAAGGAGTTCCGCCTAAACATTCAGTTAAATATACAAAGATCTGTCGCAATAATGTAAGTTAGGTGTGGACTAGGTTTTTTGGAATGAGGGTATAGAAAGAAAGAGAGCCGGAATCTCTTCCCCGCTCATATATGTACCATTTCCACATACATGCTGGTTTATTGTCTCATTATTATTGTCTTATTTATCGTCTTTCAGTACTCAGAAATAAGTATTATATTTTTCAAATTTCTTTTGTTAATAACTTTTTAATTGAACTTTTTAATAAACAACGAGCAACGGCTATATAAAACCTTTTGAAAGTTACAGAGTCATATATGTCCTTGATAATACACGTCAAGATCATTGAAATCCGTAAGATCGGAGCTAACATGAATAATTATCATCTTTTTACCATTAATTATTATTAATTATCATCTTTTTACCAAAATACGAAATTAATCTAGTATTTAAACCAAATAGAAAAGGTTGCATATTTATAAAAAAATGTTCAAACATTGTCTCAATGTTTAGATAAATATAATTTCAAATTTACTGCGTCATTTTATTTTAATTATTCACGTGTTGTGCTCATTGTTTGCTAATTGAATTTATTAACCAAACGTAATTTAGGCAAAATTGAGAGCAAAGAAAATTAAAATTATCTATATTTAATGAATATATTATTGAATACTCGATAATTATTGAATACATTTATTCAAGATATCAATTTCCAAAATTGCATAGGTCTTTCAAAACTTAATAGAAGAATACAAGTGGAAAGAATATGCAATAATTTACGACAACACGGATGGCCTGATACGTATAAACCGCCTGCTCAAATTGCAAAACCTGAATACTACTTTCGCGATGGTGTTTCATTTAGGTAGTGGACCAAATTTTAGGTATGCGTGCTCGAACCATATAAATAGGTCGTCCCTCGTATAAACCTGCTTGTATGCGCGAGCGACGTTTGTCAAACAAAATTACTATGCACCTGTGCCATTATTTAGCCCCCGTCGTAAACGCCAGGAAATATCGTGATGATTTACGACACGACTGTCTGGATATGAAGCAAACGTCATTCCCGCAGCCGCACATGTCGCCATAGATTTTTTCTGAAGATGCGTTCTATTCAAAAGTTAACGAGACGGTTTATTTGCCAGGCAAGCCATGGAGGAAGTCAAGATGTCTGGATATAGAAATCTCATAATTGACTGTTCGTACAATATTCTTGCGTCTGTTCTCGAACAAGCACAACAAGTCGGAATAATGTCAGAAAGATATAGAGTGATTATTACTTCTCTGGTAAGATATCGAATTCTTTCATAATCTCTAACACTTCGCTTAATTAATCTAATCTAATTGTTGCAGAAGATATAACTGTAAAAAATCAAATATCTTAAAAATATTATAGCTACAAATTCACGAAGAAAAATCTTATGTATTCGAAATAATGAATACGTTTAATTATACCTACAGTTTAATTAACAGTTAAGACTTTTTAATCGACCCAACTGGCTATAATAATCGTCATGATGAATACGACCATCGATTTTGGTCAAATTAATCGTCAAAACGTTATTTAAATAGGATGTGCTTAAGCTTATATTAGAAGCATCACAATTATATCAATTTAAAAGGATCAAAATCCATGGTCAAAACGTCTTGACGATTAATTTGACCAAAACCAATGTATTTGTCATGACGATTATTATAGCCAGTTGGGTCGATTAAAAAGTCTTAACTATTAATTAGGTAAATTATAATTGCTGGCGAAGTAAATGTTACTTGCTACGTTTAATTATCTGATTCGTGAATGTGTTTGTCACATATAATACGCTTTTGATCATTAGGACTTGCAGACCCTAGACTTAGAACCGTACCAGTACTCCGGAGTGAATTTAACGGGCGTACGTTTAATCGATCCAGAAAGCTCAATTGTCCGACGTACCCTCCGGTCTCGGAATTTTAACTGGAACTTGCCAGACGGTTCCCACTTAAGGGTGGAAGCGGCACTTGCTTATGATGCGGTACAACTTTTCGCGAGCGGTTACGCGCGATTACGCAAGGGCATCAAGGGAAATCTCAAAAATTTGTCTTGCAGCAGCACGGAAGTTTGGGAGCATGGTTTCAGTTTAAGTAATTATATGCGGAACGTATGTGCAATTATGGTTTACAACAATTTAGATACATACACGACAAAACTAATATTTTTCATAACTTCCAAAAGATACATACGTATATGTTTAGAATTAATTTAGAAATCTAAAAAATTATAACGTCTAGATTATTAGATAAATACGATTTCACCCCAATTGTAAATAATTCTTTCCTTGTAATATAATCTTTGTTCACTGAATAAATGTGCTTATTTTTTTATAATAATGCAAAGAAATAAACTTTATAGACGGCAAATAAAGTGCTGGTGAAACCGTGCATACTTCTCAGATGATATCAAGAAAGTAAATTACATAATGTGTATGTATCCGTATAAACTTTTCATTTACCTACAGGAGCGAATACACGGACTGACCGGTTTAATAAGATTTGACACGGCTGGATTCCGAACCGAATTCCAACTAGACATCGTAAATCTAGGAAATGAAGGATTGTATAAAGTCGGAAGATGGGAAACGAATTTCGGTATTCAATGGAAGCCGGGATACAGAATCCCCGGAGTAGACGATGACAAAAGCTTACGTGATAAGCATTTTCTTGTCCTGATATCGCTAGTAAGTTCCTACCATCAACGTAGACATTACATAAAAAAATTAAATTAATAATTAATTAAAAATTGTCAACGAAAAACGAATACCTTTAAGGAATCACTTTAAAAATGGACACAACTTTTTCTACTGGTAATATAAAACAAAATTATTAAAGATGTAAAAAGTTTATTGATAAAATACTTCACTCTTGTAATACTACTACTAAAATCTTGTAAAATATTTTATTATTGCTGATGTTAAAAATACTTTAATTTAAAATAACAATTAATATCAATATCAGTAACATGTTTAGCAAATTATATACATATTTCAGAAATAATGACAAGTAATCGAATGAAAGAATGTTATTTAACAATAAATTTTAACAATTTGATTTTATATATTTTTTTAAGAAAATAACAATTATTTAAAAATGATTACTTCATCATTTATGCTCCTAATCCATGTACCTCTTAATCTGCATATTAAACTGATATAAAGATATAAGATAAAAAAAAGCTGTTCTCGAGAGATTAAAATGGAATATTTTCCAGACAGATCCGTACGGAATGCTTAAACAATCATCCCATGTAGTAACTGGAAATGATCGATATGAAGGCTTCGCGATAGATTTAATTCAAGAAATGAGCAAAATGCTGGGATTTAATTATACCTTTGAAGTTCAGGCCGATAACGATTACGGATCATTAAATAATATAACCAAGAAGTGGAGTGGAATGCTGGGAAAAATAATCGATGGTGTAAGTCAATGAAATATTTTTTCGCGTTTTGATTTTGTCTCATATAAATGGAATATTGACTCGATCGACTTCGTTCGCGAGTAGTGCTGCTACCTTTCACCGTATATATACAATACGAGAGCAACGCGTTGTAGCTTCTTATATCGATAAAGCAGTTGCCTCTTCACAGATACGTCGCGTCGGTAGAATCTAATAATTTCCAAGTATTTTATTTCTTAGGGCCGGTTGTTCCGACCTATTGGTGAACTAACTAATAGTTAAATCATATGTCTATCTTTGTTTAATTTAAAGGAAAAACAAAAGACACATATATGATTTAACTATTAGTTAGTTTACCAACAGGTTGGAACAACCGGCCCTTAAAGTCGGTTTCATCACTAATACAAAATTAAATATATCTTAAGGAAGTATTCTGGTTTGAAAGGTCGTATAATAAAAAATATATTTTTCAGGAATTTTTTGTAGGAAACGAAAGAATAGAATAAGCGAAAGAAGCGAATAACGTTCAACTTTGCATGTTATTCTTTTAGCTTTATTTTAAGAATATCTTTTTATTTTATAAATAACAAAAACGCTCTTCTTTTTTGTTATATTCTGATCACTTAGACTTAGGAGCTCGCAAAGAAACGCATATGGACGGTGTAAATAATTCTAGCTGTTCTAGGTAGGTATCTAAAACGCAAAAACCGAAAATTTTTTTATTTAGAAGAAGTGTGGCTATGGTCTAAACTAGAACTAAACCAATATTTTCACTCTCGAGAAAATGGCGGTCTTTTTATTAAAAATATTATAGGTTTTCCTTAAAATTTTGTTAGTATTTATTTTATAAAAGAAAAAATTAATAAACATATAATGTTGATTCTAGTTCAGACGATAGCCATACTTCTCTTGAATAAAAAAATTTTTGGTTTTTGAGTATCAGATACCTAGAACAACTAGAATCATTTACGTACAGTATTTACACCGTCCATATACATTTTTTTTGCAAGCTTCTAGTGGCCAGGATATAACATAAAAAAGAGCATTTTTGTTATTTAGAAAATAAAAATATATCCTTAAAATAAGGTTAAAAAACATGCAAAATTTAACGTTATTCGCTTTCTTCCCTACAAAAAATACTCTTTTTACGACCTTTCAAAACTGAATACTCCCTTAAATTAACATTTTCAAAAGATGTTCTCACCTTTTTCTTCATTTTACAATTTAACAGAGAGATACAAAAACGTACATAACATAATCAATAGAAAAAACGGACAGATTAACATTTTGTTACACATCCAATATTTTCCATAGAGATTTATGTAACACTAAAATTAACGCTTATGTAACGCTAAATTTTTCCCATTTGATCTTGAAGAAAGCGGATTTAGCGATCACGGATCTGACGATCACGGCGACGAGAGAAGAAGCTGTGGATTTTACGAGCCCGTTTATGAACTTAGGTAAAACATGGTACATAATATAGTATTACAATCGACAAGTATGGAGCATAAAACTGAGATTCCAGAATTTATATGCTTGGATGAAATAATGTTTCAGGCATAAGCGTTCTCTACAGAATGCCAACAAAGGCTCCTCCAGGCTTACTATCCTTTCTGGGACCGTTTTCGAAAGACGTTTGGGCGTACCTGATCGGAGCGTACCTCACCGTGACAACATTGTTATTCGTGATTGGAAAACTCTGTCCCGTAGAATGGAAGAATCCGTACCCGTGCATCAAGGAGCCGGAGGTGTTGGAAACACCCTTCACTCTGACGGAGACTCCGTTTCTGGTGAGCGGAGCCATCTTGAAGTCTCCTACCGGATTCGCACCCGCGTGAGTCGATGCCCACTTTAGCTTGTCAATGTCTGCGGAGTGTGGTGCTTTGAGGATGTTTTTCTTGCATGAAACCAAACAAGTTGTTGAGCGCACAATGGAACTTCATGTCGCTGCAGGTTTTTGCGCCGCGTCGCGCAGAGTCGACTGCGGTGCGCGCGATTAATAAGTGTGATTCACTTCGTATATACAGGGTGTCTGATAACAAGTATGACACGCGTAAAGAATAAGTAAAGAGCGGGTTAAACTGAATAGAAAAGTCCTGTACCGTTTTGCGATTATGATAATAAATAATAAATTATTAATTCGGAAACGGGTACCTGTTTTTTTTTCTTTTTTTTACATAATTGGTCATCTGGGGTGATTTTACACCCCAATTAAAAGTCATTGTTATTAATTACATATTGCATATTTTTTTATTGTTCTATAATTTTTTAGTATTTGAAAACAATATGTAAATGGATTTACTCAACATTTTTGGAAAAAATAAAGAGAAACCAAAAAATATTTTAAAAAACAAAAGAAGCACAAAATTATTGTAACGTGAGCTTTATTTTTTCGATACCGGGGTATAAAAATCAATCCAGGCGCCTGTTCCTGATGGGTTAATTAATAAAGGCAAATCAGCATGCGTTCGCGCGATTTGGCGAGAAGAGACGGTCCGGCGTTTACGTTGCTACGCGTGCGGTGAGACATTGAAAGAAGCACTGTCTAAAAAGCAAGTTGATTTAACCCCCACTCTACCTGCCCTCTGCGAGTACACTTATTCAGACACCCTATATACACACCGGCTTCAATTCTAATTTATCTGAGCAGACCAAACTTCTATAGGCAAGTCAAGGGGTTTGTAGATCTCTATGATTGGCCGAAGCATAGTAGACTTTAAACAGCACGTTTGAAAAACAATCTAAATCTGCGATTAACGTCGCCCTGATGATGATCCGCTATGGATTAAGTCATGTTTTTCCCATAATTAAAACATTCTTGCACACAAAATATTTGATATTAATTGTTTAAAGGCGTTATCTTAAAAACAAGAAGAGAGATCGAGAAACTTGTGGTATGCATTTCAGAGGGATTTCAACGAGAGCTTTGGCTGTTGCATGGTGGTTCTTCGCTCTGATCATTTTGAACACGTATATCGCCAATTTGGCAGCCGCGTTATCCACGAAATCCGTCGTGTGGTCCTTTCAAGTGGCGGAGGAACTGGCTTACCAACAGAAAATCAAGTACGGCGCAAAAATAAACGGCTCAACGTACTTCTTCTTTCAGGTGAGTGACATGATCAGCAAGAGGAAGAAGTAGGAATAGTCAACAAGTATTGATTAAGATAGCACATGTATTGGCTGACGATGATATTCCGCGTTATTATTTATGGAAATGCCCAGTGAGCTCGGAGCGGTCGATCTCGTTTTGCAGGATTCCACGTATGAACCGTATGTGATTATGTATAATTACATGAAGGATCATGCTAACGAAGTACTTATGAAGAGTAACGAGGACGGCGTGCGGAAGGTGCAGAACGAAAATTACGCGTACTTCATGGAATCCTCGTCAATTGAATATATCATACAAAGAAAGTGTAATGTTACGCAGATCGGTGGACTTTTAGATTCCAAAAGCTACGGGATAGCGATGAAGAAAGGTCGGTTCACAACTGAAATTCACACAATAGCGACAATTGGGACGAGTTATTATATTACTGCTAATTGCTCCCGATTGGTGCCCGTTACGCAAATTCGACAAAACGGTTAAAATAATTTGACTGTTTTAATGAAATAATTCTGATGACAGATGCGTCTTACCGTATGGATCTGAGTGGCGCCATACTAAAACTGCACGAAACCGGTGTAATCAACGAGCTGCAAACCAAGTGGTGGAAACAGAAACGAGGCGGTGATACGTGTGACGTATGATATTTATGTTCTCATGTTGTACCGTGACAAAAATTACGTAGATTACGTCGAACGCTGCGTAATCTTCAAAACATATCTTATCATATCATATCATACATAATGATTAAAACTTTACCAACCGCACGAGTTACACCCTGACTAACAATAAGCGCTACATATCGCACAATTTTTGTGACGCACGTCATTCCAAAGGGTTTTCTTTCGCTTTCTCTTATGATTTCTTTTAATACTGTTTCTTCAAATTAATTAAGAGTCACAAAGGAATGGCATGACGCAAGACAGATAGTCCTACCCATAATCGTTGATAGATTATGAAATGATAGATCTATCCGAACGGTTGGTAAAGTGTTAATATATTTATAACACTTTTTAGATAAAAACCGTCCATTTATAAAGGATTCATATACAAGTAAAAAAATTTTTCTAATATCTGCATAAATATCTGACACAATTTAAAAATCCAACTAGACTGTAAGAAATCTTACCAGATTAGATCTATAGTGATCTAAACAGTATTATACGTTATTCAAGTCTAACTCTAAGCAGATTATAATTGAATTGACTACAAATCTTTCGCTTTCTATAGGTTATTTATATAAACTTTAATTTTGTCTCCAAAAATGATTACATAAACCTTTTATTAATTTTCCAAATTTTTTATGTTCAACCACTTATATATTTTTATCAGTTTTTAACTTTCTATCCCTTCTTCTGTCTCATTTCCTCTTTTTTTTTGCTTGATTACGCGAACAGATAAAACGCACAGACGAAGTATTTCACGTCTGTCTTTATTTAACTGCATTTATAGTTGGCCTGACTTAAACTTCGCCGATTTAGTTCGTACGTGTAAAGATGACGTAGCAACTCAGAAGTAAGTACCTGCGCGCGTTTGGAAAGCAAAGTTAAAGCCGAAGCGTGTACGCTCACTTCCATATTTAGGAAGCTATCTACTTTGGATGAATTTTACACTATTACACGAGGCAACTCCGAGGGAAAAATTTACATTTAGTATCCGCAAACTTTAATCTAACGCCACTTAAACTATGATCGGTTTGCATAAAAGACTGCCATTACTGAAATTTTGGTTTTCAGGAAAAGACTAAAGTCCAAGTACAGCCGTTGAATTTGGAGGACGTCGGTGGAGTATTTTTAATTATGATAAGCGGCGTTGCGTTGTCCTGGATTTTTGCGGGATGCGTATTTCTCTGGAACATTCGAAACATTGCGATCAAACACGACGTAACTACATGTTTAATAATTACCATTTCTATATTTGCTTTACGAAATTATTTTAAAAGGAATCGCGTGTTTTGCAGGTATCCTTTAAAAAGGAGCTCATAAAAGAGTTAAAATTCTTAATCAAATGCAGCAGAAGGAAGATCGTCAAAAGAAGGAAGAAGTCCGTCGAAACGATAACAAACAACAGCACTGATTCCTAATAAATACACGTCATTTCCGTAACAAACTGTACACAAATTTAACCCAATAAAATAGAAATTGCAAAGTTGTCTCCGTTACAGTATTATTTATGGGACACACGATACTGTGCCGGCTTTAACGAAACTGAGATTCGAAGAGATTCGAAAATATCATCACGCAATTTCTGCGAATGCATTTTAATGATGATTACCGGCAGCGCTAGGGCAGGCTGAAATAACGCGGGGAAATAAGTACCTCGCAAATAAATGCTTCGCTTGAAACCGTAATCGGGCCGACGATTGCGGCAAATCGTCGTATTACGTATACGTAAGGAAATCTTCGTATACGCGATCAAACGTCCCTGAAAATTATACAGCGCTTTCAAATCGCGCGTGAATGCGACGAGAGGAAACGTATTACCGTCCCGAATGATATAAAATTTTACGTTACACTTTAACGCCCGGTCAACACGCGATTATTTATACGCGCATCCTCCCGACGTATGTCGTAAAATGTTACGTTATACGTGCGCCAATTTACGCGCGAGCGATTCGTCGCACAGAATCCGCATTTCCCTGCAGCCAATGAATGACGTAACGATCGCGGACCTCCGCCTCCTCGTGTTATCGACGAGCAAGAAACGTTCCCCTCGACGTTAAATACGGCAATCGACTATCGCGGACGTACACGATGCATAATGGAAGATCTCCGTGAAAATTCCTCCTAATGCAACTCAAGTGGGTGAGCGAGCAAATAATGGGGTTGTCTAACAGATTACTAGACGCGATGCACAGTTCTTCTCCCGGCGGCATTATATACTCCCCCTTAAAGAAATTCACCGCGGCAACTCGGAACATGGATCCTTTATTCTCCGATGCTCGTAAAACAATCCCTAACGCAGTTCCTATAAATTTTGCATTGTGCTATTATATCGTTTGAAAATACCGACAGCGATAGTAACAAAATTAATAGCAACTGTATCGTATAACTAGCAATAGCTAAGAAACGGGAATCAGAAATCAAATATTGATTAATCTTATATTAAAGAAACATAATCGAACGCTGTACTAGATCCGTCAGTATTCCAGAATCTGAGACCGCAATCCTAGAAAATATTAACAAATAAATTGCTATTAATACACACAAATGTTATCGCGCTAACAGTCATAATAAGACGATAAACGTCTAGTTATTAGACACTCAACTGAATTCTTGGTATCGGATAGGATTATTATTAAGGATCGTAGCTTATCTCAACCATTTTGTCGTAAGCACACTCGCGTGTGCACGTCCATGGGTATAGTCATCCGTGCGTGATCGGAGCAACAAAGAAGATCCGGCGGGGAGATACGCGCAGCGGCGCGTAACCGCTGGTAGGTATCCTCACGAACAGAGATCTGCTCTCTCCGGTCGCTAAACGATCGAGAAGTCGCGCAGCCTCTCTCTCTCTCTCTCTTTCTCTCCCCGTCGGGAATTCGTCTCCGATTTACGAGTCGTGGTTCGACCGATGACACCAGACCCTTAAAGAATCTTCCGATTGCTATATCGGACAGAGACAGAGCGTCCGATGGAGAGACGCAACGGCACGGCACGGCGAGATCTCGCAGCGAGAGGAGTCGTACCGCCGTCTCCGTCGGCCCGGCCGCCTTATTCAAAGGTAGCGTCCAGCCGGAGCTGTGGCAGAAAGAGCTGTGCGGGTGGGGAAACATGCCGCTCGTAAGGTAGTATTAAAAGGCCATTAAACGGCTCGACATGACGTACGACTTTGTGCGCGCGTGCATAACGCCGAGAAGAATCGCTGGTTCGAACGAAAGTTCTCCTACCTACTTGTCTGCCTGCTTTGCCTGCCTGCCTGCCTGCCTGCTTACCTGCCTGCCTACCTGCCTGCCAGCCTGCCTGCCACTCGCGCTCGCCTCGCCCTGCACCAATAAGAAAGCATCGAGTGGACTAGATTCGTACGTTCTTCTCCTACGCTATCTGTCGCCCGTTCCTATCCCGCATCCCTCTCTGATTAGGGAAACCGGAGGCGCGAAATTTACGAGCGCCATGTGCGAGGATCCGACTGCCGCTTAGTCCGCGTTAGCCTCTTCTCTCCATCGTGGTCCATTCCGCTGTGTGAATGAGACTCCACTGATTAGGGGAAACCGGTGCCACGAAATTTACGATCGGCGCGTGCATGTTGCGCGAAATTCTCGGCAACGTAGATTGGAACGTACACGCCCGAATACAACTTTTGAAATCTGCGCGCTGCGTTTTAGATAACTCGGATAAAATTCGGATTAGACGCGCAAACGTGACGAGAAAGTAAAAATGTAAGAGGGCCCTCCAGAAAACATTCAATTATAGATGATATCAAAAAATTGGTAAATGAAAAAGAGAGTAAGGATAATTAGAAAAATAGTAAAAAGTTACGATATTTAGCCAGATTTTTTCTTTCTGTCTTAAAAAAAAATCCATTCGAAACAGATGCAATATAAAATTGCAATGAAATCTCTTATTTTGCATTATAATAAAAAATATTTATTGCAGGATCAAACTTATATTTATCTCATCGTGAAATGGCAGAGTCGAGAACCACATAAAACATACATACATAAAACATACTCGGCCGTCAAGGTATTGATGCATTTCAAGCTTGAACGAGCACAGTTATCTCTGATTATAACTTAATACAAAACGTGAGTAAGCAAGTAGATAGCTATGTATTTCAGATTCAGCATCAGTTGCCATTTCGAATATTGCTTTGACTAAGCAAGAGTTTGTATAATTTTATTTGGCGAGCTATACAAATATATATTACTTTTTATATCCCAAACACCGATTTTGAAAAAATCTTATTAATAAGATGAGCTAATATCGATTTATATTTAAAAATTGTTTTTAATATATAAAATTATAAAAAATATGAATTTTGATTGATAAGGATAATTAAAAGATATGTATGAAAAGTTAAAAAATATGAAGAATTCAAGGAATCCATGCCCGACAGACAACTCTTAGAAGATAGGATACTCTTCGTACAATATCACACAACGACTTCGAATGATTCACTTGCTCTTTCAGTTCTGATTCGTCACGGGACGTTATCAGACGGCTGTACAGCCTCTCAACATGTTAAGGAGTTAACACCGAAATGCCCAACGAAACCCGCCTGTCCGTCTGGTCGTTAATCGTCGTTATCGCGCGACGACAAAGCGAAATTAGTGGGCGCGCCTAGCACGGCCGAGGAAAATTAGGGAAGATTAACGTGCGTTTTCCATTACCCGCGCCGCGCGTACCGCCGCGGCAGAATGTGTGATACGAGGTGCAAATATCCACTTTGCGCGCGCGCGCGCGCGCGTCTGTAAAATCTTATAATGTCCGCGAATCCGCTTTCGATGCGCCGCCTTGCCCAGTCTTGTTTGCACCGACAGTCTTGTTTGCACCGATGAAACCGCAGATGCATCCAGATTATCCGGTTCTTTATCGCGCACTTATTTTACATCACTCACTTTTTCATCCAGCCATGAGGCACTAAGGTACGCTGCCGGCGTATAATGTAGCCGGCATCTTTGTGAAATCTCACTTGCCTGACGTCATCCAACCCATTTCACCCGAAAAATGTTTTTCGGCGCAATTTCCTCGGCAGCATATCTACGTTTAATTTATGCAAAATGTTCGTTCTTATGAAATATACGATGTAATTTGTAAAAAATAATATCAATGTAATCTATAGCTAGTTATAAATCATTCCAATATACACTTGGTTTACCGATTATAAAATTTAACACATATGTTAGATAGATAATAAAGAAATTATGAATAGTCTCTTTCTGTGAATTCTACTAAGCTTCTTCTATTATTTATAATTATATAAAATTAATAGCAACTTAATTCTATAATTATTAACTCTCTATTATAACAAAGTATTAAATGACCGAGTATTAGTATGAAAATAACTTACAAAAATAAGTTAAAGAAATTTTCAATACTGCCAGCAATAAATGACAATTTAATCTGCGTATAGAAAGTTACAACTCTAATCTAAAACTTTTAAAAGTTAGGGATACATATCTAAAAATGTAACACTCTGCCCTCAGCATTTCCGCATTTTTCACTTTTCAGACGTAATGTTTGACACAAAAAATTTCGACATATATTCCATCACGCGGAAGACAATTTCGCACGTTCCTACCCGGTGGCGTCGAATCGCTCGCGGCAATAATATCGCATGCGATCGCGAACGATGGATAACGTAATTACTCTTGCAAGCGATCTGACGCTGATGCGTACGTTTTGTTCGTATATCCGATTAAGAAGTCACTGCGAGCCCTGACCGCGGGCAACACATTTCGCATTCTAACAAGTCGGAGGCAGAAAAAGAGCCACGCGGGGTGAAGAGAAGACCCCGGGTAGAGAAGAGAGTCCAACTTCTACGTGTGAGCCGCGAGAGAGCTCTTCGGCTTCGAGAAGTCGAGGTCGCCCATTCGTTTAGAGATGAACCCTCGCGAGCTTGAAGGAATTAACTTTCATACTCTCTCTCTCGCGCGCGGCGCGAACCGCGAATGGGAGAGAGAAGCGCGACTCCGCTCGAGTTGATAAATATGACGCTAATAACTATTATCGCTTCAGGGTCGCAATTCTCGTATGGCGTACGGGGCGTGTTCTCGTAGACCGCGACACGGTTTACGTAACATCGCGATGCGATGCGTTGCCTGGTGCGAACGATAAGCTCAATATGCGCAAAGAGACATCGCTTAATAAGTAGCAAACGCGTATCTTTATGCGCTTCACGTTCCCTACGAAGCGCCCGCCCGGCCCTATCTGCACACGCAATTTAGATTCAAAAGCGGCGGAGGAACCCACCCCGGGCGGATTGCAACATCGTGAATGCCGTCGGCCGGTATTTATAGTCTCCTCCTTCTCCCCCTCTCCCCCTCTTCCCCCCCCCCTCCTCCGCGTTTGCATCCCCAGGAATCGTCATTTATTTCATTGTCACCAACAATGGATGCGGCTATCCCTTATTTCTTCGGCGATAAATTTACACTGCATCACGGAGGTTACACGCGCGCGTTTGATACTATCTCAAAATAAATAAATTCCGAGGGAATTTTTATATTCTTCCTTCTTACTGCGACAGAGCGCGAACCACCGAACACTTAAATATATCTCGGTTTATCGTAATATTATTACTAGAAATTGAAGCTTTTTTTTTGTCGCGAAAATGCACGGGGGAAATCATAACATTCGCGTGAATATTACGTATAAACAGTATAATGCAAACGCGCCGGTAATCGGTCAACCGAGATGTAAATTTGAAACGTCAGCCGACGAGACGTGCCGTGTCTCGAAGGGACAGCGCGAAGTATTTGAAAGGGTGAAGGAAGATTAAGTGCTACGTAGGACGAACAATGTGACGCGCGCGTCGCAGAGCCGCGACTCTGTCCCGCCCCGTTGTCACCAATGCGTCTCTGTTTGCGGCTGAATAAATCGATCGTGAGCGAGACATCGTTGGAGATGGTCTCCTTCGGTAACGCTATGGAAATATCTGTTTGTGCAAAGCCATTGCAGCTCTCAAACACTCGAGCTATGCAAAGTAGGTCTTTATGAGATATGAAAAGAGCACAATGCTTTACCTTAGTCGATTATATTAAATTGTTATTTTTGTCGTTATTATTTTTTGATGCGCATTCAATGAACATAATATTGCTATAATCTACTGCTATAATTGCTACATAATAAAATAAATATAAAAATTGCTATATATAAATTAAATGAGAAACACCTAATCGCGTATCAAATCAAGAGTATATCCGATCGTGCGCGAAAATGTATTTATAAGCGCTCGGCCACGTTAGAAATTACACCTCGCGAATGCGATCCGAGCTTTGATGAATGACGGTCTTCTGCATACTGCGAGTTACAAATATACGTCATTATATCGTGATACTTGGTTGAGAGAATGCCGAGGAAGCGCATTTGATTTCCGACTTAAGCTCGCGCGCGCGCGCGCGATATCGCGCCGCATGAGATTCAGCGGAGACGAGCATTTGTCGCGATGCACTCGGAGCACAGTCGGCAGCGTCGACTCGGCGTCGGCTAACGGTACTTCTCCCACGTTCGATTAATACGGGTAATTTAATACGAGAACTCTGACCGAGGCATTCAACGGGCATCCCCCATGTTTCAGGACGGATGACGGATCGCGCGAGTCAGCGTGCGCGGAGCGCGTTCAGCGTTATTACCCACGCGCGGAACGCGAAATGCAAATTCTCTGCCTGTCGGGGGGGGGGGGGGGGGATCGAGGCGAGTCGATGGGACGCGCGCGCGGTAAACGAGTTGCGAAAACTCGAAGCACTCCGATGCACAGTCCGTCGACCGCGCGCTCCGCTCCGCGCGTCGCGTTTTTACGCCCGACATTCTGCAAAATTATCACGTCCCGCGTCGCCGCCGGCAGACTAAAGAGCCCCGGGGTCCTTTAATACCCGAGCGGAAATCTATAAACCGACAGAAAAGTTCGGTAGTAAAATTAATAACGATATTAAATCGCCCCGAGGTGTCCGGACGTAAAATCTACTTCGTAGATTTCTTACCCTCGTCAATTTGATAGCGGAACTAATGGAATGGGTGTGATGCGCCAATCTCGGATTATTGGGAACGGAGAACTGTCAGATTTTAGAAGAAAGAAGAAAGACGTTTCAATTTTAGTGGGTTTATTTTTACTCGCAAAATTTATTATCTATATATCTGAAAAAGAGTTAAGTAAATTCTTCTGTTGATCGACAATGATAAAATATGTTGGTAAATTTACAAAAATTGAAACTTTAAATTTAGCCGAGATAATTCTTCGTGATAGTTATTTATCTCCATCAATTAATTTTCTTGCAATGGATTATCTATAATGAATCCTCTTTATTTATTTATAAAATAACAGAAACGGCATATCTATCTCAAACTATTACGATTACTATTAGCTCGGATTAAAATCAGAGCGAAATAAATCTGAAACTCAGACCTTAATAAATTTACTTTTAATCTTAATTCCCTCGTCCAACTAAAACGATAAAATCCGTATAATCCTATGTCTAGTAGCCAATAAAATCTAAGAATACCGCTTATTTACGGAGCGTGAGGACTAACGTGCTTATCTCGAATTGTTACGAGGTAAAAATATTTCCTTCTCTTTAATTCTGGGATATAAGCCGCGCCTTAATTGGTCGAACGGGACTAACTTTCGCTGTTAAACGTTCTTTTCTGCACGGACTTTCACTATCGTTGGCTCGTCCTTAAAACGCGCACGCCGCTCAGAGCTGTAACCGGGCATAAACACGGCTACTCGGCCATCCGCACGGCGCATCGGCCAATTTATACGAGCGAGATTAATTTCAAGAGCTCGTTTCTGAGAGATGCAGGCGCGGCAAGAAGTAAAATTTAATTACGCGGCGCAGGCGAGTATATCGGACATGCGGGACTCGGGGGAGGAAACGGTGTGCAAAGATCTTACATACAGGGTGTTTCAATAATCGTCGTATTCCCTATTCTTAAAATCTTAAAATCTATATTTATACGTAAACATGTGCGCAACTTTTCATTAACTTCTCATAAACACAAGATTGCGATGCATAAATTTATAACACATGAATGTAGGCAGAATTTTTGAATTAAATAATCGTCGAGACATATATTCCATTTTCTTCTTTCAAAAATACTGTATTTTTCTTGTTACCTTCTAGTTTTCATGCTTACATTTTACGAAAATCTTATATTACATACAAAAATGCAAGTTATTTTGCAGCCGCATAAAAGTCCTTTGTGGAAGCAAATCATAGTCCTTTATAGACCGCAATAACTTTGCATGTATTATAGGAATATAAGAAAATTTTAACATTTTCAGAAAAAAATTCCTATTTTGTGAGGCTTGCTTTCTTTAAGGAAAAATTGTTTAATATCTCTATAACCAGAGTTATAGAGATATTAAATAAATCTGCGTCAAAAATATATAATATTGAAGAGACTTTCTTACGCTAATGTCTAATGTCCGTTTCTATCAATGCAGATTAACTTTAATCTCTGTTCAACTTACCTTTCATCTTTTCCTAAGTTCTAAGAATTAGAAAAAGATAAAAAGTAGGTTAAACCAAGATTAAAGTTAATCTGCCGTAGTAGAAATAGAATAAGAGCGACAGAAGAACTTTTGAAAAATGTTATTTAAAAATGCAATAAAATTCATCGCATCAATATGGAATATTTACATTTATTAAATATTTTGCAAATCAATGCAATAATCAGGTTTCATGTTGCTCTTGTCAATAAGTAACTATCTCTCTAAATCTGAATCAGTGAATAGTCACTGATATCAGTGCACTGATTCGAATCAGTGACATATATACTTTACACCGATATCAGTGACTATTCACTGATTCAGATTTAGAGAGTAAATACGTCAGCATTACGAGATATTTAATTCAAGATAAACGTCAAGCGCGTAAAACGCTTGTGACATGTTATTTTCGCGGAGTGAGTTACCGATCGATCGATCTTCAGTTAAACTCGGATACTTGGACGCGCCCGTTCGCCGATTACACTCCGTCTCCGTGAGAACCTGGAATAGGAGACGCGATTTAGCGGAGAGCCCGGCGTAGAGTGGGATGTTTTCCTGGCTAGATACTCGCCGCTAGATTATTCCCTGTCGTGGCGCGGCTGTGTGAGAGAATGAAGCTGGCGCGCTCGCGCTCACTTTCCTCCCGTCCTCCCTCCCGCGGATGGTAGTCGCGGACCTACGCCGACGAGATAAGGCATCCGTAATTGACCATAACTCAAGGAAATGAAGCGGCGAACGGTACCGTGCATCTATATTCCGCCTATGCTCCGACGTTAGGCGAGTTAACCTTCGATCCCCCGGACCGGAGTGGTACCGCCGCCGTCGCCGTCGCCGTCGCCGCTGCCGCTGCCGCTGCCGCCGCCGGCTTGCAGGATGCATCGTCCTCCATCGCAACTTTTCAACAGCCGCTCCTCCCTTACCTATAATACATTTTTTCCGTTCCTAATCGCGACTCGAACTGGCTCGGAACGGTGTGCATGAGGGAGTGCTCTCACATCATTTGGATAACTATCAATTATTTCGAATACGCAATAATTATTACAAACCCTGACAGAATCGTGGGTTCGTAAACTCGCAAGAAAACTCACGGAAAAGAATGCGAGGGGGGAATTTACACTGATAATACACTGTCGGGACTCCCGTGGTGTGCAGAGAATCGCTTAGAAATGACTCCGCGCAATACGTAGCCGCCCGCGAGCTCTCGTAATGTATACTCTTACCGATATCAACACAAAACAAAGCTGTCGACGATCGTTTCTGTGCTTACAATCGCGTTCGTTAACATTACACGGCGTTTCTTCGCCAGCGCGATTCGTCGCATTACTATGTCGGCTACGTCTGATCTTTTTTTCGCTGTATCTCGGACAATGTAAAAGCACGCATTCAACTAATCGCAAGCTAATACCACTATAAATGCAGTATTAAATGCAGTGCTACAATCTTTTAAAACGTATATATTATTTTGCAGAAGGCAGTTCGCGATAAAGTCGTTAACGGAGATCTGCGTATTCCCTCGAGAAGTTACGATCGTCTCACTGTATTTCGTTTGTATCATTTTTTTTATTCATCGTAATAAAATATGCGAAAGTGTGTATCAACCTTTGAATATATAGCCTTGGTGACCAACACGCAATTCCTTTTACAAATTATGATAAGAGAAGCAAATATTTTACAAACTAAAAGAGAGATAGAGTTTCAAAAATATTTTACTAAAGTATCGATATTTTTTAGTTTAATATCGAAATCCTTTTCTTTTCTTTACAAACGTTAGTTGATTGAATTAATTAGAATTTGTTAAAAATATTCCTTTTAGTCAAAATTGTAAACACTGGTTAATTATCAAATTTATATTGCTAATGCAAAATGTATTATTTTAGATATAAAATATCTCGCAAGAAATGTATAAGCATGTGCAACATCACTTATTCGCATGTTACACAAATACTTTATAACAATATTTTAGGGAAACTACAAAAATTAATATTTCTGTGTTCGTCCATTTTTACGAGAATAAGGTAACAAGAATATAGTACGGTCAAGAACACGCAAGTACTTAGGAGAAAGATAATGAGAAAAAAGATTACACAGTGTGCAACACGAATACAGAAATTAATTTCTCTGCACGTTCTCGAAATACCCAATATATCAAACGTTATCTTGGGGTGGCGCGATGAGAGAAAACAGCGACCGCGTTCAACGAGAACGCGTTTTCAAAGTCTTTTCCAGGATACCCTGCAGCGGTCGAGGAGAGGCGTCGTTCGGCGCCGCGAAATTAATGTACACGAAGGGAACGATATAATTTCGCCGGAGGTAAGAGGGGAAAAAGGGGGGAAGAAGGGGGGAAAAAGGGGGAAGGGGGTCGTGAAGCTTCCGCGGAGTAGCCGGCCGGCTTTGGAGAGGGGGTGCCCCTGAATGAGATCAGGGGATGATTAATGTCGGCTCCCGTGGCTGAGCAGCCACGGGAGCGCGATGCACGGCGTTCCGAAATTGCATAATGCACACGCGCGATCGCAAGATATTTCCGATTACAAATTGAAACGTCGGCGCGACAGAGGTATCCTTAAGTAGGTCCCGCCGCGGGGGCGACGAGGACCGCGGGCGAAATCGAGCTCGCCGATTTATCAGCCGCCGCCAATTCAGCGGGGGCAAAACCGGTTCTCGCACGAAATACGAATCCGGGGCACGAAATGCGCGCGTAAGAAATAGATCTTCTGTATTTTTGCATCGAGATATACGCGCTCAGCGGCGCGGCGCGGCGCCTTCGGTGATTTCCTTTAGCACGCCCGACGATAAATTCGTTGGCAAGCGGTATCCGCTTAGCATGCGATTATCATCGCCCTTGGTACGAGCGCGCATCGAGCGTATTACGAGCACGTGGTATTACGAGTTATACAAGGTGTTCTGAAAAGTCAGTAATGAATGTCAACAAGTTTCGAAATTAGTTTTTCAAAGAGGAATTTCTCTTCCAAGACGCTTCTAACTTGGATTTATTTGCCTCTTTGTTCGCTTGAATTAATCGCAAATTTACTTATTTACATGCAATACTGATAAAAATATCTTGCTTCTAATATTGCAGGTCTTTGAGAATAATAAATAAGCAATTTATGTCTGAAATATTGAACATGGAATAATGTAAATATATTGCAAATTTAACAAATTCTTCGCTTTTGTGTCTGTTTATGATTTTGCGGCTTAAAGAAATAACAAGAAAATAATTGTAACAAACATTTTGATAAAACTCTGATAAAAATTTGAATAAGATAGTATTGAATAAATTTAAATTCTAAAATAAAATTTTGGTAAAAAGATTAGCATTCTCTAATTTTTCTAAGCAGAAAAAAGTTCTGCTAAAAATTTTCTGCTAAAGATTTTTTTAGATAGTAAATACCCTGTTTGTAATATATAACATATTAGCAAAAATAAAGGCACTTTCGTTGTATAACAGGATCGATCGAGCTTATTAAAAACTTAATCGATCTAGGCGTTTTATAGAGAGATACTTTAAGATCTCGTATAGATATTACGTGTAATCCGCCTTATTGCTTGCTAGCTGCGCGAAATATATGACGGAAGATACCTACGACCGTGTCTTTGATTTTCCAGGAGATAAACATTGAGAGATACAAATAAAGAAGAGACTCAGGTTCTCGATTTTAGAGCACCTACGTTAAGTGTGCTTCTATGTTATAAGAACAATCCCTCTTCGTTTAATCTTAAAGTAGAAGATATTGCGCGTAGAACGCTGCAAAATCCCAACGTTAAATTGAAAAAGACTTGCAATTTATCTTCTTTATAGCATTACTGCTCTATGAAAGATTTCGTAAAGAAAAAGACTCGGTACAGTAAAATTGCAGAAATGAGTTATGACATTCATATAAATTGAAGTTATGCCGTGCGATGGCCATTTTCTCTTACTGCGTGTATGTTTTTAACTTTTATATAGGAAACCGCAAAACTGTACGAAGAAAATAAGAAATGAGAAATTTTACGAAACAATGGATCCTCGAATGCGAATCCTTATGCATCTTCAATTTATGTTATCTTAAGAAATATATCTGAATGTCCCTCCAAATTAAAGAGAGAACACGTCAGGAGTTTCTTATAAGTTACACATTTCCGAGTTATAAAATTTCGAAAAGATACTGTAAAATTTAAATATATATACTATATAATTTTCTCGAAATAAAAATGATCTTAACGTACCCAATGTGCAACAAAAACAAAAGACGCTAAAGTACACTGTTCCCGATGACCCGAAAAATTTAAGTAGGTAGATCGACGTTGCGTGTCGACTTATCAGGGTAGACTAAAATACAGCCGAAGTACCCGCGAGTCAGTTCTCTTTTTAACGATTACCCTTACAGCGCCGTCATTACCGTCGTGAATCGATGTGCCAATTAACTCTTTAGCGAGCGTACACGACCCTCGCGGCCGCGCTAGCGCGCTCGATAGCGTATGCACGATTAACGGTACTGGAGCAGAACACGGGATGACCAAATTGAGATTCTCGCTCGCGTAGGTGGCTTCGAAGGAATAAACACACGCATACGCGAGCCTCGAGATCTCAGAGATCTCTCTCTCTCTCTCTCTCTCTCTCTCTCTCTTCTCTCCTTCGCAATTTTACGACTCGCCGAGATCACACGAGATCATTCGACTCGAGAAGAGTGGGTCTTTCCTTCTTCCCACCGATCGCGATAATCTCGCGAATTCGATGCAACCGATTCCGCTCGTGTCAAATGCATTCCGCACTAATTGCGAAACGCAACCGCGGTCGCATTGCTGGGAGAGTAAATTTACATAGCGGTTCTATAGCGGGGCGGATCGCGCGTCTGCCCGCCAGGGATTGCCGAGCTCTTTAGAAATCCCTAAGAGTTTGAGCTGACGATCTAACGATCCACTATCCTTGGCTCTTTGCTTTCCCGTGGGAAACTTTCTCGGATCTTGGCTACGGCTCGCTTCGATGCCCGCGAGGTCGGAAACTCGCATTAACAGTCTCTTTTCCGTATACTACATAGCGTTGGTCATTTGATGGAATTCTAATTAGTCCTTTTGCGCTTAGTGGATTATTCAACTTTAAAGATATTGCTCAGTTCCTCTTGCAACTTTTATATGTATATGTATGTACAAATAAATTAAAAACACTAAAAAGCGTTATGATGTAACGAGATAAACTAGATTAATGTTGGCATTTCGTGTAAATACTTGGCGTGGTTTTATTTAAAAAAAGGAAGACAGAAATACTTAATCCTTTTAAGTTTTAAGTAATAGCGTTTTCGTCGAAAATGAGTTTGAATCACTTTGGGAACGATTAAATCTAATTTTCATAAATTCATGTTCGACTGAAAATGTTTTGTGGCTGAATATAACCTGGGGCAAGATTATGATGTCATTAATCGCTCTCCAAATGACTTAGCTCCACTTTAATCGCGAACGCTGTAAGTTAAATGAGAAAAGTTTTGGATGAAACCGTACCGTAATTTTTCGCACCGATATGGGCACGTTTCAAAAATATGAAATATATAAACATTTTGTGGCTGGACCATCAAATATTACGTTCATCAGAGATATAAAAATTGCAAGAGCAATTACAACTTGTTAAGCTTCCATGTAAAAATGTAGAAAAAATCAAAAACATATATGCACTAAATAATATCTATATATAAAAGTATATCAAATAAATTTACTGTGCATATTGTAATTTATGTTATTTATCATGAATTAATAGTCAAGACTCTCATATTCTCTCATCTACTTGATCTACTCTCGTATATTTTTATATTTTATGCAAAAATCATCATTGATCATTTGTGACTTAACATATAATATTAAACTTTTATCGTGATTTTTGTATCATAAATTTTGATGATAAAAGGCACATTAGCTACGCATAAATGCCTCAGAACTGAATTACGAAACGTTCCATCACAGGCACCGCCGCAAACCGCCAAAACAGGGTCAAATAAATAAATCGAGACGATAGTTTAGGCGGGATAGGCCACGCCTCCATCGAACCATTACTTATGATTTTACTATTGTGGCCTGCCTCGTTGTGACGCCTTTATTCAAAGGCGAACATGCCGTTTTAGTCGACTTAAGGTGGTACCACACTATGCTATCTAATTTAACAAATACACACATGTCTGTATTCATAACATGTTCAAAGTGACGATGCATTTGAGCATATATTAAAGAACGACTGGATAATTTTCTTATGTCTTATCAGAACTAGTTTTAAAATGTGTAGTTTAAACAATACTGATGTCATATCCAGTTAAAATTTTCATCGCCATTAAATTCGATTTCTTGTAAAACTAATGCGTACCGAAATGTGAAAAATATAAAAATAACAAATATTTTCTTGTCAACATATATAATAAGTATATCTTTCTTCTCCAATCTACATTATTAAATAAATCGGTCATAAATAAATTTATGGCAAGCAAACTTTTTTCACATAACAAAATAACAGTACAATAATGTTTTGTTCAAATAAAAGTTGTGAAAAGAAATATCAGAATGCAATCAAACCATGCCATTATATATAAGGTGATTCATTATAAACAAAACTACATGCAAGTCCACGATCTATTACACGAAACAATGAAACATATATCGTCCTTCTTTAATTCGTGCCGCATTGACATCCGGCCGGAAACGAACTAACGATGAAACATTCGCCGTACACCTCTCACTTTCGCCGAAGGTACAATTCAGTGTGGTACCGCCTTTACACTTAAACTTTGCCCTCTCGCGGCGCGTCGAATCGTGTAGAGAGTTAATTCCGAGGTACAAAATTACGACGGCTTTATTGCATTGGAACAAGAACGGAATCGAGCGCAAAAGAAAGGCGGATACCAAGGCAATCCGGATTCTATTTCTCATATTATTTGCGTATTAGTTATCGAACGATTAATCGGCCGCGCCGAACGTGCGTTATGCTTGATAATTTATTTTTCAATTAATGGCGCGCAGATAATCGCGAAATAAAATGCCAGCGCGGAATGCCTACGGGGCTTACGTCCAGGCTACATCATCTGTGGCACCAGTCCCGCTTCC
The DNA here is from genome assembly GCF_030848795.1 of Temnothorax nylanderi. NCBI lineage: Eukaryota > Metazoa > Arthropoda > Insecta > Hymenoptera > Formicidae > Temnothorax > Temnothorax nylanderi. Next base: position 480,118 of record NW_027249161.1, on the reverse strand, counting down.
ACCAACTCTGCCGCACAGCTCGCAAATTTCCGCGGATAGCATATCCCCCTTAGTAATAATATACAATTAAACGAAATTAGGTACCGTGTTACAATAACTTTGCCTTTTCATTAAAGGGTCGCCGACGGGAAAAGAATAGTAAAAGGTAGGGAGATATCCATGTTGAAAGTGATTTCTACTCTAACAACAGCTGCGAGCCGCGCGAGGAATCCTTGCCATTATAAGCGTTTACTCCGAAATCCACAATCTCCGTCGTCCCCGATCCTGTGCTATTTCGCCGATCCCGAGGACAGAAACTTTAATCGAAACTCTTCCTTCAACTCGATTATTGTTCGTGAATTATAATGTTTACTTTCCCGATCTCATTGCGATAAATTCCAAGTTAAACTCTCTCGGCGCGCGGAGCGAAAAATACCGACGGACCTCCCAGCAGCGTGTAAATCGGTGATTAATGCCCCCTCGTCCAGAGCGCTTTCGCTACTCTCCAGCGATGTCGCAATGGGACAGATCTCCTTTCTTTCCTCCTTTCGAAACATGTCGGGGTGTTCAAAAAGGCCGGAATTAACCGGAGGAATCAAAATGCAAATGAGGTGTGACGCACACGTGACAAGTACGCGACACGGGCAAACGTGATTTCGTGAATGCGGGTGTCATCCGGTAGGATTACGTTTATCACATCGAGCGCATCCCGTTCGCCACACATCCGCCGCGTGATTATGTCTGAATGATCAGGCGTCTCTCCTGTCTCATCCTCCTGCATCCTGCATCTCGTTCTGCCTCTTTTAAAGCATCGTCGTCGTCGTCGTCGTCGTCGTCGTCGTCTCCTTCTTCTCTTCCTCCTCCTCTCCTTCCTGCTTGAGGAGGTAGCCTCGAAGGTAGGAGGATTATATATAAAGTGTCCTTGCCCCTCCAGTCAGAGCCCCTCGCGAAAGAATCTCCTCCTCGAGGACGACCGAGAGAAGAAGAGCGGCAAGAAGGTCGGAGCGTGTCGCCGAGCGATTCGGTGCGATAACGTCGTTCCGGTTCTCGAAACCGGCGTGTGTGAAAGAACATGTTTGTCGGCCGGCAATAAAATATTGGTGGGCGCCTCTCTCGGTGCTTCGATATGGACTCGCGAGCGCGTGAGCGTTCCTAGAAAATTGGATGCGAGGTTTTGCGCCTCCGCGAGCGGTGGACTCCTGTCGTGGAATCGCGCCCGTCGCGTTGCCGCGGCCGGCGCGAAAAGAGCCGCGCGAGTCCGACTAATTTTCACTTCCGAATTGATCTTTTGATCTGAAAGATCCTCGCCTTGCGCGCACCTCGGGCGATCCTTACGAATTAAATTATGTGTTTAGACTGTATACCGAGCATTAGAAAGCAATTTTCGGATTTTAACTGCAAAGCATTATACCGTCAAAAATTATATAGAAAAAGATTAGTAACGCATTTAGAGAGATAAAATCAAAAATTAGATAAATAATTCTTTTGATAAATTGTATAAGAGTACTTTATATAAATATCGCATTATATGTAAAAATCTAAACAAAACATATTAAAATATATTAAAACAAAAAACTGTCTCTTTTTTGTTAGATTTTTTAATGTTTGTTTATTATATTTCGTAAACTTGTATGCATCCCTTAACACAAACATCACAGCAACGAATATGTCATCGCGTCACCGTGATTTTGAAGTTTATAATTGCTCAACCTTCATACGGCGTCGCGTGATTTGTATCAGCAGGAAGTCAAAATAATTAAGCAATTAACATGAACACCGGGTATCTTGCCGCTTGGCGATTGTTGCCGGTCATTAAATTATAGAGACGGCTAAATAATGTCAGGCGGCTTGCCTGACATTACCGCCGGGTTGGCAGTGTAGTAATAATTATACCACGTCGAATGTGTCGGCGCATATATCTCTCAAGTCACTGTTCCAACATGCGTGATCTGGCGGTCGCATAGTTTCGGAAAAAAATAAAAGATTTCAAACACGACAAACACGCGATAAAAAAAACTAATATCGTGTCATCGGTTAATTTGCATTTAATTGGGCGGAAACGTCCCTTCACCTCGTAAATCGCGAACGGGCTTTCTAACGTGTAATTTTCGGCTAAATCTTATACAAACATATCAATTATTCTCGATCGATGGTGTACCGTAATCGATTTGTAACACATTATAAATATATACAATTCAAAATACGTCAATGGCGCAATTAATTAGTGAACGACAACGAGATTATTTGCTGACGTAAATAAATGCTATTAATGTTGAAATCGGTTTCGTGTAACGCAAAATCATATCATAATAATGCAAATAAAATGCACGACTAAAAGTAAACATAGTAAACGCCTGGTATTCGCGCGAGTTTTGCTTTCCACGAATACGGAAGTACCAATACGAAAAGAAAAATATAGAGCGGCGCCACGAGCTGCAATAGTACGCGTTTGAAATGAAAGCATTAAACATCGCTTTTCTCTTTTACCCTACTTCACTACTTCATTATTTTTGTTAGCTTCTCCGCGAACAGCGGAGATTACAAGCGGGATTTAAGCTCGCGGGAATGAAAAATAGCGAACCGCAAATGTGTAAAAGTAAACGGAAATGTGTAAAGAATGTCAAATGTACATCATGTTAAAAATAGTTCAAAAAAACGTGGTTAAAATTCACACACATAAAACAATCTAAATTTTTACGCTAAAAAAATTTACATTTATGGAATCAAATATTCGTAGACACATAAAGCCGCAGGAAATCCTCTGTCTGTCTGCTGTCAACCTTTTTACTTATTTTATTAAAAGTTAAACGAAAAAGCCCGTTTTGCGTGCTACTTTATAGAAATAATTTTCCATTAAATTATTTATAATTACAAATAATATGCAATTAACAATTTTTATCATAATGTCACGAAATAGTATGCGTGTCGAATGCGCATTTTACATTCGCACGATGATGGATCATGCGTACACGACAGGCGGCTGGTAAATAACAGAGACAGTTGCTTGTGCCGTTAAGCATCGCTAAAACGAGCAAAATCGTAGCAAATACAGGATATACACGCAAATAGTCGCGTGAAAGAAAAACCCATTTGAGAACCACGCGGCGCTCGGAGATTTCTTGTCCGCAATCTCACAAGATGCTAACTGTTCTTCAACAAAGTGGGCATGTCATAGCACGCAAACAACGATCGGTCGATCTAGTAGCTATAGGCCACATTTTAACGACTTCCGGAACAAGAGAATGGTAGTGCAAATCAAACGAAATAATCGATGAATCATTCTTCAATTTATTTTTCGTGACAATTTCAATTTATTTACTTGACATACGACCTAGGTCGTTACCAAAAGCGCTGGTTAAACAGAGGTCGTTTAACTTTTGACTTCGATATACCTAAAACATCAGGAATATGAAACGAGAAGTGATATATTTTATCAAAAATAAAAGAATAAGCAACATTATGGCAAAATTTAAAAATTTCTATAAATATACACGTATATTTTTATAGAACCTTTTATAATGTTTTTTTTCTAAATTAAAAATAATCCATAATTACATACAAAAATACGTAATATATTACATCGCTGAATATTAAGCTGTATAGTCCCTTTTAAAAGATCATACAAAATATATATTGTATACTTATCTTGTTACGACAATATTAATTAAAGAAAGTCAGAATAAACTTAACTAATAAATTTCTGAAGCAAATATAAATGTAAGCAGATAGAAATGTTGACATCTCAATTATTTTGTATTAGTACTGCTTTCTTCCTCGTATTCAACACGTAAAAAGATACGTACAGTAAGATACTTGTATAGTATGAGATCAGGATATAATAAGAGAGATTTATTATTACTTTAGCCGGAGCAGATAGCGAGCATTATTCTTACGTCTTCCATAAATGGATGCACGCTCTGGAATAGCGGGAAAGTCGATCGATCACAGATACCCAATGTCGCAATTATATTAGCACGCACGCGCGTTAATTTTTTTATCAGACAGAGATATCTAGACAAGCGACGTGGAAAAGAATCCAGATCGAGCTTCCCACGAAACTATATAGAGTATAAGTCGCACAATAATTTTGCTGAATCAGCGTGCAGCGATATAAATGAAATATTGCGAACTCGAGAGCTATTATCCACAATTAACGGCCAACCGTTTAATTGACTTCCACTCGACAATTAACGATTCTTCCGCTATTTTACTATCCAATAATCGCATAGTCGGCCAAAGCAACACCCGCTAATTTGCAGGGCATAGCACCGCTATGCACAGGCATTCTCCGATGTAAATAGAGATATTATGAGCGCGACTGATAACTCATCTCGTTTAAGGTTTCAGATTTATGTCCGGAAAACCGCACGGAGACGAAAGCCGCCGTCGCCGATGATTATAATAAATGTCCTATGGGGCAAATAGTTACCAACAGGTAGCTATAACCGAAACATATGGTCTTCTAATCTCTCACGCGCGTTAATTGCGCGTTGCGAGTAACAGTAAAATCTTTAGCCGTATAATTATGAGGCTGTTTTCGCGCGGTTTCGTTAAGGTCTCCCGGGGTAAAGGCCCCGTAACGGTTTCATTCGCTTTACATGAAATAAGTCGCCGTTCACCCGATTCGCAAGACGATTAATTCGCACGCGACGGCCCGACAGCGCCGCTAATCTCATTTCTCCGCGCGATAACTTGTGCGAATTTGTTACGTACGTCGATGATACGTCGATGGTGCTGTATCAATTACTTGTGACATAAATCGCGCCAGCATGTGCGTGCTAGTTACATTATATCTAACTGTCGGCGCGATACTTCCCGTGTAACCGCATATGAACGAATGTGAACATCTAGGTACTATCATCACCATCTCTATTCGATCCGCGAATAATATTTTCCGCCACTGCTTTTTAATTGGCGCGCAAGCACATCGTTGCAAGTTGTATATGACCGGTCGCGACGACATTATCATATTACATTTCTAAAATATCGTACGTATCATTTTCATTCAACGTACATCTTCTCTCATTTCTGTTTTTCTTTTTCGTTATATCCCAGAAATTTTCAGAATATACTGGGAAAAGAGATAAAGTGTTTATATGCCCCAAATAACAGTACCAAATAGTGAGCCTTTACAGTTATTCAATGTTCTTTCTATCTTATTCACATTACGATAATTATATAAAAATAGAGAATATAACAAGCCAATTAAATAATTAAGATAATCCAGCCCCAAGTATTCGGCTAAATGTCGAGTTTTGTAACAATGGTATGTTTTTATTTTAAATATTTTACAAGGTATTGAAAATTTTAATCGATTTCTCATTGTGGAAGATATTCTTCAAAATATTTCATAAAGGAAAAACCCGACCGGACCTCGTACTTAATTCATATCATAGGTACGAGACGCGTGTTTCCTCTTTAATGTGTGCGTTCGATTGGAGAATACGTTCCGCATTCTCCGTTTCGAGATAATCAATAGCTTTGCTCGAACGTTAATAGACAGCGAAAAACATCTCTTATATATAGTTCTCGTGTTAATTCAGCCGTAACTTACAATTTACAATTAATATCTGCCACATAAAATCTATCTAATGTGTAAAAAATTGCCAATATATAAAAATTCCAATAATTTATTCGTGAAGCGTATTAAACATTTTAATTAACGAACTCAGGAAGAGATTCTCAAAAATAAAAAGATAAATTCATATAAATTCGAAGCTGCTTCATTTGAGAAATATAGTATTACGTTATTGGCAATTGTTACAACATTAAAACTAAAAATATCTTACACATAAAAAGAAAAACTTCTCCCGAGGATATCTTCAAACCTGGATAAACGGTATGTAAACAGTTTATTGTACGATTTACTGTCCGATGAAAGCTCGAACGAGTAAAACGATACCTTAAACCGCGCATTAAAAATATAATAACCAACGCGAGATAGGTTTTCATCGGAAGTATCATAAAGGGACACGGCGAGTTGGAGTCTGGATAGCAATTTTAATAGCCGCGTTTCGCGGTCGTTACGGACGGGGCGCTGCGATAAAAATTAGGATTTTACGACACGTATGCGCATTCGTGCGGACGAGAGACGGCAGATGTTCAATTTGCAGCTTCGCCACCGAGATGCATGCGATCCGCATGTGCAATGCGAGAGACGATAGAATCTCCATCGCTCTGGGCAATTCGTGCATGCGCGCGCGCGGCCCGTAGCGGGCCCTCGTAAATGCGCGCGTATAATCCGCGGGATCCGCCGCGCCGCGCCGGAGAGTGCGTGTTGCACATACGCTGCACGCGCTGCATATACGCTGCTCGTAATTCGTGCGAGCGTACGCGCGCGTAAGTGCGTAAATGCGTGCGTGCCCGTATTCGCCCCCGAAGCGGAACGACTCGTCCGCGCGAGCGACTCGAACCCGCGGTTCCAGAGCCTATCTTCGACAAGGAGAGAGGGAGAAGAGAGAGAGAGAGAGAGAGAGAGAGAGAGAGAACGCGCGATTTACGAGCCCGCCGATGGCCTTCGATCGCGATCCCGAAGATTTGTCTGAGATATTCCCGGCTCGTACTTAACTATCTATTTGCATCGCGCGTCGCGTCATGCCGCGCGAGTCCTCGCCGCACGCGTTCGCAAATGAAACGCGCCGTGATACGGATAAGAGGAAACACGATCCATTTATCAAAGCATTATAAATTGGCAACTGTAATTTATATGTTCGTTAGTATTATCTGTCAGGAAAAAAATAAAATGAATACGCGATTTATACGATTTATACGATGGAAAGGACAGCGTGACCATATTCTTCTATATGACGCTAACAAATTATTAACAAATCATGGCTCTGGGAGCTATCCAGTCGCAAGAAATCCAATCGCAAGAAATCGCCAAATAGACGACAACGCATGATACAAGAAGACAAACGAACATAATTTGCTCGATGCGATCTCCCTCTCTCTCTCTCTCTCTCTCTTATAGCAGCCTCTCCGTTTAGCCGCCCTTCCGGCGTTCCGGCGCGGATACGCGAGTTCCTTTCCTAACGAAGACGCGAAAAGGGACGGGTACCTCTTCCAGGAATAATGACGTTCGTATATTGTAACACGGCACGTCTACTTTATACACGTGGCCAATCGCATGGGGCAAGGCGCGCTTCGGAAACAATCTGTGCAACCGGGATATTCCCTGGATGAAAGAGCGCGCGGACGTGGCTGGAATACAAATGGGAATTGGAATTCAACGAATACGGGTATATACCGGGGGCACGCCGAATGGGAGCTGCTCCGCTCCGCGCTCGCCCTCGTTCGCGGCCAGTATATACCATGTACGGATTTGCGTTATCGTGCACTTACGACAGCTCGTCCGAGCGTATGTATCGCGCCCACATAGGTGGTGTGCGTATACCAGGTATATCGCACCTCGCCAATCGAGGGAGACAAAAGCGGGAGATCTACGGCCGACCGTTATTCCCATTGTCGCTTACAAGTATCGGGAACATTGCATTCGATACTTCAAAGTGTTTCCCTATCCGGTCGTCTAATTGCAAGTCTGAGGAGATTCGGATGCAATTTATCGTTGCAGGACTTTCGCCAACGAAGCGTACGGGACGAACGAAGCCGCTCGTATAAAATGGGATTGCATATACAACGAAGAACGAAACAGTTTCCGACAAAAAGCTTAATAAAACAGATTGAATTTCGCGGTACGATTCGAGTTGAACTTGGTTACAGCGTACGCTCTGCGTTTAATAAATCCAAATTTAAAAACCGAAATTGCGGACGCGATAATTTGATATGATAATTTGAGAAATTATATTAAAAATATAATATTACGATCCTCCCAATATCTAAAATTTTTTGCAGATGATCAATCGCGTTTTATTTCTTTATTCTTAATACATAATATAATATGTTTACTATATTTTTGTTTGCTAAAGTAAAAACTTGTTAATTATAGATACTTCACACGAAGTTAAAGCGTCCTAAATTTTATAGAAAAACAGCAAAACACTTCAAAACAAGTGTAATTTAAATTAATAATCTACATTAACACGCTCGTTGTGATAATTTTATACAAGTAATCACTGTATCATTTGGCAATAAATACAGAAATGATTAGAAAGCGCTGATACAACCGTTGCGTGATACTATTGCATTAATTTAATTTTGTTATAAGTATAGCTTAGGCATATATTATACCATATATTATAAATGCTTCGATCAGCTATAATATTGCAAGTTAATCACTTTTCGCATGCGTGATTTGAGAGATTTGCGGAAAAACGGGAAAAAATGTACGATCCGAGCGTGTTCATCGGCACAAATCATATGCCTATGGTTTTTCTTACATCAACATTCCTCAGCGCGTTTGCTCGTTATCCACCGAAGTGTTAGTATTTCTTTGAGAATGCTTGCGGGCTTTCGCATGTCCGCCCAGGAAAGTTTGCGGAGAGGATGAAAGAAAAAAGGAGGGTAACCGAGCACTTCCAGTGGCACGAGGAAAATTATATAGACCAGCCGGGTATTTACTAACCGTGAACACGACCGCCGCGCTCCGCGCAACGTGCACTCATTGCGGACAAATGGACGCGAAATCACCGTTATTATTGCAATTTTCCAGTCGGACCGTGATCTCGCGGCGGTAGCCGCTCCATCGACTAAGGAGAAGGGCAGACTAAATCGACCGGACCATTTTTGCGCAGTAAAACGTAGCGGAATCTGTGCTCTTTGTCCCGGCACGATATTCCGTCGATAAACGCAATGGTTACTGTGGGTAAAAGCAAGGTAGACCGATTGCTTTTGTACAAACGCGGTATATCATCAACGAATCCGCGTGACTTTCCGACGATATAATCAAGCTTCTCTCACATAAACTAAAATGGAAAATTAAGATTGCCTTCATTTTCTATAAATATTGGATATATAGATGACTAAAGAAAGAAGTGCTTTTCATGTCAAAAATTAATAAATTTCTAATAAATATCTCGATTGCATTAAATATTAGAAAACGATTCGATTTCCATGAATTTTCTGCCAATAATTGCTTGAGTGTTACGCATTTATTTATATCTGCAGATAAACGTGCTTCCTAATCGACGTGAATGATAATTATCACACATTATTCAAATTAAAATCGACGTCAATATTTATGCCACATGATCCACATTTGTACGACTAGTTTCTCAATAATTAGAAAAAGTTTGTTTCTACGTTATATGAGATTATTTTGCGAAATAATTCACCTGAAGGCACACCGCCATGTGTGAGTCTAATAAAACTAACATTCGAACGACCTACACTAAAAGAGTGAATCAATGCTTAAAATAGTAATTTCATAGCCAAAGGCATTGTTGCAAGTAATTTTTACTACATCCATAAGCTGCGCAACAGCAATTTCATAATCTCTAAATTAATAAAAAAATTAATAAAAACTAATTAATAAAAACTTTGATTATGTATAAAACAAATTTAAATATTTTTATGATCACAAATTGGTAATATGATATTAGTTGCTTTCCATTTACATTCAAGTAATCTGAGTCACTCAGTTATGTGAGTGCAGTATTTTATACTCAGGTAAGATGTCATTTTGTATTTACCTGCTTATTTTGGTGACAAAGCTATCGCATAATAATACAGATCCATAGCCTCACTTTTAATGTGAGTTTATTAGATTCATTAGAGCACATGGTCTCGATTGTGGATAAAAACTCAGTTGAATCTCACTTGCCAGCATGCAAAAAGAACGTGCATTTAACTGAGTTATGACGTCACAAGTGAGAATTATCTATTATTGTAAATCCCAAGAAAAATAAATTTGTTAGACATCTTGTAGTAAACAAGCGTATATAGTTTCCTTAGCAATTTTAAGTATACAAAAGATTTATTATTAGTTTAGTTAAAATTAAATATCAGGTTTGCTTTTACCTTTAGAAAGTTTAAAGCATCGCTGCTTTCAGTAATTGTAACGACTGAAATTATAGAGTACATCTTTCAACAGACATAAAGACTTTACTTTCAAAGTATAATTACATTTATTAGCATTATTGTAATTATTATTATTAACCAGCAATTTCATCTTTGAAAAATATTGTAGTCATATTTGCCCTCACAATTACCGCGATTGATTCCTCTTACTTCCTCTATCTTTCGTAGGTTTATAGACATAATTGATGATCATCATTAAATACAGTGAATTTATCCGCTATAGTTAATAACGCTTCCCTTCCTGCTTCCCGCCAGTATAAATATAGCGACAATCATAAAATCATTACACGATGGGAGCGACAAACCGGCAAGGAGTTTAATATCAATATTTCTAAGAAAATAATAAAGCGACGTGACGAAGTTGCTTAAGAGTCTAATCGAGCGGTAGGTAGCAGTAGGATAGGAATAAAAACGTCCGCGTTCTGGATTGCGTCACAGCGAGAGCCCCACTGAGGGATGGCTACGCGCGTACATCACGATATCACGCGTGTAAAAGGCATTGCGAGCCGTGTAATTAAGCCACGACCAGTTACGTTCGACAAGCGCAGCTTTGTAAATTACAGCCTCCATTAGCGCTCATTTCTCCCCCTTCCCCCGGCTTAATAATCGCGAGAGATCGGTGTGTAACGTGGACTCGTTACACCGTAACCGAGTGCCGTGCGCTAAACAGTTCGAAAACTTAATATTACACGGCGGATAATTAAGACTCTAATGAAAGCGGTTTGAAAGAGAGCCGAGAGAGCCACCATCACGAGGCGCTTGGCAAGGGAACGCGCAAAAAGCGTCCGTCCGAAGTACCGGTGCCGCGACAACGTTTTACATTTATCGAGATATACGCACACGGTGTGTTACACAGAGGCGAAAACCTGAATACGCTGTCCGCGTCAAAGGGAATATTAAACGCCTCCCGCTGATGATCAAAGCTACAATCTATTTTCTCATATATGATAAATGTCTATTATACTCGCGCGATCCGATAGGCGTATTTCAGTTAAACGCACGCTTTTTCTGCTCCCCGCGATCACGCCCCTGTTTAATGATACTTAATCTAGCTCCTTCATTACCATTACGGGAGCTTTACGGCGGCACGCAAGATTGATAACCAAATTGTATGTTTCGCGAAAGTATTCGCGAGTGCCATTATCCCCCTGATATACTGTCACGGTTGCCGCCACGTAACTGTGTTGCGTGCTCCGTGACACGCGTGGCAAATCGGAACCCTGGCCGGATGTTAATCGCGAGATGGTAGTCCGTTTCCCCTGCGTGATCAGCGAAACTTGCGCCATTAAGGCCGCTGGCTACCGGTTCGACAGGCGTGTAAGTCGCGACCCGTTGTAATTCACGATCGCCATCAACACGTTTCTTGCGGTTCAACCGGCGGCGGTGTTGTAAATTCGTTACTTTCCGACGGTTACCATTAAGGATCGTTATTTTATTTCACTGTTGACGCCAAAAAACGGAGTCGTTGCGTCACGCCCGGCGAAAATCGATGTCGCGGCGCGGCGTACAATCGACGCGAATAACGCATACAAAGCCTCCTCTTACAAGTGAAAATCACGTAAATCAACCGTCGACGTCGATTCGCCGTTACATATAGTGTGTTTAATAATATACTCTGCTTGGAGTGTACTCAATGCTGCATAAATGCTACAGTTCCATGTCCCACGCGAATTGACTACGAATTAGTCCACAATACCCTTTGCATACTAAATTACTATTCGCAATAAGCGTGACTGGCGCAGTTACCGTATTCAAGAAACATGATGTAGATACTGTAAAACTTTAATTAAGCAAAAACGTTTCTATACCGTAAGAGAAACTTTATTATAAATCCTTGGCGAGTTAGAACGGTCTCTCATGAGTTGAGTACGTTTTATCGAGCATTAAATGTCCTACAATGGCTTCGATTTACATCTTTTGTGGTGGAAAGAATGAACTCCGAGGGGATCTGTAATCCTATAAACTTATGAGCGTCGCTAAATACTAAATACGCCAAACGTCGTGCATTGTGTAGGTCGACGCATCCTTAATCCCGCTAGGGTCGAGAATCGCGCACCGTATAGCATTCCCCTGGAAACGGAAAAGTTCCTCCGCGAGCTCTCGCAGGAGCGCAGGCAGGCAGCGCAAGGAAATTTGTGCGCGTGTCAGGATTATGCCGTGGGCGACGCCGTGAGGCGAATATATGGCTACATGCGGCGCGACGACGTTTCGGTCCGCTGTGCACGTACGGGATCCCGCGGTTATTCAATGCAACAAGGTTGCATTACGCTGCGGGAGTCGCGTATGCCGGAATATGTGATGGGACTGCTACCTCTCTCTGCGCACCGTAGCGTCGGAATTAACGTTATTATATATTTCGTCGGTCAAGAAGCGAGATTTCATTCTCTCTTTCTCTCGCTCTCTTTCTCTTCTTTGCGTCTCCAGCACAGAGAACTATCGCACTTTGTGTTTCGGTCATAGATTCTTAACTACTAAACATAGGCTTAATCTTCGCGCGACCAAAACCGCGGCAATAAAAAGCTCTATTTACGGACAGCATTCTAACTGACAATCAAATGATCCTGGTCGCGTCGCGTCGTTCCGACTGAACGAGCATAGAATGGGAATATCACCATCATGATGTACAGAAGAGGAGGTGCGCCGAGCCCGTGACGAAGTTATCGCCCGCGTCAAGTATACACCTTGCAACTTTACTCTCGCATCCGATGCCGAGAGATTCGCGCGAGTCGGATAACAGGGCGGTATTTCATCCCGCGCCGAGACATTCATGTGCGTAACCGTGCTCTTTATTCGCCAGACGCGACCGGACTAAGTGCTCGGCAGAGAGCGCGATATCTACTCGTATAGGTATTATTCAAGCGGAGACGCGTAACGACCGCAATTCCGCGGCTGAGCGTAAAATCGCGAAACTCTGTTCGGCCGCGTTCCGTTCTGCTGCAATATCTTCTTTGAGATATCAAGAGATCTCTTCGGTCTCTGCAAACCTCTCCAAGGCCGGAACTGATCCTTTGGACTTGGTGAAATTCGAAAGAGACTCCACTGAGCGTTACTACTTACATAACAATAAAAAGCGAGAGAAAGACTTAAAAATAAAGTAAATCCTTAAACTGAAAAACTCGTTTGTTAACTTTTACTACATTTGTTTCAATTAACAGTAAGTTTCTTGTGTCCATTGCTATACCAATGCAGATTAACTTTAATCTCGGTTCTAATTCTTAGAATCTTAGAACTAGAAAAAAATAAAAAGTCAGTTAAACCGATATTAAAATTAATCTACATTGGTAGAAATTAACATAAGTCGCTAAAAACGTAATTTATATTTAATCGTTACAAAAAAAATCCAAGTGTGCTAACTAAAATTATTATCGCTAATGTGTTTACTAACTTAAGATTTATCGTTAACAACTGCATCGTTGCAACGCTGATGAGCATATATAACCGCTATGTGTAGAGTGTGGAGAGAATTAATTGCATTTACTATTCGAGAACTATCATCAGAAAGCAACTTCTATTTTTCACAACGCGCTCAGCAAGCGGCAACACCAATCTCACGATCCGTCCTTCGATAGCGCGATGCGGAAAAGTGATTTTTATTGAATCGACCCCACTTAGACACAGCAATCTCGTTGAAAGAGAAGAGTGTATCGCGCTGCACGTGCATGTACGCGAGTGCATTACCAACCGACGTGAAATTGAGAGAAAATGAGATCGATCACTCTCCCTTGATAAAGGATGAAGCGCCCATCCCGCGAGCCTTTGAGATTGTTCACCGTAGAATGATAGAGCTTTAACGATGATTCCGCGTAATATTACCTCACCCCGTAGTTCCGCGGACGGTAAATGATCCTCCGCCAGAGCGAAATTACACGGCCGGAGAGACTACGAAGGATCTATTGTGAACTGCTTGTCGCTATTCGCTGGCCCGCGGAGAAATTCCGTCCGAGCAGCGAAGCGCTCTCGCGATGCTGCCGCGCCGCGCCGTCCCGTCTTCTGCAAGTTTTCCACTCACGACTCCGTTCTTTTTATCTCCTGACGAGAGTGCAATTTTCGCGATCCAGCCAAACGACCCAAATACGTACGCCACAATTTTCGTGCTTGAGAAATCAGCGCGACGTCGACATCCCGACGTCGCCACGCCGCGACTTGGCTTGTGTCCACAGAAATAAAATTCAGCGACATCAGTTTACATTAATCGAATACGTCACTCCTTTCCGTTTCGTACATATCTCCTGCTGCTGTTATTCCTGTTTTTATTAGAAATGTACATTTTTCATATGTGTCTCGTTTTATTAGAATAAATAGAGAATCTTAATAAAAGGATAAATTTAGATAACATAATTCTGTCTACAAATACATTACTAAATTATATTACTAAATTACGTTATTAAATTACTGGTAATTTTAAACAATATCTAATATATTCATGCACGAATTAACCAAAACAATATTTCTTATAAAAATTGATGAAAATTCAATAAATTAGCTAAAACAGAAATTATACTAATCAATTATTGAATTAATAGAGTAATTCTTATTTAATAAAAAATATTTTCTTAAAATTCTTCAACACTGAATTCCTTAAGAAAAACGTTTAACCATATGCATTTATTTAAGTATTTATAAACCGGTTGTTAAATGCGCGTGAGCATTATGAAATACATATACTGGCGAGCCTGAAAAAAAAAAAAACATATTTGTTTTAATGCGAATTATGCGATACGCATTATGTGTAAACCGAATTTATACAGAGAAAGTGAAAGGACGTGGGAAACGCGCAACGGGGGAACAGCATGAGAAAGCGAAAGAAGGGTCGTGTACGCGACGCCGATAAGAATTTTGTCTCTGGCCTTTCGACCTTTTCACACGACGCCACATACGTTGGACGTAATGTGTTTCGGACGTGGGCGATTTGAGGCAGACGCAAGATAATGAGTTCCTGGACTGTGGGATATTGGCATGCGACTTATAAGGGATGAGAGGTAGTAGGCGCAAGATCGATGCATCCGCGCCGCGCGCGGGGATAGACGAACCCCGCGGACCCCGCGCGCCCGCTCGGCTATTATTCGTAAGTCGTGATCCGGGGGTCAGACTCCCGCTGACTGCAGGATGCTCCTCTCTATTACTCCGGGGCCCCGACATCAGGGGGATACGATCGAGAGACGGCAATAACGCATTTTGAGGAAGCACCCTTGCCCTCTATCATTCCCGCGGCGATCGGCCGTCCGCGACGCGACGTAGGAACGGACGTAATGATGCTCGTCTACGTATATCGCGCTAATGTAACGGTACGCCGCGCCGTCATCATTCAGGATTTGTATTCGTCTAGTTGCCGCATGGAATCCATACATCTCATGCAAATGGTAATACGAAAGCCAAAGGGGCACTTGCAAATTGTTATCGTGACATGCAAGCACCAAGTGGAACGCGATACTTGGAATTCAATTTAACGAAAAGTTTCAGATATGATAATAAGACGTAATGTTTTCTTCTTTCTCCACTTCTCGCCTTCACGGTTGACTCGTCTTTTCTTGATAATTTATATCGGAATTCCTATCCGTCGCGACGGTTCATTTTAATATTAAACGTTTCGATGTGTAACAATTGAAACAAAGACCAATTTCAATTAAAATTAAAAAGTTATCTGCGGATTGACAATGTAACTTAAATAATGTATAATTCTAAATTTAATATCTCGCTCTTACAAAATGTACGATTAAAAATAAATGTGTACGCGCACGTTTACAAGGTATAGATAAAAATAAGTGTGTACGTGTACGTTTACAAGGTGTAGTTAGCATACTAATGCGCAGTCACAAAGAACATATCGCTACGCACACTCGCAGTGAAACACCATCATTTACAATCAATTGTGCGATTATGCGTGTAATTTATTCTCGGCGTAACTTCAGACTATAGCGTGTCAATTGCATTCAATATCTCGACCCGGGCGTCGCTTTAAATTGAATATCGAAGCAACAGGAGGAACACCGCGGCGTTTAGCTTAACGACGAGTTTATTGCCGGGTCAGGTCGCGCTGGAAACGCATTCGCACACACGGCCGCGTTAAATGGCAGATCCTTTTACGCGCGTATGACGGTGCGATAAGCGGTAACGACTCGTCAGCTATTTTTACGGACGATCGACGGGTTTCGGATTTTACTGCATGTGCGCAGCGGCCGCGGCACGGCGCGGCGCCGCCGTTTTCACGCGGCAGGGCAAGCTGTAAACCCTTCGTCCTGAGAAGTACGAAGTAATTCCACAGCCGAACCCACCTACCTGGCGACCCAGCTACCTACCTACGCGCTGCTCGGGCGCCGCGATGCGCTGCGGGACACAACACACACGTGCACGGCGGCGTTCTCGCGGCGCTATCCCGCCGACTGAATGCCTCCGCACGGCCTCGTAACTCCGCGCACTCCCGGTACACTTTATCTCCGGTTATCTTCGCCGGCGAAGAATCGTAAATTCGAACTCGAAGGCGAAGTTCTCGCGCACTCCTCGCACAGTACCACCGCCTGCCCGACATGATTTACACGAAGCGTTCTCGCGTCGCACCTTGAGGAAGGCGCAAACCGCATCGCCGCGCGCGTCTATCGACCGTGACTTTTTCCGCGCCACTCGCATCTCGTTTGCATCGGATCGAAAATAGCGAATCTGGAACGGTTTAAGTAGGAAAATAGTAAAACCGATAAACCGTCAACTTTTCACTGCAAAAAACATTTTAGAAAAGAGAAATATATTTTAGATATACATATATATATTTTTTATATATTTAATATTTAAATTTCGTTACACTTATTGTTATATTTATATAATAGTAATTATGTGTGTGACCCTCCACGCGAATTATTATATTTAAAGAGGCGCTGATATATCAAACAATGTATCAAACAAATTAATTATGTTAATAATCCTCATAATAATATATCCGTACTAATTTTACTCAGTACTTTTTACTTGACAATTATTTTAAGTCACTAATTTAAAGAAATAGAAATATGTAAAACGCATCTATGTATAGTAATTTATATTTACATTAATATGATATTTTTTATAATGAATTCAAAGTGATATACGATTATTCCAAGAGTGTCGCTTCGAAACATCTTAACCATGTATCGTGCTCTGTGACAGCTTTTGGATTTTGTCTCTTCTAAACGAAGTCATTGACATGGCGACACATGCGAAGGCGTTTATCTCACGGCATTACCTTTTATGTCCGCTGGTAAACTTGTCCAGGCGTACGTAACCACCTACGTGCTTCGTCACTCGCTTCCGATCACGGTGTTTTTGCCTGAGCGCGAATTGAGTTACCCCACGATTATCGCGTACGGATAATATTCCGCATGCGTGTATCCGCTTAATTTCCGGTCTAAACGATAAAACGACATCGTCGCGTTCGCAAATGAGCGGATTAAAGAAGCAAATCGTCGTAGAAGCGGGAAAGGAAGACGAAGGAACGGAATGGGAAGATCAATCTCCTGATTTGTGAAGATCGGGGAAAAAGAGAAGTGAGAGTCGGAGATAACGTCCGCGGTGAATAGTTTGTTATCGACGCACTTGCCACCGCGACCGTAAAGAGCGATTTATATTCAGATCGCGCGGAAAAATAACATAAATTAATATTTTAAATGCCGCGGAGTAAGCAAGTCCACAGTTAATCGCCGCGTAACCGATAATCAAGTAATAACGAGCACTCAACTAATGACATTGAATCAGATGGATCATTAATATCCTCGTGTCACGCGAAAATTGCTAATTACAAGAAACAGTAATTAAGTGGTCAATTATGGTACAAAATCTAAATTATGGAACAAAATCTTTGTAAATATCGGTATACGAGTATGCGTATGTTCTAAATCTCTATTTTATTTTTCCTGAATACTTGCCGTGATAAGAATACTTTATTTATTTAAAAATGTCATGATATTAAATAAAGTTAATAGATTAATTTGCAAGAAGGTTACTTTGGTTATAGTGAAATTTTATTCTTGTACAGAAAAGTCGTTAAAAATAACCGAACTTTTACTACTTCTGTTAGTGATATTGGTTTTTACTATTCAGTACGGATATTTGTTAATAATGTTAATCACACACGTAACATTAATCCACACGTTGCTGATATTTAATCGAATAAAAATACCAATACTTTCTTGTTCAAGAACAAGCCGGCCATTTTTAGCCCGAATAAGACAACAAGTCGATAAAGTGTCGTTTCCTTTGCGCTGAAACGCGGATGAAAAACGCTGTCAAGAGACGACAGCGGCCTCGCGTATATTACGATTAGCTTTGCAAATATTGTTCCACGATCGGCGCCGCGCAAGAGTCGCTCGCTCGTGGATATCTTTTTCTCGGGTCTGACGCGTCGTTTCCGCGAACGAGGAGTTAAAAGAATGTCGCGGCCGAGGCCCCCGTCGCGGTCGCTCGCTTTCGCATTAACGCCGTTTCAGTTGGTAAAAAGAGGAGAATCTCGCGCCGGGAAAGATCGCGCTCGCGCATCGCCGCCTTGCATCGCCGTTAAAAGCATTTATTGACGTGAAAGCATTCGGTTGTGGATTGCACTTGCAGAGCTGTGGATGGCGCCGAGGACGAGGACGACTGGCGCTCTGGCTGACTCGAGAAGTAGGTCCGGCCGCGCGCTTATCGGGGGAAACGGACCTGCTCTCGTTATTTTTGCGCGTCTCCGATCTCACGCGCACCTGTTTCGATCGGGTATCGACCGGATATACCTACTACAAACTTGGTCGTGCCGCTGCGCGATTTCTCGTTATCGTATGCTCGCGACATGACATCCTACATTATCTATAGCCATCGAATTTACACATTAGATGTTTCAAAGTGAAAATAAAAGGCAAAAACTTCTTGCTAAAGAGAAATATTGACCACTGAAAGACCGTGTCACTTTAAAAGACTAATGTCTATTTCTACCAATGCGGATTAACTTTAATCTTGATTTAATTTGCTTTTTATCCTTTTCTAGTTTTAAGAATTAGAAAAAAATAAAAGTAGGTTAAATTGAGAGTTAATCCGCATTGATAAAAATGGACATTAGATGTCAACATATCTTCAGTTTTATTTTCTAATAATGATCGATTTCACACTCTCTCGCACTTAGAAAAATGACAGGAAAAAATACTGAAAATTTGGATCTGCTCAAAAATAAAACTAAAATTAATATTTTATATGCTTTGTATAAATACTTAATTGTCATCAAGTATATTTCTATATATCGCATTGCTTATAAACGCTACAAATATCTTTGTTGCATAAGTGCATCGAAATATGCAGACATATAAATTTTTTGTTACGTTCTTGCACAATGGAATTATAAAATTTTACTTCTATCTTATAATAATTTTTCTCATAATAATTCCCTAATTATTATTTGCTTTAGTTTGCCATAGCGAGGCAATTCTGCTTTATACAGGATGTGTTATACCATAAAAAATACTGTTATTATAATTTACTATAATTAACGTTATCGGGAGGACGACGGCTGTCGTCCTGCGGCTGGTTTTGCATAGTTTTATCTAATGACGTGCAGATTGGCCAACGGGGCATTAATACACCCAGCTTATACCTTCCAGTCACTTCCCTACTACGATTTCCTGTCTTAGATCGCAATTTGCAATTCAGGAATTCCTATCTATAGTTTATGAAACACACGTGCATCATATGATATAACATATAACAGCATGCGGTGTCGATCGCCTTTACGACTCGCCCGAAGTCGTTCTTTAACTTCAAAAGACATGGCTGTATTATATAAACTAAGTTTAAAACTATGCATAACTATAAAACTAGCAAAACTTAAAATTATGCAAAACTATGTAAATGAACTTGAGATTACATTTATAATAAAAATCTAAATGTATAAAATATAAAAAAGTAAAAAGAAATAAAACAAACTATAAATTTACATAGAATAAATAGAATTTACACAGAATATTCAGAATAATTCGCGTACTTCCTCGTTGCGTATAAAACAGCAAACAATTATGGTAATATAAATTCAAAGATAATAATTTCTATATGTAAATATAATTTTTGTGATAAACTTGGAATTTGAGGCACATTTTGCTGGTAAACAAAAAGTTGTAAGTCCGGTAAGTGAAAAGGCGAGATGCATATTACGGAATATATTATTAAAGATTATCACGTAACGATTTTATGATGAGTAAGATTGTAATTAAGATGGTTTTTATTGGACACTCAAACGGGAGTTTCTAGGATATACGTATAATATAATCCTTTTAAAGATTTAACGAGATTGCCAGAGAAAAAAACACTTTTATGGGCACGTATCTCGCACGCGTATGTAGATTGCTCAAGTGATTTGGGCATCGCAGCGGCTATTCTCAAAGAACAACTAGAGGGTAGAGAGAGCATATAAACTTGATAACGTATCACCAATGAAGTGGACAATGCGCTTTTCGAATCGACCTATCGTTCTCAATACAACGATCGATCCGGCGATCCGGAGTTGCGCGCGATACCATATATCAATGCGTCGTGAAATATTTTGCGGCGAGTAGGTCGATCGGTCTGTCAGATAGTCGTATCCGAGGGGGGAAAAAAATCGACGGCAACAATCCGGGGGACGTTTTCTTCAATACATCGTTTCTCTCTCACGTAGTAAAGAGAACGACAGGACAGACCCGGATGGACCGTGTCGCGGATGGCGCGGCGACGCGACGTCACGGCGGAGGTAAGAACGTAGATTACACCAAACGTGCTATCCATATTAATAAACTAGTTTTTGCTGACACTCGCTGTCACGGTCTCGTACGCTTATTACCATGGAGAAGATCGTCGACTACTGAAATACCGCCGTTAATCCGCGTTGCAGCTGGCGCGTCGCCGACGCCATCGCCGTCGCCGTTGCAGACATCGCGGCAGAGGCGGCCGGACTAATTAGATGCCACGGAGGTTACCAAGGTCGCAGACGTGTCGCGCTCTTCCTTTTTGGTCAGTAGCGGTTCGCTGTCGTCGGTTGGGAGAAAAAACGATAATGATAAAGTCGAGATTATTATTAATCACTATGATTAAACTATTTTCGCCGGCAGCGACGCCACGGTTGGCCAAAGATTGAGACGGAATTCTGAGGAAAAGGGGACAGAACGTATAAAGAAGCATGATAAATCACTGATTAAATCTTTTTTAGATCTGCGAGGTATATGTAATCCTAACCGCGATTATATCCTTTGATTGGGAAGAGATTTATGTGTTTGAAAATTGAAAAAGCAGTATAATTATTGTAAATTTGGATTGCCCATACGGAACAGTACTGAGATAATCTGATGGTTGTATAATTTAATAATATAATAATTAAATTTTTATTTGCGCCACAGAATATTTCTGTGTAATTGTTGCAATTTTTTTATTTCATATCATGTTTCAAATTAATATCATTACGCATATATGCACTTTATGACTAAATAAATATATGTTGTCAATTATTTTGTCAATTTTCCTTCGTGCTACCTAATTTAGATTTAAAAAAAGCAAGATTAAAGTAGGAAACTTTTTCCGAGGTACGCGTTATAAATCCACTTTATTTTATTGCGTTCCCGTTCTCTTCCTATATTTCCCTCAATATATTTGATTAGTTCTAACATTCGTCCTAAATTCATCAGTGATCCAGTTTCCGATGTACACACATATATTACGTCCACCGTAACCACAGCCTTATCGATCACGCGTGGGAACAGTATTTCGAGGAAATTCAATTACATGAACGGAAAGTTTTACTAATGTTAGTCGAAGCGAACCATTCGCTAGAATCTCTCGTTTGGCCGTGTACGTTTATACAGAATAATGTTGGATGTACGTTATTTCACGCTTTCGTCGACAATAAAAGCCCCGATTAACAATCCTTATTTTATCACTCAGCGCAAGAAGGAAGACCAGCCGCAAAATTAATTCAAAATTGACAAACGTGCGACAATGGTTCGTTCTAGCTTCGATAAGAGATACGAGAGATTCTGCGAGGGTGACTCTCTCTCTCTCTCTCTCTCGGGTATGCGGGCAAACAGGTATACAGGCACGCACAGCACGTCCGCCGTGGCAGTTATCAGTACTCGTCTCGTCCCGAGGAGCAGTTAAGTACGCACGAGTCTTGTTACAACGCGGACCGTTGTACCAGATAGCCATCGCCGCAGTTATCCCGTCTACGTCGGACTTTCCGTTTACCTTGAGGAATTCGCGGCCGGCATTAATCTCAATTAGCGGCAAATCGTCCGGCATTGACGCGGTGGCCGCGGCGGCGATGGCTATCGAAGCGAGAAGATCCACCAAATCGATTTCAATTTCTTAACCCGCCACACTATACGCCGTGCCATGAAAGGTCTAGTACGCGCCAAGTGGAATATCGTGTTCCCGATTTTTGCTCCTCACATTGAGTCTGCGTCACCGTATTCCCGGGACAGATATATTTTGTCCATTTTACAGTTATCCGCCTACGCTGCCTGCCTAGATTTCTCGATCGATCGACAGTCTTTTACAAACAATCCTCCGTTTCACTCTAGCTACCCTTTACTACTTCTCTATCTACTATTTTGTTATCTTTTTAATGTTTTCCCTATTTTTCTTACAATACACTAGAAATCCAAAATCTTTATCTATTATCTTTATCCTAAAGTTAGTTTACATTCTTGCACACTTGCAGTAATTAATTTTGCAGTAGGGGAGAGTGGGGTAACTGCGAACACGGGGTAAACGATACTATTGTAGTATATTAGAGTAGTGATATTCTCCCACTTCTCGTACTCGTACCACTGAGCGTATATCGGACTATCGCTGGATGCGAGAAGTTGGAGAATATCACTACTCTAATGTACTACAATAGTATCGTTTACCCCGTGTTCGCAGTTACCTCACTCTCCCCTTAAATAATTATGCTCGTGACTTTTTTAATTTGATGTTAGAAATTAAATTTTGTCGTTGCTCTTTATTCCTAATATTATGAATTAGAAAAAGTTAATAATTAAAGGATAGTCTTTGACATTGTAATCTTGAATTTTTACTCAAACTAAGCTTTAGAAGTTCACAAGTCTTTGAACTTTAAAAACGAGAAAAGTCGTAAGAGATTCTTTCATCTTATACGTGTATGTAATATGTATACATAAATTTTTAATCAATTACTTTTAATCAATAAAATGCAACTTGAATTAGTCAGATAAAATAAGCAGATAAAAAATATTTTAAAAACGAAAGACATACATTAAAATTACTGTGATGTGAGCTTTATTTTTTCGATATTGGGATGTACGAATAAAAATCACCCCACACACACAGACGACCGTTCCTGGGTTAAAAAAGTTTAGGTGCTGCTCTTTCTCTCTCTAATTTTTTTCGTTAAATATAAAATCCAGGGCGAAAGTAAACTTCAAAGTAATTCGTTAAACTAATCTTTACTTTAAAATTCATCTCCGACTTCAGAAATAGAATTTAAAAAAAATTAATTTATTCTTGTAAAAAAATACAACAGCATGTGCGTAGTTCACTATTCTTGTTTGCACACTTTTTATCTGCTTATAAAATTTATTGATATTAAATTTAATAAAACAATAAATTATTAGTATATTTGATAAAACTGGTATTGATAATCAATATCCTAAAAATATAAAAATGAGCAAAAATAGGAAATAAAAGAAAACAAAGACAAATTCGTCAAGCGAACCCTACTAAGAGATAAGATTTATATTCGAGAGCTACATCATTAGAGATGCTCTCTAGAGAACAAGACCATGCTTTCAAAACAGTGATCAGTTTCATGGTACCTTTGGTCTTGGAATGGCCTGTCCAAGGTTCGCATATATGTCGATTACAAAGCGAATGTACATCGGAAATGCATTAGCAAACCGATGCCGGCTATTGACTTTTACTTCTACTTTTCTTCAACTATTTATTGAACTATCGCTCACAAAAGCGCGTGTATGTGTGTGTGTGTGTTACCGCAGTGTATCGAGCTTGAGTCTATGGGTTTCCTAAACCTGTGTCTGTGTGGATCAGTCACTCCTGCGGGAATTTAGATAGTCATTGAATTTCAGGTTTACTATAAAATATCTTTCAATAAAAACGGACCAATCTCTAAAGATCCTATATAGTACATTCGCCGATATACTATATATAATTAACAATTCTACACACATCACACATTTTTAACTTTTTAAAAGAGATTAATTTTTAAAAATAAATATAATTTTGTTAAATTAAAATATCAAATTTTGCTTCATTACTAATCCTTTCAAAATTTTAACGGTTTTACAATTAGTATATCCCTACTGACTGTAGTATCTCTTCCTAGCAGTCCTAGTGTTCCTGTATGCTTAGTAATCCAAGCAACCCTATCCCATTATTTAACATAAATTCCTATTTTCTCTTAAATTTTAATTCGTTAGTATTTGCGCAAAACCTCATATCCTTAGCAAACACATTGATTATAATCGTACGGCGTGCGACCTACTTGCTAGTTAATCCAGCGAAATTTCTGACCCGTGACCTTCTTAAAGGGTCCTTCTTACTGGCTAATCCAGCAGAATCTCTAATCCGCAAGTTATTTTCTTTAATTATTTTTTAAACATCATTAAACTAAAACAATCAGAATAAATGGAAAAGAATAATTTTGCACAAATGAAAAATAATATTATATAAATCAGGCTTATATAAATTATCAGGCTTACTCTTTAGATTGTACTTGGATATAACACTCGGAAAAAATATTCGCTGTTAATTACGACTATGCGCAAACTAATTATCGATACAAGTCTCTTATACAACATTGTACAGCACTTTCGTTTGTGAAGCCCATGATAAGATATCCGACTTGGTCAGACGAGTCTGCATTTCGAGACGACAAGTAAATCAGAATACACGATGACTTCGAGCAAGAGTTAAGCCCCAATCGAAAAAAGACAGAATAGATCGATGAATTCAATCGTTGCTGATTTTTGCTCCGTACAAAAATCACATTAATCTCGACTACTTGGCAACAATTCACATGAGACACTAGACTCACTAGAGTGCGGCTAGATGATATCATGAAGCAGGGTAGACTAAATAAGAGAAAAATATATATGGCTGATGTTTAACAATCTGGGAAATCTAGATAATAGGAGATAATTTCTCGTCCCGCATAAAATCGATGCCAAGCTCTGGTTCAGTCGACATAAGTAGGTGCGATTCATACGAGCTCAAGGATGGTGCCAAGGATGGTGAATGATAAAGCTGATAGACGTGACGAGAAAAAAAATAATTCCCTTGATCAAATTCTTACCGATTGAGGCCGAATTGTCTGTCGGAGACAGAGCGTGTTCTCAATCAGCCGATTTACCAGCAACTTACTAAATTTGCATAAAGCGTGCAAACATGCATATTACGCATGCACGAAGTTTATGCGGTCAGTATCATCTCGTGCCGCAATGCACTTGCCGTGCAAAGAACATTGTCCAGCAAATGTCTCAGTGAGATTTCACGCTGTCATATGTTGAAAGTGCAATTATCGACACGAATGAGAATACAGATCCAAACGGACCTTAAAAGCAGTCCTGTAGTCTGATTGCTTGCGCGGCACTCCCGAATACGATGTGCAATGCAATGAATCGTCTGCGGTTCGTTTATTCAACTTGACGGCAATTTGTCGACGAAAACCGATGCGCTATTCTCTGGATGGGCGCAATAAACCACATAAAAACCTTTGAACGATTCATGGCAATGCTGTGTTTTGTGCAATAGGTACTGTTAGCTTCCCCGTCATTGGATTTTCAAACCCTCAGAGTACTGAGCCACCACCACCTCGTCAAGGTCGTACCCATTGGGGGGTCATCGTCAGCAAAAAGTTATGCGATATCTCTATACACTTCAAATAAACGAGTATAGAGATCTGTATGCTAACCTACATGTCGTCGGTACCAAATATTTAACGTAATAAATTAATTGATAAATATTTTATTTAATGCATCAAGAATTAATAATTAATGAGCGATTGATATATTATGGCTCGTTACTTGAATCACTAATTAATTCTGTGATTCGTGTATATTCTCACTCTGAAATTGATTAACAAATTACATTTAGGTAAACGAGAAATTCACACACACACACACACAAAGCGCGATATAAAATTGATTCTAATCAATATATCCGCAAAGAATTAACAATCGTGCATAAATCCCGCAATTAAACAATAATTTATAATTCCTATCTATAGTCCCTGTTTAATACAAAAAAAGTCGCGCAGAAAATCGTTTCGCTAAATAACTAGTATCAAATAATTAATTAATTAATCACAAGAAATTATTAAATCAATAATTGTCCATTGGAAATGATCATGTTTCATTGAGTGATAATAATGCAAGCAGTAATATGTTACCTGCCGGATCGAGTCTCGTCATCCTGAATGTAATGTAACTTTGAGTGTCATTAGCACGCTGTATGATGTCAAAATAGACGCCAAACATACGTCAAGACCAGCCTTGAGATGAAATATTAAACGCTTCATAAAATAATTTTTTAAATATATTCTATTCTTTTTTACGCGTACACAGTGTACACCGTGTATACATGTAGTACACGGTAGTACACAGGGCGTGGCGATCAGTTTTTTTTTTATTTTGCCTTATATACATATAGCAGACTGTTTATTGCTTTATTTATATATTGTATCTAGTATGCTCTCAAACTCATAATTAGTTCTAAAAAGTTTCTAAGAGCCTTAATAATCATCTATGTTTAGCTTGTATTAATAAAAAATATTGTAATATATCGTTTTAATCATATTATTTATATAAAACTATTTAACTTGTTTTATATTTTTCTATGTTTATATATTCTATATAAACTATATATTCTATATATTCTATTTGTTTTGTAGCACTCTCTGTACTCTTTTTAAAATTATTAATTATTTAAATAAATTTTCTTGTTTTATTTTGTACTGCATTTTGTAGAAATGACGTTGTCTCTTCATTTTAATAACAATATATTTTTTAATCTTAAACTTATTATAAATCATACGTTTTTAACGTCATGTAATAAATGCGCTGATGTAAGTCACCGGTGGTACACGTGGTCTGAATTTAAAGCAAAAATGGTGGGCACGGGACGTGTTAAAAGAAAAAAGAGAAACTTTTGACTTCAAAGAGATCTTTTTAATTTTTCAACCTGCACTATTTGCACACAATGCATTATTTTAAATTCTTATAAAAGAATGAGTAATTGCGTATAAAAATTGTCAAACGTCATTACATTTTGAAAGTATATACATTTTAAGTATTATTTGTTATGCGTCCAAAATAAGATATTGAAGATAAATACTTCAAAGTGCCAAACTAAGGGTAGCAATCATTGCGGTTTATATTGCATCGAATATATGCGCAAACCAAGTATAATGAATAACATCAATTGCATGCTTATTTAAAATTTAAAAACTGTTTTATAATTATATATATATTTAAACATATATTAAATATTATAACCATGTTATTTTGCAGGAAAAAATGCAGACAAACATGCAGACAAGAAGAAAATGTTATACAATTTAACATAAATAGAAGACGGATCGAGTACGTCATACATTTAAGAGAACATGAGTGTCATTGGTGATAGCAAGATGTTGCATTCCTGCACTCTTAAGCACGCGATGACTTGGAAAACCGCCACAAACTCATTTTTATCTGCAATAAATTACTAGATTTCGATTGGAACATAAAATTTATCTTCAATAAAGGACAATATATTTATCAAATTAATCAACATTGTCGTCATAAAAGATTGACAAGTGTTATGGATGCTATTAGTATCAGAGCTAGAGTCTGTTATACAGAATCATAATGGAACTATCAAAATGCATGAGTTGTGGAATTATTTATGAGTTTTGTTCTTTCTATGATATTAATCCTTAATATCTAACCGTGTACCAGCTCATCCTTTTTAGTATCCTTTTTAGTATCTTCTTGTTCCAGACAAATTTCGAGTATTGAGTAATTAATCTGACATAGATTACGATTATTTTAGAGAAAAAATTTTTAAACAGAAAAATTGTAATGGTATTGGTTTTATCGCCAAGAAGTCGTATTATACATCGTATTATAATTCATTAAACTATTGAAAAATGTTTTATGTAAATCCCCTACCAAAAACGCAACTAAAAGAGAAGTAAAAAGGTTTTATTATAGTAAGAAGATTTGCATGCGACGTTTTACTTTAACATCTATTTTTTCCCGTGTCAACGGACTTATAAAATCGCAAGCATGCCTATACGGATGATTACGCTAAGAGCCTTCGAGAACAATGCTGGAGTGTATCGTACTTCTTGCTTCATGGTACCGTACAATTGCCAGCTGCCTTGACAGACGAGATTGATGTAACCACCTATGACAGTCGGCTAGCGTATAAGCTGCCCACTTCTTCGCCCACTTCTTCGACACTCGACCTCCTTCCTTTCATCTTTTGTATTTGCTCACTCATTTATCAAGAACACTTTAAATATCATTATAAGTTACGGCATCATTGCGCCGTAAATTATTCGAAACACTTGAGAAATTAATTGACCGTTTAAAAGAAATGTTCTTCATTCAACTCTGTATATCAGGACACGTTAAATAAATAATTCAACTGCGATTTTTGCGAACTTGCGAACAAACGATGTGTGTAATAATAAAGAATAACGGGAAATAAAGGAACATTTAGCAAAGGAGGATTAAAATTCTAAAGGTTTACCTGCGAGGTCACCGATTTCACGTTCGACGAGCGGTACTTGCGCAAACATAGTCGGTCTAACATACCAATGAGCTACATAAACGTGTAACGTTGTAGAGCAAGTTTTCGCGTATGTGTCCTGAGACCGTGAAGCGCTGCTTCCTTAACATTCGTGTCCGCGCTAGCGCTCGGGACATTTAACTGTTTCTCGTTAAAATTAGCGGAAACAGCATCGTAAAACCTTAAGCCTCGTCGAGATCCCGTTTTCGTCATGGGGCGCGGAGCACCCGACAAACAACGACGAGTAAATTGTCACGGTCACGGGACGGGCAATATGGATAAAGAGAGAACCGTCGCCGCGACGCGTAAAGTTCCTACGACGCTAGCGAGCCTGCTTAACGACGCTGCGACAAGCGATGGCAGGGTTAACGGTCTTTATTATTATTCCCGCCTAGTTACATCGGCTACTGCGGAAAATTATTAGCTACACCCCTGTAATTTACGTGCGCGTAATTATAACGTCCAGGAATCGAGGAGGTAATCCGTGACTGAAATTGAAAATGTACAGGGATAAAAAACTCTCTCTCTCTCTCTCTCTCTCTCTAGTACAAAGATATAAAAATTCCAAGAAAAATAATTAAACACTTTTGTATATACCTAAACGTTGAAGTAACATAAAACATTTGTGACATTTTGACACCCAAATAAAAAATCTGCAAAAGAATGTGAATCACTGAGAGACGCAGCAATATTATCGCTCGAGAAATATTTTCACGATGCTCCGTCTGACATCGTCTTGATCAAAGGAGACGGTTGTCGCTTCAAATATTGTCACGATGCTGGCGCGTCCTTTACATCTCAAGGCTGCTAAATTAAAATCGCCGGCGGCAGCTGCAAAATAAGAGTAACAATAATAACGATAATAATAATGCGACGTCTTGTTTATTACCATCTATCCGGCCGGCGCGGCGGCGGCCGCTCGAGTGCCTCGAGTCCTCGAGAGCCCGCTCGAAGTCGCGACATACACATTTCGCAAGACACGACTCCACTGATTACCGGTGGGGAATATCCGCATATCATCGAGCGGACGACGACGTCCTCCGTATTTACGAAGTATCGTACACGATACGCCGCCACTCGATTTACCTATACAGACCGAACGACACGCACGTCGTCATCCTTCGCGCTGCGTAGGACGCGCGAGCCGGTTAATTGAGTAATGAAACGCCCGCGTGCGCATGGCGTATACGGCATATAGCCGTGAGCCGGATCATCGGTTCGTTCCGAGTGGCGGCCGAGGGCCATAGGACAGCCCGCGAGAAGAAACGAGCGGATTGCGCATCATGCATCGATTTAAGCGCGACCGGACGGATTCAATAACTCTCCCGGTCTGTGAAACGGCCGAGCCCGTTCCAAGGCATTCCGGTTAAACGTGCGTGGCAACCGATATTTACCCGTCTCATTATCGGCGGAATTTACGTTACGATGCATATGCACGACTTTTTCCGCGACTTTCTCGCCGTCCGTTAGAACGCGGACGAGCGTCTGATCAATTATGGAAATTATTCGGACGGGCTACCAGTTGCGTATCTCTTCTATCTAGCGAAAACAAGCCTCTCCTGCCTCTTTAATGAGCTGCATAAATGTACCGCGAATTTTTACGTTCTATCCTAGACTCGGAATACCACCGTTAACCCTTTAATACCCAGCACGACCGGTACGCAGGTGTCCGTTAAATGGTCTCTCCGCTCATTTGTATTCCCCGCGACACGAGTGTGATTTTCAAGAGTATTTAAGATATATGAATGTTATTAACGGCTATCTTATTATAGCAATTTATAGACAGTTTAAAAAGAACGTCGGTTCTTGATAATATCCGTGTGGAACATCGCGCCATTAATGTACACCTAATAGCAGTTTTTCTTAGCGCCGGTTTTTCTTTAACGATAATGACGAGAGGAACTATCTTGTGTACGTAAAAAAGCAACTCAGCAATATATTTTGCAATATAAACTTTCTATTTAATCAATTCTCTAAAAAATAATACTTTCTTATTGTTTATTTTCGAATTGATGTTTTATCTGACGATCACATGGTTCATCTTGTAGCGGAATGGCTTAGAGTTCTTTGATGAATTTAATTATCGTCCTCTGTCTTCGCATTACTTGCAAATCATCGTGGTGAGTTAGCTGTAATCGCGCACGTCGATCAATATAGCAAGGCATTCAATGACTTAACAGCTAGGCACGCGAAAGACACGATATATTCTCCAGAGAATATCATCTAATAGAAGAAATGGTAGATAATAAAGAGAGAGTACACAATAAAGCGCTAACTTTTGCATTAAAGACAAAAATACTTTAAAATTATTTAGGCGATATATGGCACACACATTTAACACTAAATGTGACCTAATCGTAAATTTTATTAACCTAATATAAAAATAATAGCCCTCTGTAAATAGGGAATATCAACATCGGTCAATTTAAAAATTAGAAAAGATATAAATCTTATTCAATAAAATAATCTACAAAACTTTATTCGATTTCTGCTAATTGACATCTTTCTTGAAATTAGATAAACTTAAAATACGCAAAGATAATTTTACCGAATTAATTCTAATCTCACCATATAGCGTGTATTTTCCTGGGAAGATTCGAAACAAGCGTTTCATGACGATGATATATGAACACATCAGTCTTATGATCCGCGCAGGAAGAGATCGGTCGGCATAGCTGAGAATGAATAAAAACGATCATCGCTTCGAGGCATCGATTTTCTGGCTCAGACTCGACGAGCGTCGGACGCTGACGATGCAGTTGGATAACAAAGTCGCGTATCACACGCGTAACGCGTCATGCCTTGTAACACTGATTATAGGGCTTGCATTTAATTAGCGCCGAATGTTGCTATAAGCGCACGTAGATAATCTAATGGATGTGTTGCCACCCGTGAATATTTCCGGGTCAAGAGACAAAGCAAGAATATCCCCAAACGATAATTATCTATCTACATCAGAGAAAGAGAACCTGCCTGTATCAAACGAACTGTTTTCGAAAGCGGATGTACTTGTATCGATCCTCAAATAAGATTTATATTTTCAGGCTGCAATTATCGACGAGATTTATCTATATGTAGCATGCAGTTCACTATATAATTACTAAATTTTTTGCGTATTCCACGTAACGTATTACATTACATATTGCATTTATAATTGTATTATAATGTCCAAAAGAAATTCATTATTCAATCATTTCAAATAATCCAAAAAAGTAATATCAGAATATACTTTTTCTAACATTTATATTAATTATATTAATATTATGAAATAAAAGTTATTTACATAAAAATTATTAAAATAACTTATTTAAAAACTTTTTTTCATAAAAAGTGGTTCTGTTATGAATATTACAGATCTTGTTTTATTCTATTTTTGGAGCGTTCGTCTATTTTGTATAACACTCTAACGTTATTCGTATTCGTTTATCAAGTCATTAAATTAACTAAGATTTAATTCCCCGACGTCATATAATATAATATGGGCGAATTAGGAAGGAGACGTATGATCTTCAAAAGAGTCGTTACCTTCCGTCACGGCGACTAACAAGTTAACTCACCGCGCAGCTATCCGTTACTTTATTACGTACGTACGTTTCTGGGAAGAGCGTACATCTGCAGAGTCATTTTCGGCGATGCATCTCAAGGCGCTCGTTTTCCACGCCCCATTGCGAGCGACACAATAGTAGAAATAATCATTGCCCGCGGTTCATTGTCTATCGTACTGCCGCGGACTTGGCGAGCGCTGAAGTCAAACGAGGGACCATTCGTTGATCGTGATACCGACTATAAACCTCGCGAGCGAACTTGCATATATTATTAGTCCGGCGAGAGGAGGTCGTATAAACGTTTCCACGGGTGACGTCCCGACATCCCGATGCTCCGAGCGTACGTGAACTCTATACTTTAATCGGGCTCGTTTCGTCCCTCTCTCATTCTCTAGCCTGGCCATCGTTTCACGTTTTTCTCGCTCGTCGCCCTTTCCGCGTCTCCCTTTTCCATCCTTCTCTTTCTCTTCTCCCCGTCGTCGTCGTCGGTGTGGCACGTCGAAAGGCGCCCAAGAGAGTGCACACGTACAGAACGATCTCGTTGTGTGCAGATGACACTGACCGCTGAGGAAGGTTATCCTCCAATTAATCGAGCATCGCAATGTACCCCGTCAGTCGTTGCCCTTCAATACACGTCGAGGCGCGAAATTACTCCTCGAAGATGGATCTCCGTGATTATTAACGCGCCTCACCTTGCCCCATCGTGCTCCCTCAATCCGTGAAATATGCAAATCTACTGCCTACGTTTCTGCGATTACATTCGTTTCCGAGGACCTTGAGACATGCGCGTCTCGAAATTCTTTCACAGGTAAAAAAATAAAGAAAAAATCCTAATTTTTGCGTAATAATTACTGACAGCAATAACAATATTCTTTATATATCGCTATAAAATTAGGAAATAGATATTTAGTTTTTGAGCACACAAGTTTAGTAATTTCCACTTTTAATATATCATTTTAAAGTAAATTTTTTGGCTCATCTTTTTATCGGTTGTTAAAATTCAGAATCCTTTAAAATATTGGATTATTGATACATTTTCTTGAAAAAATAAATTGAGATCAGACAAAATAACGATAGAAAATAGGAGAGACTAATATAATATTGTATAGTGCCAGAATAGGGCAAGAATGCAAGATTTCCGTTACTCAAGATCTAGAATCTCTCGTCACCTCGATTAAGAGTCACGTTTCGATGAGACCGTAGGAATAAGTCGTGACTGCGGCAACGATCACGTGAGGAACGTCACGATTCTCTATAGGCGTCATAGAGACTTAGCGCACTCACTTGCGCGTCTTTCTCTACTATCGCAATCGTGATATCGCACATTCAACATTCCGAGACGAGACGATCTTTCATTTACTAAATCCACGGTACTAAGTAAATATGAATATGGAATCTAAACAAATTTCAGCTACAGTAAACCTTATGATGAATATGAACGTTACGTCGTATACCTTTGCGAACGAGATAGAAATTTTCATTTGATTCCAAGTATTCTACGACGGGAGAAGGAATATATATAAAAGAGCGGCGCATGGGGGAATTCTGAATTCTGGCTTTGAGAGACGTCACACAACGCACATAATTACTACGTACCTATACGCAGGTATATATCGCCGCTACACCTTCATCATCGAAGAACGAGATGGAGGAAAAAATAGTTTGATCAACGGGTAGGCGACCGCGCGTATTATGACTCACGTCTATCACGCTTGAATCCTTCAGGTACATCGGCTTCACTCATATTCTCCTTCGACTTCGAATACTGACGAGGCCTATCTAGACCTCGCCCGCTCACGGTTGCAGTCAGGCTGACTTGCCTGAGAGCGGGACAAGCCGATAATTTAGCGGTTTTGTTACTTCTGGAGTAGCGCCGCGTTCGCCAGCGCACACTCCACGCGTTTTACATGTATTAAAGCCACCGTGCGCGAATCGAGACCCTCTCTTCTCCCGCTCTATCTCCCCTCGCTCGCTCTCTATCTTTCTCTTTCTCTCTTTATACCCTGAGACGCGGTAGACGCCACTGCAACCTGTAACTGCTTGGCCGCAGCGGTTTTGCCTCGCTCGGTTTCGATTTCTACGCTTCTTTAACGCGGTCCTTCCAACACTCTCCCTTCTTCGCGTCGGTCTTTGTAGCGGCCGGCGCTCGACGGAACGGGATATACTTTTTTTCTTCGTTGCCAAAGCGCAACGATTATACACAAAGAGTACTTCTTCCTTCGTTGCACCGACTATAGTTTCCGTGCAGCGCGGCGCGATCTCTCCTCGCGGAAATACTAACGACCCAAGTTGCTTCTACCTCGCGCCAGTAGGGCGAGAGGGACTTTTGTTGCGGCGCGGACAAGAACCCGTTGCATAAATGCCAGGAAAAATAGAGTACAACGAATAATCTTCATGGCCCCGACGGGAATATCTATTAAGCGTCCGCGCCTCCCGGAGAATTATCGGCCGCAACAAAATCGCCCGGAGCTCAGGGAGCGTCACGATTTCCCATTCACGGTTTTGCACGATCGCCATTACCGTCGCGCACCCGCGACCGCACCGCGCGATTCCACACATCTGGATAAGAGGCTCGTTGCGAGTAACGGCAAATCTAAGGGGTTGCGATGTATTAAGAAAAAGAAAGAGAGAGAGAGAGAGGGAGAGAGATGGCCGATACCGTTGCGCCAAGAGATCGGTCGAAGAAACGAGGGCGACCGTGAATTGCAATTCGCGAATCGAGTACGTGGCGGCGAGTCTTTATCGCGCGGTATCTTAGATCGTTTCAGTAATGCCAGATGAAATGCTCTCGATCGATTCGCCTCGTGTGCCAATCGATCCGGCTGTACCAAAACCGGATGCGTCTTTTTGTGCCGAGCCTTCTCGTCACGCTTGTATAACGAGTTTAAACAAGTTTAATCACGTTTCCTACGCAAAAGTCGATTTCACGGCAATATGAACAGGCGAGAAATTGTGCACAGCTGTCTCAGTTGTAACGACTTCCTTCTCGTTTCTCTGATGTTTACTGTGCATTTGCTATACATTTTATGTTTTTTTTTTATCACGAAAGTGCTGAAACGATAACAAAGTTAAAACATTAAAGATCATTGAGATGCAGCGTATATGATTAAATAGAATGTTCATTATTGTAAGTTTTCAGCATTTAATAGCTACCTGGTACTTACAAAGTAATTTAATCTCATTGTGTTTGCATGATGCTAGTGTTTCGACATGACAAGATAGATGAGAACAGTTGCTAATTGATTTCACCGAAGCGCCGTTAATTACTCGCCAAGGAATACGCTACACGGAAAGAACGGTTTTGCTGAAGTATCTAAAAATTTAGCTAGATACAGATCTGAAAATAATTTTGTTGCACCATCAAAATAATTATAGTAGGTCGCTGAAGTATGATGATAATGCTGTAAAAAATTTTGACATTTTAGCAATCAGTTTGAGTGTTCTATACAGTTGTTTTGATGGTCCAACAAAATAATTTTCAGATCTGTATCTAGCTAAATTTTTAGATAATTTTTTACTTCAGCAAAACCGTTCTATCCGTGTATAATTAAATTAGAACTGAATGTTATAACTGAAATTTCTCTTGCAAAAAACAACACAAGTATAAAAATATAATATTGACGAAAAAAATTCAATTTTAAGTAAAGTATTTGCTGGAAAATAAAAATGTACTTTTCAGCACTTTCTTCCGTCAAATGAGAAATGCGTTAGCGGGAAACAATACATCATTTCGTAAAAGATCATGAAAATACAATCGGGAAACAGCGTGTAGCAAGGAGAAACGTGATTAACGATAAATTATTTGTCTATACGTCAAGCATAAGTATTTCCTTCTGCTTATCTCAATAGAGAAACACCTAACGCAGATGATACACGGCGTCTAAAAGAAGAATCTATTCGTCGCTTGGTAGCGCACGGATCAGTGATGTTTAACACCATTTCGCACAGGTAACACTTGAACGAGCATTGTTCTTTCGCGGCAATGCGCTCTCCCACGCGCGTTAACGCCTCGTTTCATGGGATCTCGGCAGAGAAAGAAAGGGAGAAAAAGAGACGATAGGAAGAAAGAGAAAAGGAGGGAGAGAGAAGTCTCTTAAATTTCTTGCCTATTCTCCCTCGGGGTTGTATGTGCCATCCATTCCTTATCCTTGCGCTAACCGCGCGAGCGAAAGCGCGCGTATATGCATGCGCGCCGCGCGATTCACAAGCCCGCCAGGAAGACTTACGAGCTCTCTTCTCGGTTAATGGAATACGCGCGCACAAGAACGATGGACCCTCGCGACTGGCCAGTCCACTTAATTACCTCGCGTCCTATTCCATCTCGGAGGCACGACTCGTCGACATCCAGGACGGGGAGGAAGGCGAGAGCGATAAACGCGGAAGCAAGCTTGCATCGATTTCTGTTATTAAAGGCATCTTTTTATTCGTTACTTCATTCTCGTGCGTGTAATCAGGAAGATTGAAAAGATAGAGCTATAATACGCTCATCCATGCCGAATATACGAGCCGAATAACGAAAGTTACCGCTAACCTGCTTGTAAACGGAAAGAAACTTTTAGGGAGTTATTATACGTACTTCTCTCCCCGAAGCGTAGGGGGAGAAGTTTCCGCAAGCATAAACCGAACGCAAACAGCACAAGACCGATGAGGAGGCGTCCATAGAGAGAGGTCGTGACTCGGCGAAGAATCGAGAAATCGTTTCCCGTTGTACCTTCCTTATGGCTTTCCACCTCCGTCCTCGGAATGTTCGCGGTAGCGAGAATCAGAACTGTGAGAAAAGAGCGCGAATTCTTCGAAAGTTATTGCCTCGTAACGAGCGTCGGCTAGCATATAAAACAACATTTCCTAAAAATATTAGAAACGCAACTCATGTCGTTTGTCAGATTTGCGAACGCGCAAGAAACCGCGTCGAGAATAATCTTTTTATCGAGAAATAAAATTGCAAATGTATAATTAATAGCTGTGTCTTCAAATATTCATTTACGTATCTTAGCAGGCTAAAAACTGAAAATGAATAAATATGCTTGTAAGATGAGACCATTTGTGCGACTGCTGTGTAGCACGAAAATTTTCTACGTAAATGCGACACTTAAAGTATGACTTATAAATTAACCCTTAAATGCGCAATTTTTCGTAGCATTTGAGTATTTTTTGAAATACATGAATAATGACTGCTTAAGAAATCCTAAAAAATATTTTAAAAATTCTTCTTTACTAATTTGAACCCTTTTTTATCCTCTTTGTTTTAGCGGACAATCGAGAAAGAACATGCAGAAAAGGCCCTTTGTGCAAAGCCGCGCGTTTTTAATTCAAACTTCATAAGAGAGACACGGAGCGTCGAAAAGTCTCTTTGCACATATGCAAAGGATTAATCAATATATTTTTCATTAAAAATGACGTTAATATAATTCCAAATAGAAAAAATTGACAAAATTTCTGGTTATTTTTTTTATCTTATTATATTAAAAATCGCTTCTGATGATGATTATAGTATTAATCTTACATTTCGCAATCTATTCTTTGTTTTTTTTTTTTGTAATATACTCTTGATTATAAACCAGAAAGTTAGAAAAAGACAATTTAGTTATTGAGAGCGTTAATAAATGCCGATCAGGAATTTAAAAAATCAAGTTTCATGTTGCAATCTGCACAGAGCTATTTTCACAAAACGAATCTCGAATAAGTGAGACAGACGCGTAACGGCAACAAACGAGATACTAACCAGCCGGAAAAAATTTAAGAGCCTATTACTGAAGTAAAGATATAAATCGGAAGGTATCCGTATATTATACCGAGGATCTAAAGGGGTCTTATTGCGGTCTCGATCGCGTGAAATTTCAGATACCGCTTTATCGAGACGCATTATTGGCAGCTTCGAGAATTGGTAACCTCGAGAAGAGCAGAAATATAAAGATTGTTTCAAACGCTCGAAAAAGAACGCCGGAAATGCAATCGCGAAATATTCGCGAACGAAAAAAGGCACGTTCTATTCTGAAAAGATGCGTCCTCGGAGGCGGCGATTGCAACCGGGACTATCGCGGATCGCGTCTCAAAGTCTGACTCGTAAGAAACCCGTGTAGGCCTCATCTCCTATATGCCTATACAAATGGCGATGTTATTGGCAAGTCAGCGATCGGCAAACAGCTTACCGCGAGACCTGGAAGAAAGAACTCACATCTGTACATTGCAACATCTTGCACGGTATGTGCCACTTAAGATGAATGTGTTTCCATGTTTCATTAATTTTTATCACATTGAAGAATTCATTTCTCAGCTGAATAGATTGCGAATGTATAAGTGATATTTGTTTACGAACATATTGCAAGAATATATTACGTTAATATACAATATCTCTGTATATTAATTTACAAAATAAAAATTTTATCGATAAATTACCTTTTTTTTAAAGCGTGTATAAATAGAAACAAGGATTAAAATAATATTATAATAAATATAATTAAATATAAATGTACTATATGAAAATAAACTACAACTCTGAGGCAAAAAATCGAATAATTGATGAGTTGTTCGAAAAGTTCGAAATAAAAACATTTAAATTTCAAGTTCGGAAAGTTTATATATTTCAAACAAACCCAATAGTCAACCTATCCTAACTATTTATGAAGTCAAATTCAATATATATTAAATTAAATCTCTCAGCCAGTATCTTACATCTTTTAAAAGATGAAATAACCGCTTGATGTTATTAAACGGAGAATTGCTTTCTCACCAGGCACGATTTTACTTATTATACTTATACTATTCCGATCGGAAAAATGTTCGTAATGCCGATGAAATCCCAAACTCATCAAAGTAGCCGAGAACGTTGTGCTTTCTTTCGGAAAAAAAAATCGGCATGTATCTCCGTCGATTAATCGCAGCGAGGATTATCGGGTGCACCGACCACTTTATCGGAGACGATGCGGATAGACGCTCGCGATGGGCGGTCTGACAGTTGCTACCAACGCAGAACTGAACCAACAACGTAAGAAGATCGGTGCTGAGTGGTCGCTGCCGTCTTCAAGGTCTTTCAACTAGGAAACGATCGGCTTTGCCTATACCTATTAGCTCGCCGGATAGGAAAGTAATTACTGATGCATAAATCCGCCGATTGGAAGCCCCACGGCGAGGAAGAATAACGGCACGAAGAAAGTGGCGTCTCAGAGCGTCGCTCGTAATTCGCGAGGTGCAAGTCGTGTCACGTACGAGCCGACCGTTTTGCGCGTCCCGGCGACGAAGCAGGAAGCGCCCGCTGGATTATCGGGATATAATCCTGGATAATTGCGGGTATTCTACTCCGATCCTCAACTACTTAATTAGCGCTGGAACCCGGCTCGTACGCCGCGCCGGAAAGGCCCACGCGATTCCTCGTGGACGGTAACGCCTACCCAAGCCGTCGCCCCATGGAAATCGCGGATGTTGCATTCTCTTATTTTCTGCCTGTTTTCTTCTTCATCCAATAAAATCGATAACAAGATCGAAAACGGTACATTATATTTACCTGCTAATAACAAGCGTTTGAAATATGGTAAATAAAGTAAAACGCGGTTATATAAAAATCAGCACAATGGTCTTTATCATAAAAAACAAAGCAAATTTTTTATTCTAATTAGGATCACACAATACAAATCATAATGCTTGTTAATATAATTGTTAAGACTAGAATTTGTTATTTTTAATTTATCGTTTCGTATATTAATTGCCACCATCTCGATGGACAGATGATCTTAAAATAATCCCGACAAACTGGATCGAAACTGCTCAGAATAGACAAAAATGGAAACACCTTGAGGAGGCCTATGTTCAACAGTGGACGAGAATGACAGGCTGATGATGATGATGATGATGATATTAATTGCCAAAACGTATCTTTAAAACGTATTAGTAATAATAATAATAATATTTTTTCACGTTTCCGTAAGTTAATAATTTTCTTTAAAAATTTAGCGTTTTCTGGTAAACTATAAATAATGTCTCAACTCTAATTTTAGAGAAGATATCAATTCTGCGCTAAATATATCATTTTTAGTAATATCAAAAGCTATGCAAAAAATTTTTTATACGTAGGTCTTTTAGATTTTGCAAATTTTCTATGTCTCTCATAAAAATATGTATGCAATGAGTACTTTTTGTGTTATAAAAGTGCATAATTATTTTCTTTCTCATACTTATAGCAATCTTTTACCTACGGTCATTTTGTCTACTCTTAAAAATACAAGTAAAAAGACAAATAAAAAAAGAGATGTTTGAGATTAAAAAAAACCTGCCGTGTGAAGGATCATTTACCGTAATGAACGCGCATTTATGGCGTGCACGAAAGGTACAAGATCAACGAACACCATCGTTAATCGGCACGTATTGCCATTATGGTTCAAGATAAATCTAAGCACACCATTGATTAATCTAACTGACCAAAGCGCTCAAGCAACGTGCGGTTTCATTGTCGATCCAATTCTGTCGATTGCTTTAATGCGTCGCGTTGTTGATTGAAGAAAGAAAAGCTCGAGTCACGATCGGTATCGTACTGAGAAAGTTCAATCGTTCGTCCTCGATGATCACGCCAACAGAATTGACCGACCGGAAGAGAAGCAAACGCACCGTAACAAAATCTAGTACAGCGAATCTTTCTATAAACATCTAAATGTGATATAATATATAAATAAAAAAATATTTAAGAAGACTCTGAAGTCGCGCTCTTAAAATCTTATGATAAATGGAATGCACTGAATTACATACTATCGAAGTGTGGATAAATATCGCTATTTGAAATGCAAGGTAATCAAAGTAGGTAATATCATTAATTTGGCAATAATCAACTAATAGCATACACACATCTAACAGCTAGTAGCTGAACAGAATCAAAGCGGGGAATTATGGATAAAAGTAATAAGCTACCTTCTTCACAATCTGAAAACTAGTTTACTAACTCACTTTGTTTCGGCCAACTCCCCGGCAGGAAACATGACGTCTGAATGCCTTCGTTGGCGCACAAATTTCTACCTTCAATCCGCTTCGTCCGCCATTCAATCCGCCATATATCCGCCGTATACCATATTACCGGGATGAATAATAAATCAGCGCGATGAATAATAAATGCACATCGGAGAGCCGATAATTCTGCGACACCCGTTGAGTTAAATAAAACTAACAAACCCCGGAGAGTTTCGTTTAAATTATTCTCAGCCTATAATTTATGGCGCGTCTGCGTGGACTTCTTAACGTCTGGACGACGACCACGCAGACGTAACTTACGGCGGGTTGTCGATTTTTTTGAATCCCGCTACTTAGTTGGCCGCAAGAAAACACTGCTGCACGTTCTGCATCATTAGCTACGCCGTGCTCCGGAGTGCACCGGCTCGCGGCGCGGCGTCGGTCGTGCCCATAGTGACGCGGGGAAGAAAAGCGCGTTGCGTCGAAGATCGTCACGATTCGCGGGGGAATCATCGCGTGCAACGTGGCCTCTCGCTTCGAGGGCATACTTGGTACTTTAGCATCGCAACTTCACGGATACACGTATTTATCTACATTTCGAAGCATTTCCGGGAACTGAATGTAGACTAGACTACCCATTATTGAATAAAGAAATTCCATAATATCTAGAGTGTAATTGATACTAACTCTATTATATTATCTTGTATTATTCCCACGGCCTACATCGTTACTTTTTTAAATAAATTATAGCGTGAATTCTTATTCATTTTACCATTGCAATGCTTATTCGAAATCTAACAAGTTTCCAGCAGCAGATGAGACATATTATATCATATACATACATCTTATCACTTCTATTTCTATAAGCTTCAATCTTTCTATATAATAAATATCGTAAATTTTTCTTTTTATATTCGATTTGCTTGTACGTATTTTGGGGGAATTAATCAAGAGATAAATAAATCTATTTATTTATTCATTTAATTAGGACTCTATTCCACGCTCATCAAAGAATCTGCCACTAAAATCCCATTTGCGATGATGGGATAAACCGTGTAACTTCATATTACGATCGACGAAAAACCATGCAATCTCTCTTAAATGACTGTCGAACCCCTTCCATGTCGAACCCCATCCACTATCAGCTTTTTGCGAGTCGCACACGTGTCGTCAGGATCGAGACATGGCAATGAGCACAATAGCCTCCTCCGCGCGAGTAAATTATCGTGGCTCCTCGCGGAGGCAGCCGGTGGGAGATTAATTTCTACGGGCGCACGTATTTTTCCCTGCGAATCGTAAAAAGGTCACGCTCGCGTATACAATATATTACGGTGGTTGTAGTGGTGCGCGCACGATGGATAGATAGATCCCTCTTTGCCGTGATCTACAACGACGGCAAAGCAAATCGCCGTCGCGCATCATAGGACGGGCGGAATACGTCCCCGAGGCTTTCCTCGCGTCCTTAACAATCGAATGACCAAGACACGTGGATGTGTATGACCACCTTCTCTTCTGCCCGTTCCATATACCCCCTTTCGTGTACCTCGGTACGCGAGGGAGAGACCCACGGTGAATCTCCGACGCGCTCGCACGCTTCCACTCTTATTCCCGTCCTGTCACGACCAGTCGCATCATTAGGCCATCCGGTATTACAAATGACGTTGAAGGGACTCCCCAGGCTCCTCCACCTCTTCTTTGTACTCCCGTTCTCTCGCCTCCTTACCCTACCTGTCTGCCGTCCTGTCTCTCTCTCCCCCACATTCTTATTTGTCCCATCTTTCTCCCTCGCTCTGTCTCGTAGGATGCAGCCGGGGACACGGCGAATCTCCTCCAGCTCCTCCGCGCCGGAGTCCATCTCCAGCTGGTTGCCGAGTCAATCCGGCGAAACGTCGCTTTAACTGGATCGTACGAACGCCACGGCAAAAACCGACAAGCAAGTCATAAGCATTTATGAGTTTCTTACCGGCGATAATAAGTTTGGAACGATTGCTGTTTGTATCATTGCGCGAGGTGTACTGCGTGTCTATTCCTGTTCTTCTACCCGATGACATTCTTGGGACGGCCGGCCGTCTTGAGAATATGGCGTATGTCGAGAGTAAATCGTGGTACCGTATTCCCGTACCTTATTTGCACCTTCTTCTTCGCCGATCAACCAACGTTAACGTACAGATTCTGCTTCGCGAGATTTATTAACGCGAGAACGAACGTATCGGACGTATCCCCCCGCGTCGTCTGACCTCGACCAACTTCACCTACTGCCCGCTTATACAATCGAAGATCCGACAGATCCGACTGGTCCCCCGTGATGTACGATCATATCACTGTAATACATATCACTGCGTTAACCTTCGTGACAGTCATGCACACGCGCCGCGGTTCGTAGAAATCGTGTGAGCCGTGATGTAGGAATAAAAAAAAAATGAAAGAACACAACCATTCGCATTCTCTCGTCGGATACTGGCACGCGGTCTCTTCTCTCTCCTCGCATTCCACGCGCCGTGGACAAAACCGCGTCTATCGTAATTTCCGCAAAAAGATCATTCGTAACGATTGCTCTGTAACGACAGCCGCGTCAGGAAGATTTAAATCCTATCTGCCCTGCGTGTGTGACAGCACACGTATAGTCAATATCATGCGGCATGCGATCGATTTTGACACGACCAAGTTAGCTCACGCTTGACGGTGGTCAAGCGGATAAAGAAAAAGGGAAATGAGAATGAGAAGAGGAACGAACGTGAGGGAATCCGCGGAAGAGAGATAAGAAGAGAAAGAAGCGACGAGAAACAACGTACGAGGTGGACAAGCGAAAACAGTGAGATGCAAGGAGGAAAGGTCAAGCAATATGTGTGGAGATAAGATGAGATAAAGTCGGCTGTATGGGCATAAAGCGGGTACGAAAAGAGAGAAACAGAAGGGGAAAGGCGTTTTATTACAGCCGGAGATATGACTCCCGGAGGATAACGACATTACGGTGACCGAGGAAATCACGTCGGTTATATACTCCGAGAAAAAAAGATGTGGCTAACGCAAAAGCAAATTGTGACGAATTTATAATGTTTCTCGACTGACATTGTTGTAAGAATAAGCGATGCTGAAAGGCAACCAGTACGACAAAAATGGACACAATTTCCGTTAAAAGTAGGATTATTCTTGGCGGAATCACAATCTCATAATTTTCGATACAAAGTACACAAATGTGTACAAAACTTTAACAAAACGTTTAATGTCTATTTCTACCAATGCAGATTACCTTTAATTTTGATTTAACTTACTTTCTATCTTTTTCTAGTCTAGTCCTAAAAATTAGATTAAAATAAAAACTAAGTTAAATTGAGATTAAAGTTAACCTACTTTGGTAGAAACAGACATAAATGTTTTAAGAATGCATAAAGTCTAAGTATGTTATAAATACTAGAAAATATTCCAGATAAATTAGAAATAATGTAAAAAAATAATTTTTTTTCAAAGAAAATGTAAAATATAACAATCGTTTTATATAATGAATAATCTTTAAAAATTATAAAGATATGAAGATTTTATTCCACACCAAA
Source organism: Temnothorax nylanderi (assembly GCF_030848795.1). Lineage (NCBI taxonomy): Eukaryota > Metazoa > Arthropoda > Insecta > Hymenoptera > Formicidae > Temnothorax > Temnothorax nylanderi. Next base: position 435,378 of record NW_027249161.1, on the reverse strand, counting down.
TTAATATAGTATTAGAAAATGTAAAACATCCTTCTAGTGATCCTTAAGACATTAGGTATATTCTTATATTATAAAATGCAAAATGATAACCAACTGAATCTTTTTTCTTTATTATAACATTTAAAATATATTCGAATACAAATCTTAAGAAAATAGCATAGTTTAAAATAAAATGACAATTATTTTAAACTAAGCTAAAATAGAAAACGTATGAAAGCAATGACGTATACTGATTTATTCTATTTCCTAGAACAAATATCTGCTAATTTAATGTAAACTTGTGTTCCAATGTTAATGTTTATCCATCAACCGACTATTGATTTATCAAAACAAGAAACACCACAAAAACTAATTAGTGCCGGTTAACGAGCATAAAGGAGACTAATGGTATACAGGAGCGACAAAACGGAGGTGCAAAACGACAAGGAAAAAGAACGAAGAAGACATGAAAAGAGAGGAGCATGTGAAACGCGACGCGATTCACAAGGTTGCGACAAGGTAAACTTAACTAACGTTGTCCCGGCGGACAACCGACAACCGACCGACCGACCGACCGACCAACCCAACCAACCCAACCAACCGGAGAGCGGGATAAAGCTAAGCTAAGAGGCAAGTCAAAGCAAGTCGAGAAGAGCTAGGTCGAGACGAGGCAAGGTAAAGGCGAGTAGGGACGGGGTATAGCAAGGCGCATTGGCGAGGCATGCTAAGGCAACGGGTCCAAAGTCGCCGTCGTGCCTCGGTACGAGGCCCCGGTGGCGCGTTAACCTCCCGCTCGAACGCAGTACGCTCTCGACTCTCGCGCAGGCCAGGTTGCATCAATCCCGTCGGTCGATCCACCGACCACGTGCAACCCGCCAACAGGCGGCTTGCGAGGGGAAAGCCACCAAGATCCGATCGCGTGCACGTGCTCCTCATGCACCAACAGCGACAATATCGCCGGCATGTAAAGGAAAAGAGAGAGAGAGAGAGAGAGAGAGAGAGAGAAACAATAAAAAAGAATCTTTTTTAAAAAGAAAAAGTCCTTCCGGTTGGTGCAACGTGTCACGTGAAACGCATTCGGTTAATTACTTTTCGATCATTATCGAAAGCTCGCGAGGTACACCAGTGCGGATCAAGATTATCGAAAAGATCAAGTTCAAGCTTTCGATCTGTATCTCCCGTGTGTTTCGTTACGAGAATTTAATTTCCAAGTGCGCGAGAAGATAATCCGAGGGAAGAGTCACGGTGCTCGATCGGAGAGAGAAAGAGAGAGAGAGAGAGAGAGAGAGAGCGCGCGGATTAAAACGGACGTCGTAAATTAATTCGCGGGAGATTCCGATCGCGCGCTCTTATAGGTTTGGTTTGCGAGCAGTTTACACCGGAGGTATCACACCGTGACGCCGCGCCGCGCCGCGCCGGCCGGCGGCAAATTTAATTCCGCGGCGCGTTTCTCACGCCTGCGAAATCAGTCCAACCGCGCGTGGAATGTGACGATTAAAAAGAGGCGCGCCGTCATTCTCGACCGAGAGCGTTCCACTTTCGGCGGCCGTGCGTAAAACCGACAGGCCGGCCGGGGCGAAAATGAATTCGAAATGGTCACGCCGGTGCGCGGCGCGCGTGAGCCGCGCTTTTTTAACGTGGCGAGGTGCAATTGCAGCGGCGCGATAGCCCTCGGACCCTTCAAAAATTTTCGCGCTTCGATGAATCGAAGGGAGAAAAAACCCGGGATCGGCCAGAAAAACCATTCGACACGGAGATCGATCGATCGGAACGGGTCGGAATAATTGAATTATCGAAAGCCCGGAGGCAGGAGGACGCGGACCCTTCGGGACGGCCATACATGGTCGTCGTCTGCCTACAAAAGCCGAGGAAGAAGCGGCAGCATGTCGTCGTGATCGCGTGGGAGGTCGAGGCATCGCGTACGGCGCTTTTTACGCGCGAAACCAAGCGGAGAAACAGATGCGCTCACTCCGGACGGTCACCCACACGCGGACGAGCGACCGTTTAAACCGCGTATTTTGTCCCGTTCCATTAAAAATGCACCGATTTTGCGCACGAATGGATCTTTCAAGAGCTACGTGACCAGCACCGATCTCTGCCTTCGATGCATCGCGAGAACGCGTGCCGAGCCGAAGGCGGTCGACAGATCGATCCGGATGAGATGAGTGGAACCTGATTCAGAGCAAGTTCGTGCCGCCAAGTAGGCAACAACTCGAATAATTACCTACAACTAGTTCGTTAGCAAACCGCGGTTAAACCTCCACGCAAATCACATCGCCGCGAGTGAATGAAATTGAAAAGTTTATTTGATAAAAATATCGGAAAAAATAACGCGGAAAAAGAAAAAAGAAGAAAGAATAAAATGGGAGCACCCTGTGAGCGGACTGCGAATCTATGAACCGTTTGAAAATTGCGTGCGTCGTATCGCGTGACAAAAGAATCGTATGCGGAATAAAGTGAAAAACTGCGTAAAATGCACAGCATCGGCCTGCCGCCGTGTCAACGTCCGAGATGCATTCGTGGCTGAAGTGCATTATCGGCGAGTCCCGTGTGCAGAAAGGTTTCGCGAACTAAAGACTGTCCGAGAGGCATGTCGTTGCCGTTGCGCATCTGACAAACGCGCGCGACGAATGAAGATTTTCGCTACGGGTAAAATTAATAATAGAGGAAACGAGGGGCAGCATGCCGGTCGCGGGAACGAGGAGATTATGTAGAGTGGGACTCGCCGCGGTCTTGGTCACCGCGCTGTGCATTCTGACTCTGCTGGACTCGCCGCCAGCACGACTCCCGGATCCACCGACCGATCCTCCTCCCACGCCTGGTAAGCAATTTTCCTCCTCCGGCACCTTCGCGGGTCGGCGCAACCGCCGCGACCCTTGCCCTTTTGTTATCGGCGAACGGTTCGCCGCGCCGCCGCGCCGCCGGTTCGCGCAACCTGAAAGCGCTAACGCTATACGCATTGGCATCTAGCGGGATTTTTGCTGCCGCGCGAATCGCTCGTGGCTGTAGATAAAATCGTGAGACAAATCGGTCTTGTTTCATGTGACGTGACGTCTCGCGAATCTGATTAACCTCTTGAACTCGAGTGATTTCACGGTGAAGTCGTTTATTGAAACCTAAGACCGTACTAGTAGATTCTAAAAAAAAAACCGTTGTTCAAGCAATAACTCATCAATGCTATTCATCATCGAATTAAATTTATCTTAAGTCGTTTGGAAAGAAAGATCTGTAAGAATAATAAATATATTTGTTCTTCTCGTGGAATCATGATTTTGGGTTTTAAACGGTCAATTAAGTATAAACATATAAAACGAAAATATCAGTATGTGTTCTTACTATTGAAGAGAGTTTTATAACTAATGCACCAAAATATATTCTTTTATAAATAAGTGTAAAAAATTACTTTACTATTGAAATAATGGGTCTGCTTTCTGTCTTGCTGAACTGGCTGCACTAGCTCAGAGTTTATCTTTTTTACTCCACATTGGAAGGAAAAAGATAAACTCTGAACTAGTGCAGCCAATTCAGCAATAGAAAACAGACCCAATATTATTTTCACACTTTAATATATTAATTTAATATTTAAACAATATTCAGCAATGTTATAATAGAGTTGTAATCTAGCCAAGATTATAATTACATATTTTAATTGACAAATTGCAAATCTAGGCAATGCAAGATAAAAAAATTGTTAGTAATAAACTCTCTCTTAAAAATACTTTATTATATGAAATTACCATCATTACGAACATCGCACGTCACATGTAAAGTAAGAAACGCCTATCTTTTTATCTTATTTTGCGTGCATAATGAGGAAACAAGAGGAAAATACAAAAGAAAGTGACGGTTAACATATCCGCGCGTGCGTGCAACAGTTTAGTTGTCGTATAAACCAAAGTTCCTTGACACGGTATGAAGGGAGATTCGCACGCAATAAACTTGTTCGAAGTACCCGCGAATGTTTGTTGTTCCGTACGCACTATTTCCTAGTCACGTGAAGTTTCTCAGCATTGAAATGTTATCCGGCCGAGCGGAGAATGAAGTGCTGCTACCTGCTTTTTTAAACGCACGTTCATCGCGGGTAATTGCACGGGTGCTACGCTTTCAAATACTAACAACGAATATGACTACATAAATGACTCGCTTCGAGGGCCGATACCGATCAACCCGGCGCGCTACGCACCGCAAAGATTCAAGCGGAGCCCCGCACGCAACGTACACGCTTGCCCCCCTCGAGAGAGAAGCTAAAAAGATACGAAGATAACACACGGGTGCGCGAGCGCAAAGAGGAACGCGCGATATACCAAAGTTATAAATAAACCTCGAAGCTTTGGCATAAAGCTCGCCAAGGACGTAAATCTCGGCGCTGTTCTTTAGTAGTAGCGACTTCATTAGTCGACGTAATTTATGACGTGATTCATCGAGTGACCGCCCGTCGACTCCGTGCGCTTTCGCGTAATTCACCTTCGCTTCTACCATACAAACATTTCGCGGGAATTATGACAGCCGATCGTACGGCTGAGAGACCGGGACTAACGTCGAGATATCGTATTCATGGACCGACTCGACGAGCCTTCGAGATTTGTCTGCCTCGTACGGGGAACGTCTTTCACGGATGAGAATCAAATGGCCACGCGCACATACTTAACGCTATATATAAATTACGGATATAAATTCAGATTTTGTTTTTACGACGTGAAAAGGAGTATATTTAGTTACTTACACGAGGAATAATGATACGGAGATGATAATTGCGTTTCTTATCCAGACGATACGAGTTTTGGGGTCACGTACTTCAATTAGTTAAAGGATAAGTGTTCTTCTAGTCGAGAGTAATTTCTAACTAATTAGCGGCGGGCCCATTAAAAAAAATTGGCACGATTTATTTGCTGATTTATCTCCGTAGCCAGGCCGTAGATTCGCTCTTCGCCCTGACAGTGCGATTTCCATGAGAACGCCGCGCCGGTGTGCATTAGCGTATTTTCTAGCATCGCACGAATGCCTTCTCTCGTGGAGCCGCGTTTACCTTCTCGTAAACCTCGCGAAGCGTGGCCGCGACGGACGGTCGAGGAGAGGCGGGCGGGTAAAGGGCACAGAGTCACGAAAAATACTCGCGGCACGCAAACACGTAATACCCACCGTCGCGTCGGGCCCGGGTTGGGTCAAACGCCGACTTTTAACGACACACCGCATGACGGAACCATCATCTATCCCGTCGCCCGCGAAGACGATGGGATCAGTAGGCTCCGAGGGCCTACGGTCTCGTTACCTATATACGCTCTCGACGTCGAGATCGTCCGAGAAATAGTCCCGGGCGTCCCGTCAATAACGCTCGCGATCCATATACGTCGAAGACGAGTAATTGCAAACGAGACGAGTCACGAAACGTATATAGTGCCATAAATTTACCCCGACGGACGCCAACACGGCGCGCGACGTTCCTTATTTTTTTTTTCTTCCTCTCTTTTTCCTCGTCCGGCCGCCATCGCCGCCGCCGCCGTCGCCGTCACCGCGGTCGCTGTCTCGCAGAAATAATTATAAACGAGACGTAACGAGAGTCCTTAAAGCTATCAACGGCGTAGATTTATTATCGCCCTCGAAGAGCAAAGCGCACTCGGACGCGTCTGCGCGAATCCTGTCGTATTCCATAAATACATTTATTATAAATGCATTAATGCGTGGAAAAAAGAATGGATATCTCGCTACCCGGGTCCGCTTCGGGCTCGTGACTGCACAGGGAAACGAGTTTCTCCGCGGAATACAGGATAGGCGGCGTATTCGACATTAGGGAGCCTAATTAGCGGTCACGTCGATTGAAATTCCGCCCAGCTAATTTACTCTGCCTGCCTGGCCTTTCTCCCTTTGAACATTACTAGAGCGTCGCGTCGCGCTGGAATCTACGGTAATTGCGGATTACGAGAATTATCATGCAGCACTGATAAGCGAGAGAAAGACACTGAAGCGAATGTTTTCTAATATGAGCACAGCAGACTGAACAAACTATGAATGTATTCATAGTACGGCACACGTTCGTTTCCAGCACACAGATGCGTCACTTCCGTCCGGTCGTATAGAGTCAGTGTCTTCGCGTCGACTCGCGAGATCCTCGCGGCGGATAAGATCGAGAATCGATCGGCTTCGACAATAAGTGGACGTTCAATAAAACGAACACAGCCACGACATTACACTCGCAGAAATTATAAGATGATATAGCAGTAAGCGGAATGCAAGCGATACTATCGGTGTAATAGCGTAAAAGTTCTGATAAGCTACGGACAGTATGCAGTTAGGTATATGTATACGTATTAGCACTAGCGCGGGCACTTGCTCCTACAAGAAAACATAGTCAACCGAAACTAGTTAACTAGTTAACTCGGATGAAACTTTGTGTATAGAGTAACTCGAGCTCTACATGAATATGCATTATTCGCTTTTGGAATCTGGATAGTATAGAGGATATGAAAATGGAGTGTCATATCTAAACATTGCAAATGCCAATTTACCTTTTTGGATTAATAATAAGAAAATGAGATAAATTTCATTTACAATCCACTCAACAAAATAAATATTGCCCATTTCAGCCTACTAACAATCCTAATGTTTAATGCTTCATATATAAAAATGTAAAATTTAGGAAGTTTTCTATTAATAAAAAAAATGTCTAATATCTTTCTGATATTTTGTTTTTGCAATCTTGTTTGTTTCCAATCTTTTTGCTTTGCAGCACTAAATTTATTGCAAATTTTTATTCAAACATTTTTGCCTCATAAAATCTTAGAGTCACTAAGCTAAAAATGCCTTCCATTGTAGTTTAACGTTTCACTTTCCAAGAGTGATGGACAACATGCAAAGCTCATACAAAATCTTATCTATATATTTATGAGTTTTATATCAATGGTGTTTCTTTGTCAGCTATAAGAAGATTAACGAAAATAATAATCTAGTCGCCTACAAAAATGTATGTTATTATAACATTTGGAAGATTTAATATTTTATTATGTTAGCTATAAGAAGCTTAACGAATTTGGAGTTAATTTTATAAAAATGCCTGAAAATACCATATATTTTCTTACAAAAATGCATGTTAATTATTATTATACATTTGGAAGATTTGGTATCTTATTAGAAAAGAGAATTTTAATAATATACTATTAATTTAATATTAATTCAATTTTAGTATCTTTCTAGTTTGATATAATACATATAACAATTACGTATTTCGACACAAAATGCATTTGCAGAATACTAGCTTTTCATAAGACGCAACTTGTTCATACAAGAGTGAAAATCAGAAATTTTAGTTACATTTTTGAAGATAGCTGCAGCACAACAGTAATGCACTTTGTGATACCTGATACTTTGTGATACGGAGTTCGTGCATTACTCTCTTGGCAAAAACATGAGTTAGCATTATTCTCTTCAAGCCCTACAATTAACTTCTTCGGGCGCTTTCTCCATTCGTTCCGATCAAACGACTTCTTAGCGTCATTCTTTGCGCATATTCTAGGCGGCGAACCGCCGGGCACAAGAAGCATCGTCGCTTATTCGTGGGCCCGAAGATTGGCACTCGATTACAGGCCCACCAAGCACTGCGACGGTAATGGAACGCGCGGAATGGCGTTAAACGCATATGAGCTGCCCGGCACAAAATGGCTCGAGACAATCCCGGGACAGCTCTTCCTGTACAGCGCCCACTTGGACCTCAGAATCGCCGGTTACCCGAGCATCAGAGTGATTGGCGTTAAACGAGGAGCCCTGCCGCCCTCCGCGCTCTTCTGCACTATATGGTGAGCCATTTTTCACGTCGCAAATCAGCCCGTTACTCGTCTATCTCTGACGAACGCTAAGTATCCGAGGAAAAGAGAATCACTAAACGATGCTCATAAACGAGGGCTATCGCTACCTATCGCCTTTGCAAATTACGTAATGACAAATCGACTAAATTAATATCAACCTTCCTTAACGGAAATTCAATGAAATTTTAAATTCAATCGACTTAAATTTGTTGTTTAGGTTATTAATGTAAGAACTTCCTCTATTCCTTTAGCCGAAATTATAATCAATTAAATTGTGAAATTTTGACACAATGTGCTTGAAATTTCAAGCTAATCTATACCTTAATTAACAAAGGGTAATTTTAAACTGCTGTATTTCAATAATTGAAAATGGCGGATATAACGTTAAGATATAAAACTCGCGTATCCGTCTGTCTATTCGTTCCTTCCAGTTCAATATTCAAGAAAAATGTTGGAACGCTTATGTTATTTTAGCAAACTTAACGTAAAATAATGCGGGACATACAAGTGCATTAATAGCAAGCATATTGGAAAAAGGCATTCCGTAATTAATTCATTTCGTACTTTTAACTTCGACAAAATTAAACTTCGTTAATTTCGCGGGTTGAACTTTATTTTCGCATGCAAGTTAGTTGTTCCGCGCGCAGCGTTAGAAGTGAGTAATAACGCAAACGTTAGCAGCGGCGCGAAACGGAGCATATTCGCTTAAAATACACGGTTGAAAGAGCGCGTTATAAATGTCTACATAAATCCCTTCCAAAGTGTGTGCAGATATTTTCCGCTAGGATACTCGACATTAACTCACGCGATCGGAAACGATGGATTAAGCGTTTTAGTCTCATTATGTTTCAGGTACCGAGAGAACGGGAGGATACAATCGTTCAGCGTGGAGGCGCTCATCTCGACGATCTGGTTGGACGAATGGGGCGACACGGCGGACAGTTACACCGGGATCCTTGTAAATTGTCAACTGCCGTTGGACGGCTCGGTACGCCATACGTCTCGGGTTCACGTGGGTCCGAGTCCCTGCTACGAGAATGCTAGTCATAGTTTAACGATCCGCTCGGAATTCGACGACGAGACTTTTGCCGACCGGAAGAGGCGCCAGTTCACCCTGTGCATCAAAGGATTGGACTTCGACGAGGACATATCGCATAAATTAATAGCCTTCGTCGAGCTACATCGTATTCTGGGCGCCAAGCTATTCTACTTCTACGTATTCAATGTGCACGAGAATGTACTCAAGGTGTTACGCTTGTACGAGCGGTCGAACGTGGTGCGATGGTTCGCGCTTGATCTACCGGGTGATTTGCCGAACGAGAAGCTGGCCCGAAGGCGATTCTTCAGCGAGGACATTTGGACGAAGAGGCGAATGGAGCTGATCCCGTACAATCACTGCTTCTACGAAAATCTTCACCGGTCGGAGTTCGTGGTGCCGATCGATATCGACGAGGCGATCGTGCCGACGCGACGGAAGACCTGGCACGAATTGCTGCTGGACGAGCGCGCGAAGCTCGGCAGAAGCTTCAAGGACTTCGCCTCGTATTCGGTACGGAATGCCTATTTCTTTCCCGAGCTGCAAAACAAGAGTCAGACCGATCGGTTGACCGGACTCGACGAGGAGCCCCGTCGCTCGACCGAGTATACGGACTATCTGGATACCATGAGAACGGCCAGTATTTCGCCCGAGGGCGACTCGGTGAAGAGTTTCGTCTCCACGAGGCGCGCGTTAACGGTGCACAATCACTACGCCCTGACCACGTTGAACCCGTCTACCAGACGGGCTCATCATCTGGACTCAAACGACGTGCTCAAGCACCATCACCGGGCTTGCGACAGTCAACATCTCGATTGCGATCTCCTGATGGAGGACGTTAGGATCGACGAGTCCGCTTTACGCTATGCGGACGAGCTCAAGACGAGGATGAAGATCGCCTTGGCCGATCTTGACGCCCTGCCATAGACTATAGTGATGTTGTAAATAATAAAAATTCTTTTCCAAATCTTCGTCTTTTACTGTCTATTAACCAATCCTTGCGGTACCTGTAAGATCATTCTAACGTCTATGACTTTAAAGTCAAAATATTGAAATTATGTTCAATGTTTGCTTTATATTAACACAATATAACGACAAAAATTTATTAGAAGCAAATCCACGTAATATGGATATATAAATGTTTCTTTTTCTTTGGACAGACCAATGAAATTTGTTCACGTTTTGTGTTTATTAGCGAATGCTTTAAATTTGAAAGATATAATTTGACAATGTATGAAACACAGAAAGTCTTGATTTATCTCAAAGTTAATATTATCTTTAAAGTTCAATGTACAGAAATAATCTAAACACTTCTTTACCATTCATATTGTCCCCTTCGAAATGAAACAGGTCACTTGGAAAATGTACAGAACCAGTGATCCAAAACAAGAATAACAGAGACATTTCGCGAGCGTTGTACTTAAAGTGATTACGGTCGAGAAATCGGAAACACGCAAAAAAGACAAAAGTAAGCTTGACGCTTTTCAGACTTGATAAGTAAAAAATCATATTGCAACCGGGCACGATAATTGGAAAACGTATAAAATGACGAGGAGCAAGCTTCACGCTTTTCAGTCTTGATGCTTAGAAATTATTGCAGCTCGGGCACAATAATTGGAAAGCGTTTAAAATGACAAAGGCAAGTTTGATGAGCCTTCGAGATTGATGCTTGAGCTTGTAATGGTCGGGCGCAATAATTGGAAACCATGTAAAACGACGAAAGCAAAGCTGATAGCTTTCAAGGCAAAAGACTCGGAGCGCTTCGAAATATTCAAACCGTCTTTAAACAGCTAGAGCTGCTTTTCGCGCCGCGGCGCCGCGCCGCGCCGCGCCGTGGCCTCAACCGTCTGACACGTTTATCAAATGAGACGAAACGAATACTACGAACGCGCTATTTACGCGAAGGAAAGCATAGGAAAGGTAAGAGTCTCTTGAGTTAACGAGTACGTACAAGGAGCGAACGACTTTATAAAGCACCGCATCCATCATGCTCGGTACGGTGTGAACGACAGTTTCAATCTCGCTAAAGTGGCGGTTTGGTGGTCATCCATTAGCGTTCAAGATCTCGTTCTATACGCGGGTCAAATGCCTCGCGTCTCAAACGGCCCCGAGGAAATTTCTATCGCTATATCTATCGTTATCGGCTGATTAGAATCGAATCGTCCGATGCAGAACGGCGTTATATGCGCGACCGCCGATATAGTCGAGTATATTTTTCACCAGATAAAATCATAGATGACGGAGACGGCTCCTGTGCGCGCGAGCATTCGAGACGGAAGATAAATTCCGTGGTGGCGCGGCGGAAGCAAACAAAGGTACGATCGTTCGAGATGCGACCGCGATTCTCTCCGATAAGTTTTATACGACTCGTATCGAGCGCGGCGCGAGTGCGCGATCAAGGTCGTAACTAGATTTAATAGATCATAAGGAAGCCGTCGTATATCCGCATTCTCTGAAACTTGTTACAAGGCACGAAGGTAAAAGCGGAATCCCATTTCTGCCCGAGAGAGAAAGAGAGATAAGTCAGTTCGCGGAACGCTGAAATTATTCTCAGGTATTCACGGTGTGCCGAGCATCCTTCGCTTCGCCAATTCTTCAAATGTCACTGCGACTTCAAAATGCAATAACCAAACTCGCGAAACTTCCAGAGAGACATGACGATCGTAAGACGGAGAAAAGTTTTCCTCTTCAAGTATATCGATCAGCCGGGGCGGAGCTGAGCATTTAGGACAGGTTGCGAGCAAGCACCGAGACACACGCATCAAGATCGTTCCAGTTACATACAATAATGTCTCGTACAAGCGAGACAGATCGACCTGATAACATATCGCTAAAATGGAGGGAAACCCGCCAGTCGCTACACTCGCAAACTTGCTATTACACCACGGAGATCCTGTTCGCGATTTTTCGCCTAATTCAAGATTAGCCTCGTCACGCCGGTCGTCAATTTGAATATAAATCTGTCTAATCTTCTGTACTCACTATGCTCTCTTATCGACCGCACTTAGGATTTTTACACATCCATTTTTGTTAGCATAATAATGATTCGAGGAAATCCTGCTTCTAGCCTCTAGAATTTTAGCATTTTAGCATTTTTAATTCATAAAGATTTTCGTTTTACATAGTTTTTACGGAAAAATGAAACTTTAATAAGCCGTGGCGTGCTTTTTGCAAGATAAAAAAACGTTTTAATAAATATATTTGGCCACATAGCTATATATTCAAACCAATTGTATAAGTAGCTACTCTATATTCATGGTTAGATCCAATTGCATCATACAAACTTTACGATCGGTACAACATGTTGCGAAAGCGCAACGTTGGATATAAATGAGTTAACACTCCCGCGGCGTGCACAATTTCGGGAATTAAAATTTTAGCTGAGGCGCTTCCAATCCATCATAAATCTCATTATATCCTTCAGCTCCGTGCACGTTAGCGCACGTATCTCTTTACTGATTTATATCCGCGGCGTTTGAGTTACGTTTTTTTCCAAGCTGACAAAGTAATCTCGCTAAGTCACGCCTGAAGGGGTCCATTGAGCGTCTCGCGCGAGGCACGTTAATTCGACCGCGCAGAATATTTTCGCGACGAGCCACGACGACGAGGAGCCAGCCCGTGCTCCACTTAACAAAGTATCCACGAGAGGACGTCCGTCTGACAACACGTGATAAAATTCGCGCCGGTGTCACATTCACCGTTCGCTCGAGGCTAAGCCCGATCCCAAATTAATGCGACGATAAATCACGCGAACTTTAAGAGAGGCTCTGCGCGCGCTTAAAGAAGCTGCATGCGCTCATCGCCCGCTTAAATTTATCGGCGCACTACCGTGCATCCCTGTCCATCTCTTTCGCATCGCACCAACGATGACAACGACGACGACGACGACGACGACGACGATGTCACGGTGACGACGAAAGCTTTATCTTTCCTTCCCACAAACTTCCGCATGAAATTCACATATATCATCGGTAATAATATCTCCGCCAGTCGCGCGCACCTGCTTTCCCGACCGCGACACTCCTCGCTCGAACAACTTAGACGCCAACTTGAGCGCAGTTATTCCCGAGAATAAGAGAAATCGTATAGTATTACCGACGCGCGCGGTCGAACAAACATGCATAATCGTCGACCTAGTCGATGACATCGCCGCGGGTAATCTCCCGAGCGAACAAATTTTTACGACTCTCTTTTCCTTTCCCACTTCGAACGAATTCAATCATTCTTCGCCAGAAATCGGTTCCTCTCCGATGTCTATTTTTGCCTCTGCATTACGCCACCCAATTTTCCCCGTTGAAGAATTCAACATTCGTCCCGATATCGCCCTGAGTTGTATCTCATTGTTTAGAAGGAGCTTTTCTCGGATCGTTGCGAACGACTGATCGCACGTGTCATAAAGGTAGGTCAGTTCCTGCACGATGAGGGGTAAATGGAAAGCATAATAGCATTACAGAGACGGCTCTGGAAACAAGCTTGAATTCTCCGAGACTACAGTTTCCCTGCCGGGAGACAAATTGGAGCGTTCAACGACCAAAAGAACGTGTAATACGGGTTTCTTTGGAGATAATGAGATTTAAAACATTATGAAGCGCTGAATTCATATAAAGAAGAGAGAAAAGAATTTACGGTTATAACGGTATTACTTATAAATTATTCATAACGGTATTACTTATAAATGTGTAATTTTTTCAAATTTATCAATAAATACTAGTGTCTAACTGTAATTATAAGAAATTATAAAAAATAGTTAAACACTTGTATAATTAGCTAGTTAATATTTTACTTCTACTCCTCTTCAGTTATTTGCTGCACCATCATTCACGTAAGTATGTGTATAGAGGTATACGAGTGTCCGCAGTATGATGAGCTCAGGTTCGTGGGTACACTAAACCCAAATGACTGTGCGGATCAGTCACCTCTGCGGTTATATTTATAGCAATACTTTACGGGATTATGTAACAGGCGTGTATTTGAAACTTACGAAGCATACAAAACGCTTTCACGCCTCAAATTTACACGAAATCATATCTGTTAAATCCGCTCAACTAAAGTTTAAGATATGCTCAATCTTTTTATTGAAAAAATAGCTTTAACATAAAACTCAAAACAAAAAATACAAAAAGATAAAAGCACGTTTTGACCTACTTTTATTTTTAATATATTTACTTGACACATTTTTTTTTAAACTCTTTATATATGAGTTTCAGATTCTTGTTATTTCTTTGTTACAATTTTATCCTGTACGTGAAAAGCTTAAAAAAAAATCTCCAGTCATTAACGAAGCTTAGCTTAAAATACAGCTCAGCAGCTTGATCAAGGCCTAAATCTAACAAGAAGTGTTCTAAATTATGCGCGCGACGTAAACTTCTCGAGAACCAGAGGCATATGAGCACGCGACACGAGCGCTCACATTGTAGCACAAAAAAGCTGGAAAACGCAGCTTTCGCGATTCGTCGTCGGGTATCTGCAAGCATGCGCCTGCCATCCGCTAAAGTGAGAGGGAGAGAGAAAGAGAACATAGAGAGAGGGTTGATCGCGAGTAAGCAGCACGTGCGTAACAGTCATCCTGGCGCATTCGCCAGGACCGCTTGCACCTCGGAAGTTATCTTTCCATCATCGGATGTTACAGATCATTATCTCGCGCAAAAGAAAAAAAACATTTGCAGTCACATCCGCTCGCCACATCCGTGGAACCCTTAAAATCAGCGGTTATTAATGCTCCGTCACATTTTTCGTCGCAAATATCGAATCTTTTTTTTAAATTCAAACTCTTAAAATAAAACTTGAAAATTATTCGCGATGGTAGAAAGATTTCGAAGGAATTGACATCGCAAATTTTACTTTGATTTATTTCAAACGCATTCTCCAGTGGAAATATATAGAGTGAACGTCGTAAACGTCGGTGACACGTATAAAATATGCACAGTTACCACGAAGAGTACACGTATGCGCGTGCTCTGCGCGTATACTGCATCAAGAATACGACTCACTTGCAAATGATATTTAAGTACTTCCGGCAGATTCTACTATCGACTGTAATACCTACTATTTCCGCACGAATACAAAACGTCGACATGGCAAGGCGGATTGCCAAACCCTTATCATCGAGGACCAGAGTTATCTATCCGCTAAAGGATACGGGAAATAATTTTACTCAACAATGTGCTCGTTCGAGTGGACCGTAGAAATTCCTAGCGTAGCATGACGACACACAGACGGAATAAAATGAGGCACAGCAGTTCTTGGCCCGATCGAGCGCCACAGAAAGTGAAGGTGCGCGTCGATCCTTTATCTCGTGCCTTTACCATCATCCCAACGAGCCGCGAAACGATATATCGATTGGAACAAACTGCACCGCGATCTAATTGCCTGGAAGAAGTCATCCTCTTAGATCGATGTGCCCCAGGAGGAGTCGCGTCCGTGATGATAAAACGAAGATTAATCGACGGAAGGCCGTCTATAAATAAGAAACCCGCGAATTTCTCGGAGAATTCATCCGACGTGAATAATGAGACGAAGAGTGTAAAGAATACCGGCCGATATTTCATACCGCGTAGTCTTTCTTTAATCGAGACAACTACAACTCATCAAAACTCGGTCATCGTGTTAGAGGAGAACATCGTCCGAGATCGATCAAGATGTAAGTCAGACTCGCCCGTAAAGATTAATGACGCAAAGACACGAGATATGAAAAGAGACTCCATCTTAAGAACCACATCGGATACGGATTTTTCAAAGTTGCTTTCGAAAAATTTACACGTCGATGAAGAGCTCAAAGATACAAGCGCGCAACTGAAAAAGAAATCATTCGCGGAAACGAACGCCTTTGATGTCATAGTAAACATAGCGAATGAGAGACAGCATACAGTCAGCATCGCGCAGACAAATAATTCACAAACGGGAGAAACGGATGAGGTGAGGGAAAAATATCAAACTACCGTTTCGCCCACGTCTTCCGCGAGACACGCATCATCGCCGCCGCACATCAAGGTGGTGGACTACGACGATTACGTGACGTCCGTGTCATTCTCGAAGAACGATCTTCATGCCTGTCCAAAATGCACGTCCGAGGGTGTTCTTCGCTCGCAGATCGATCCCTTTCGTTTCCCCTCGCAGAGCAAGAAAAACGACGATCCGGCGATGGCGAACGCACGCGGTGTTCGACGCGATAATCTGACCGGACGCGAAAAAACGGAAGCGCGCTCTGAGAAGAATCAAAGCAAAAATATTTGGATTGGGAACCGCCTAATCGGAGAGGCAAGAAACGTGGATAAGGATGGCAAAAAATTGGAGCAACAAGGAAGAAACAACGATTTGTCGCCGATGCGACCGGCAACGGACTTCAGAAAGGAGGCTACTTTGAGGCGACATTATTATCCCGAGGGAGGTTGGGGATACGTCATTGTCACGTGTTCGGTACTAGTGCATTTCATCGGAGTAGGTCTGCAACTTGCCGCGCCCGGATGCTGGCACATCACGGCTGAATTGAAATTTCGACATCCCCCGCTGCATAGTGCAGGTAAGAGGTCATTTGATATTCTTAATGCATCGAAAATTAACTCTATAAACGTTCAAAACTTGCAATAGGTAGTATTTCACATACAATATAACAAATAAATGCAAGTCTCGATAAGTTCGATTAATTAGCTCTCTGTTTTGGCGATATGTGTATCACATCAGTATTCCAGCGTTAATCATTAGTGGCCATCAACAACGTCCTAATTATGAAATATAAATGCAAATTTAACGCAGATGTATTTATGAAAATTTTGGTCGCTCATAATATTCTCGGATAAATTTCAAATAAATCAGAATTTTCCGAATTTAAGTAAACCGTAGTTATGACGGTTTCTTGAAAGAATGTTTTATTTTTTTTTATTACACATTTTTGGTTAAAATAATGTGACACCTTTCGTCCTTTTCTATACTTTACTTGTACGTGATATTAGCATTTTTCGCACGTTTCCTCGTGAACTAATAGCGCACTATTTATCACCATAGGAGGTAAATCTCGGGGATAATAGGATCCTAATTCTGACCTGGATATGTCTCCTTACGGATCGTATTTTGATCACGTTTTATGTAACCATACATACACTCAACCCCTCTCAAACGTGGTCGTGTCATAAATTATATTCCTGCGATACCCAAAAGTACTGTGGACACATACACTCATACACACACATACACACACACAGTGCAAACCAAAGAGACGAAAGCTCGAAAAATCCAGATTTTCGATCATTGTGCGATCCTCAGATTCTATCTATCATATTTGTCATTTATGTTTCATATAAGATTTAATAAAAATGTATACATATACAAAATTATTAAAATAAAAGATTATTTCAAATGTATCTTGTATATAGTAATAAATAGTAATAATAACAATAATAATAGTAATAAAAGATTATGCATTTGCTCAAAAATCTATAAGTTTCTAATCTTTTAAATTTTGTATTTGGAGTTTCTAATGAATTTCATGTTCTGTGATATCTTATGCGTTGATAAAATGATATAAAAAATTGTATATATGTCATTATTAATTAATAGCTATAGTTAATTTGTACATACATTTTTTTAATTGTTCAAAATTTTTAGCGCATATTTTTTATGAATTGAATATTTTTACAAAATAACGACAGAATATCTTCATTAAACATTACCAGATATCTTTCTTTACATAATATTAAATAATAATATTAAAAATTATTTATCAGGGATTCTTAAGATAAAATGTAGGTTATACTCGATAGTTTATATAACTTGGCAAAACTTTAACATATAACAATAAAATACTTGTGAAAGTTTTACCTCAAACGAAATCTGCTATTAAGTTACATTAAAAGGAAATATAATGCTTACTATTTCTAAAGAAACTCAGCAACTGTAGTCGAAGTTGGGATCAAAGTTATACCCGACTTTGCACCTCTGACATACATTGATTTTCTTGTCGCGTTTTCTAGGGACCAAGTTCCTGTATAGATTGACCGCAATTTATTTACTTTGTCATGTTCGAAATGCAGTTTTTACAATCTCTTCAGTATCTTTTGATTCTGAAAAAGTAAAAGTATTTCTTTCGATGTTACTTTTCATCAATACTACACGGAAAGAAACTGATGTATTAACAACATTAGCTAACGACAGTGTAATTGAAAATAATCTTATTCATTGAATAACAATATTAATAAAACAAATAACATTTTATTAAAACAAGAGCGTATTTGTTTCACTAATACTATTATTGAATTAACAACAAAGTTATTTCCAATTAGACTGCTGTTAATACGAAGTATAGAAAATAAGAGTACCGAATAAATCGAAACAAATAAATATTTTAATATCAATAATAAATAAAAACTTATAATTCTATGATGAAAGTAAAAAAAAAGTACAAAACAAATCAAATTTCTGTCAACTGAGATCACAATTCCTCAATTAATAATAAAAAATTCAGTAAGCTTCTCCAGCAGTAGCAACTTTCTCCCATATTTCCCAGCATCATCACTTATTCCGAAAAGGTAGAGACACTTTTCATCCGGCCCGTACTATTTTCGGGATTAATGCATACGAGAGTATCTACCAGTATCTACTGTGTAGCAACGTAAAATGTACGTGCGAGAAAAATCAGGACAACGAATCGACAGTCGAAACGCGTCGTGCGGCTCACGTTCAGCCTAATGCGTGCAAAGCATCGCTGATGCATCCACGAAACATCGCTGGATCTCACGCATTGGGGACAGTTCTCGTTTGAAATCCACCGATGTTGTTGGTATAACATAATACTGAGTTTAATTTTGTACCAGGTGTATTCTTTCACGATAAATCCAATTACAAAGGTGAAAACTAACGAATAAATAACAAAAGTGTGGGACTGTTACGTTGAAAAAGTGTTTTACATTCCTAGTGTGTATTTGTGCCATTGTTGCCACGCTGCACGATATCCGTAAATCGACATCTACTAAATTTTACTCTGGAAACAGATAAAAGCACGAGATAAACGTACTACGAACACCTATCTTTTATAGAAGAACTACTTAAATATACGATAAGGATCGCATTGTTCGTGACTCATTTAAATATCGCAACAAGTAACGCGACGGCGCGTGACGTAACATAACTTGGTCTCGAACATCGTTTCTCAGCACGAAAATTCAGCAGCTTAGACATTCGCCTCGATTGTGCTAGTTTAAAAGAGAAACGAGTTTGAAACGAACCACGAAATGGACGAAAGAGCTAACTCGGCGCGGGCACTACGTGAGGAACCCGCATATCGCAAACGTCGCCGCTCTTACAGCGCGGCTATGAGCGAGGAGAATTCGCTCGACGAAGATGACGGCGACGAAGAGCCGGAGGAAGAGGAATCCTATCCCCATCGTGACGGTGCAGCGCGGACGCGTTGCTGCCGGCAGCAACGCGAATGCACCGCGCGGAAAATATCCGGCGTGGAATCCGAGACCCGCTCGTCGACCGAGAGTCTCGTTTCGAAACGGGCGTCGACGAGAGAGTCTTCCGGCGACATCGCGAAATCATGGAGCGAGATCGAGCTGCCCGAGTTGCTCTTGGCGCATCCGGAGATCCTATCGCGTATGATGCGGTGCCATTGCTTCCTGCCGCAATTCACCGCGTGCCAATGTCGGTGTCGGTGCGCACAGTGTCAGTACCAGCGCCGGAAGATCTCGTCCACGTCCTCGTGCTTCGCCAGGGATTCCGTTCAAGGTGTTGGCGCGAAACGGAAGGACTCCGGTAACTCCGTGTCGACCTGCCAGAGCTTTCTGCCGCCGTCCTCCGGTAGAAACTCGGCCGGCAGCCTCTACCATGGCTGCGTCGACATCGGGGACAACGGGGCGACGATTCAGCGCCGGCACTCGATCGCCGCCGCCGCCGGTCCGATACCCCATCGTCGGTACTCGGATCAAACGTACTCGTTGCGCGGCTGCAAGATCGGCCGCGCAGATAATCGCAGACTCTCCGAGCAGCCGCTCGTCGATGATGCAATCGGAAACTGCGAAAGCACCACCGGTGCCGCGAACGCCGCGGAACCAATCATCGCCAGCAATACCCGTCCGCGAACATTTCCGAAGGCGATAGCCCGCGCGACACAATCGATCACCCCGCTTTATCCCGAGAATTCGGCGTCTGTCGACATTAAAGATTCGAAAAATAGCGAATCCCGAATTGCTAACGAATCGAACGGTGACGCACGTCTCGTTGCCAGCGGGAAAAGTGCGAGCGCCAAAGCCGCTTTAACCGGTCGTAAAAATAGCGCCATTCCGATTACGTCGAAGATGATGAGGAGGCGATTCTCCGAGCAACTAATTCTCGAGGGAGGCCTCGGCAGCGTCGGCGAATCTGAGAATCTATTCGATCAGCTCGTGGAGAACGTGGAGGAGGCAGAGGAATCTTTCACCGTGATAAACGCTCGAAAAAAAATCACGCTCAATAAGCATTACTACCCGGAAGGCGGTTGGGGATATGTTATTATCATAATAACGATTCTCGTGCACCTAATCTCTCACGGGCTGCAACTGGCGTCCGGCTTGCTGATGAGCCCGGCGATGGCGCGATTCGAGCAGACGGTTGAAAACTCAGGTACGATCTACGGAGCATTATCGACCGGCCTGATAATCAATCTTCGCACTAATATATATATTTCATAGTTTGATGAGACATGTGTTAATCATAACGATAAGCGAACTTATAAAAAGAACATGTACAATTTGTGAAAATCGCGTTTCCATGCTTTGATTGCACATTCATCATTAAATGTTCCTTTCATCATACATTAATTACAAACGCGATTGACACGTTAAAAATAATCAGAATCAAACTGTCACATTTTATACAATTAGCGTCAAAAATGTATTATAAGAATTTAGGTCATAAATGACGCGTGACGATGCGTATAAGAAATGATTAATTCCTATCGCGCGTGCACTCTCGAACCACAAGAAAAAAATTAATAACGACTCTGCTTGAAAGATTACTTTCGAAAGATATATCTTGAGAAATTTACTCGACGTTCGTAATCAAAAATAATATGGTAAGACAGGAGCATCTTGATATATATCTCATTCCGCGTCATAATTAAGCAAATCCAATCAAAGCCAACGTGCCTTTGACGTGCGCGCGAAATCAGGCGAACTGACCTCTTCCCCACAGAAACTGATCGATCACAGTCGAGTGAGTAATCGAAACGCGGTGAACATATATTACGTCACGTTACGGTACTCGTTAATATGCAAATGTACGCCACCCACGATTAATGACCGGCCGAAGACACGTTATTCGTACTCCGGCAAAACTTCACGAAACTTTCAGCGAATAGTGAGAATACTAGACTTGCAGAAAGGATGCCAAGATGTGCAGCGTGTAAATCGATTCGACACACCTGCAACAACTGTCGTCCAAACGGTGAATTGCGCTAAAGCCTAGAGCAGCGGCGAACAAATTTGCCTGTATCTTACGATCTGCAATCTAGAGCACGCGTCTTATACATGTATGTAAAGTGCTATACGCGACACGTATGTAAACTCCGTCCGTTAGTTACGTCGCCGATTAGATTAGCGCTAACACTGATCCAAATGTCTATTACATATTAAACAATATTACTAAAATAGATGTAAGATCATGAATATGACAAAATTATTTAATATCATAATTTTAGCAATAGATGGATATTTATAACTGCTTCTTGTTTAAAATGCATACATGATACGTGACGTTGCAATTATAAATTAATACAAATTATTTATTTCAATTGGAGAATCTTATAAATATTATTTTTGCACTCATAACTTCTCTCTTTGCAACTTACGTTTGTATCATATTTTCGATGTTTTATTTATTTATAAAAAACTACTACTGTTTTAAGTCCTTACTATTAATTAACTTAACAATATTTGTTTTTTATAAAAGAAACTTATATACCACAAGATAACGCATTAGTTATTTTAAATTTTAATTTAAAAATATTTTAATATCATCCGTAAAATCAAGTAGATTTGCGATGTATAATAACAGAGGAGGTGTATCCATATTTATGACACGATTTCGTAATGTACCGAAAGTCGTCATAAATGCATAAATTATAATTAATCAGAAACTATTTGTCGACGGGAACATTGAATCACACGGAAATTTGAAGTATATAATGGAAAATGGAACGAGGTAACAACTCACCAGCGAGTATTTAATCGGATGGTAAATTATTCGAAAACACTTCACCGAGATGAACATTTATCGAAAAGAAAATTCACAAAGAAAAGAAAATTACTCAACGGAAAACTTTTTTGAATTATTACACGAAAGATTTGATATCGCTTGACCTGCGATTTGGTTGATTTGATTTGGCTTGACCGTGTCCAATCATAACTAGGTTAATATTCTTTTCAATGAATTTTGGATTCGATAGAATCTCCGTTCCACCATTTCCGTTTCAATAAATTTCCCATTCGAATTCTTGCTTTCCCGATCGATTTTTATTTAGGTCAATTTATCTTTAACCAATTTTTAATTCAATAAATTATTGATATTCACTTTTGCATCACGAATGAAATATATTTTCAATAAATTTTCTCGATAACTCGCCCGATAACTCTTGTTATTTCGCTGAATTGCGTTCCTCGAATTCTGTGTATACCAAGTATTATATAGCATGAGTAATTTTGCAAGTATAAAAACGACAAATATTTTCCTAACTACAAGACCTACTATGAGAACGGACAAGTTTAGTTGCGCGTAAAAACTTATTATAAGATCCTGAGAAAATTACTACATACATGCTATACCTACATCATGCTTGATAAATGCTTAATTGACTGTAACAAATCTAATGCCGTTAAATAAATCGTAACGAATTGATCTTGGCTTCCCGGCAACACAAACTTTTAATCGTCACGTAAGCATGGTTATTTACGTTTGAATGGAAATTGCAAAAAAATATATAATTTTGAAACTAAATTATTATTAAAGTATACGTATGTGCACAATTAATATATACATAATGCTCGTGTGTATGTAATATCTAATAATATCATTTCATGTGAATTTCTTTTAAATATAGTATAAATACATTAATCGACAAAATATTAAAAATTTGCGCACGGCGATATTTATTTTATAATAAATAGATATATAAAATCAGAAAGTATATGTTCTGTATTATATCCGTATTATATCATGTAATATGTGTCATATATTGAAAAAAGACAAGATCGCTTGATATTCTATCGACCATACATTTTCTGAAGCAGATAATGCAACCCTCTTGCCTATAGACCGTTTTATCAGCTTATACTAACTTACCGACAACTCAGATCCCACGTACGTTTACCGAGAGTTGATCTTTTTGCGAAATTCTATTTCAAACAATAATGGTATTATATATTTACAAAAAAGTGAATCACCATAAATTATACCATGACCTAATCTCGTTTTGAATAAAACAAGTTTATTCATATGCACGTAAAACTAATAAAGCAAACTAACTAAAGCTATTCTGTAGTTATCCTGTGGGTTACCACATCTCTAACTGAGCAAATTACATTCTCTCGACAATAATGTACGATATTCTATCCATATTATGAGTTACGCGCAAATAACTTTTATTTTAAATTTATAATAATGTTAGTAAATATTTATCTTCGTGTCTTCATAAACATATTCACACGGCTGATATTGTAGATATTAAAATTATTATAAATATAAGAACTACTAAAGCAGTCAAAATAACTGATTTGTATTTTTTTTTTAAACAGAATAATAAATTTCTTTCGCCAGTATATAGAATAACAATTAAAGTAATTTAAATCGACCGTGACTGGCAATATTATAACGTCTTTTCCGATATGAACATAGAAAAACTGATTAAAGTAATTTAAATCGACCGTGACTGGCAATATATATATGGCAATATATGTACATTGGGCGGCAGTGTGGTCTAGTGGTAGAGCGCCAGACTCGTAATCTGAGGAACCAGGTTCGAGTCCACTAGAGCCATGTAAACATATGGAATGTTTTTCCGAAGCTGCGCCCCTCCGTGCAAGATAGGCTCTTGTGCGGAGAAAAACTGGGCTCCGTCTTTCGGAAAGAGACGTTAAGCCGTCAAAGGGTTAAAGTGAGAGGAGAGAAAGGGTAGTAGTGTCAAAAAATTATCCATCTACAAGTTCCCATCATGACGATGAGAACTTGTAGATGGATAATTTTTTTCTACCAGCTACAGCAGGTTGTTGTACAAACGTTGCATTATAAGATCTAGTTTCCCTACCAGGTTCGCTTATCTGATGGCGTTCAACCAGATGACTTTTTAAGTAACTAGAAAACATAACGTAAAAAGTTTTTAAAATTTAGAATCATAAAAAATCGTGAATAAAAAAAAACAGTTTTTCTATGTTCATATCGGAAAAGACGTTATATATTGCCAGTCACGGTCGATTTAAATTACTTTAATTGTTTTTTTTTTTAAATTACTCAAATTTATAACGGTGCATTTTCTAAGATTTTCCATGACTTTTGTTGCAATATGTAAATGGAAAAATTGATCAAATTACTTTACTTAATAGCAAATAGCAAAAATTAAATAGCATACTTAAATAGCAAAAATTATTCATCGATAGTTCAAATGTTAAATCATATCTAGTTACTATCGATGAAAGCAACTTAACAAAATCTAATATTATCGCTATAAAAATCGCCAAGAGTAGGTATAAACAGTTAATAATCTAGTGTGATTTTTCACTTTTACGACAACCACTAGCCAGTCATTAAATTTTATTGTCTCTCGTCAAGTGTCATAAAGAATCGTTGTCAGTCAACGCTTCATCAAATACGTCCTTTTATATTCGCGATAAACTTTCAACTACCGTTCTAGATAAGGATACTTTTGTTTTATTCAAGCTTGATTTGTGTTCATAGAATTTAACGACATCATGTTGGGAAAGACATCGTGTATTCAATCCCAATACAAGGAGTATTTGTTTAATGTATTAAATAAATTTGTTAAAATATCTAGCTAAGAATGAAATACTTTCTATTTGTCTTTAATTTATCTTTGAGAAATGCGTATAAAAAAATTTTGCTTTCTTAGACTAATTTATATAATATTTAATCCCAAAAAAAAACAAATAAATACAGATCACAAATTTGATGTAAAAAATATTTTAAAAAGGAAAAACAAAACATAACTAAATCAAATAATTACAAATTATTAATTCTGCAAGTAATAAATAAAATAAAAAATAATAATTTACTCATTCTATGATTGCTCCGTCGTCACCTGATACCTCCCAGGCCTTCTCTATCTCATCCCAAATTCTTTGCACTCATATAACACAACATTCACGAAAACACGGTTAATTATGATCACGTGTTTTAATCTTCTTAATAAAAATCTCACGATACTTTGCTATTGTACATTGCGATAGAATCTTATCAAAACATGATTATGAAAATAATGCGACAAAAATACAAAATTCTGTGATTCACTCGATGTCTGAGCTTACAATTAGTTACAATTATAATAATTAAAATTGTAATGTTATAAAATAATCGACCCGTCTCTTTTATATTTCGTTTAAGTATATAATTTTCGAAATATTCACTAACGATTTTTTTATTATAAACGACTATTCTAATACTGAAACAGTGTATTTAATAAAGCTGGATTAATAACTAATTAAGACGATCGTCCGGAAATGTACAATAAAAAATCGATACTACATAAGTAATATATTTCAAAATATTTCTGATCCAACAATTTTTTTTATTCCACGCTCTTTCAATCTTTCAAAAATAATGGACAATTACGTTTAAACCATTAAAAAAAAATAAAGTTTGATGAAAAATACATTCGAATCTAACAGCTGTATTAAAACCTTTATTTATCGCCCGTACAAATATCGCGATAAAACAATACTTTTTCATTTACATCTCCTATCAAATCTGAAAGAAAATGAAAATAAATAAATTGAATGAAATATTGGCTTCGATACAAATTGATGGTAAACGGTTATGAATTGCGGGAATTAATTGATCATGCTCAGCTATTAACTGACAATGAGCTAATAATTTGTAGGAAATAATCGCTTTTCGATGGAACGCGGTAACACAGGAAATACAAGTATCTCGCATTGCTAGCTGCCGACTTGAATCTCACGAAAGACAATACAGCGCCCTGCAGTCTGACATATGTACCACAACAAACGCCAAGAACATATATGCCAGACAGTTTGGCTTCTACGAAATATTTAACGAAACCTTTAATAAAATATTATTAAATAATTGTACGACGGAATATTCCGTTCAATATACATATTTGAAATATATTTCGATAAATGAGTTACTGCACATGCGATTCGTTTTGTGAATTTGTTAGCGTCGGTTAAAATAACAATTAATTCCACTTAATTGAAAAATCTCTTTAAAGAGAAAATATTGTTATTTAAACACTAATTAACAATATTTAAAAATTTACTTTTAAATCTTTTAATAACAATTTGAATGATAGATTTAATTATTCCATTTAATAAGAATTATTAAATGAATTGTTTAAAGAATAAAATTTATTCTCGTTTTAATAAAACATCTATTTATATAAATTACTTTATAATTATTGTTATTTTTTTTTAATTTATATCCAAAAGTTACATTTAAATATAAAGCACTTTATGAGTGCAAAACTATGCACCTAAGAATTATCCACTTATTTTGAAAGCATGCGTTATGCGCGTTATAATTTCTCAGCGATAGAATCAACAACTGCCAATTATTAGCAAATAGTTTCAAATTTTAGTATGACTTTAATTATCTTATGCATAATAATCATCATATGCATATGATGCTTGCGCTTTTGTATAAACTCTTAATAGAAATACTCTTGAGAGTCATATAGATAGCTGCAAAATTTTTTGGACGGATTATCGCGCGTGGTCGTTGATAAATTACTAACGCAAATAGTTAAAAAGAATTTAATAGATCATTTCGAATACACGAATGGCAAAAATAAATTCCTGATAGAAAAGATAGAAAGAGTATATATAGAAATACTCCGCATGACATCTGTCAAGGCTTAAATTTATCACGTTTAACGATGCCTGACTCGAATGTGTTTCTTTTCGACGTGCAACAAAAAGAAATTACGAGAATAAGTGAGCAGCTTGTTGCGAGTGTGACTAATGATGGTCTAAGAGACACGGCCGTCGAACAAATCGATACGCGTCGCCTCACTCTGCCGAATCGCGCGAGCGAGCAGTGACAAATGCGTCTCATCCGTTGTGAATGTAAAGTACTTCAGATTAGCAGATAACCGTAGTTTGCTGTCTGCAATCACACCCATATTTGCATTTTTTAATTATTTTGCTTACCAGACATGCCGGAAATGAGAAACCACGGTAAAATCTAAAATAATAATGGGATATATGTATATATTATGATATAGTAGTAAACACATATAAAATTTATACGTGAAAATTTATACATGTACATGTAAATGTATGCAGTGGAAATTGCATAATGTTACTGTGTTTCATGCCGTGTCAGAAGTCTCGTTATTTTCATGAAATAAATACTCGCGATAAATCGCGATATATTTTTAGAAATTAATCTACGTTTCGCATGCTATATCTCCCTTTTCATTGATCTAATTATTACTTAATCAACCAATATTCGCGCATATTGCGACACGCAAGATGCATCTAAATGCGTAATGAAATGGCAAATAAATCGTAGTCACTTGACGTGCATTAGCGCAATGATTAATTCATCATCAAGTTATTGAATTACTAATTGCTGTAATACACATCCCAACGGTGGACACTTGCATAATTATGCAGCACATAATTATCTGAGTCGCGCTACGAGGAGACACGAGATCTCGAGTAACATATCCAAAAGACTTCATAGACAGCGCACATCGGTAACAATCATAAAACCGGATATGCTTGTATCGAGATGATATACTATGCACGAGAGCGTGCAACTAGAGACTGGAAAGCTGTAAATTAAAAATTATAACAACGCGAGATAAAGATACGCAAATAATGCGATTATAAGAAGCAACGAGCGTAAAAAAGTAAATATCTAAAGTTATAATGCACCATCCAGTAGCTACGAGAAGACAAAGGATATCCGAGGAAACAATTGTTATCAACTGTCATGTTGACAACATATTACACTCTTATATTGAAAATGTTATAAGGAATGAAGTAAATGCGAAGACAAATTAAAATAACACATTGAAAGATCTTACAAATGCACCCGATTACAATTTCATTTCGTTTAAAATTAGAGATAACTTTGTTGAATTGATTAATCAATCAAGATTGATAACAGCGTAAATAGTTCAGAAATATAATTATTCTATTTCAAAATGGATTATTATAATATTATTTTATCTCATAAATAGAGATAATAATATGTGAATGTAATACTAATATAACAGGTATTATTGTAAATTGTATAAATCTGTGTGCAAGAAAGTAGCAAGGATTAATTGTTGTCAGATAATCCAAGCAAATTTTATCGAAGCGTGTCTATCAAAAATTATATTCAAGAATTATACCCTAAAAAACAGTTGGAGCTATAAGTTTCAGGGAAAAATTATATATAAAAAATATGTTTAAATTACAGGATTATTTTCCACGACTGCCGCGTGGCAATTTGCGACCATCACTCGCTTATGAATGCGCAGCTACAAAATTCAACGAGTCAGACGAACGCATCGCTCGCGAATCGCGTGCATAAATGTGTGCAGACATCCTGTCGCTTGCACACGCCGCGCCGCGCCGCGCCGCGCCGTCGTAAACTTGAATATCTCGCGAATCGGCGAAGACAGAAGAAGGACGCAGCCTTGCGCCATTGATTCATTCTAGCGCGAATGCACGCGTCTTTTTCTCAAATGCGGGCGTCTCCCGCCTTCTCGTTCTCATAAAACTTTATTGAAACTAGTGTTTCTCTCGTACGCACGGAAGTTTATAGTTCGCGAATATGCCGGCCGTACGGCGGCAAATGAAATGGAATCGGCGAGGTCGGTTAATGACATCCGAAAGCATGTCCGCGATGACGTCGCGTCGCCACGAACTCTCAGTCGACCGCGCCTGCCGAATCCAGTTTTACTTTCATTCGGTGAAAGTGGTACCCCCCTGGCCGGATCTCCGCGCTCCCAACGAGTTTATCAGACGCGTGCACTTTTTCCCTGTTCCTTTCTTCTTCCTCCACCATCGCAACGTAGTGTATTCGAGTAATAAACATTCCTCTCTCGATACCCTCCCGGAACAATATCGTCTCTTTTTACAGTTGCGACACTGGCGCTGCAGCAATTTCTACAACATAATTTTTTACGGACCTCCCGAAAGCGTAATATTTATACGTTATACGTGGTATTTAATACTAATTACTCATTTACTGACATTAATTGCCTTATATATGACAGATTTTATATACCTACAAAACTTGGTTTAAATAACGATTATGTAATTTAATTGAAATTTTAATAGTTTCAAGATGTACACAAAATAAACTTTTTATCATTTAGAAATTAATGCTTAGATCTTAATCATTAAAAAATTAAATTCTCTTATTTAGAGCAAAAATAAATCGTAATTAATTCTTGTAACACAACAAAATTATTAATCCATATATAAAATATTATATCCAACAATGTCAGAAATATCAAACACCTCTAACTTGTAACTGATTACGTCTAAATATAACTCATATTTATATTTTATCTTTTTTGATAATTCAACATCGAAAAAAATCCATCAAAATGCAAGATCAAATCAACGCTAATGTAATATCTGTATAAATCGCATCGCAATTATGAGTATAGATTCCACATTTATTGGAACGCCTGGCCTGACGCAACGAAAAACATCTGGAATGTTTCCTGCCTTTTCCATCGATGTAATTGGAACCGCGTACATCGAGACAGAAAAAGCAGAACGATTTAAGCTTTAAGCTATGCAAACCGGCAATTTCGCGATATGTAAACGTACGTATATGCAAGACCAGTACTATTGTTCCTCGACACGAGCGCGGCATTTAATCTCGGTCTCATTTGATTTTAGATGAAAGAACCCTACCGACAAATTCTTCCGAGGAAAACTCCATTTCATTCAACTTCTCTACACTTGTCCACAGTGTCCACACACACATGCATGCTGACGACACTCGCAGTTCTTACACGTATTTCCATTGAAACTTGGAAAAAAGATTTGCCACAGATCAAAGTTCTCACGAATGCGAAACTTTCTTCTTCAGACTTGATGAATAATCGAAAAACTCCGCTTTTCGAAAACGGTCCTTTGACAATATTGGCCAATAGACAAAAAATTGACAACAGTGATTATAGAATCTTAGGTCTAATTACTAATAATTTTGCTCTAATTACAACTTATCTATAGTTACAGTTTTATTGTTATATTTTTAATTTCGTAATGATATTTTCAAGAGAAATTTTAAAAAATGTTAGAATATCTTTTTATAAAAAAGAGAATATCTATTGATTTAAAAATTGCGAAAATGATTTTATTTTCCAAAAACGATTAATCGTTTTTGAACGCAAAACGCAAAATTATATGGATCTAGCTTGTGAAATGATACTGGACAGAACATACCTATTTGTATCTTTGCGAAACTCACGCAGGACTTTCTTTATGTCAGTTTTTGTAAATTGCATCCACGAGGCAGCACTCACATCGCTCTCGTAGTCTAGTAGTCTAGTGTGTCGCTCGAGGAATCGCGCAATAAGATACGGGAAACTACCGCTCGTACGTCGATGTTTCAACAGTGTAATCCTGAAGCGGTTTGTTTAGGATCATCGTCAACACAGACTTCAGGGAAAAAACAAGTATCCCAACGAGAAAAAAATTCTTTAATTCTGAGAGTAATTTGTTAAATTGACATACACGAATTGTACGAAAATATATAATTTCCGTCGAATTTATACTCCTTAATCATTGTTTATTTACAACAATTAAAATAATTGTCATCAAACATAAATAACATATACATAAAAGGAATATATAAAAATTCTAATTTTAATTGAACAAATCTGTAATTATTTTCTAAAATGTCATATATATCGTGATAATATTATTATATTATCATAGAATAGTATTACACTGTTATTATGAGTTTAATAATTAATTTTTGATGTGCGCACCGTCAGAAATTCGAACAAGCAGACAATAAATTTTATTAATTGGACTATTAGCATTGGAAACGATTCGACGGAAATCGATTTGCCAATATATCGCGCATATATTTGATCGCATATTGATGAGTCAGAATGCATGCCGATGGCACTTTAAGAACTCAGCGGAATATAAGGAACGCTTTACGAGGAACACTCGCCAGCGGTGACGTTTATATCGGAGGAACGGTCTGGCACGACGATGGAAACGTGCTGACGTACGTCGCCCGGTATACAGGCGAAGATATAATTACGCCATATAATTTATGTAAGCCATGATACACGCGCCGCAGTGAGAAAAGAGCGCGCGCACCGAAGAAAAACACATGACACATGGATGAACCTTCGCAGGGGCTGCCATTCTATTTTTTTTTCCGTCTGTACTTTCGCTTTGTAAAGACGTCCCGAACGCCCGTAAAGTCCGAACTCTAAGCTCTGTCGCGGAGGAGCAGATGCCTCTCGAATCTGTCGTCCTAAAGTCGCGGACGTACGATGTCAGTGACGCGTGACAGACGCATTTCTTTCGCTATTCCTCGCGCTTCTTCGCGATCGCGTTCCGCTCGATGCGATACCCGTTGCCGTCAAAGTCACGAAAACGAAAATATCGTGAATGAAAATCAACTCACACTACATTAAACCGGAAATTTATTTTTCTAGATAAGTTTTAAAATACAAAATATATTGTTAATAATACAAATGTAACGAATTTAAAGAGTATTTAAAATTATTAAAAATTTTTTAATAATTTTAAACACTTTAATTAAATTCATTTTTTTAATTAATTAAAGACGTGAATTTAACTTTCTGTAAGTATTTGCTGATGTACCTAAAATACCAAAAGATTAAACTATCCTCTTTTTCATTCCAGATAATCTTTTAATCATGGTTATTTGTATCTCTTAAATCGGGCCATAAATTGTTACACGTAATCCCTCCCCTCCCCCCGCCCACGAAAATATTAAACTTATCTGATTTAAAATAAATTTACAAAAACTGCGATTTAAAATGTGTTGGCTTCTTACGATTTTAAACTTCGTTTTCACAATCTTCACCGAATATCGAGAGACTTTACTCCCACACCGAGATTTCTCGACAACGGAAGTCGCGAGTCAGCATCGCTATTACGAGCACGTGTCTCTCGTTCTCGCGTCTTTTACGAAATGGTAGGAATTTCAAAAAAATACTTTGGAGTCGTACGTCTATCACCTGCACTTTCTCATCACAGCGTTGTCCTCGTTCAACAAGCGAGGAATTTAAATGCACCTGTCAATTTCTTTGTGCAGGCCTCGCAAAATTTACAAAAATCTATAATAAACCGAATACTTCTGATAGCGATAAATAATTTAAAAAATCAAAAAAAGTAATATTACAAAAAAAATGTTATTCGAATAAGATTTGGAGCATTAATAATTAATTTTTACTTCCAATATCTCTAGAAATAATACAAAGAAAAAACAAAATTCTACCTGTTATTATTTAATTGTTATCTATATTATTACCATACATTATATTTACTTTATATTATCTATATATTGTCTACATTATCTATATTATATTTAATAATCTACAAACTTCCATACGCAGCAGAATCGATATAACAGAAAAAATATATAATTATATTACAATCAAGCGTAAAAAAGAAAAATACGGATGAGATACTAATTAGTTTCTGAGAAAATCGGGATAACATGAATCTTATGATATTACCAATGCAATGTCGTTATGCGCATACTCGTTCTCCTAAGGAATACCGATCTAGAAAATACAGGTGCAAGGACAGTGAGACTTGCAAGGCAATATAACGATATTGGCAATGGCGATGTGGTCTTTGCCAAGTGGTGGTGGTGCGAGCGACGACGATGGTGAGCATGGAAGGGGGTAGAGGGAAAGCCTGTCTCTCGTCGGAGCGTGGCATCAGTCGACGATATCGCGCGAAACTCTAACGTTCCACAAATCCGCCGGCCTTATACTTCAACAACAGTACTACACCTTTACACAGCTTAGTCAGTTACCACATTTCGATCATCAGAAGATTACGCGTGATCCGATTCGCGAGTCGATTCTCGAAATTATTTCCGCGCTTCAAGTCGGAAGCAGAGTTTACGAAACGAGTTCGATTTTGTGACCTTTTCCCGAAAATATTTCACTCTTTCTCTTCGTCTTCGCAACGCTGGATTCACCCAATCGAGAAACTCGCGCGGAGTTTCGCTCTCGCCGTGAATTTACGCGACCACACGAAATCGTAAATCGGTCACGAGAGACAAGCCTATTAACCGAACTCGGTAATCATTTTATAACGCATTCCTTGCTCGCTCGAAATTAAATGCGACCGAACGTTATCCGATACATATTCGTTTCGTCGTCCAACCAGCTATTATTTCGGTACCGTTACCTCTGGGTAATCTTGCGACCGCGTGAAATCCTATACCGGTTATGATTTACGACTAAAAATGATTCTTATGATTGGCACAAGACTCATTCCTTACAATTAGCTATAATGGTATTGTTACGCGTTTGTTCGTTTAAACATTATAGCTCTTTAAATATCTGCATTGTGTGACCGAAAATCGGAAAACATGAATTCTATGTAAAATATATTTATTACTTGTTGCTTCAAAAATACGTGAGTATGTAAAAATAAAAATAAAAATTAATTAAGAATCAAATTATAGCATCTCTCTATTCGTCTTTTAATTATTTCTTACAATTAGTATTCCTCCACGCGATTCTTCTTATATCATTATCTTATTGTAAATAGGCTTATAATCTCATGCAATATTGATTTACAATAATTCAATGATTCTATTCATTAAACTCATGCATGACAAATAGAAAACAAGAAAACGGTTCATGTAAATCGCGTATAACGAATCGTATTGGACAACGTTGTTTTTGCCGAAAAGTTCAACTCATGATAATTCGTTCTTTCGGTAAACGATGGAGACTTTAGAGAACGGCGGCGAAACGTGTGCGCGCGGAGGCTATCGAGCGATGCATTTATAGACATAATAAATCGCGGTGCTGCACAATGAGAGGAGCTCACGCTGAGAATTTATTAAAATCGAGCGTTTAGAAAGCCCGGCCTCATCTAAGCGCATTAACGGGGAGCAAAACCGCCACTGGATCGATCCCGCACGATACAAAGGAGCAACGCGCGGTAATTTATAATAGGCTGATTCGCCGTGCGTGCCAAATTAATTCATCGTAATAACCCACGGGGAAAGTATCTCACATCAGTCATATTTTACATAACACCCGGACGTATCGCGAACAAAAAGTACGCGATTAATCTTGACTCCCAAACTTCCGAAATTGACAGTGGCATTGTCCGCGAGGCGACACACGTTTCATTACTCTTCATTTCGGATCAAGACTGAACTGATACGCGAACAAAAGAAAAATTAAAGAAGATCCTGTTATTAAATATAGCTCGAGACATTAATTCATCGTGACTGATATTAAAAAATGTTTCAATCCTTGTCATTCGAAATTAATGATCTACGCCGAAGTAAAGTCATGATCTGTATACTCCTTCATTAGCAAAAATTGACTAACAAAATAGTTTAAATAGCATGATTAATAGATTAATTATGATAATCAATCATAAAAATGTTGATATAGCGATAAAGAATAGTCGGGAAGTCAAGTTTCTCTTTCCAATACATCAATCAAGACAAAAAATTTTCATATTAAATATCTTACAAACATAAATATATATTTACTGTTAAACTTTCATTATCTAATCACTTTCTAGTAATTGTTAACCAGAGATAATCGCTATAAGACATTAAGTAGAAAAAAAAACAACGAGAAAAGGGAAGTAGCTTCTCCTGACTCCCCAAGATACGCGAAACGGTATCAAGCGTATAACAGGTGCGCTTCGTGCGTCGTCGTCAAGTCAGCAAACGTTGGCGTGCAGTTGTCGTGAGGAAGAAACGCATGGGAAAAACGTACGCCGCTGTCAAGACGATCGGCAGCATGTTTCTGATAAAACGCGCGCGGTCTCACGCAGTGCCGATGCGTGCGACAGGAATGTATACGAACAGCACGATCGAAAACGATACGGGCACGTAGCCGCGAAAGAAATCGTTCTCCCGTCTGTGATGTCGATATCCCGCGCGCGATCCTGGCCGTTGCTGGACACGGCAGGCGAAAGAAGCTGTACGGTCTCCGTCAACGACTCGTCCCCGAAGAAGAAGAAGAAGAATTATATGGCGGAAACCAATGACGGCGTGGACAAAAGCAACATTGCGGCTGTCCAACCGGAAAACAACTCTCAGGTGCAGGCGAGACAATTGTTGTGTCGACGCTATTACCCTGAGGGAGGGTGGGGCTGGGTGGTCACCTTCGTCGGCACTCTCGTGCATATTCTGGGACCAGGCCTGCAGTTCTCTATTCCTGCCACTGTCGCATTGCCGGCTAAAGTCAAATTCTATCACCATCCGTGGCATACAGCTGGTGAGTCAAGATTTTCGAACGATTGCGTGAATGTTACTCTGATACACAAGTAATCAAAATCGTATACGTATATGGTCGAATCTTAGTATTTTGGTATTTCATATTTTCATACATTTACATTGCAAATCTAGAGTTTAATTGTAAAAAATTGAACGCTTCAGTATTTTTAAAATCCTATTTCTTATTCTTTGACCTTTTTAGATTGCAGTAGGAACCGATGTAGATAACTATCTCATGACATTAAGACAGAGATCCCTTTTCAAATACTATCTTTAGTAATTAACACCTTGATTGCCATACCACCCATATTTAGATGACACGTAAATTTCCGTCAAGGCTTCTTCACCCAATTGTGGATGACGGTTTTATTTAGCTAATTAAAAATAACTTTACTAAATATTTAAGACTTTAAAGAAACAATATGAATTACAAATAATAACAATATTAATTATAAATAATATTAGACATTAGAAAACAATCAAGTATTACAACAATATACTAGATTTAGTAAGTTTAACGTCAAAATCAGCTCGACAATCAAAGTGTTAAAGCGCCAAGAGTTATGACCTAAACTGCAATTCTCGTAAAACTGAATTCTATAATACTATTCATCTCTATCAATTATCGTAAAAGTGTCAAATTTATTAGAAAACGATTGAAAATTAAAGTTTATGTTAAATCTCTCCCCTGTGGCAAATCATCGCACGGATTTCCTATTCAAGTACTTTAATGGGCAAAGTCGAACCACTATCTCAGCCTCAAATCCTTATTTAACAGACAGTATCAAAGTGAAGTAAACTCGTTACTGGCATGCCAAAAGCTATAGTTAGTATGCGCCATAGCTAAAGTTGTACGAAATTAACCGTAAAACAGGTAATCAAGGATAAACCGTAGATAAGGATTGCCGATAAATTTACTTACAAATGGTTAAATATATAAATAGTAAACTGTGTTTATATCCCAGCCAAGTACGTTCGCAATTTGAGATTGTTATTGTGATTTATAAAATATAAAACCTACTTCAGAGAAAAAGATAATAAATTATACAGAATAATTTTATAAAACTTAGTGCACGTACTCTTATTATGTATTTTCTCTGCCAGCAAACGGAAATTTTTATAATCAAGAAAAATTCTCTATAATAATACTGAATTTATGCGTGAATCAAATAACTGAAAAATTATGTAAAGTGCGCATGTCTAAAATAAAGCACTAAATCTTTGCTTCGATATGAAGAGACAGAGAAAGAAAGAGAGATTCCTTATTTTATAATACTTATTGCTGTTAAATTAATAAATAATAAATTTTAAGTAGTTGATCAAGAGACACGGTAGTGTCTCGCGCCAAGTACACGCGAAGCGAGACCGCACCGTGACTCTTTTACGCGATTAATATAACTTCTCAAAGTAATTTTTCAAAACTTACGCTTTTGTATTTGTATGTGCGTTATTTATATAAATTGCGAACATAAAAAAATTTTTATTTGATTACCCGGTTACGCTTCCAAAATTACGAAATTTTTCAACAAAATTTTACAATAAAATTCGCACAAGAATGTATTATTAATTTAAAAAATGCGCAAAATTCAATTAATGCAGGAAATCACATCAGGTCCAACAATTTCCCGCCGAAAGAGAGAGAGAGAGAGATATTACGAAAAATTTAATTTCTGTTAACAAAATAAATCCCCTGGACTGGATTAATTTTTCATTATGACATTATTTAATGAATCGGTTATCATTAAAAGATAAAGAAAATTAAAATTTTTCGGAGACTATGGGTTTGATGTTGACCTATCTCTTGATGTATTGAGCCTCGATATAAATGTCCTTCCATCCATCGCTAATAATTTATCCCTATCTTTACTGCCTTATATTCCTTGTTCACCAAGCACGCGTCGCAGCATCTGAGAAACGAGATTCTCGCGCGATGAAAGTTGCCGTGAAATTATCAAACTTATGAAAGATACATATTAGAGTTGTCTGAACTTGCTACTTTACTACAACGAAACGTAATATTCTCTATCGATCTATATATGCCTGGCAGATGAGCAAATAATGCTTTCAACGCTCTTATCTATTGTATACTTCTTTCACTTTTTTTAAAAGATAGATTCCTTAAATTGAAAAAAAAACAATTTATGGTTTATCTCATTGTCGGATCTAATGGCGTAAATTTTGTAAGTTGACTGTATGATACAATAAGTGCATAATAAAAAACAATTTTTTAGTATAATAAGTAATAAATTTTTACAGTGTTTCTTAACAAGCTCGTGAACTCGCTATAATATACAGTTACAAATATAATTAATGTATTATTATTAATTACATATCTCTGACATATTATTTCTTCCAATAAAATTGAATACTTCACTATCGCGGATATGTTAACTTTAAAACGTACGTATTTTATTGCCAAGCTAAGATACTATTTTTTTTATGTACGGTAATAGTAAGGAAATATTTCTTATCATTATTAGAATATAATATCACAAAGTTATTTCACATATTTCACATAACCCATTTATTTTTTATTTTTTTTATTTTTTTTTTATTTTTTTAAATTTTTATTTTATTTTTTATTTACATTTACTTTTATTCAAAAGCTATCATATGCTATTTACATTTATTTTTTATTTACATTTATTTTTCTTCAAAAGCGCAGATTACATCTCTTATCTCTAAAGTAGGTGCATGTGCGTGATCGGCGAGGCTGAACCGGATCTACCTTAATAACCCTACCGTTTCGTTCATTGAATTTGAACGTCAAAATTTTATTGTATTTTACAGGTTGCCGTTTTACAGGTTTTACATTTAATTTCGCAAGACGGAGCCTACGCCTCCGTTCGTCCATAGCTATTGGTTGCCATGCTTCAGGACGTATCGCGAACAAAAAGTACGCGATTAATCTTGACTCCCAAACTTCCGAAATTGACAGTGGCATTGTCCGCGAGGCGACACACGTTTCATTACTCTTCATTTCGGATCAAGACTGAACTGATACGCGAACAAAAGAAAAATTAAAGAAGATCCTGTTATTAAATATAGCTCGAGACATTAATTCATCGTGACTGATATTAAAAAATGTTTCAATCCTTGTCA
This sequence comes from Temnothorax nylanderi, assembly GCF_030848795.1. Classification (NCBI taxonomy): domain Eukaryota; kingdom Metazoa; phylum Arthropoda; class Insecta; order Hymenoptera; family Formicidae; genus Temnothorax; species Temnothorax nylanderi. The sequence goes on along the minus strand of NW_027249161.1, from coordinate 396,816 downwards.
TTCGAAATTAATGATCTACGCCGAAGTAAAGTCATGATCTGTATACTCCTTCATTAGCAAAAATTGACTAACAAAATAGTTTAAATAGCATGATTAATAGATTAATTATGATAATCAATCATAAAAATGTTGATATAGCGATAAAGAATAGTCGGGAAGTCAAGTTTCTCTTTCCAATACATCAATCAAGACAAAAAATTTTCATATTAAATATCTTACAAACATAAATATATATTTACTGTTATTATCTTTCATTATCTAATCACTTTCTAGTAATTGTTAACCAGAGATAATCGCTATAAGACATTAAGTAGAAAAAAAAACAACGAGAAAAGGGAAGTAGCTTCTCCTGACTCCCCAAGATACGCGAAACGGTATCAAGCGTATAACAGGTGCGCTTCGTGCGTCGTCGTCAAGTCAGCAAACGTTGGCGTGCAGTTGTCGTGAGGAAGAAACGCATGGGAAAAACGTACGCCGCTGTCAAGACGATCGGCAGCATGTTTCTGATAAAACGCGCGCGGTCTCACGCAGTGCCGATGCGTGCGACAGGAATGTATACGAACAGCACGATCGAAAACGATACGGGCACGTAGCCGCGAAAGAAATCGTTCTCCCGTCTGTGATGTCGATATCCCGCGCGCGATCCTGGCCGTTGCTGGACACGGCAGGCGAAAGAAGCTGTACGGTCTCCGTCAACGACTCGTCCCCGAAGAAGAAGAAGAAGAATTATATGGCGGAAACCAATGACGGCGTGGACAAAAGCAACATTGCGGCTGTCCAACCGGAAAACAACTCTCAGGTGCAGGCGAGACAATTGTTGTGTCGACGCTATTACCCTGAGGGAGGGTGGGGCTGGGTGGTCACCTTCGTCGGCACTCTCGTGCATATTCTGGGACCAGGCCTGCAGTTCTCTATTCCTGCCACTGTCGCATTGCCGGCTAAAGTCAAATTCTATCACCATCCGTGGCATACAGCTGGTGAGTCAAGATTTTCGAACGATTGCGTGAATGTTACTCTGATACACAAGTAATCAAAATCGTATACGTATATGGTCGAATCTTAGTATTTTGGTATTTCATATTTTCATACATTTACATTGCAAATCTAGAGTTTAATTGTAAAAAATTGAACGCTTCAGTATTTTTAAAATCCTATTTCTTATTCTTTGACCTTTTTAGATTGCAGTAGGAACCGATGTAGATAACTATCTCATGACATTAAGACAGAGATCCCTTTTCAAATACTATCTTTAGTAATTAACACCTTGATTGCCATACCACCCATATTTAGATGACACGTAAATTTCCGTCAAGGCTTCTTCACCCAATTGTGGATGACGGTTTTATTTAGCTAATTAAAAATAACTTTACTAAATATTTAAGACTTTAAAGAAACAATATGAATTACAAATAATAACAATATTAATTATAAATAATATTAGACATTAGAAAACAATCAAGTATTACAACAATATACTAGATTTAGTAAGTTTAACGTCAAAATCAGCTCGACAATCAAAGTGTTAAAGCGCCAAGAGTTATGACCTAAACTGCAATTCTCGTAAAACTGAATTCTATAATACTATTCATCTCTATCAATTATCGTAAAAGTGTCAAATTTATTAGAAAACGATTGAAAATTAAAGTTTATGTTAAATCTCTCCCCTGTGGCAAATCATCGCACGGATTTCCTATTCAAGTACTTTAATGGGCAAAGTCGAACCACTATCTCAGCCTCAAATCCTTATTTAACAGACAGTATCAAAGTGAAGTAAACTCGTTACTGGCATGCCAAAAGCTATAGTTAGTATGCGCCATAGCTAAAGTTGTACGAAATTAACCGTAAAACAGGTAATCAAGGATAAACCGTAGATAAGGATTGCCGATAAATTTACTTACAAATGGTTAAATATATAAATAGTAAACTGTGTTTATATCCCAGCCAAGTACGTTCGCAATTTGTAATTGTTATTGTGATTTATAAAATATAAAACCTACTTCAGAGAAAAAGATAATAAATTATACAGAATAATTTTATAAAACTTAGTGCACGTACTCTTATTATGTATTTTCTCTGCCAGCAAACGGAACATTATTATAATCAAGAAAAATTCTCTATAATAATACTGAATTTATGTGTAAATCAAATAACTGAAAAATTATGTAAAGTGCGCATGTCTAAAATAAAGCACTATAGTCTTTGCTTCGATATGAAGAGGCAGAGAAAGAAAGAGAGATTCCTTATTTTATAATACTTATTGCTGTTAAAATAATAAATAATAAATTTTAAGTAGTTGATCAAGAGACACGGTAGTGTCTCGCGCCAAGTACACGCGAAGCGAGACCGCACCGTGACTCTTTTACGCGATTAATATAACTTCTCAAAGTAATTTTTCAAAACTTACGCTTTTGTATTTGTATGTGCGTTATTTATATAAATTGCGAACATAAAAAAATTTTTATTTGATTACCCGGTTACGCTTCCAAAATTACGAAATTTTTCAACAAAATTTTACAATAAAATTCGCACAAGAATGTATTATTAATTTAAAAAATGCGCAAAATTCAATTAATGCAGGAAATCACATCAGGTCCAACAATTTCCCGCCGAAAGAGAGAGAGAGAGAGATATTACGAAAAATTTAATTTCTGTTAACAAAATAAATCCCCTGGACTGGATTAATTTTTCATTATGACATTATTTAATGAATCGGTTATCATTAAAAGATAAAGAAAATTAAAATTTTTCGGAGACTATGGGTTTGATGTTGACCTATCTCTTGATGTATTGAGCCTCGATATAAATGTCCTTCCATCCATCGCTAATAATTTATCCCTATCTTTACTGCCTTATATTCCTTGTTCACCAAGCACGCGTCGCAGCATCTGAGAAACGAGATTCTCGCGCGATGAAAGTTGCCGTGAAATTATCAAACTTATGAAAGATACATATTAGAGTTGTCTGAACTTGCTACTTTACTACAACGAAACGTAATATTCTCTATCGATCTATATATGCCTGGCAGATGAGCAAATAATGCTTTCAACGCTCTTATCTATTGTATACTTCTTTCACTTTTTTAAAAGATAGATTCCTTAAATTGAAAAAAAAAACAATTTATGGTTTATCTCATTGTCGGATCTAATGGCGTAAATTTTGTAAGTTGACTGTATGATACAATAAGTGCATAATAAAAAACAATTTTTTAGTATAATAAGTAATAAATTTTTACAGTGTTTCTTAACAAGCTCGTGAACTCGCTATAATATACAGTTACAAATATAATTAATGTATTATTATTAATTACATATCTCTGACATATTATTTCTTCCAATAAAATTGAATACTTCACTATCGCGGATATGTTAACTTTAAAACGTACGTATTTTATTGCCAAGCTAAGATACTATTTTTTTTATGTACGGTAATAGTAAGGAAATATTTCTTATCATTATTAGAATATAATATCACAAAGTTATTTCACATATTTCACATAACCCATTTATTTTTTATTTTTTTTATTTTTTTATTTTCTTTTTTATTTTTTTTTATTTTTTTATTTTTTATTTACATTTACTTTTATTCAAAAGCTATCATATGCTATTTACATTTATTTTTTATTTACATTTATTTTTCTTCAAAAGCGCAGATTACATCTCTTATCTCTAAAGTAGGTGCATGTGCGTGATCGGCGAGGCTGAACCGGATCTACCTTAATAACCCTACCGTTTCGTTCATTGAATTTGAACGTCAAAATTTTATTGTATTTTACAGGTTGCCGTTTTACAGGTTTTACATTTAATTTCGCAAGACGGAGCCTACGCCTCCGTTCGTCCATAGCTATTGGTTGCCATGCTTCAGACACCGTGTGTGCCGACCGGAGAGACCGATTGCCCAACATGCCAAAAATCATGTTGGATATTTCACGAGGCAGCTGTTTAATGATATCCAATTTCTTTTCAAATACATCAAAATATGACAAAATTCTCCTAAAGGCTTCCATTGCTCCTGATCTGTGACCTGTAGCCTTCGAAAATCTAAAGGATAATGATAGCTCCGCACTCGATCCCGCTATTTATACTTCTTTCCTTATTCCTTATTGGTCGAGAGAAATGTCAAATCAAATGACGTCACGTGGCTACCCCGAAAATGGCGCGTTCTAATTGGCTGCCCCCCCCCCCCCCCCCCCCCCCCCCCCCCCCCCGCCATGACGGAGAAATCATTTTCTCTCCGGCACTCGTACCGATCATACATCACGAGCAATGGAAGCCTTTAGGAAAATTGTTGGGTATTTTGATATAGATATTCATACAAAAGAGATTCGATATCATCAAATAGCTGCCTTTTGAAATATTTTGAAATATCCAGCATCGATACTAGCATTTATCTTGTCTAAGCCAAATTATCGTGTTAATGATGTAGATTATGTGAAATTGACGAAAAGTCTATGATAACAATAGAAGTTTATTAAATTAACGTCTTTAATAAATATTTAATTTTGAAATTCTTATTGTTTGTGCTATAATTTCAAAATTGTGATTTTTATTTTGAGTACCTAAAGGTTATTAATAATTTAGGATAATTTAAAATTTAAGATTTGGTGTTTAGAATTATCGTCCATTTTTCATAGTATTTAATTAATTTATTAAATAATCAACATTTATTAAATAAGGTGGTAAAGACTTGAGCTTTGGCTAACAGTCAATCAAGTATTAACTATTAACTTCTTGCTCGCGAAGTTTGACATTCGCATTTTTTACACGGAATCGTGAGTATATTTTAATGATCAATTTTTAATACATTAATAAAATTATTGCAAAATTCGAGTTTTATATTCATCGTCGGTTTCAGCAATAAGAATCCGCAGAATAACTGTATCTCGTTTTTTGTCAAACATTTCTGTGGTTTTTGCGACTATAGCTAAATATTCCTTAACGAAAAATAAAATAATTCTAAATGACATTTAGAAATATTTGTTAAGGAATATTTAAATATTTATTAATGGCAATTGCAAACGTTACGTTCTTTTTTTCGTCCTTGGGTGAGATCGCTGTCTCAGCGATGGGGGTTTATCGCTGTCCCTCGCGTCAGGTGGGCGCCAGAGAAATCCATGGTTCGTACTGGTGGGAAGTCGAAATGATCTTCGTCGCGGAGAGTTATTCCTCGTCGGTTTCCGTGAGATCCATTCGCGAAGTCTAGTTCAGTGCTCTGTTGAAAGTTGGGAGTTCTTGTTACAGGGTCGGAATTAATCCTAGATTTTCTCGGCAGCTCTCGGAAGTAATGATTTTGTCGATTTTGGCAATGAGTCAACGACGACTAGTATATGTTTTAAAGTTGGATCGTGAAATTAATTTAATGATATATTTTGAGAAAAGATTTTCTCCTTTCTTTCTTTTGCTAAATGTTCTCCTATTATACAATAATAATAATATTAATATTAATGCTGTCTTAATTATAACAAGACTTATTGTTAGTATTAGAACAAAATGGCTACACGTAGATACATGGATATAATGTTGATTATTTGTATAAATTTAAATTATCAAGTAAATAAATTCAAGTTTGGTATGAGTAATTTGTCTGGTAATTTTTTGGTTATTACTTTAACAAAACTATGGTTACGAATGTATATATTCAATTTTCTAACTTTTAATCTGTTTCAAGGAATTATTTTTAGGTACATCCTGGACATCCCGCCGTTCTATGATATTATAATTAGTAATAACAGTTTCTTCTGTAGTAAAATACATGCACATACAACGCGATCGTATTTAACAAATTTTGATTTTTATCGACTTAGATAATTTCACGAAAAAGATTTCTACTTTTTTGTTTTAAGAATCTTACTGTAAATACATCATTGTAATTAGAAATGTGCGGTTACAAAAAATTTGAGATAAGTCGAATACCCCCATGTCAGTGGAATATCAACAATTAAAATTTTTGAACGCTACAGAAAAAAAGGAAATTGTTCAATTTTATCTTGATATAGATTTTTTAGTATAAAATAATTTTTTAAAATCCCGCTGTTATCGTGTTCGACTCATATCGAACAGTTGGTACCCGAGAAACATTTGTACCCGTACACATATAATAATCTACAATAATGCATGTATTTTATTATTATTAAATATATTCCTTCGTAACCGCAATTCCATAAGAATAATTCTATCTATGCATTTTTAATAAAAGGAGATGATTTTTAATAATAGGAAAACATATTTTTCTGCGTGCGAATTTTTGTTTTGTTGCGAATTTGTGATAAAAATGATAATTGTCATTGACACGTCAAAATCCTTACTACTGAAAATGGTCTGGAAGATTCGGGATTTATTCCTATCTATAGCGGAACCGCTGGCGTTTGATGGACTGTTTAACTTTTCTTTGCGTATGAATCTTGCGAAACTCGATGTAGAATCAAAGCGCGTTGAGCTCGCTTTTCACCACGAAGATTATTCTTTGTGTCGGATACTAACCAGCGTACTACTTGATGGAGGGCTTTTGGTGCTGTCAAATCGTTGGATCAGTTATCCCTGAACGCGAGGAAAATGCAGTCATTTTTCTATTTTTAATCTACTTGTATTTAAGGTTCATAAAGCATTTAAGGCAACCATTCGTATGCATTTTATTAATAGATCGTTTAGTTCGTATATTAAGTATAGACGCGCTTTCGGAAACAGCGCAAAATGTAGAATTATATTTATTCTTTCAAAGAACAAGTAATTTGCGTTACACTGTCATTTTAAATTTTATGCTTTTTTCGGGAAGTAGTGTCGCCAATCGATTTGTTCATTGCCTTGTCTTGGTCAGTACTAATTTTTTATTGCGGTTTATCTTCTAATTTGATTAATTTCGTCGTTTTATTGTTTTAACATTTTTAAACTTTCCGTTTACACTGGCAATCATATTCACGCGAGAGATCTCAATTAACTTTAGCATCACAGAAGCAAGAAGTACACGTTATATATTTGAAATTAGGATAATATCCACTTTGCACAGTTTTTGTGTACTGGCGTAAACTAATTGTTTCGTTCGTTTTACGATAAATATCTGATTAATACATTTGTGCTTCGACTAGATTTAATAGTCCGATTTAATAATAAGATTTACAATTATGTAAGATTCTATGAGATAAGTCGGATTTAATAAGTTCGGAGGTTTAAATAAATATTGAGTTGTTTAATAAAACATTGCACGCGTATTTAGCGTTTTTTTTTAACTTTCTAAAAAGGTAATTTTGTACAATATTAATCCTGAAATCTCGAAATCTTGCTCTATCGAAAGTATTAACAAAATTAGTTTTCGATTTGTACTGAATATTGAAACTTCTGCTCGGCGTTATAACATTATAACTTATTAACCTGATAGTAAGAACATTTGTGCTCACATTCAATGTTGCAATGTAAAAAATAGGAAAAAGAAATAAAGCAACAAAGAGGGAGAGAGAAAGGGAAAGAGAAATGCTATAATATGTTATGTGTAAATATATAAATGTTAATTCATTTTAATTAATTGATTCTTATTTTATAAGTGAAAGTCTATCTCAACAAGTCTTTTATTCTTAAAATATTCATTAACATTATTAACCATCCATGAACACATTAAAAGAACATATGTTAGACCAGGGACTACCGTACAGGTATGCGACATTCAAAACATTTAATTATATCGCAAATATAAGCTCTCTGTGTGTGTGTTTACAATTACTTTTTATCACAATATTCAAAAGCGAATATTACTTCGCCCGTATGCTTCTGATACTTTGCCTCTCTTATCTTTGAGGTAGCCTATGTGCGTAATCGGCGAGGACGATCTAGGTCTACCTTAATAGTCCTGCCGTTTTATTTATTTTGAACGTCAAAATTCTAGTGTATTTTACAGGTTGTATTACGTTTGGTTTCTTAACCCAAAGCCTGCGTCTTAGTTTATCCATATATATATCGTTTTCCGAGGACGAGCGTGGCCTAGTAGACAGCGCACTGGTCTATTGAGCCGAAGGTCCCGGGTTCTATTCCCGGTAGAAGTTAGAAAAATTATATCGTTCTCCTCTCGGAAGGCAATGGCAAACCACCGAGAGTATGTCTTGCCAAGAGAACTTCTCTAAAAAATATAGCCGTTCGGAATCGGCATTAAACTGTAGGTCCCATATACAATGTGTATAATCTACGTGCGTAACACATGTATATGAAGAGAAGTCACCACGCTCGGAAACGAGTAATAGAATGAGGAGGTTCTAATCAAAATTAATAATTTACCATGGCTTTCACATCGTCCTGCTCAATGGTGAGAAATGTTCCGAACGATCGGAGTACTGAATGTCCGTGCTTAAAATATTTGTATCGCCGACTTTAATTAACGGAGATTTGTCTTTGATCATGATCATTTTAAGCACGGACATTCTATGTCGAAATGTGAGACACTTGGTGGAAGCATGCATATATAAATCTAGAAATAGTATACTACATATCGTTTTCCATCTTTCAGAAATCTTCGAAACCGACCGCAGAGATCGGTCACATCGAACATGTCAAAAATCATGCTGGATATTTCAAAATATTTCAAAAGGCAGCTATTTGATGATATCGAATCTCTTTTGTATGAATATCTATATCAAAATACCCAACAATTTTCCTAAAGGCTTCCATTGCTCGTGATGTATGATCGGTACGAGTGCCGGAGAGAAAATGATTTCTCCGTCATGGCCGGGGGGGGTGGGAGGTGGGGGTGGGGTGGGGGGAGGGCAGCCAATTAGAACGCGCCATTTTCGGGGTAGCCACGTCACGTAATTTGATTTGACATTTCTCTCGACCAATAAGGAATAAGAAAAGAAGTATAAATAGCGGGATCGAGTGCGGAGCTATCATTATCCTTTAGATTTTCGAAGGCTACAGGTCACAGATCAGGAGCAATGGAAGCCTTTAGGAGAATTTTGTCATATTTTGTTGTATTTGAAAAGAAATTGGATATCATTAAAAAGCTGCCTCGTGAAATATCCAACATGATTTTTGGCATGTTGGACAATCGGTCTCTCCGGTCGGCACACACGGTGTCTGAAGCATGGCAACCAATAGCTATGGACGAACGGAGGCGTAGGCTCCGTCTTGCGAAATTAAATGTAAAACCTGTAAAACGGCAACCTGTAAAATACAATAAAATTTTGACGTTCAAATTCAATGAACGAAACGGTAGGGTTATTAAGGTAGATCCGGTTCAGCCTCGCCGATTACGCACATGCACCTACGTTAGAGATAAGAGAAGTAATCTGCGCTTTTGAAGAAAAATAAATGTAAAATATTTAAAAAATATTTATATTAAAATATAGATAATTCTCGATAATCATTGTACAAAAGTATAAGTATTTATCCGGATCTAGTATTACATATTTAATTGCATTACATATTTAATATTACATAGTATAGTTTATAACTGTATACAATTTTACAAAAAAAAATTCTGCGGAAGCTAAAAATTTAAAATTAATTAATTTAAAATTTTTAGTCTTCGCAAATTATTTTTAAAATTAATTTTAAATTTTATTCAATTTTTAATCCCCCCTTTTTTCAGTTATCAGATATGGATTTATGATGTACCAGCTACATATTATGTAATTTATTAAAAGTAATTTTATTATATCCAATTTAAAAAAATAAAGTTTAACTTCGCGATCGCGGAAATTTTATTTTTTATTAAATGTCATTCAATTTTCAGCATTATAATTTTCAAAATATTAAGTTATTATGTTTTGTTCTTACCTACCCGTATTTCTATTCGTATATTTTCCTGCCTACCCGTATTTTTATTCATTTATGCCTATACCTATTCGCGTATTCGTATATACCTACTCGTATTCTTACTACACAAATGTGAAGTAAAACCGTGAATAAAATGCGTATCGTGTCCTATTGTGTGGCGGTTAAATCCAATGGAATCGACCTAATCGTACTTATGCAAAATATGGGAAATGGACAATAATTTAGAAGACATGGGCGCTCGCAATTTAATGCAAGCAAGTTAATTAGCTTTCAGTCGTATGTTATATCACATAATTGCATACTGTGTCTCACAAGTATGCACCTACCTTATACCACATTTTATTTTGGTCAATATGGTAGACCTTATCTTACATGATGCGTAATAGCGTAATTCCTTTTTTTTTCCAAATTAGACCTACCTATTGCGTTGTTTCTGACTGTCCATTCTGGCTGTATATCAGCCAGAGCATGAGAGAAGAAGACAAACTCCTCTTTCGATGCCGGCTGATTAACAGCGTCGGCAGGCGATTACAATGATCGATTACGAATCGTAACGATCATTAATACGAGCGCGTTAATCATATAAAAAAATAAATAATCACGTTCGCTAATAAAGTATTAATTTTTAAATTTAACTTAATTTTAAGTTCTCAGCGATACGCGTAATTAACTTTTTCGACCAAGAAATATATCGAAATGGTAGAAAGCAAAAAAAAATTATATCATCAAAAACTGCGCAAGAATTTTATATATATTAACCGCGTTCTCTCTAATCAAAATCATCGAGATTATATCTCAATCACGAATATCTGAATTTGAATACTGTAGTGCAGAAACACGAAACAAACCAAAATTTAAATATTACTCGATGAATCGGTCAATAAATCAATGAATAGGCAAACAATTTTTACTACAATCCGAGTCGCGAACCGCGAACCGAACCGCGAACATTATTTAATCTCACTTCAAATATCAAGTGAGATATTCAAAATTAATGACGTGAGATCCAAGAGGGACGATGATTTCCTAAGCGATATATTCACGCGATAAGTATCGTAATCAATATAATAAATTTATCATATTCTTGCGCATGTGACATTTGTGTCTTTCTAAATTTTCACATACATATATCATATATACTTATATAAACAACTCGTTATTTAATTACAAAATGTTATTTAAATTCTGTTTAACACGACATATGAAATAGATTATATTATGCATTTTAATAAAACTGATATAAGAACTATCAATTTTGATATATTTCTACATTAAAAAATGATTCTGTCCCGCGACAAAATATTCACTGAATCTCACGTCATTTTGTTGTTTTATTTACTGATATAAAGCCAAGTTACTAGATGGATAGACTATAAAAGATTAGGATAAACTCAGCGTGTTATATATATTACGCGAGAGCATTCTGCTATAAGCACAATAAATCAATAAATGCTGATAGAGCTCTATAGGATTGATTATATTCAGCCTAGTCTGATTTAGTCTATCCATTTTAGGGCAATGGATCTGTGACAAGTCACAAGTATCTGCATTATTAGATGAGAATAATACATAAATATATACACTTAATATTCACCGATTCATTACCCCATTATAAAAAATTCGTCACTCACCGACCGATGCGCAACGGACGGAGTTATCAGCCACGTAGCTACGATGATTCTGTAACACAAAAATGAAAGATTCAAATTAAAGAGACGCTGAAAATAATCAACGTTTCAAAAAATAATTTTTACACGCGTCTAATTCGCCTTTCAATTAGATTACTAATTAGATTTACTAACATAATTATATATTTTCTGGAAAAATCTTTGCGAGAGAATAAACTTTTATAAAATTTTAGATGGTTAGGTTTCTCTTTCTCTAATCATTTCTAGCTTATCGAGATAAAACAGCCCGAATAAATGGAAAAGAATTATTAATTTTAAGATAAGAAATGATACTCACCCCAAGGTTGCTCCGCCGGAGCCCGATGCCTCTGCCTCCTCCTCCTCCTCCTCTCAGGACGGGGGTTATCAGGCCGCCTTCTCCTCCTCCTCGCCTCCCGTTGCACAGGCTACTCACAGAACCACTGTCCGATATTTCGCGATCGAGAGCGAAGTAACTGTCATAATACGATCGCGACACTTTATTAGACACTCCCGAGATGAAACGATCGACGACGTACTACGGCGCACTTCCACACCGAGCTGACCGAGCTGCTTTCCCCGCTGTACGCAGCCAACTTCATACCGACGCCGCGCGGATACAACGCGAGTCGAGTCACTGGCCGAATTGAAACTAGCGACCCGTTCGAAAATATACGCTCGAGTCACGTCGCGTCGTCCGGGCGTCCGTTTAAATAAATCGCGACGAAACATTAGTCCAGCATGCTCCGATCGTCTTCTCCTGTATGCGATAATAGTCCATCGAATATAAGAAACTTATATTCGGCGTACATTTTAATTCTGTATTCACCTCACTCCGATTCCCGTTTTCCTGTAAGCTACGCGAGGCGCGTGCCGCGCAACGACCAGCGCTTCGGCCATGTTCGTGAATCGTCGCGAATGACCAGCGCTTCGGCGACGTTCGTGAATCGTCGCGAACGACGAAAATTAGGCGGTCGCGCGATCAGGATGATCCGACAGCGACGGTTAACAGAGAATCCCGTATCTCTCTGATACCTGCGATTTCATCGTAATACTTATCGCGGCACATCTCGCGATGTAACAGCGCTACGCACGAAGTCGCTCGCTCGGCTACCTGTCGCTCCGAGTAGCGAAACGTGAATGATAACGCGGCGACCGTTTTTGTAAACACTGCGTCGCGCGGCGTACGCGAAAACAAAAAACAAAGTCGAGCACCCGCGCCACCCGCGCGCCAACGGTCTCGCCGCCGCCCGCGCCGCGCCGGCAATATTTAATTATTTACCTGACGATAACGTTTAATATACCTAGCGGTACAGAATTAACGTACGCCGAATATGAATTCCGTTTCTTGTATTTCGATGAATAGGCTATTATCGCATACTCTCCGCGTTGTATCGTAGACCCGTATCAGCACACTGCCTGAAACAATAATTCTTCTCTCAATAATATTTCGATCTGAGTAAGAAACGATTTTAAAGTAATAAAGTAATTCCGGGAGTAATTCAAAATAAAGAAGAGTAACGCGAGCTTTCGCGCGGTCAGCTCTTTGTTCGCTTGTTTCTTTATTCGCGAGCGTGAATTATGGAACTTTTCGGAATGGATTCCAATCGGAATTGTTTATTCCAGTTATATCCAACTCTCTTTTTACGCGATAGATATGAAAAATAAGCGATAGAATTGACATCACTCACAAAAGTTACGTTGCTCTAAGTCCATGGCCATACTTCGTACGCAATTTGTCTGAAGACGATGTTAACCGACTGCAACTTGTTGCGTCTGCAAACCATATTTAACATAAAATATTAGAAATTTAAGGATTTATTCTTTAGCATTTACATCAATTTTGCATATAAAAAAATTATGAAAACATTCCTAGTAATTTTAAACTATTTGAAATCATTTAGTGAAACCATTGGACCATTTTATAAGAATTATAAGTGAAATGCGAATGGAAATGAGAGAGTTTTTAGTAGACGTTTACAGTAGACGTGACGTGCATGATAAAACAGAAGAGAATCAAAGCTTAACGAAATGTGACCGAAAGAAAGTACGTTTAATTGTATCGCGGAATAAGATAAAATTAATTTTTAAAAGACTAATTCTTAGTTTCATGATATATTGACTACAATTTTATACTTTAATTAAAATTTATTGGACCACTTCAATATTTAACTCAAATAAAAAATGTTAAAAAGTTCTGAACACTTTCGATTGAAAAAATATTAACAAAACTTGGCAAAATATTAACAAAATATTGTCAATTATATGGTTCAGCATATTACTAATATCCTAAAAATCGCAGTTTGTAAAAAAATCTTTCAGCGAATCAAACTCAAGCACTAATCTTCGATTTCTATCGTATTGTAAATCTAATTTCTTATATCTCGAATATACTTATTGTTGTTCAGAATATATGTATAGAATAATAGTAATAAAAGATGTAATAAAAATAATTTATTTCATTAATTCCTATAAATCTTTTTTTAAGAGAATATGGTTGACATTTTCATATAATTAAATATTTTGGAAGTATAATAGTTTTGGATAACAAAATGTTATTAAATAACAATAAATAGATTAAGATATATGTAACAAAAACACGTACATCGATTAACACCCTGATTTATACCACTTAGTGCTGGAAACTACAGAAATAAAGAACAGAAATATCCAATTCAATTATCTCGATGTTCCTTGCGACGATCGTGCCGGGAGTCGTTCGGATACAAAAAGCAACGAAATGACTCCAATGCAAGAATCCGCGACAAACTTATGCTCTCCGTTCTCTAACAATAATCTGGAAGGCTTTCCGAGAGCAGTTTTTGCTGTTGGATCACCGAGAAGGGAAAAGAATTTCTCATATATTTCCGATCGATAATTTTCTTTAATTTCTGAAGATTGGACATACTATGAAATTGGAGAAAAGAAAAAATTGAATCTCTGTAAAATTAGCACTCCACTTTCAGAATTTCGATGCAATTTACAGGGTTATAAACTCTTTCCCTAAGAATTGTAGATATAAAATTAATAATTATAAATACAATACACATGATAAAATACAAATCCTATATCTTCAGAATCTCATTTTTTATTCTATCATGTGTATTATTTTTACAATTATTAATTATACTTATTTATATATTAATTATATATATAAATAATTATTAATTAATTAACACATTTTTCTTGAATTGTTCAGCGAAATAACGTAAGTAAGATTGTTTAATGCGAGCACAACAACTTACAATTAGTATTCGCAAAGGTATAGACCGATTGGCAGCTAAAGCAAAACTAACTCGTCTAAACACAAATATTCTCCGAAGTAAAAAACTTCTTCAAACTATAATTTATGTTAATTAAATAATCAAGTTCAATCAGTAAAGTTTTATGGAATAAACATAGATTTTAATATTTTTGAAGTGATCCATTTTGTTGTGATCACAAAACTAACCATAATATATACGTATTATTATGTAATATATTAGTATAGATAAAAATAAAAGAAAATAAAATATTTTGTAATCCGAAAATCGTAATTAAAATGTAAATTCTATAACTTTATAGTTGTTTTCAAAGTAACAATACGCAAGAAATGCGGAATATTCAACGTGACATCGCTTCCAAGACATCAAACAAGAAACAATCGTAGCAAGAAACGGATGTCTTGCATGTAACTTCGCAAGTGTCGACGATGAATCGCGATGAGTAAGTGTAAAATAATTTAGGGAAAAACGTCTGACAAAGAGGCTTATCAAGAAATATCATGATAAAGCAATTTATAAACGCATTAATCTTATTCAAGTTTCCATTTGCATAACTATATATGTATATATAGTAACTATACTTTTAATAAAACTACTATTCATCTTTTTTTGTACAGCAAACAAAGCAATATGTAAAATGTACAAATTAAATATTAATGTAATATATTACATAATGCAAATTTACAATTTTATTAATACTGCATTTTTTAGCAATATATATAATAACATTTTATTTTATAAGTATACTTATTATGTATTATGCATGTTAATTAAAACATTTTTGTAATCAATCTTCTTTAATCAATAGTGTTATTATAAATTAGACATGTCTATCTTTAGGACAAGTTCAATTCATATAATAAACACATATAAAATACAAATTAAGACATGCGCCATTGTGCAGATTAAATAATAATCTTAAGAGTTAAATCGAAAGACAATTATATTACTATAAGGATGAAAGTCTAGATACTACCTACACCGCAATTTGAGTGCTTCAGTAAGTCATTCGTAAGTCTCGCCTCTTAAACTCCATTATGTCAGACATGACGTTCTGACCGTGTAATAGCTCCTCGACGTTTTTGCTTTGTCTGTCTGGAGGACACTACTCCCTGCCAGCTCGTATCTTCTATAAAGAGCCATATCGAATCGATATGTAATAACGAGTTGAAACATGACACGCGGAAAAAGCGTTGACGACGTCCTAACGAAATGGCAGACGAATAATACGAGCATGACACGAGCATTTGGTTAAAGCAGACCAAAGTCTTTAGCGATGTAACCCTTAACCCCTTACAAACTACGAGTCACTCTCGGATAAGTTTATCTTAAGTAGATCGCGTTCAACAATAATTCTCATGATTATCACGTCTCTCTAATTTTCTTACAAGCATAAAAAATTACTTGGACTCGTTTTAAATGGCTACATTTTAATTTAAGTACAATTTTGTGAACTTTGTGTTGAGAGAAAATATAAAAAATATTTCATATATATCTGCACATCCATATGTGTTATAAATTAAAAGATAAAAACTGTACTGCAAAAAAATACGTAGAATGTTTTCACGACAATAAAATAACGAATAAATCAACGATGAAAAATCTCGTAAAAGCCTTTTTTCGAAGATAAAATGAAGCTTCCATAATCTACTTTCTGTGGATATTTATCGATCTCGGCCTAATAAAATATCCGCTTAATCCGTAGATATATTAACTACAATGGCAGCTGCGCGCTTCCTCAATTCATATATTCCGGGCAACGAGAGAATAATGTCCACAAAAAGAGAGGAATGAAACAGGCAGGGATTTACGGGGGAGAGATCGTCAAAAGAGCTGTGCAAGATTCGCCAAGGGATCTTCCGCCGAAAAAATAGAAAGGTTAAGATTATCACGACAATTTCGATTTTTATTTCTCGCGTAACAAAATGACTGCCTAAAACGTTGATGTACGAACGAGAGCGGGGCTTGATTGTATAACCGGATTGTTGAACCAAAGTCGGGAAGGATTAAGACTGGATTATGAGATACTTCCGAAAGTTCGTTTGCCAGGGCTCGTTCAAGAAAGCTTTCGCACCGACATCGTGAGCCTATTGGAGAAAGGAGTAAATTATGCACGCAGACGTGTTGCGTAATACATTGTACACAGCTTTGCCTTTCGCACGTTCAGCTTATATGGAGGACGAGCATAATTTGACCGGCTAATTATTTATCCGTGCACAATGGTCACGAATCGCCCCAACGTCGACCGGCGGCAAAGGAAGACAAAGTAGAGTTTCTTTGCGCGATTTGTTCCGCGTAGTGAATTACCGAGTGGCGAAAGTATTCGCCCATTCATCATTTAGCGATCAAACGAAAAATTTTAAGTGGGATTAAAATTTCATGAGCTTGAAGTTTCATCCCAAGTTGTACACTTCCTGTTCAACTTTGCGAAGAGATTATATCGACGATATAATGCACATCTAGTTAGGTCTAATTAGGTCACGTAAAGAATAAACACAAATCTACTTAATAATCTTATTATTAGTATAGTAAAAACCATATCAAATTGATAGAATCAAATATATCTAAGTACTAATATATTTCTTTAAACAAGAAAACAATAATTTTAATCATAAAACAATCTTATTTTATTGTACTAATATATTAGGCAGGATTTAATAATTTGCATTCATATAATCTTCATACTACAATTGATATGATCAATCAATCATAAGATATCTATCAATAAAGATCACTGTACATGCACTTATAGAGTTAAGAGTTATCCTCAAAGAAATGGAGGGAAAGCATTCTAGCGGATTACTGCCGCAATATTAGTCAATCTCATGGAAACATGCATAGATACACAGATAGTACCATTTATTACGGTCCAAGATAAATACTCAAGATCGTTTCGGCAAGTTCGGTGCGTAACAGTTACATTGATCAATATAAGAAGCAAACAAGAGCACCTACATTCTGAATGGCGGAATCAATCGACGCAAGAGGCGAATCGAAAAAGATAAGAGAAAGACAGGAAAGATACCGATCCGCCACCGAGAAGAGTTAGTCCATAGAGGAGTTACAACTGTTTGCGTTCGCAAGAACTAGAAAAAACCATTGGCAGGACATATCTACGGCCGCTGATGAGCATCACGCGTTCGCCCACGGTGGGGGGAAAGTGGAGTAGCGTGGAACAGATCCGTGGTGGTACACACGCAAGGGCAGAGGCGGAGAAAGAAGGAACGACGACCGCGGATCGCGATGGCTCCACTCCACTCCTGAAGCGGAGAGACGCGCCGCCGGCCCGGCCGCAGCAGCCGCAGCCGCAGAGAGACGGCCCTCGCGCGCCGAGTTGAACGCTCAGTTCGCGCGCTGAGCGTGTCGCGCTCGGTCGTCGTGTTACACAAAATCCCGCTACCGTGTCCCGCAAGGAAGGGACTCGCTTGGTTCTGCATAATCAAGGATTGTTACGCGGACGCACTCCGAGAGCACATTTTCCATTTCCACCTTCGAGATTGGCTATGACTTTCGCGAAAGTTTCGCGACCGGCGCAATAGCGGTTCGTTATAGCGATTTTGGCGCATCCCTCGTCTCGAAAGTTTATTTTATCTTCGGAAACTATTCTCCAAGTTCTACGGAGTTTTTCAATTAAATGACAATCACCGCCAGGCGTGAGAACTAATGACTGTATTTGTGAAACTTTCGTCGGTTTCAGTTGCAAGAACTCACAATCCATGCACGTGGTGGCGTTAGTTTCGTTAGCTTAGTTAATTTGTTCATTAACAAAAAATTTATTTTGAAATTCGATCGATTTTTATCTGCTTTGTATATATTAATCTGCAATACAATCTTTTGTCGATAGAAAAAAATTAGCAAATTTTTTCTACAACTCATATTTGAAAGAATAATTTTTTTGAAGCTATATATTTTATATAATATTAATTAATAAATTTTTATTTAAGTATTATTTATCAAAATTTATTTATCAAAATGGATCATGTCTGTGTTGAATAACACTATAAAATACATTAATAGAGTTTGAATTATTGATTTGTGTCACGACAATAATAATGCATCGAAAATCTTATTGCGGTTCAGTCTTTCGTTTCGATCGCAAAATTCCAACTCCGAGACAAATGTCTTTCGAGCCTCGGGTATCTAACCATGAAAAGGATGAAAGAGACGGAAGAAAGGAAGCGCCAACGACGACGAGGACGGCGACGAAAATAATGAGAACGATCATGAAGACAAGAAGCCATGTGACACCATGAAGTCAGAGAAAGGGAAATCCGGATAATGGCAGCCTCTCGCGTAGATTCTGAAGTTGGAGAATACCAACTAACGTCTGCGACAGCTGCAGTGTTATCGAGATCATCGAGCGAGGCTCGCGTAGTCGTCAAATCTTGGAATAATTGGAATGATGATAATCATCGCGCCAAATGTATCGAAGAGCCTCTCGGCCGGTCAAAATTTCGCGATCATTCATCGACGAATTCAAGTAATGGCAATGGCATTAGTGGAAATCATTATACACAAAATAATAAAGAATGGTCGAAGCAAGAAGAGGAATCCGAAGATGAAATTCATATTGCCGACAAATTGGACATTAACGAGGACACAAATGGCGATAAGATGAATAACGATGCTAGTAACATCGTCAGCGATCGTAAATTAATTACGTGCAAGGAAAATAATGAGAAGTTTAGTGATTCGAAAAATAAGCTTGAAGATACATGCACGAACTCGCTAAATAACGAAATAAAGGAAACTCGCCAAATATTTAATAAATGTAATCGAACGAGCGAAACTATCTTCGATAATGAGTACGACGAGAGACAGACGCATGTTGCTCGTAAAATCAAAAGCGCGACTGCATCGACGAACAATTGCATAAACAATCCATCCGAATCAGCATACTGTTCCCAGAGTAACGATAAAACGATCGGATCGAGCAAATGCGAGCGCGTCAGGGATATCGAGAACCGTAAAAATGACTGCGACGAAGACGGGATGGAAATCAGTTCGCCGCGGAGTCGCGAGTATCCTCACGGGGACAATGTCATTGTATCCGCCGCCACGTCGAGCACAGGCGCATTTCGAGAAGCTCTACGAGGTGAAGCGTCTCGCAAGGTCGTTCACTCCTCCGCCAAAGACAATCGCGTCTCCGGAAAAACGCGACAATCCGCGTCCGCGAGGAACGCTGTTCGCGATCGAGAAAAATCGCGGGATCGAGAAACGGATATCGCCATCCTCTGCGCCGACGACGGGAAAAGTAGCGGCGCGAGAAAATGCGAAAACTGCGGGGAGTCGCACTTCTCTTACGGTCGATACTCTCGTTTGTGGAAGTTTTCGAATTATTTGAGTCGCGAGACGGCGCGGGCGGCGGCGAGTCGAAACGCGGCCAAGATCGCCGTCAATCGGGCAACCGATTCGACGAGGCTGGCGGCGCCGATCGCCGCCGCGACGACGACGCTTCGTCGCAGTCGGTCGTTGCCACGATTGTCGATTCACGACAGCGGAGTCGCTTGCAGCGATCATGCACCGGCGGCGGCTCCGGAGCAAACGCACGCGGCACCTCGCCAGTTGGTCGCGGATCTCAGACAATTGCTCACCCTGAGGCAACACTACTATCCGGAAGGCGGCTGGGGCTGGGTGGTCCTCCTCGTGGGTTTACTGGTACAAATTTTGTCGCACGGCGCGCACGGCGCCGCCGGCATCTTTCTCCAGCAGGTGGAGGTCAGATTCGGCCACCACGTGCATCTACAGGCAGGTTAGTGAAGCGAACAGAAATCGAGATTAATGTTAGTCACTAGACTACGGATAATTGGCTGCCCTAAATTTCACAATTCACTCTACTTTCGAGCAAATGTTTCAATTTGCAAACTTTATTCTATTTTTTTATTTGCTATTTTTGCCTTTTTGCTGAAATAAATCTTGTAAAAACGCCGATAAGCTTTTTCATTTATCGTCATTTTTAGATTTATGCACAAAAATAAAAATAAAAATTATATTTAATTGACTATTTACGTGCGTTATTAATGTTGTTTAATTGGCATAATTGGGTTGGCATGATTCATGTCAAATTTCTTTATAAAGCTATTTTTAGAAATAATTTAAAAAAAGTTAAATTTTATATCAATCCAATATCTAATTATTATTTATTAATATATCCGATAATATATCCAATCCAATATCTAATTATTAATATATTTGTAAATGCAAAAAAGATAAATGTAAATTTATAACAAACGCGGACGTCGCGCACGCAAACAGTGCCAATAAAGTACACACTTTTACTTTCGTTAGATAGTATATTGATCAGCGGTTGTTGAATTTGATAGCATATCAGCCGCATATCTGTACGGAGCAATCGATACTCTCAAACGAGAGAGAATTTATTAAGTCAAATTTTCCTTAGTTTAAACGTTAGATTTTTAATAATAAAACGAGAGTTGGAAATAGCAATAAAAGCGAAGAAAAAGATGCAGTCATTCATTAACGTAATTTTCAAGAAATAATATATATCAGCGGAATTCTCTTAAAATAAATTATCAGGGCACTCGTTTTAATTTAAACTCTGAAGGGAACGTAATTACCGAAATTGATCGTGAAATGAGAACGTATCATTTAGTATTACGGCTGTCTCGAGCGACGGCAAAATTGCGGCACATTTTTAACATTGCTGCTTTAACTTTGGGTACTTTGCGACATTTCCCTATAGGAACTGCACGCGTATACATTACCTCGCTGGCGATCGGCCAGAAGCGGAAAATCGCAGTTTCTTCTTGCAGCTGTGCTTAATAAGCGGTGTTTTTATTGCGCTTAACACTACTTTGAAAAATGAGATAGAAAAGTCATCACGTCATATAAGATATATTGGGTCATTCATATTATAAAATATTATATCATAAAATGTTAAAACTATATAATACATTGTTAAAAATAAATCATTATTAATATTAGAAACTAGTGATATATTATTTTTTTATGTTAATAGTTTAAAAAGATAATTTTTAATACTATGTTTTTAAAACAAAAAATTTCCTCCTCTAGAGAAATAAATACTATATAATAAATCTTAATCTCTTATCAAAAACTTCGAAAACTTCGTTGACTATATTCATAAATAAGGCAGTTCAACATGCGCAATAATCGTCGCGAATTGATCTCACTCGATCAATGATGGATTTGTCAAGATATATCTGGGCTTTCGCGAAAAACGCACAGTAACACTAATCCAATGAGGATAATTTGAACGGCATTTGTATCAACAGCTGTGCCGGCTGTAATAATCCTTCCTTATAAGGAATTTTGCGCATCGGAACGATGGCACATGATCTTTCCCTCCGTCCTTACATTGGCCCAGATATCTCACGAGACGGAAGCTATCACATCGCGACATAAGGGGCGAAATTGCGGTATCGCAAACGACGATGGTCGCAAAAACTGGTATACTAACGTGCCGCTTTATGGTCACGCCAAAGGAATTCTCTGTTGCGAGATAATTCGGATGAATTTGACGAATATATAATCGTAGTTACATGAATATGGAGATTCATGCAAAACGAGTCAAGCAATATACACATGAAGAGAATACCCTGGCAGATCATCTGAAACTCTTCAAAGTGCACTATACGTCTATCTCTGATTTTGATAAGTTGTAAATATGTTTTACAAAAATTCACAAAGAAATAATTCCTTGAAGCAAATTTGGGAAACACGAAACTCGTCAAATTCACAAACAGAAATAGTTCTCAATTTTTTTAATAACCCGAATGAATTAGGCTACTAGAAAACTGACGTCATCGAAGCGGACTTGTATCAGACCGTTGATCCCGTTCCCGTTCGAGACAAGCCGCGAGAAAGCGCTCTTTGCACGTATAACACACGCATATGAGTGTGCGTATGATGCTAGGCCTTGCGGCGTAGTTCAATGGTTCTCTCTTTAAATAGCCCAGTCATTTTTCTATTTAATTATTTGTCTAATTGCTTCTCTTGTCATACTCGTGAGATCGAATCACGAAGAGCGTAAACAGGGCCGATGAAATCGAATGCAAGATTTTTGTGCGTAAAGAAATATATAAGTGATCGGAAAAATATGCGAGAATTAAAAGTTTTTCGTATTAGTTAACAAATCTTATTTTCACCGATAGTACAAAGAAGTATAAAGAAATATACATTATTGTCAGTTGTAGATGATGAAGAAATAGCATACAAAATTAAATACTAATGAACACTTTGCATTTGTTTCACTCCAGCCCTGAGAGAGAACGTCATCGCAGACAAGTGACGAATTGACGCTTATGATAAGATCCACGAAGATGGGAGCAAAAAATTTGGAAATGCGTTAAGAGAGCGACAGATCAATTTTTTGTTGACGTGCTTAAATATCTGCTTCGGACACATCTCTCGAAAACACACACACACACACACACACACACACACACACATTGGCCTAGGGCAATAAAGTTCCATCATCATCAAAAACCCGTTGCCTGCCTTTTATACAATCCATTTGCATGTCATCCCATTTATAATTACTGCTCATTCTTTACTGCTTTTACGCAGATACTTCATGTTCTGCGCTAAAATTCAATTTACATTTTTTTAATTTCCTATAAAAATTAATTTTAGCAATGCAATTCATAAAACAAATATTTATTGCATAACTAGCAACTTTTTATTTAAAAAATATGCTTTTGGATTCTCATGAGATTTACCTATAAAACATTTACATACTTCCGAACTATTCCGTAATTATTTTAATCTCGGAAAAACTATATTAAAGAAAGATAAAGATAAAAAAATTTTAAATTTCTTAGTAATAATAAACTATATCGAAGAAAATAGTTCAAAACTTGAATTTTTCATCGGTAAAGTAATATATATAGAGTAAGAAAGCATTAACTTGAAGCATTGGAATTTTGTCACCGACAGACCAAAGTATATATCATTGAAAACTACTTCTGATGGAGCTACTTGCATTTCAATCAGATTCAATAATACGGCTTGATGCGCGGCATTCGTGATAAAATATTTGTTACAGATAAAATTTTATTCTTTTTTAAACGATTATGCATACGTTGATTTTTCCATATGCATAAAACAGGTTCACCTTTATAGAGAATCAAGTCTTCGCAATTTATCATAAATTACGAACAAATACTTAATAAAAGCGTTTTTTATCCAATTTTTCCTTAAATTCTTTTACGAACTTTCGAAATTCGTATCGCGTGAGTGAAGAATGAGAATAAAAATTTATTATATTTACCGCAATATTTTTTTACTGTTTAAAAGAATAAAGCAGTTATCCTCTGCAATTGCCCATATCGATAAAAATATGAAAAAATTAATATGTAGAAAATATAATCAAATTTTATAATTATTTCAAAATACATATAAGAAAAACTAGGAAAGAAGATAAAAGAACAGATGTGAAAAATAAATTAAGCGATATGCAAATATACAGATAAGAAATATGATACATATGTCCAATATATAAAATCTTCTCGAAAATCTACGAGAGCTTGTGACGCACAAGTATATAAATCTAAAACGTAATTCTCAATCTGGATCTAAGAGACTCGAAGGGACATTTATTTTATACGAGCAGCGGACTTTTCTGAATCCCATTCAATATTCTGTACATCTTAAATAACATAACATCTAAGAAAGTTTAAACATTAAAATTTAAATTTAAATATGACATAAAAAATTTAGCTTGTTACATAAATAATTATAATTTCAAAGAATTTAAATAGTTTACTGCAGTTTATCAAAACCATCCTGTGCTTATATAATTGATATAGGTATATTTTTGTATATTAATATGTGAAAAAATGTTATATTTTTTAATCTTTTATCATACACATTGCAACGAACGTAGTGTCAATTATACCTGCTATATCACATGATAATATTATAACGATAGAGCTACATGGACATATACGAAACTTAATCCAAATATATACGCTGTGCTGAGAAAACTTGAAGCTCTTACTGAAGCTTAAGCCAGTTACGTCCTTGGGCTTCAGCCCTCGATTCGCTCGGAAAGTAAGGAAAAATCTGGAGATTAAAATTCCATCGGATTAAAAAATCCAAAGCCGGCCGCATTTTCTCGCGGCGTCTGACGTCTGGCCGAGCCAGCATCTCCGATATAAGACGCGAGATACGAATCGTGTCGGCACGGCGCGGAAACGTCGTGCGGAATCATCGCGCATAGGCAAAAATGTTGAATAATGGCACGCGGTTGCCTCAAGGCGGAACCGACCATGAGACAACGTAGATGAGAGAGGCGTGATAAAAATTGCCGGACTTGAAAAGTTTTTTTTCGACTCCCCGCGGTGGATGCTTTCAACGCGTTAAGTCGACATGAAGTCCATCAAGATAAAGTCTGGAATGCCTATTGTCGCACAGGCATCTCTCTCTTTAAAAAAAAAAAAGAAAAAGAGAAAGATTCTGTTTCTGTACATTCAAAGGTTACAATTGCTACGAAAAATTTTTCCATAAGATTTTTATTAGCGCTATTTTGTCTATATTGCAGAATTTGATGTGCAGATGCGTATTATATTCATTGAAATAAAGACTTATCGACTTCTATACTATCAGAAATATTTGATTTATTATGACTAAAAGAAAACCGTGTAATTATTTTCTTGTAAAGATTTCTTGTAATGTTTAAACAAACATACAACGAAGGGAAAGCAAATATAAGTAATATGTATAAAAAAATCTATTAATTAAATAAAAATGTTTGGCAGACATACTATTTACAATATGTAATATTTGGTCGATGTGGATGAATCGGTGGATGAATAAATAATATAGAGTTAAGTTCGATCTGGAAAATAGTATTAAAGTAATTTCGACCTTAATGATCCTTCAATATAACATTTAATGACAAACCTAATCCTCTCTAAAAGGTTCTAAATATTAAGTATTAATTTAATAATCTATCTCAAAATAGAATGCAGATTTTGCTTTCAAATTATATCAAACTCGAATTTTTATTAATATCTTTTGTTTGCGTAAGTTGCTTCATTATTTTAATCAATAATTAAGCAGTAAATTACTAAAATCAATTATAAAGTTTGTTGTAACGGACAATGTTAATAGAAATAATTTATTAAGTATTTCTATTAGTATTTCTATTATTTCAATTAACCGCCATCGTCACTTTCGATTGAGAATAGATTAAGAATAGATTCGTACGGGGTTACTCACGGGAATACGGAGCGAAGATTATCTATGCGACGGTCCGCGGTGACTGGGGGTAGACCAGATTGGACTGGACTGACAATGAGATTGACGAATGTACGTCGATGCAAATTGTTTCCGCGCGCACTGGTTCTCGCAGCGACATCGTTACCAAACACCGAACACTTTCATCACTGCTGCGTCCCCCGATCTGTTCATACACGCTAAATATCACAATTGAATCGCGGAACGACGTACTTACGCCGTGAAACGTTGGCTACCAATATGGCGGCCGATTTCGCGCGCTCACGAACGATATCGAAGACGCCCGAAGTGGCCCGAACTCGTCCAAAACAACTGTTTCGATAATTTTCAAAACCTGGTAGAACGAAACAAATCCGCACTGTTCGTTTTAAGCGAGGGGGAATGGAATAAATGACAAATGAATAAAGAAACACGTCTTTTTGTCCATTATGTTAACTGATACGATATTCGAAATTATTTGTAAATATAAAGAAAAACATTTGCTTTTATCGAGCATAAAAGAAGAATGAAAGATTTGAAGTCTTATGGCTTTCTTTATGTAATATATAGCCCTCCCAATTTAAAACTCTTTAAAACTCCTCATATATAATATAAAATTATATAATTAAAAAGCATATTAAATGTAAGATTACATTTAAAAATTAAAATAGTCTCAGTTCTTGAAAATCAAATATAAAAACGAATACGTAAGTAAATCTTATACGCACTAAAAGTTTATTATAGTATTTGAATAGTACAAATGATTTAACGAATACGTAAATCACGAACATATGAAGTATATTTGACAGAAGCAAGTGGACAATTTGTGTCTGGAATAAACGTTGAAATTTTCGTCGCAAGCCATTTTTTTAACCCGCAAATCGTACCTCGTAAAATAATGAAATTACGAGCCACGCAAAAATACCGCCGCACATAAACGAATCACGCACGAAAATGTGTCTTCCCTCTTCTTAGCGTTGCGCACGCACGAGATATACCGAAATATTTTTTATATCGGGAAATAAAATTAACCCGAGACGCCGTTAATCCCGATTTTACAAAAATATCTCGCGCGGGAAAGTATAAAATATTTATAAGAAAAGAAACGATAGGAGATAAAATTTTATTATAATAAAATTTTGTGTTATCAGTAAAAAGAATTTATCTTTATTTCGAAAAATTTTTTAATATCCCGACGGATTTATATTATATAAAATGCAATTTAGACATCAGGTTGACGAAACTATCAACACAATGCTATACTTTTGAGAAGCACAGATAAGTATATCTATAAAAATTGGGCACAATACGCTAATGTATGACTACCGAAAACTAAACTGACGTGCCATCAATCTTCTCTACGTTATGCAACGCATACATTCGCATTCAAAGACCGGTATCTCGTTGTCGGTAAGTAATAGTTTGCAAAAATCCTTGATGCGTTCGTATCCCTTTGCTCGAGCTTTTCAAAGACGGATTGCGCAGGAACATTAACCGCTCCATCAATAACTCATTGCCTGTGCTTGCATACGCAACATTTGAATAGAAATAAAATATGCGTTATTACATTACATAAGTGATTGTATTATATGTGTATGTAAAATTTTAATTTAAATTAAAACTAATATAAAAATATTAATCAAATAGGTACTAAATTAAATAATAAATGAAAATAAGATCCAGGCGCGATAAATGATGCGCTCTACAATTTATTATAATTTAAATAAATAGAACAATATAAACAATATTAATAACGTATGTTTCGACCCCTTTTTGGTATTAAATTTAAAAATATAATTTAAGTCAGAAATTAAACACAGTTATTAGGTTAAAAAACAGATATTATATGAATTATAGCTTAAGTCTAAAACAGATATTAAATAATCGATTTAAAAATATTAACAAATTCTGACAGATTTAAATTGCTCGTTAAGTATCTATATATTGATTATTAATTTGATTGTTATCTTTCAATTATTTGTTCATTACCACGATAGCGATGAGAAAAGTTTCTTGCTTAAAACTGAAACAACAATCTAAATTACAAGTTTCGTTCTCCCGCGCGGATTAGTTTCGAAACATAATCGAGATGATCTTCAATACGAAAATACAAGACACCGCTCCGGTGTCTAGGGGGGATTCGGTTATCTCTGGAGATCGCTTTCTCGGTGGACGTTACCGCAATTGTAATCGAGAAACGCTTTACGCTTTCCGTAGAATGTCGCCCGAAATTGTCCACTGCGACTCAAGACAAATCCCGTAAAAAAGACGTCGACCTTTCGTACTTCTTGTTTTATCTTTCTCCTTCTCTCTGTCTCTCTTTCTCTCCCTCTACGTGCGCCCGTTCGTCTATCTGTCGCGAATATTCCTGTTGCTGGAAATGCGCACCAGACGTGTACCATTGCGCGGAAATCGCATTCGTAAATCCTTTGGTTTGCAATGAGTTTAACGGCTTGCACGTTGCCTGCCAAAAAATATTGTTGCCGGATGGACACGTTCGCCGTGAATGTCGACATTCGTCACGTTTACATGCGACGCGAAAGAACTTCACGCATAAGTTTCTTATTAACTTTATTATTAATCAATTTTATTATTAATTTAATACTGTCAAATATGTTCAAAATACCGCCAATACAAACCATTATTTTAACAAATTAATCTTTTTTACTTTTATTATGTAGCTATAATAAATAAAAAATTAAATCATTCTTGAATATACTAGTTTCCTAAACATATGTATTTTGGAACAAAGTTTTTAAGGCCTTTTCGTAATTTTATGATACAAATGTTGAGAAATGGTATGGAAAGGTATGACATTCTTTATAGTTCCTTCTTATTTACGGCAACCTTAATTACGCCCGTATCTAGACGACCGCGAGAGCGCAGCTGCAATTATCACGTAATTGATTTTAAACTAATTGTACACGCGCTCATTCGAACCATTTCGCACAACCTAATTGAATTTGCAAACAGAATTAAATTTTTTCATGTATATTGCCAACACTAATACATTAATGATCACTATCATCGCTCATATTACGGCCAAATATCTGCAAATTATATGTTTCAGTTGCAGATATTACACTTTGAACATGTACTTTTCGTGCATATTCTCATATGTATTCTTTTTAGTTATTTTATATTCGCATCTAGGCTTTAATAATAAATCTTCAACACTTCACGGAAATGATCTGTTTCCTCGCAAGACTAATGAGAATTTATTAGTGGCTCGGAAATATATCCGTCAGTGCTACGAATCAACATAGAGATAAATTTCTTCTTTAGAACATATATTTATTTCAACATATTTTTCTTTCAAACATATTTATTTGAAATATATTCGAAATAAATTGTTCGTGAATGTTAAGTAAGAAAAAAGCAGAGAAAATGAAAGAGATCGGAAAGATCATTCAAACTTTTGCGAGATTTGAGTAACGCCTCAAAGGATATGGCTTGAAAAATTTAGCAAATCATTGAAAATAAAAAAATATCAGACGACACGATGTAATATCGAATTTATTCTTTTAATTTTTATCTAGTAATTAATAATTGCATCAAATTTCAAATATTATGACTGTTCCCGCAGAGATAAATTATATCATGCTAAACGAGATGTACTTAAGCATTATTTTCAGATTTATATAAGACAAGATAAAAAGCTTTCCATAATTAATTTTGTCACGCAATTTTTTTAAGATTCAAACAAATTTTTAGTTTAAGAACAGAAAATTTTATTAGGACAACTACATGTTCAAGAAAAACTATCTTTTTGTATAAAAGCTGTTCTGTGATGACAAAATAAATATTTTATTATAAAAGTGCTTTATTATGTCACATAATAAATGTTAATTAATATTACTATGCTTTGAACTTTGCGCCTTTCATTCGTATGTTATATTAAAAGTGAAAAATAACAAGCAAATTTTAACAAGTAAAATAAATCTGAAAAAAGTTGGTTCAATTTGTAATGTAATTATGCGTCAAATTCAAATTTGAGTTTAGTATTGTGCCGAAAAAACTTGCCAAGTACAACATATGCAGCGTATCTCTTATATCGATCGACAATACAATATTGCAGTCACGTACGGGGATCTAATTTTCTATCGACAGCCAAGAAATAAGTTTTCGTACGAAATTGAGCATTTATTTCATTACATTCTCCGATAAAATTCAATTATCCAAATTTATCTTATACATAATTGTTTTCATCACAGGTAGGTACTTAAATTTCCAAAAAATATTCAAAAATAGTTCTACAAGAACAAGTTACATCGAGTGAGACATTTCCTTCAAATCGATGAAATACTATTATATCTATTTATTTACTATTTAAAGTCTTATTAAAAATTAATATTAGAAAAGCATGCAAAAATAAAGCGTGCAACTAAAAAATGTATTAATTTAAGCATAAACACATATTAATTATTCTAAATTTTTAACGAAATTGCCAATTAGATAATCTTAACTTATCTCTTTCTATTTGGTTGAAAAAGTCGTAATAATTGGAAAGTTAATTTAAAATAATAAATTGTATAAACAATTGTTGCGGTAATCCTAGCATTGAATATAATAATTAGCTCATAAATTCGTTACAACAGTGTGAATACACAACATTTTCCTGTACTGATGAAACACTTGGGTATAAAACCAAAATGCGAATAGACAGTTACGAAGGATGAATAAGCATGAGCGCAACAAGTCGATCACTGATAATGTTCCAATACAAATTAGTATACGAGCTCATGTACTTGTAGATAGACGATTCGCTTATAAAACGACTCTTTTAAATTTCCATTTAAATTTCTGATAAGATAAGCAGTATTTTTAAATACAATGCAATGTCGATCTCGACGAGAAAATGACAATGAATGAATATCTTTTTATATGTTGATGAATCTAAATAAAATCGAGAGTTACTATAATGACAATGTACTCAATTTGCGCAACCATAAATAATTTTAAAAATATATATGTGTGTGTGTGTGTGTGTGTGTGTGTGTGTGTGTGTGTGTGTGTGTGTGTGTGTGTAGTGAATTAAAATAGGTAGTTTTAAATTCATAATCAAAAAATTTTTTGAAATATCTAATATAATTAAATATTGTAAGGCACAACAAACTTTGAGATATTTATATTTATTTTTACAACTTTTGAGGTTATTTTGGAAGCTAATGATTATAATATTTTTTATAAGATAAAAATAAGATTTATTTCTATTAAGGTATTTGTGAGCAAATTTATGAACTGACCGTATATTTGACGCTTTTATCGGAGAAGTTATAATACATCAGTATTTTTGGCTATTAATATTGAGGATATCGTGAAATAATTTTTTGCACCAGAAAAATGACATATCTTTCGAGGGTCTCTAGAGCCCAACGGGCTCTAGTCCCCTTCATCATCGGATAAATAAACCCAAACTTTCTGTCAAAGGCATCGCCTGTTCCATAAGAGAGAGAAAGGTAGCCAAGAGGACCCGTGCTAGAAGAACGTTCCACTATTCGCGAATGTAAAGATATGCTACCAAAAAAGAGACAGAGATTTGCTCTATCATCCTGTCACCGACAGAAATCGAAAACTTATCACACTGATGCCAACGCTTTCCATTTTTCAAAAGCACAATTAGAGTTCTATAAAATTAGGTCACCGTATTCTATCTTGCGCGGGGTGACTCGCTTTTTTAGTTAGAATTAATTGACCGTAAATTTCTCATGTTATAAGCTACTCTCGCCTATTTAGTATGTTACGATAATGTGTAGCAATCTATATTAATCTCGTAAAATAACATTAAGAATTATAAACATCTTTACTTATTTAATATATACAGCAAATAATAGTCTTTCCATAAAGCATAACATACATATTATACGTATAATAATGTTGATTAAGTTTCCTGAATGGTGTAATATACGCGCAAGTTTATCTGGATCAGATAATCTTATTTCCAGGACTTTGGGAGAAAACTGCCTTGCCAGCCATGGATTTGTACACAACCATTTGCCGGAATTTGGTACAAAAAAATGAATCAGAAATACCTTCATACGGTACCGCTCACTGCGATATTAACTAGAAAGATTGCTCAAGTATATAATTATAATTTTAAATTTAATAAAATTTATTTAAAATTTTAATTCGAGGATTTTAAATACGAAAATATTTAAAGATGATTAATAAAAAGCAATTAAAATAACGCCTTATTAAGGAAATATCAACTTTAAGTTATTTTAACTAAAATCACTAAAATAACTCGTAATATTTTATTAATAGTCTTTTTGATTTTAGCCGTCACAGTCAAGACAAGATGAAATATTGAACTGTATGGTAAATGATTAGTTAATTATTGCTTGAATTTATTTTGATGAATCGAATGTGATCTAAGCGTGACTATTCACTTTTGTGATCTTTTTATTCGCAATAATGATTCTTCATATCGTCAAGTTCAATCAACGTAGACAAAAGCAGACCGCCTGGAGGCATGACCATTGGTCGGACATAAATACATGTTATAAATCCTGAAGGAGCAAATGGTGACTTTGAGTGAACATTCTTTTCATCCTCTTATGATAGCTATTAGTGCTATCGTTCCAATGTCCCACGAAATACAAACGGCTTTATAATATTAATTAGTTACCTTGCAAATTCTCGACAGTCCCATTTCATCAATGAATTTCATCAATAAAAATATTTTCCTACACAATTACTTCTGGAAAAATAATTACATATTTAATAGTATAATACTATAATATTAATAAAATATAAAAGCTACGGCCAATCTTCGAGTAAAACAACGAATGGATGTTGGTTTAAAATAAATAATAAAATTTATTCGATGACGAGGATAACAATCGTTTCGTTTACGTTTCGTCGTACTTTATAGTCTTCATCAGAACATGCTGAGTCAAACCGATAGAATTACATTAAATTAAAATAAAAATTAGAAAATTAGTCTCGCTTGTTCTAAATAGTTCTAAAAATTTTATGTTATCTTATACATAAAATCTTATATTTATTTTAATAATATAAAAATTATAGATATACTCCTCTCTGAAAAGTTCTTGAAACGATATCAAACGGCATTCATATTGCTTTTAGATGTATAACTACAGTTTCAAAAAAACTCTGTGTCAACCCTTGGTCTAATATATCACGCGTCTCAAAGACCCGTATCGACTTTCTGGCTCGTTACACACGTTGATTGAGAACGGAGAGTTTGCCGAACAGACGACGAAAACTCGAAAGCTGTTCATTACTCGAGCTATCTCCTTCTCTTTACGCGGTGAAGAGAAGTGCATGCCAACAACTCGGTGGCAATCTAACTGAGTGTATCATGTTCCTTGTTTCGAGAATTACAATTATCCTTCGCAGTCCTCTCGCCTCTTTCTGCCCTTAACTATACGTTTCTAACTATCTCAGTTCTCCTGTTTTGCATTAAAAATATGCATCTGCTTTTATATCTTTCACTCTTTCCTTTACATGGATAAAATTCAAAACAATGTACGATAAGAGTACATCGAACAACATGCGAATTAAAAAGTTATTCTCTGTCTTTCATTAAGGATAATAATTCGCACATAAGGGAAAAGGAATAAAGATTTTGTATATATATAAAATGTTATTCACATTTAAAATCATATTTTCCTCCTTACAGTGCCAGACTAGAGTCAAGCTCAACAGGGTCTTCTTTCCCCGCTAATTTTTCCAAGCCCGTTCCCTTGGCAGTGGTTTCTCTAGATAGTAGATAGGGACAGTGGGAATCTCGTTAATCCATTCATGCGCGTCACTAATTAGATGACGAGGTATTTGGCTACCTTAAAAGAGTCATATCGAATGTCTGATCATTCAGATTTTGAGATGGCTATTTTATCTCTCACGTATGGAACGCGATGAAAGTTTTATTTTCAGATTAATTACGTGTCTTTCATCTTAAAACTTTCCTTTCAATTTATAGCTAATACTAGAATCACATAAAAAAATGTTGGTATTAAACTGAAAGTTAAATTTGAAGTAATTGTTTTTGATTATATCCTTAATGTCCGCATTTAATTCTCTCAGATAATAAGCCCTTGTATTGATGCGTATAATCCCCTCTCGCTAGCAATCGGAAACAACGGTGGTAATTCACGAGAATCTTGAAGCTCCTGCTCGAGAAGTTAAAAGCGGATTACCGTGGACTCAGCTCGCCACAATCGCCATCTTACGACTTATCCGAGTTCACTTCCATTTATTCCTCTCAAGAACCTTGACATTGAGACTTTCTTGTCGCGCGGTGTCCACTCACATGAACGAATTGTCCCGTCCAAGATCGCGGAAAGCTATTAATGTTACGATCTTAACGTAAGTATTCGACGAGATTAATTAGCGAATTAGGAGAGAATAAGATAAGAAAACAGATTGCTATTTAGAGAGACTAAATAATAATTTAGAGAATCACGAGAGCTACGACTTTTGGTGACTCAATCGATGTCTCTTACTTTCTTTATCAGCACCGTTCCCATAACTCACAAGGGAACCTCGCAAACTCAAAAATTCTGATTTTAATAAAACTTTACACACATGTAAGGGGAGAATAGCGGTAAATAAACGAGTTTAGAAATTTTCAGTTGTGACCCAAAAACGATTCTAAGAAGTAAAACCACCTTACCACCCTCATACATAAAACGACTTTTTACTTTTCTCGGTATATCTAAAAAATTATTTGGGATACCAAAAAATGTTTTATAGAAAATTTTCATGGTAAGAACATCTCTATTTAACCACATTAATAATATTTTTAAAAAATAATTTTAAAAAAAATTTTTTTTAATTGTTTTTTTTTTAATATTGTTAGTGTAATTAAATAGATGTGTTCTTACCATAAAACTTTTGTATAAAATATTTTTCAAAAGCTCGAATATATTTTTCGAGATATATCGAGAAATGCAAAAGCTCTACATATGAGGGGTGGTTTCACCTTTTATTGTTAGAATCATTTTTGAACTGCAACTGAAAATTTCTATAAATTCGTCTATTTATCCCCCCCCCCCCCTACATATGTGTAAAGTTCCATCAAAATCAGAATTTTCGGATTCGCGAGGTTCCCTTGTTAGCCTCGCAAGATGACAATAATACCCCGAATACGTGCAAGGAAAAGAGTTTAATGGATTATTAACCCTTCATCTCATCATTGTTTCCCCTTATCTCTACTTCTCTTTGTTTAAATATGGCGCTCTAATACACAGTCATGCGATATTGCATATTTTATCATTTCTGAATTAAACTTTTCTAACTTTTTCGGTATTGTTATGCTGTACTTTTCGATATAAATTTTATCTTCCATTATAATATACAATTTATTATTAAAATATACAATTTATTACAATATTAAAATGTGTGATTAAAAAAACTTCATAAATCAAATAATAATATAAACCAAAAAAACATTTTAAAATCCCTTTTCATATAAGATAGCTTTATTAAAACATTTGTTAATGTTAATTATGTCTTAATATTTGAACACCGCAGTAGTATTATTTATTTAATTAATGACTATGTTTAAATATTGATACAAGCAACGATGATCGGGTTTAGGTTAACCTGGGTGATCGACATGTGTAAGTCGGGGCGTATAACACAAATCTTTCAACCCACAAATTTTGTGCACCATAAAATTTCGGATTTGTCAGAACACGAGCACGGGAGAAATCGATGAACTACAAGAAGGAACGGTCGCCTTTCGGAAACAGCAATAAAATCATGGCTCGTGTTACCACCGTCGCGTCGCCCAGGGCGTTCGGATTTTATGCTCTAATCATCGAGGGATTCAACATGATTCGATCTCGTCGAAACGACTGCGAGAATAGAGCGCTCGAGAGAGATGCATTTTGTGTGACGACTACAATGTGATTAACCACACCATCTCTTTGAGAGAAAGCGTTGAGGATGACGAAATCCTGCCGCGGCTCGCGCGGGATTTATAATGGCCCGTGATTCGACAGCTGCAACGTGGTTCCGCGGTAAAAATAGTCGTCGCCGACGCCGTCTTAACATAATATAGCCTCAGAGAACAATCTGCGAAAATTACATGTATGATATTTATCATGATGACCGACAATCCTGATCTCTTATTTAGGGCTTTGAATACGTATCCCATTGCGATGATATTAGCAAATATTGTCCAGCACCGTTCATAACGTGCGCTTCGCGTTCATTTGGACAGAAACGCTAGAATAGAATTGATTTATAATATTATACTTTTCTGCTTTACTTCTGATATATATCATACTCTTCGGATCTTTGAGAAAGGGACGGCTTATCGAAACATTGTATGCAATACTATGTTGTAAGGCATAACGTATAGTTGATATTAGAGACATAAGCGGGGAGCACAGACTTCTGCATAGCGCATAATGCATAATGCATAAGAAAATGATCCAAACAAAGTCCTTCATTTCTATCTCCACGATGGAAGTAAAGGACTCTGATTGATTCATTCCCTTATATGTTATACAGAAGTCTCTGCTCCCAGTGGGCCTATACTGTAACTCTTAATGACAGTTTCGTTATCGTTATATTGTCGTTGCGCAGCTTTTTTACCATATATATATAATATCTGCGCAACGCAAATATAACGATAACGAAACTGTCGTTAAGAGCTACAGAATAGACCCACTGCTATAAAATTCATCACTTTATCACGTTTGGCAATGTACCATTACTACCCAGGTAGTAAAGTAACGTCCGAAACGACAAAATGACGTTGACTGATGTCTAATACATGTCACTATGTTGTTTTTTAACGTCACTCTGGTACTTGGATAGTTAACTAAGCACTACTATTTAAATGTTATCATGAAATTATCAACTCGATGAAATACATTTTATTCAAATAAAATTGATTCGAAATAATTACAAAAGAATAATTGCAACAATTTTCAATGACAAAATAAAAGGTTCTTTTTTAAATTAATAATTATTAATTTAATTTAAAAAATCTTTTAGTCACTTATCTGATCATAATAATCTCTACAAACAGATATCTCAAAATGTGAAATAATATTTTGACAGAAATTTTATATAAAAAATCAGAATATTTGTTTTGTAACATTTTCCTTGTTAATTTTTTAAATTTTTGTAAAGAAAGAGTGCTGACGTATTAAATCAACGAATTATCAACGAATTATCATTCTATTATTATCGCATAAAAAGGTCGTTAAATTCAAATTTATATATTACATACAATAAAAAGTAGGGAACAGGATGTTGCGACAGAAGGAATGTCACGACGATCTTTCAGACGATCGACGCCTATTCAAGCGTGCAGCAAAAGGTGCTCGTGAAACCGTCGAAACTTTTTCCTATATATCGCGTTTATTTTACGACTCTCACCATGGCCATGATAGTCTCTCCGGCATCGATTTATTATTGCATTCACAATGGTTTTTTACGATTTTCCTGTCTCCTCAATTTCCATATATCAAAAATGTGAACATAAAAGATCTTTATCAATATTTCATATTACTCTTTTATATTTTGTATAATTAATTTAAATTTTGTAAGCCATTAATATCAAATTATAAAACCATTTCCGGTAAAATAATTAAAGCAAGTTTTTTTTCTTAATAAAGATATCGCGAGATATTTCTCTCTCCACAATAATTATGAACTGTTGAAAATAAATATTCATCAAAGAAATTAAACTCATCAATGAATCATGTATTTAAGTCTCATCATTAAAATATTTTGCAATAGTAAGTGTAAAGTGTAAAGTGTTTAGTAAAATCAGTACTCTGCATTTTATTATTTTAAAATTGTTATTTGTTATTTTAACAAATAACATAATTTTAACAAAAAGCAAATATCAAAAGTCCCTGATCAATTCATCATTATTTTACGTTTTATAAAATAAGTTGCCGAGCAACGTACATTCTCACGTAAATTATGTGTCGGGATGAAGTTGTAAAAGTGCTCGACACACCTCATTAAGTGGATGGCAAATAATTTCGGGGTGGGCAACGATATGTGTATCGATTAAACGTACCACACTTGTAATCGACATGCGACTTATGGTTAATGTTACCCGTGGTTCGCTTCTATTTTGCATAATTCACAAAAGCACCGACGCATATTTTAAACCGTTCAATTACGCAGCGATCGTATCGCTATATAATGTAGACCGATACTGTGTCCATAATGTATTCTAACTGCTCGATTACCGTGCAGTGAAATACCTCGGACGTGCGAAAACCTGTCGTCAACATCAATTTCACGGCGATAAAACTTTTAATTTTATAACACTCGTCATTACAGAAACGAGTTTTTGCGCGTCCCGAGCTGCTCCGAATTTTCTTTTCTTATTATCATTTTTTGCCGAGCCTTTTGCCAGAAATTTTTCAAAAATCGAGTGTACTTTACGCTTCTTCGCGAAAATTAAATCGACTACTTTTACACGGTTCCGTATCCCTTTCGAAAAATTTCGCCTATGTGATTAATCTGGCTGAAACTTATACTTATCTCTCGATTTCGGCGAGTTAATTTTATATTCTTCCTCTATGTATGAAAAGAATCGCGATAATTCAACTCTGTTCAGAACATATCACGTTCCGAGCATAGATAAAACTGTGTCGATCGCCGGCGAATAAAATCGTTACAGATACATCGAAGTTTCATCTCGTTTTATAGTAAGTCCCATCGCGAACCTATTGCCCACGAAAGCACGTGGCGAACCCAGGGGAACGAGAGGATTGGTCCACTCGTTTCCCCTACGCAAGCTCAGTTCGAGGAGCGCGCGTCTCTTCTGATCCACCTCGGTGAAGTGTGAACCCAGTCGGCGTTTGGCAACGCGTCTCTCATCTAGCGTTCCAACGATCTCTCCGATCGGGACACGCGATACGGGGAACGTGCGGATAAATTATCGCCATTGCGGATAGATTATCGCGAAAAATTCGACGCATCCGTGTGCATCGCTCTCGTCGTAATTCAAATGTATAAAACTATATATCGTTTTTATTGACATAAATCACGTTATAAATCATCGATATAAATTTAAAGAGACTGATAGTCTATAACGCCTAATAATAAAATATAATTCAGTATCCGATAAGGTGCGGTAATTAAGCGATAAAATTGAAATAGAACTTTGTGTAAAGATTATCTCAACTGGCGAGTCCAAAAGGGAGATTGTATTATTTCGAAAGCGCTCTAGTAAGATGATCGTGCCGAGTGCCACACGCATTTTGGGTATCATTGTTTCGACGAGATCCCGCGGCACGTAGAACCGTTGATCCTCTTACGTTGAAACTGGCCGTATGGCTATATTTTTATCGTGGCAACGTTACCGGCACCCAAATTATAGTCGAATTTTTCCGGATTTACGTTGGCGGGATGCTACGTTAAATCTTTCCGATTGTAATATAAATTATTCGAGTAAGATTCAAATATAGAATCTTTATTATTCGAATGTTTCAGAAACATATCACTCAATATTAATTTTTTTAAATTAATTTATATATATATATATGTAAACTTTTAAAGAAACACTTTACAATCTAAAATTAAAAACACAGTGAAAAAAATTTGAAAGTTTGAGGAATGTAAATGTTAGAAAAAAAATAATTCTTATTTAAAAAATGTTTCTTTCAAAATCATAAAAAATTCAAAAGAAATATTTTTCACGTATGCCATATCTTAAATTATTATAATAGAAAATTTGGTTCGTTATATGCAATGCAAAATTAAAATATAATATAGGCCAGCGAAACAAACTAAAGAAAAATTGTAACATTGAAATGAAGTTCATTTATAAATATAAAGTCAAAATAAATGTTCCGACTTTACTTACTCTTCTTCAGTACATTAAGTAAATACAAAGAATTATTAAAAAGATTAAAAATTATTAAAAATATTAAATTAAAAAATGACACATCACATTGGTATAAATAAACTAAACAATAAATCAAATTAAAATTACCACGACACATAAATACGTTAAGAATTTAATAACAATAAAACATAAGTATACGAACGTAAGATCACTAAAAACCTACAAAAGATAGAATCATGTCTCCTTGTCTCTTGCCTAAAAATTGAGTTGTTTTACAAATAATTCAGTCATGATTGAAAAAATTATGTGAATTAATTGTTACAAAACGTATTTAACTTATTCGTCGTTAGGATGCAAGAATATGTTGGTCCAAAGTATCTGGTAAAAATTTGTCACGTGAAATTGAAGTCAAATCAAAAAATGAAACTGTATGATGGTCCAAAATAAATGTCAATTACCGCATGCAGAAGTCAAAAATGAAGTAGTTAAGAAGAAACAAAGAGAAAAATGTGTGTCTATTAATTTGTCGTTAACTTCTTATTTGACATTACTTCGATACAGCTTAATTTTACCATTTGACTTGAATTACTTTGGACCAACATATTCTCGTATCCTTACGACGAATAAATTATATACATTTTGTGACAAGTGACTCACATAACATATTTCTTCAATCATGACTCAATTATTTGTAAAACAATCCAATTTTTATACGAAAGACCATGATTCTCTCTTTTGTCATAGCCTCTTAGTGATCTTATGTGCGTATATTTATGTTTTATTGTTATTTTTAAATTCTTAACGTATTTATGTGTCGTGACAATTTTAATTTACAGAATAATAAATTTCGTCGCCAGTATATAGAATAACAATTAAAGTAATTTAAACCGTAACTGGCAATATATAACGTCTTTCCGATATAAACATAGAAAAACTGTGAGCCAACTTGGTTTGTCGTAAAAAAAACTTAAACTATTTAATTTAGAAATTACATCAACTGACCAAAACCCATGGTCGAAATTAATAATGTCTCGATTTGATCCGAAAAAGTGCTGTGTGAATCCGACAAACCAAGTTGGCTCACAGTTTTTCTATGTTCATATCGGAAAGACGTTATATATTGCCAGTTACGGTTAATTTAAATTACTTTAATTGTTAATTTTAATTTAATTTATCGTTTAGTTTATTCATACCAATATAATCACATTTTTAAATTTAATATTATTCTTTGTATTTATTTAATGTACTGAGGAAGACTAAACATTTATTTTCACTTAATATTTACAAATAAACTTTATTTCAATATTGCACGTTTTCTTTAGCTCATTTTGTTGGCGTATTACCTCCTTACTTTAAATTATTATATTTAAACTTAAATGTTATTCTATTTAAATGTTAGTTTGATTATTCAATTATTTATTTGTATTAAAATATCCCAAAATTAATGAAAAGTTTCTTTTATGCAAAACGGGACGCAATCACGTTTTAAAATTCCGCTTTATTTTAAAATTCCTTCCATTTTAATCCAATCAAATAAGGGAAAATGTCGAAGCGGTTTAATTCCGGGACCGGGGAAAGTATTTCCGGAAAAAAGTTTCTATCGCGCGCAACTGTCACGGCAAATTTCCTCGAATACGAGAATATTAAATGCGAGATGTACGTGAGCGCGTAAGTCGTTCGAAGCGATGCGAAGTTACGGGTCGTTTACCCTCTCTCGAAATTACACAATCGCTGAATTAGCAGGACTGGGCCGTGCTAAAAGCACGACGTGCTCTGACGTCTCTCGCTTTCCTTACCATCCTCATTTTTTCCTTTCCTTTCTTTTTTATTTCTTTCTCGGTTATGTCAGATTCGTATCCGCCTCCCACTCACCACTCCGCAAGCCCCCTTGGTTTCCTTCATAAGCCTTGTTTGCCTAGCTTTTAGCATAATGCACTTACACGTGTACATAAATACCGAACATGCTACGAACGCCATTATGATCACCGTGAGAAAACTCACGACTAGAAATGCGCATTATCGCACGGACTTCAGTCGACTCTTTTGATCCTGATTTTAATATTCCTTGACACATCTTCTATCTTCTGTCTCTCTGTAATATTAAATACCGCGCAATATGGATTACATCATAAAAAATAAAAAATTAATTTAATTTCTAAAATTTCTTTGTAGCGTATCATTTGCCTAAAAAGTATTTTGCTTATTCAGTATCATTAACTACCTACATTATTAATATGATAGAAATAAATAAATAATGAAATAAATTAAAATAAAATCTAGATAACCATTTAATTTGCTGCTATTACCGATTCGTTCATAATTTAACGTCACCAGGAAATTTTTAAATATTCTACTTTAATCTCATACTGTAAGTATCTATCTAATGTTCATTTCCGTCTTTAGTAAATTATAAGACAATTAAAAATTTAAATTTGCGAATGATATTTAAATCGCAACTAAACAACACTAAAGGTGGTCAATAAACTCGTAATCTGACGAACAAGCAGCATCTAGTAAGGATGAACATTATCGGTAGCGAAGAAAATAGTTGCGTATCGTTGTCGGTGCCGAAGAAACTAGTTTAAATCGCGGGATGAAGAACCGTGAGCGCAACGGAAGAGTTGTCGTCCAAAGTCCCGCTTATGAGGATAGCGGGGTCGCGATTTCCGGCGAACTCGGCGAGCCTTCCTTTTCCGGGGAATGCGAGGGGATAGCGTCTCTTCAAGCGCCTAAGGGAATTGAGGAAGATGC
This sequence comes from Temnothorax nylanderi, assembly GCF_030848795.1. Classification (NCBI taxonomy): domain Eukaryota; kingdom Metazoa; phylum Arthropoda; class Insecta; order Hymenoptera; family Formicidae; genus Temnothorax; species Temnothorax nylanderi. The sequence continues at coordinate 354,407 of NW_027249161.1, read as the reverse complement.
GAATCCTGATCCTAGGTTTGAACATACAATCTGTTGCAAACTGGAATGATTTTCCCGCGTCTCAGAATAAATTGAATAAAATCTATCGCGAATTTAACTGAATCTGTCGCTTGTGTCGAACAAATTCTAAAATCCAAATCGTTTCGAGTTGTTTATGAAATTAATTTCCTTTGTGTGTGTGTGTGGTTATTAATACAGAATATTTTAAAACCATTATCAGATAATACTTTAAAATTAATATCGTATTATATCTTATAACACTTCCATCTTTTTTTAAATCGCAATTGTGAAACTATTCACGGTAATAAAATCTAATCATTTCCAACGTAAATGTTGTTTAACTGCGCAATGCAACTTCGTTTGGACATGATCCTCGAATCTCATACATGCCAGGTATGCCGCGCGTTTCACCATAAAACAACATTATTATCCCGAAAATGGTTGGGGCTGGGTCATCGTCGTGACAGGTGTCATGGTGCAAATTCTCGCCACGGGAATACACGGGGCCGCCGGGGCTTGGTTACTGCTCGATGGGACAAAGCGATATCATCAGACTCTTCTTAACGTAGGTACGTGACGCAACAAATGCGCAAATATTAACAATATTTCTCGTCCAAACTTCATTAGAGGAAAGTAATCATTTTAAACTAATTGTACGGCGCACGAATTAAGGAATATATTTGAAACTTGTTAAATAAGCAATACACATCTGCTTCTCACGAATACAAAATAGACAATATTTTTATAAAACTTGAGATTTATCTATTTTATAAATAAAATATACGCTTCTATATTTTTTAATTATTACTTTTCTTTATAATTATAATATAAAGGCGTGATAAAAATAATAATTTAAAAAATATAGAATAAGAAATAAATATACAAAAGATATAGAAATAAGAAATAAATATACAAATATACAAAAGATATATAAAAATATACGATTTTGATTTTTATAAGACTATTGAATATTATACGTTTTTTCCTGTAGCAGATTCTTAACATTGTAATGCATTGTAATTGAATTCGATATAAAACATATAGAACATATAAAACAAAAAGTATTTTATGTAAGTTATTACTCATACACATACATACTCGTACATAAACATAGTTTATAAACTCAAGTTTCCCAATCGTATATTAAGGAGACGTAAGATAAGAGTTTTATAAAAATGATAAATTAAATTAATGTATTAAAAGACCATACACTGAAATGGTATTATCTTCGATATGAAACGTCGAAAATACACTTTCAACGTTTTATCGCCAGGAAAGAAACGAAACATATGGTCGTATTCTCAAGTGGTTTCCAATACTTCTAAGCACAACGCCAGCAGCATTTTCAAGTTGCCTCTTTAAGAGCTCGCGTCGTATTATTACTCGCGAAGGATTGCGTCACGAACGGATTATTATCGTCCTCGTAAACGCGAACCTGCTGGCTATGATTTATTTTTAATGTTTTTTGCGTGTTGCTATCTTTAAGCCTTAACGAGTTTCATTAATTCTGCGATGCGAAATCACGTTCTGAAAAAGTTCTGTAATTTCGGCAACGAAAAGAAACAAGAAATCCGAGGGAGCAAGCAAAAGAAATGGATTATGTTTTTTGGCAAGAACAAAAAGCGAAAAGCACAAATAAACGAAAAGTATTCTAATTGGTTTATTCCATCTTAGAGAATGTAATAAAGGATATATTCGCTAATTCTTTTGGTATGTCTAAAATGTAGAGAAAATTCTCTACATTTTACACGTGTAAATCTGTTGTCTTATATTAATGCAAATTGCATTATCATATTTGATGTTAATGTCATCAATTTACATCGTCTCAATTTCTAATTAAGCAACATTTATGAAAAAGAACATAAGAACATTGAAACTATAATCGATTTAGTATATTTTAGTATTATAAATATATATATATGTGTGTGTTAAATTGCGTTATATTCTACCCAACCACACAGAAATTCGAAAACATTTTAATTATACGACTATGCGAAGAATCGAAAGACAAACACTCGTATTACTTTCAACCGTCCCTCTCGCTCCTTCGAGAGCTCGGGAAAACGGCAATTCTTATGAATCTTACAAGCTTCCTCATCTTTCGCGAGGACACAGTCGCCAACTAAAATCCCGACCAGTCCGCAAGTCGTTGACCCTGACGGTAGTCGCTCTCGCTCTCGTCAATTCACTCTCGCTATCGTTTCACCCACTCCCATCGACAGAAACTATCTCGGGGATGAAAAGAATACCCGTCGGTCTCGCGCGATACTCAATAAAGTATTCTGAACTTGGTCGCGAAAAGTAGCGGAAGAAGAAACGAGAGAAGCGGCGAAGCGTGGGGAGCATTATACAGCAAACATTTCCTCTCAGATTTTACGAACTAGAAATTCTTTTACTCCGTATAGTATATTTCCCACATCCACACAATGTATACCGTAACTTTGTTATTGGCCAATTCAAAATATGATAAAAGATATGCGTTAAAAGTGTTTGTTCTTGAATTTAAAACGGAAAATATATTTTCTTTTTAATATGGAAATATCGATATAAAATATTTAAAAATAGTTTCTGTGAAAATATCTTTAAGATTGTTGATGGAAGACAACGTCGCCATCCAACAAATAAACCGACATATAAGTACTATTGCCACGCATTTTTATGTTCAGATTCTACAAGATATCATAGATTTACGGTTTTATCATCATGTTATCGAGCACGCATTTCAATTTGATAGATTTCCGAAGTAAGCCTCTGCATACAAATCTCTCTCCTAAACTTTTACGTCCTTCCTCCCCCAACGTCCTAAACGATAATAACAGAAACAGCCTGATGTGTATATCCCGAGGCGAATCCGGATATATATTTACTCCCTCACGCAGGAGAGAATTCCAAGACATTGTTGCAGAAATCGGCATTCAGAAGAAGGAAGAGGAAAGATCCTGGGAAAGGCACGTCTTAAACGATACTCCCACGCGTATAAGTCACCGCTGCTGGCGAGCGATATTTAACGCGCATCCGTCGTCCCGTCGTAGCTACAGTGAGATTAATAACTGCTTTTCCTCGCGCGCGCACGGCGCGGCGCCCGTTTGTCTCCGTAACTGTCGGGGCCGTTACTTACTCCCGTAATAATACGTATTCCCCATGATTGATGAGTTCGCGTATCGAGAACCGGTGAGAATTAATTAAGCGATTAGGTTCTTCGCGAGGGCGACCTAATCGCGTCCGCTTAGTAGCCCGATGTCACTATAACGGTCTTAACTGCGATCAAGTGCTCGTTTAATACCGGGGGCCGTATTAATTAGCATCTTAGCGAGAACGATCGCTTGCGCAAGCTATAGCGATAGTAAATGTATGAAAGAGATTGCGATTTGAGATGCTTTTTAGCTGAGACCATCAATTATATTTACACGGATTTTCTCTTGATTTGTCTGTCGAGAAAAAGGTCGCCTAATACACACACACAGATATATATATATATATATATATAGCAAGTTGTTTCTCTTTTTTCTTTTCTTATAATTCCCCAAAACATATATTTATCATTTAATCCTCCAACTGCAAATGTGCCGTATATCTTCGATAAAGATTGTAATATTTGCAACTAAAATATTTACAAGCAAGAATTTTTAAAATATCTTTTCTATTTAAAAAAAATTTGTGTGGCTACAACTTATGATAATTACGTAAACTATTGTTGTTTGCGTGTGGACCTTCGATGCTACTTCGGAGCTCAAATAGATACAAGAAGCGTCCGTGGCTTTATCCCAAAGTCAAACTAGTGATTTATCGATAGGATTTCGTGATTGCGATAGACGCGCTAAACACGTAGTGGCGTAAGGGGAGAATGAGGGGGAAAAGGAGAAGTATAACAGTACGAAGCGTCGTATTCGTTAGCGCGTGATGCGTTTCTTGGGAATTCTTTGGATGTCGTAACACTATACCATAAATCATTTAAGAAACGATAGATGACAACGCGTAAACCTTATTGGGTCCGACTGGCCGAGTATCTGGGGTATGGCGATAGCTCACTTAGGGAATATGACGATATACCGCAAGTCGCATAAAGAAATGAAGCCGCAAGATATTTAATCCATTTGCCCAGGCTGGAAACATACTAAACGAAAATTGTGACCCACTCACTCATGATGACCAAAGAGATAGTATATGAGAAGCAAATGGAATTAGAAAAGAAAAGAAAAAATATATATATATGTGTATATATTGAGAGAAAAAGTTAAATCTGAATATTTGGCGCTCGAATCAAGAAAGACTTTAAATTAAATATTAAATGTCGAGAGATATCTATTTTCACATTAGTCCCAAGCACTTATGATGAAATGACACCCAAAACAATGCGCGAATCGATGCGGAGAACAAACAGTCCCCGTCATCACATCGCCAATCGTGACTTATCCCCCGATCGTAAAGTATCTGTTACGGGAAAGATTCGTCGGATTCTATTACCGCGCGCGGGCAATACACAGTCCGCAAAGCGAGTTCGTTTTACTACCGACTTGTCGCCCGGAAATCCGCGAGGAAAATGCATCGGCCGCGAATCAATCTCTTTCTCGCCCAGACGCCGTCCAACGTTCGTCAAACAAACACGCGAGAACGGATGGCTTGCATCGACTTTAAATAGACAGACAAGCGAAAGAACGAAATGACATAGATAGTCGTATACCTACCCCGTAAGCGACAGAGAAAAGTGGGCATAGAACAACATGCCAGACGAAATGAGAAACGGGCGCCAGTCGAAACGTCTTGTTATCTACGACGCGCGTTATAACGAAAATCGAAACCTTTTTGGCATAGCCATGCGTGATTTGACTTTTTTATTACGGGGTAGATTGCGAGCGATACGCGAGAGTTATATCTCCCTCGGGAGCGTCGATCAACGACACGCCGCTGGCGCGTTCCCGTAAAAAGTTAATAACAACTCCGTGAAGAGATTTCCTGTATCGCGCAGACATTTTTCCACGAAATTAATTCACATTCTATATGAATAAATTATACATAGAGGGTATATCCGTATCTCCGTGACGATAAGAATCTGGAATGTTGCATTATTAGACAGTACTGAACAAGGAATATATAATTATAGTTGCCCTATCTTCCCGTAATCATATACTCTTTGAGCTGTTTTATCTGGAAGCATTATCTACGCGTGTTGCACGATTAAACAAAATTTGCGGGATGCCCAATTGCCCACACGATATTTTCCTGTTTTATAGGATGGCTGGGGGCAATGTCGACGGGTGTCGCTCTGCTCGTGTCGCCGGTTACGATAGCGTTTTGCCGAAGAAAAAGTACGAGAGTAACGGCAGTTTTGGGCGGCCTCGTTACCGCCCTCGGCTGCCTCTTCACTTCTTTTGCCTCGCAATTTCATCAATTGTTCTTCAGCTATGGCACCGTGGTCGGTAAGTAAAGATTGTAATGCTGACGGAATTCCGGAGAACTATTGAGTCATCCCATAAATAAGTAATGCGGTTTTTTAGAGATATTTTTTAAATAAAACAAAAAAATTTGACATTTTAATTTTAATCTAAAATATATTTTTCATTATTTACAACATCATCTCGCATCTTAATCTTAAATTTTCAATTCTTTGACAATAAAAGTCTTTCGGTTTTGTGTTGAGCTAAAGAATAAATCAACCTCATCATCCTTTTTATACCGCATTATTTATGGAATGATCCAATACTTGCAGCAGCGCAATTATAAGCGCATTGTAAATTTGTAATTATAAGTTATTCTTATAAGACGTGTAAGCAACGCAAAGTTATTGAGATTTTTTAATAAACGACACAATATGCAATAAAATCTCTTTTTTTCTAAATTTCTTGATTTGAGTCGTTAATTTTTTAATTTATAGGTAATTTTGAACATTGAGGTAATGATAACAGTACATGATACATTATAAGTAATAATACTAATTGTAAGATCACATAATGAACTATGACACCTAACAATATCTTGATATTTGCAAGGAAAGAATATACATCGCAATTTGTGCAGCGCCCACATTGTCAAATATTATTATTATTTTAGCTGCGCGTCATCTTTCTTTGTCTTCGTCTATATTTGTTGAACATTAGTATTAGTTCCATCCATTTCCACCCTCATTTTCCCTCTCACGCAGAACTTTGCGAGACCACCAACTACAGACATCAATTTCGAAAGCGCAGAATAGTCGACAAAAAACGATATTGTTATCCGATCCTACGAGCAAACTAAGAATCGCCACGACAATTTGAGTCACCAGTATATTTTATCCCATAGGAATTGGGGTTGGAATGACGCGAGACTGCAGTACGCTGATGGTAGCTCAGTATTTCAAGAGGAAAAGAGAATTGGTCGAAATTTTTATTGTCTCCGGAAGCGGCTTGGGTATAGCAATCATGTCTGCTTTTATAAAAGGGGCAATCACGTACGTACACATTACATTGTAATATATATCGTCAAGAATTTATTTCAATAAATTCAACGATGTAATAAATGAACGAAATGTAATAAAACACGAAATTCATTGAGTTAATTAAGCTTCATAACTATACATATTAATGAAATATTATTTCCAAAGGTATTCTTAGTCACTGTTATAATAAAAAAGACTAAATTGTTAAATGTTAAATAAAATAATAACTGACTCATCTCTGATTAGAAACTCAGAATTGTTAAGTAATCTTCGAAATTGAAAACGATGGAACAATACATTTACAAATATAGTTATGTTATTATTGTTTCACAAATACGCATCCACGCGAACTTTCCTCTTATCTGGAAGTATTGCGATCAAAGTTCATATGAAGAGTTTTTTATATTACAGTAAAATCGGATGGCGACTCGGTCTTCAAGCTGTCACGGGGGTGGTCTTTCTCACATTTTTTCTCGGCACTTTCTATCGCAGCGCTTCGCTATATCACCCCCAACGAAGAGCAATCTTACACTTAAAGAATCAAAAGCGCAAGATAAAGGACAAGAATAAAGCCGCCGATAAACCAGCGTTTTTCGATTTTAGCACTTTGAAAAGTAAAACAGTGCGGATTCTCTTGGTATCTACCGGTATTTCGGCGTTCGGAATCAATACACCTATATTTTATCTGGTAACTATGACGAATGAATTTGGAAGTAGTGACACCACGTGCACTCTATCTACAGCCTATATTTCTTTTTTATTCAATAACAAATCTCGTGAAACAAGATACTATTGATATACAAAGAATATTTTAAAACCTTTAAATTAATACAAATATGTGCGGAATTCCGTCAAAATTGCGTCGAACTAAATCTCTTATAAATATAATATAAAAGTAAAATATCATTTTCTTGTAACAATTACTTTTATCTGTTTAAAAGCAATACGGTAATATTAAATAGTTATATAAAATAACAGAAATTTATAATTTGCTATAATACTGAACACAAGTCAGTATGCTAACTTGTTTTTTCGAGCCTAGATACAAGAAATGATAAATATTAAAATCCATGGCACATACATTGGGAATGCATGGAATAAATAATTTATTTTTATACAGGCGCATCAAGTCGAAGAGGAAGGTCTCGGTGATACTGTCCTCCTGCTGCAGGCTTATCTCGGGCTAGCTTGGACTCTTGGCTGCGTAGCTTTCGGGCTTTTGGTCGTTCATCGCAGCGTCGAATGCAGGATAGCCCGCCAGTATCTTACGCAAGCAGCCGTTTTTGTATGCGGACTCTGTATTCTCGCTCTTACCGCCGTTCAAGGAAATTATCACGGATATGTTATGTTCGCGTGGATTTATGGTAAAGTCTGATTCGTTATTGCTCTATTCTATTAAATAATAGTGAAATGTATACTCCATACCCTAATGAATTCTATGTTTAATAGAGAAGATAGAGAAGATTCTTATAATATTGTATTCGATAAAATATTGTATTCGATAAAAAAATCTGTTGGTAATCGTTAAACATTATGTACATATTGTTTTTAAAGTATGATAGTATTATTATAATATGTGATATGTAATAAGTATAATAGGATTATGAATGTAATTCCAAAAGATTTACTACATATGTCGTCTTTTTTCCGTGATAACAAAATTTAGGAAAAATCGATGATTGAGCATCGATTGAGAGCTTCGATCTCAAAGTTACCATAACAAAAAAAATAACGGCGATCTAGTAGCACGAGTAATCCGTCTTTTTGCTTCCTCATATCTTCTCTATCTCCCGCAATAAGGGACTTTGAGACCAGGTTACGAGCAATAAAAGAACACTGATTTTCCTGTAGGCATTTTCTGTGGCGGCTATCATTACAGCCTAAAGATGTATACGTACGAAAGAGTGAGAGCGCGGAACTTTGCCAGAACGTGGGGTTTCGTCCAATGCTCCCAAGCGATACCAATTGCAATCGGAGTACCAATATCGGGTAATAAAACAAATCTATCATAGCAATATTTGTGTCCCAACAACTATGTTCTACAAGCAATTTATATTTGTCTTCTTCGATCACTATTGTTGAAATATTTCAATTGCAACGAAATTTTCGAAAAATAAAGCTTCGAAGTATTCGGAAACATATATTCAACTCTACCCTTTAATGAGCATCTTGAAACGTGACTCAAGTATTATACAGCGAACGTATTTTGCAGGATACATAAATGTCGGTTGCGGCGGTAAAGCTGGCTACTACTTCAGCTCGACGTGTGTTCTGGTCGGCAGTTTTACGCTCTTCTTCATCGATTTGCATAGAAGAAATTTATCGAGACACAAACACACCAGAGCTAATGGTACAAAACACACATGTTCCTCAGATAACTGTCCTCAACGGCGAAGATTGTCGTTCAATCAGGAGCACAAGAATGAGGGACCTCATGTAGCCGCTGCTGGAGCGGCCGGAGCAACGGCTGCGGCACTCGTTTTGGGGACCGACATTGTTCCAGCACAAGGTATATTTTTCTCTTTTGTGTTTTTTACAAATTTTATAATGAGTAAGAGAGAGAGAGAGAGAGAGCATATAGAAAAATCCTCATTAGATAATATTATATCATTGTTCATAATATAAATCCTACGTTTTATAAATCCTAAGTGATCTCAACTTTTTTTTAATCGTAACACTGTTACCTTCGATTTTACTACATATTACTAATAGCTTAAATAAAAAAATAACTATGCTCATTTTACACCTGACTCTTTCTTACTACTCATATATATTCAATCTTTCGAATGGACAAATTGAAATTTTTAATTCCATTTATATATACGAGGCATATTGTAAAGTGCAAAATAAATGTTGCACTTTAGCAATGATATTACAGAGTATAATGCATAGAGTACTCGATACAGCTGTTGTCTATTGTCCTAGGTGAAGGGATAGACGCTTTAGGAACAGATAAACCGGAGCTCACGTGCATCTCGGAAGAAGGTATCGCCGACATGGATTTACCCGACAATTTGCTGGAGGACTTCGATTATATAGGCGATTGCATAACTTCGTGCAACAAGGTCGAAAATTATCTTATGCTCTCGGAATTCGAGAACAACTTGATTGCTGAGATGCCGATTATTATGGATCGCCGTGGGCGCAGGTGGTCCCTGGGACGATCCAAGACAAGTCAATCCAATTGCGGTCAGACCAGTGGCGCGCAATCGGCAATTAATGAGGAAGAAGCCAAATCGAAATGGCGTTTCACCAATGTACCACCCAACGCTAACACCAGAATGATCACCGTAATTGACGAAGCTAGTACATAATTCTCTCTGAGCATTATGGACGGATAATGGAACGTCATTAACCCTAAACTTGGCAGATTGAGAAAGTAACTATATATGTGTGTGTGTATGAATAAAGAATGTAAAAATATATAATAGAGCAATATACAAAATACGAAACTTTTAGCATATTGTTAATATAATTTTTCTTAAGTACAATATGAAACTGAAATTAATACGATTATGAAATAAAAAAACGATCATATAATTTACACGGATCTTAAAAATTCAACAACACATTTTAACTATAAATACAAAACATTATAATTATAAACAACACGGAACAAAAATGTACCTTGTAAGATGCATTGCCAAGTATAAGGTTGAAGGAAATTCCATTTTCAATGCGTTAAATTTTTATAAATGTCGGGTGTTTAGAAAATAGCTCGATGTTCTGGCGTTCAAGAAAGATAAAATCGAGGATGAAATTGAAACAGAATTATAAATTTATTGAACGTCAAATTTTTTAACCGCAATTTGTTATTAGACACGTACACCCTCTATTTAAAATTTAGAATAATCAGAGAGAAATATTATGGAAAGTTAAAGAAAGATCAGCGAGATACAAAATATTGACTGAGTTATTCCGGCCATATATATGTATATGTAATCTATTAATATTTAATTGTAAGTTATTAGAGTTATACTCGGTTGTTCATCCATTATCTATTTAAGTATTTATAGAAGTTATATTAGTTAAATGGCAATGATATGCTAATTTGTATGAAACAGTTCGCTAAAAACGTAATACGGATCATTTGATTCGCGATGCAATTAAGGACAATAACGTCGGCTTTCGACGAGAGGAACCACGGAAACGCTCCGTCCACAAGAAAACAACCTCGATTCGCGTCGGCGTATTTTTCTTTAAACTTCCTGTTACTTCGTTGTTCGAGATAAAAAAATAATCTGTCATTCTTACTAAGTTAACTTGTCAATGGCATTATGCCTTCGATGAATAGAAAGTCTACTAGTTACACGAATGAAATGGTAAGCTCAGAATCTTGGTACAAATATTACGATTTACAATGTTTGTTATCGACTGATAAGGCAGCTGAAAATACAATCGTAGTGGACATGATATTGGCCTTCTAAATCAATATGAATAACTGATTTAGAATTTGAAAATTTGATATTTTTTAATTTGACAATTTTTATTTTAATCCAACAATTTTGATCTGAATTTGATTTTGAATTTTTTACATATTTTTCCATATCTATATTTCTTTGAGAATTGCTTCTAACTAATTATAATTTATCGATTTGTTCAATAAAGTCTAATAAAAAATGATAAGAAATTCAATATATTTTATCAGGAATTTTATTATAGAGCTTAACTGTCCATTTTTATAAACGATCAAAATATGTATAACTTTGGCTACGATTGTAAGAATAACTAAGAACTGACTGTGCAAATGTATGAACGCTTGTACGTAGACACGCTAGTTTAAGATTTGGAAACTAGTCCAATCGCGTTTAAGACAAATGCGTCGTAAAAGTATAAATACAAGATATATACGTATATATTGTTCACGACGTTCTCTCTCTTTTGGGACTCGGTCCCCACAACGAGATGCGACGATCGACTCCAGATATAATAATGCGCATCTATTTATTTATCAAACTATTTATATTAATGTGTATGTAAATACTCGATATTGATGCCATGTGTATACACTTACACAAGTTTAAATGTATACAATCATTGGCATATAGATCATTATGATATAAAAATCGCGTCTTTCACTGATTAATATGCGAAAAGAATAAATTATGTCTTTTGTTGAGATAATAATACCATAACTTTACCGAATATATGGACGGAAAGATTGGTTATATTAATTAAACAATAAAGATGAGACATCAAAGTATAAATTTCGTAAATATTCACGGTTATTAATTATTTGATTGAGAAAAGCGAACTCGTTTAAGTAATAAAAATAATGGATATTTAAGACACGCTTGTTTATGAAATGTGCATTTTCTTAGAATTATTCATTTAATTAACATAAAAATTAATAACATAAAAAATTGACGCCGTTCAAAAGCGTAAAATATTCGCCGAATAAGAAATTTTATATCCAATTTGGATTATATAAATGTCTTTTCCTCTCAAACTACTGCCAATAAAACTGCTGCCATAGGAAACCTATTTTAAAAATATTCAAGAAACAGTGTAATGAAAAAAGTTAATTAAGAGATTAAAAGTAAGAATAATATTATTATATTTTTCCTTCTATAGTTTCGATATGTAAATTGCTAAGTCAAGAATATTGCTAAGTTTTTTGAGAATTCGGTTTACAACAAAAAAAAGCCATATCTGTATAAATACAGAGTAATCGCCCAGCAAAATTAATTATTATCAAATTTGTCCATAGTGAAAAGCGAATCGTTACGTGTATCCTAGTGACAAGATTAACATTGAAAAATTGCGGAACATATTGTATTGTCGTAATGTTATTGATATAAAAATGTGATTCAAATATGTAACTCTTGTATAAGTGTCATATTTTATTCTTTCACATCCTAATTACAGATTTTCTACGTTCCTTTACGAAAAGTCTCCTAATTTTAAATAGATGTTTTATCGGCATGCAACCGCCGTAGTACACGGTAATGGACGCAAGTCTGAAATTGGGTCAAATTAGAAACAGCACGACCGAACGATCCTATTACCAATCTAATGAACGTGATATCGAGCGTTGCGTTAATTACGAATTCCTAGTCCGCCTACTAGTTCTAAACGAGGCGTGTATTACGTCGCACGCGGTTCGTTACGTTTAATTTAGTAATTGAATTACGATCAAAGAATTATGTCTCTGAATCACCGACCGATCAATAATTCTATATTCTCCTTTTATAAATTAAAATAAAAATAAAAATAGATACTTCACGCTTAATCAAAGAATAACTAATTTAAGGGGTCTTTGAAATAAGTTTGTAATTAAACTAATTTCGTCCGAATTATCATCTCTTTCTAATTTTAACACTAAACATTATTCGTTGTTTTCTATTTGTCAAAGAATACTTGTAAAAATATATTGAAAAATAAATTAAGTGTTGCGCGAGCTCATATATATCATATATTATCTTGCGTCTCATGTTAATTAGCATGCAATAGTATGCGTGGAGATTGGTACGGTGCGAACGATAAGACGTAGCACAGGAACGGACAGTCGCTACAAGACGCCTCACGATCAAATGCCCTCGTGACATGAATCGTGACGGTATATTCTTAGGAAAAAATTTACGCGAAATCTTCAAGGTAAGTCCTGGTATTCTTTTTTACATTAGTGTTTATTTATGCGTGTTTTCACGTGATCGTACTTTTTTCCATGAATTTCCTTCTTAGTGCTCTTAAAATAAATTCAATTTCTTGTTTTGACGAAACTTAGCACAGCGAGTTTTATGCTAAAAGCTTAATCGAACAATTGTTTCAATGTTTCACCGATATGGACGATTCAATATAACAAACTTTCGATACCTCTTATAATAATTCTATAGAATTAGTTATAAAAAAATGAGATTTATTTATAAAATCTGTTTATACTTATTCTTCCCGTATTCGACGGATATATCGTCGTGTATGATTCATTAGCACTTCGATATAATTGGAGGATATAATTTTTTATCCTCAACGTCGTGGAACAAACGTTATAAATCACGCGAAGGGTCCTGCCTGAGGTCCTCTAGGTCATCTTGATTGGATCCTTTATGAACTCAGCCCTGTGTCACTTCAATCCCTCTTTCAATCAGTCCAATCACTCGCGTCTCTTCATCATCCTTCTCACCACTTAATCCATCGATCACACTGAGTTATCGTATCGTCATTGGTTTTAATCAATCCGATGAGGAATGTATCTAACAGCGGGTATAGAACGCATCGAATCATACCGTACCATAATCGAATCATGCAATCGTATCTTGCAGCGCTGAGGACGACCAAACGAGGATGGCATATGGAAAATTGCATGTACTACCATTAAGTCTGTTCATTTTAATCCCGGTGACATTCGTCATTACGTAAGTCCGCAATTCTTTAACGATGAAGTAAATCGAATTACAAAAAGCACAACAAATATATTTTTTTATGTAAATAAAAATGTAGAATATTATAGTCTTTTACTTTCTTAACAAGTCTTAATGTTTAATGTCCTCTTAATACGCTCAATCAATTATTTCTTCTCAAAATGGATTGTTAAATGCCTATAAACTATAGGTACCTATACAGAATTCATAATTGTACTAAACTAAAACTACATTGGCCATTATCGACAATGAGCAATTTCGCTGGCAAAAAAGTCAACAAAAATACTTTAATTTATTCTCAGAATCTTGACAACGGAGTGAGAAGAATTTGCTTATTCAAAAATAAATATAAGACGTAAACGATTAGCATTAAGGTATATATATTTGAAGACAAAAATCTTTATATTTATCTAGTGCCTAAACATCATACTTTTACTTATATAACACATTATTCAAAGGGTTTCAAAGATTAAATTGAACTTATACTTTAATATCTATGTCTTCCTAAAATAAATAAATTATAAATATGTGTACATAAGTCGATTGAGTCGAAATAAAATAAAAATCATTTTACAGTTTGCACTGTTTTTTTTTAATATGGCTGAGTTTCTAAATTCATTGCCAGCGCTGAAAATCTTTAGTACACGTAACGTATACTATTTTCAGCGCTGGCAATGAATTTAGAAACTCAACCTATCTGTTCAAATAGCAAATGCGCATTGCAGAATTATTTAACGATCATAAAAGTGCTTTGCGAGCAGTCGAGAAAGTCAAGGAAACCTGATACAAGCGTTTTATATACTCGCTCGCACCACCCGAGTTTATAGTTTACGAACGGCTCATGTTTCAGATACACCATATCGGTGCAATGGGACCATGTGGTGCCTGGATTCCCTTATATATCGGAGACCGGCACATTGTCACCAGAATCCTGCATATTCGCGCAATGCCTGAACATCGCGGCTCTTTTACGTATGTAAACGTAATTCAAAAAATTTTACAGACTAAAAATTAAATTTTATCTCATACTTTAGTAAAAGAATCCAAATCACCTTAAAACAGTTATGTAAATAAAAATGTCGGAGAAAAAAATAAATAAATAAATTACTTATATATCAATATATGTATAAAAGAAATAAAAAAAGTATTTAAATAATACAAAGCCTAAAACCTAAGAATAACTTAAATGCGTTTAGTGATAAAGTCAATAAATAAGATAAATAATATAACAAACATAGCATAGTAAATGGACGGAAAAGGAGAAATAAAAGTAACTTCAGAGAAGTTTTGCTTGGGGAACCAATAAAAAAAAACAATCTACACCTTTCACACAGTCGGATGCTGCGTTTACATCAGGCATCGACAAGTACTGCGATGGCAGACAGAGAGGGGCCGCGATCTCGTAGACAAAAGACTTATCATGGCGACAACATGCTGCGGTATCCTCGCTTGCTTCGGTCTCGATATACTCGCCAATTTTCAAGAAGCCCGCGTAATCGCCGCTCACATGGTGGGAGCGATGACTTGCTTCTCTGCCGGCACTCTCTATTTCTGTCTTCAGGTACACCGTAATGTGAATCGTTGCGTCTTATCGCGGACGTTTCGATGCTAGTGACAACGTTAATTTACTGACGATATTGCAGTCATTCTCCCTGGCGCAAAGCCGATTGAACATTTAATCTTAAAACAATGTCAAAGTGACTTTCTTTCAGTTATAGGCTCTTAACATTCGACACTCGGAGATCTTTTTACATTTCCTATATAATTTTTTAATTTTTATCTCATTATTTTATTCTTTGGTTTGAGTCTTTCTATGTTCTTTTTATTTCTGATTTGTTTAGATGGGTCCTACTCTCTGGCTTATTACACATATATTATCATTTCCGCTTTTTGCAGACTTGATAATATAATACTTTGAAAGAGCAGATAAGCTCTGACTTGTGACTTTAATATAAAGGAAATAATTTTATATATTATTATAAAATAATCATAATTTTTTTAGACATATCTAAGCTACAAGATGGTACCAGCCATGAACGGAATAATTGTTGTTTATCTGCGCGCAATTCTCTCGGGTCTCACGATGATACTGACAATCGCTACGATCGTTCCTGGCTATATCTCAATGTCTGAATTTCAAGGTATGTAAATGTGTTATTAAAAAATTGTGAATTTTATAGTATATAACTTATGTAGTTATAATCTGCATAACATACTCTTTTAAAACACAGTTCCTCAGTTATTCACATAGAAAATAAGTACATGTTAAATATTCGAACGTTATGCACGAGCGCAAAAATGCATTTGTATAAGAACTTTTAACTTCATCATTAAATAAAATGTAAAGAGTTAAACTAAGGTAGTTTAGATATTTTTCAGAGTTTCAAGTAATCAAAATACAAATTTATATGTTACACAGGTAACGATTACAAGAAATGGCTACCGGCGGATGGTGGTTGGGGCTGGCACGTCGCGAGCACTATATGCGAATGGATTCTTGCGATTGTCTATTGCGCGTTTCTCCTTACTTTCGTTCCAGACTTTCGATTAATTAACTTTGAAGACCCCGTTGTTACGGTATTTTGATTTTTTACTGCTATTCATAAATCGATCATTTTATTTAAGAAAACTTACGTTTAATTAAAATATCGACTCTATGTGTATTAAATTTTTCCCCATAATTCGTAAACTTTACTGTACGAGATGTTCTTTATCACTGTCGTATATCCTTTTCTGCGTCAATTGTTACAAATTTTTTGAAATAACTTTTTCTTTATTATAACTCTAATAACAAACCGTCTTTTTTCAAAACTTTTTTAATATTTGTCATGAAGCATTAGCTTGTAAGAAAGCCTGGAGGCACACCAGAAGTAATGCAAACGCCAGTTCCCGATATGCCCCCCATACGCCCGAGGTAGGCCACCCGGGGCATAGTGGATCGAATTGAGGAAATAGGTGGTCATCGAGCCCAAAATAAAAGTTTTAATTTAACAATTTTACCCTTGAATGTGTTGTACAGTACTCCCAATGTAGGAAATATAGATTACTGAGTAATATAGATGCTGTAAGTATGTCAATTCCCAAATTTCTGTGATAAATAAGCTTCTTGAAGTAGAAGTCGTCCACTCGTTTCCGTTGTATTCCGTATAAAAAATTTATTTATCCTTATCTATTGTGTGATCCCTAATTCTTTGGTTCTCTTTGTATGTTTTTATCATTTCTGTTCGGAATACAGCGAACACAAGTGGACGACTTCTACTTCACGAATCTCATTTATCACAGAAATTTTGGAATTGGCACACTTACAGCATCTATATTACTCATAAATCTATATTTCCTTTCAGTGGCATTGGAAGTACTCTACGACACATTCGAGATAGGTAAAATTGTTCAATTAAAACTTTTATTTTTGGCTCGATGTCCATCTACTTCCTTAATTCGATCCACTTAGCGGGGAGGGGGTTAGCTGGAAGGTTAGTAGGGGGGTTAGTAGGAATCCAACATACCCCCTGGTCTCTCCCCGGGAACCTATAAGGGTTTCCCCTCGTAAAGAAAGCTTGTAAGAAAGCTTAATTAAATTAAAATCGAATTAAATATAATTAAAAAATAAGAAATAGATTCTATGTTACTTTACTATTAATTTACATTGATAAATCTTAATTCTTGAAAAATTATTAAAATTTTGACACTTTGCAAAGAAAAAATCAATATCAGGTTTATTAAAATCTCTGCACTCTAAGAAAAATACGATAGTGGTGAAAATGACGAGTGCTTGCTACCTGGGATCTTACGTACGTTTATTCTTATTCTTCCTCATAATTGCCAAGAGGTAATAATTATAATAATTATAACAAAATTTATAAAAAAATATTTTGCGCATTAATGTTATATATAATTTTGTTTCAGCTAATGTATTTGGATAAAATTGAGAGCACGATAACCTCAGACAAAACGGAAGCAACCACTCCACAAGATACGTAGATTTTTTCCCACATTGATCTGTCAAAAGTTTTCCACTTTAGCTATAGTTAGAGTCCGATTCACCCTACTAATATATATATTGTATCTCTGACGATCATCGCAGATTTCCTCGAAAAGAAAGCAGTAAAATTAAAGAGATTAACAAGCAGAACGTAACATACGTATAGGGTGTCCCATCAGATTTTTCTATACAAAACTTTAATAGTAAGTATGTTCTATGAGCAGAGAGAAATAAGAAAAAAAATGTTATATAAAAATAGGTCTCAAAATGCTTTATTGGAAAGTTATAGAAAAAGTTCAAATATTGAAAAAATAATAACGGTTTTGCCATAGGTGTGACACGCCACACGCCGTTCGATTATGTTTATCTTATCTGTTTCTTCTAGTCTGCATGCTTACTATTTGAAATGATTAAAATGATTAAAGGTGATCATAAAAACTTGTATGAATATTACGTAACGAGAGCAGTACCTTGTAGAACATTATCCCAAAATGCCGCGAGTTTTTACAAATGAAGAATACACGGATATTTATTTTGTGTATGGTTTATATGCAGGGAATGCGAGGGCTTCCGTTTATCAATGATTCTCTAACAGAAGAGTGCAGTTAAATCAACAATCTTTATCAATGTTTATTTGCAATTACACTTGATGGATTCAAATTCCTAGGATTCAATATTAAATTCAATATTACATAGATGTATAGCTTGTATTGAAATGAGCGGCCGGCACTTTGAAATGCAAACTTAAGTGAAATTGTTTCTTATACATGTCGTATTTTTGCTATAAACTAATAAAGCATTTTGGGACCTATATTTATATAACATTTTTTTCTTATTTCTACTCATAGAACATACTGCTAGTACGGAAAAACCTGGGACACTCTGTATATTGCAGAGAGTATAAAGAAAAGAGAGCAATAATAATTAATCTGTTATGACAAAGAACTAAGAAAATCAACATAAATCTTCGCTCGATTCTTACGGTTATGAAAAAATGAGACACACAAAAGCATATTTAAGGACGCAAAGCTATATACAGGGTGGGAGAAAAGTATGGAAACCCTGCAAAATCTCGAAAACTATAAGTTTTACAGAAAAATGTTTCACACAAAAGTTGTTTGGTTTCGAGGGGGCCATAAGATGGTACCATTGGTTTGACCTTGGATGGTCGTTTAAAGCTCACGTAAACGACACCTTTAATTTCTTAAATGGAAACCCCTATTTTCAATGCATATTCTTGTAGCGAATCTCGAGAGCTTTTCAAAACACTATAATAAAGTATTTTTTCATTAAGAACTTTTGGAATTATGAGGCTTGAAAGTTCTAGTATTTTGACATAAAATACAAAATATCTTGTAAAACATTAAGTTTTCGGTAATGTTACCTTAATACTTTTATGCACAGAATAATGAGACGAATCAATTGGTATGAAAAAAAGACATAGTTGCTTTTAAGAAAAAGTATGCAGATGCGTGTTGCAAATTACATATTTTTTCTTAAAGGAACTGTGCCTTTTTTTCATACCAATTGATTCGTCTCATTATTCTGTGCATAAAAGTATTAAGGTAACATTACCGAAAACTTAATGTTTTACAAGATATTTTGTATTTTATGTCAAAATACTAGAACTTTCAAGCCTCATAATTCCAAAAGTTCTTAATGAAAAAATACTTTATTATAGTGTTTTGAAAAGCTCTCGAGATTAGCTACAAGAATATGCATTGAAAAATAGGGGTTTCCATTTAAGAAATTAAAGGTGTCGTTTACGTGAGCTTTAAACGACCATCCAAGGTCAAACCAATGATACCATCTTATGGCCCCCTCGAAACCAAACAACTTTTGTCTGAAACATTTTTCTGTAAAACTTATAGTTTTCGAGATTTTTCAGGGTTTCCATACTTTTCTCCCACCCCGTATATTACAGGAATAAAAGAAAAATACGATGCGCGTACCAACTATCTTTTATTCAAAAGCTACCATATACTATTTACATTTATTTTTTATTTACATTTATTTTTCTTCAAAAGCGCAGATTACTTCTCTTATCTCTAACGTAGGTGCATGTGCGTAATCGGCGAGGCCGAGCCGCATCTACCTTAATAACCCTACCGTTTCGTTCATTGAATTTGAACGTCAGAATTTTATTGCATTTTACATCAGGTTGCCGTTTTACAGGTTTTACATTTAATTTCGCAAGACGGATCCTGCGCCTTCGTTCGTCCATAGCTATCGTTTCCCATGCCGTTGAAACCGTTGAAACCGACCGGAGAGACCGATTGTCCAACATGCCAAAAATCATGTTGGATATTTCACGAGGCAGCTGTTTAATGATATCCAATTTCTTTTCAAATACATCAAAATATGACAAAATTCTCCTAAAGGCTTCCATTGCTCCTGATCTGTGACCTGTAGCCTTCGAAAATCTAAAGGATAATGATAGCTCCGCACTCGATCCCGCTATTTATACTTCTTTCCTTATCCCTTATTGTTCGAGAGAAATGTAAAATCAAATGACGTGACGTGGCTACCCCGAAAATGGCGCGTTCTAATTGGCTGCCCTTCCCCCACCCCACCCCCACCTCCCACCCCCCCCCCGGCCATGACGGAGAAATCATTTTCTCTCCAGCACTCGTACCGATCATACATCACGAGCAATGGAAGCCTTTAGGAAAATTGTTGGGTATTTTGATATAGATATTCATACAAAAGAGATTCGATATCATCAAATAGCTGCCTTTTGAAATATTTTGAAATATCCAGCATGATTTTTGACATGTTCGATGTGACCGATCTCTGCGGTCGGTTTCGAAGATTTCTGAAAGATGAAAAATGATATGTATGGATGAACGGAAACGCAGGCTCCGGATTACGAAACCAAATGTAATAAAACCTGTAAAATATCGTCAACCTGTAAAATGCACTAGAATTTTGACGTTCAAAATGAATGAACGAAACAGCAGGGCTATTAAGGTAGACCTAGATCGTTCTCGCGATTACGCACACATATGTCTATTTCAAACATAAGGGAAGCAAAAAATCAAAACCATACGGTCGAAGAAATTTTCACTTTTGAATATTGTGATAGAGAATAATTGTAAATAACTTATATTCACGATATAATTAAATGTTTTAAACGTCACATGTACGGTAATCCCTGGTCTAACATATGTTCTTTTAATGCGTCATCACGCGCGGATAGCAATAACGCTGTAATGTTAATGAATATTTTAAGAATGAAAGACTTGTTGAGAGTCTTTCGCTTATAAAATAAGAATCAATTAATTAAAATAAATTAACATTTATATATTTGCACATGACATATTATAACTCTTCTTTTTCCCTTTCTCCCTCTTTGTTTCTCTCTCTTTCCCATCTTTTAAATTGTAACATTGAATGTGTACAAATATTCTTACTATCAAGTTAATATGTTATTACAATATTATAACGCCAAGTAGACGTTTCAATATTAGTACAGATTTGTAAAACTAATTTTTTTAATACTTTTGGTGGAGTAAGATTTCGAGATTTCTGAATTAATTGTACAGAATTATCTTTTTAAAAAAGTTAAAAAAAGGCTTCACGTACGCATAAGTGTATGTTGTTAAACAACACACAAGTGGTAGTAGCTTTAACTTTTCTTAACAAATAAATTGTTATATCACAAAGTTGTGTTACCTTATTCAACCTAAGTAACATGTATTTTTCAAAGAAAATGCATGAAATCTTTAAATTGCACCAATTACAAAGAGAATAATTGTACATTTTGAATACTTGTATATTTTACCAAAATATAATCCTGCGGAGGCTAAAAATTTAAAATTAATTAATTTTAAAATTATTTTTTTTTTTTTATTTTTTTTATTTTTTATTTACATTTACTTTTATTCAAAAGCTATCATATGCTATTTACATTTATTTTTTATTTACATTTATTTTTCTTCAAAAGCGCAGATTACATCTCTTATCTCTAAAGTAGGTGCATGTGCGTGATCGGCGAGGCTGAACCGGATATACCTTAATAACCCTACCGTTTCGTTCATTGAATTTAAACGTCAAAATTTTATTGTATTTTACAGGTTGCCGTTTTACAGGTTTTACATTTAATTTCGCAAGACGGAGCCTACGCCTCCGTTCGTCCATAGCTATTGGTTGCCATGCTTCAGACACCGTGTGTGCCGACCGGAGAGACCGATTGTCCAACATGCCAAAAATCATGTTGGATATTTCACGAGGCAGCTGTTTAATGATATCCAATTTCTTTTCAAATACATCAAAATATGACAAAATTCTCCTAAAGGCTTCCATTGCTCCTGATCTGTGACCTGTAGCCTTCGAAAATCTAAAGGATAATGATAGCTCCGCACTCGATCCCGCTATTTATACTTCTTTCCTTATTCCTTATTGGTCGAGAGAAATGTCAAATCAAATGACGTCACGTGGCTACCCCGAAAATGGCGCGTTCTAATTGGCTGCCCTCCCCCCACCCCACCCACCCCCCCCCCCCGCCATGACGGAGAAATCATTTTCTCTCCGGCACTCGTACCGATCATACATCACGAGCAATGGAAGCCTTTAGGAAAATTGTTGGGTATTTTGATATAGATATTCATACAAAAGAGATTCGATATCATCAAATAGCTGCCTTTTGAAATATTTTGAAATATCCAGCATGATTTTTGACATGTTCGATGTGACCGATCTCTGCGGTCGGTTTCGAAGATTTCTGAAAGATGGAAAACGATATGTAGTATACTATTTCTAGATTTATATATGCATGCTTCCACCAAGTGTCTCACATTTCGACATAGAATGTCCGTGCTTAAAATGATCATGATCAAAGACAAATCTCCGTTAATTAAAGTCGGCGATACAAATATTTTAAGCACGGACATTCAGTACTCCGATCGCTCGGAACATTTCTCACCATTGAGCAGGACGATGTGAAAGCCATGGTAAATTATTAATTTTGATTAGAACCTCCTCATTCTATTACTCGTTTCCGAGCGTGGTGACTTCTCTTCATATACATGTGTTACGCACGTAGATTATACACATTGTATATGGGACCTACAGTTTAACGTCGATTCCGAACGGCTATATTTTTTAGAGAAGTTCTCTTGGCAAGACATACTCTCGGTGGTTTGCCATTGCCTTCCGAGAGGAGAACGATATAATTTTTCTAGCTTCTACCGGGAATTGAACCCGGGACCTTCGGCTCAATAGACCAGTGCGCTGTCTACTAGGCCACGCTCGTCCTCGGAAAACGATATATATATGGATAAACTAAGACGCAGGCTCCGGGTTAAGAAACCAAACGTAATACAACCTGTAAAATACACTAGAATTTTGACGTTCAAAATAAATAAAACGGCAGGGCTATTAAGGTAGACCTAGATCGTCCTCGTCGATTACGCACATAGGCTACCTCAAAGATAAGAGAGGCAAAGTATCAGAAGCATACGGGCGAAGTAATATTCGCTTTTGAATATTGTGATAAAAAATAATTGTAAACACACACACAGAGAGCTTATATTTGCGATTTAATTAAATGTTTTGAATGTCGCATACCTATACGATAGTCCCTGGTCTAACATATGTTCTTTTAGTGTGTTCATGGATGGTTAATAATGTTAATGAATATTTTAAGAATAAAAGACTTGTTGAGATAGACTTTCACTTATAAAATAAGAATCAATTAATTAAAATGAATTAACATTTATATATTTACACATAACATATTATAGCATTTCTCTCTCCCTCTTTGTTGCTTTATCTCTTTTTCCTATTTTTTACATTGCAACATTGAATGTGAGCACAAATATTCTTACTATCAGGTTAATAAGTTATAATGTTATAACGCCGAGCAGAAGTTTCAATATTCAGTACAAATCGAAAACTAATTTTGTTAATACTTTCGATAGAGCAAGATTGCGAGATTTCAGGATTAATATTGTACAAAATTACCTTTTTAGAAAGTTAAAAAAAACGCTAAATACGCGTGCAATGTTTTATTAAACAACTCAATATTTATTTAAACCTCCAAACTTATTAAATCCGACTTATCTCATAGAATCTTACATAATTGTAAATCTTATTATTAAATCGGACTATTAAATCTAGTCGAAGCACAAATGTATTAATCAGATATTTATCGTAAAACGAACGAAACAATTAGTTTACGCCAGTACACAAAAACTGTGCAAAGTGGATACTATCCTAATTTCAAAAATACAACGTGTACTTCTTGCTTCTGCGATGCTAAAGTTAATTGAGATCTCTCGCGTGAATATGATTGCCAGTGTAAACGGAAAGTTTAAAAATGTTAAAATAATAAAACGACGAAATTAATCAAATTAGAAGATAAACCGCAATAAAAAATTAGTACTGACCAAGACAAGGCAATGAACAAATCGATTGGCGATAGTGGCGATACTACTTCCCGAAAAAAGCATAAAATTTAAAATGACAGTGTAACGCAAATTACTTGTTCTTTGAAAGAATAAATATAATTCTACATTTTGCGCTGTTTCCGAAAGCGCGTCTATACTTAATATACGAACTAAACGATCTATTAATAAAATGCATACGAATGGTTGCCTTAAAGGCTTTATGAACCTTAAATGAAAGTAGATTAAAAATAGAAAAATGACTGCATTTTCCTCGCGTTCAGGGATAACTGATCCAACGATTTGACAGCACCAAAAGCCCTCCATCAAGTAGTACGCTGGTTAGTATCCGACACAAAGAATAATCTTCGTGGTGAAAAGCGAGCTCAACGCGCTTTGATTCTACATCGAGTTCCGCAAGATTCATACGCAAAGAAAAGTTAAACAGTCCATCAAACGCCAGCGGTTCCGCTATAGATAGGAATAAATCCCGAATCTTCCAGACCATTTTCAGTAGTAAGGATTTTGACGTGTCAATGACAATTATCATTTTTATCACAAATTCGCAACAAAACAAAAATTCGCACGCAGAAAAATATGTTTTCCTATTATTAAAAATCATCTCCTTTTATTAAAAATGCATAGATAGAATTATTCTTATGGAATTGCGGTTACGAAGGAATATATTTAATAATAATAAAATACATGCATTATTGTAGATTATTATATGTGTACGGGTACAAATGTTTCTCGGGTACCAATTGTTCGATATGAGTCGAACACGATAACAGCGGGATTTTAAAAAATTATTTTATACTGAAAAATCTATATCAAGATAAAATTGAACAATTTCCTTTTTTTCTGTAGCGTTCAAAAATTTTAATAGTTGATATTCCACTGACATGGGGGTATTCGACTTATCTCGAATTTTTTGTAACCGCACATTTCTAATTACAATGATGTATTTACAGTAAGATTCTTAAAACAAAAAAGTAGAAATCTTTTTCGTGAAATTATCTAAGTCGATAAAAATCAAAATTTGTTAAATACGATCGCGTTGTATGTGCATGTATTTTACTACAGAAGAAACTGTTATTACTAATTATAATATCATAGAACGGCGGGATGTCCAGGATGTACCTAAAAATAATTCCTTGAAACAGATTAAAAGTTAGAAAATTAGAATATGTTAACTTTAAAACGTACGTATTTTATTGCCAAGCTAAGATACTATTTTTTTTATGTACGGTAATAGTAAGGAAATATTTCTTATCATTATTAGAATATAATATCACAAAGTTATTTCACATATTTCACATAACCCATTTATTTCTTTTTATTTTTTTTTTTATTTTTTTTTTATTTTTTATTTACATTTACTTTTATTCAAAAGCTATCATATGCTATTTACATTTATTTTTTATTTACATTTATTTTTCTTCAAAAGCGCAGATTACATCTCTTATCTCTAAAGTAGGTGCATATGCGTGATCGGCGAGGCTGAACCGGATCTACCTTAATAACCCTACCGTTTCGTTCATTGAATTTGAACGTCAAAATTTTATTGTATTTTACAGGTTGCCATTTTACAGGTTTTACATTTAATTTCGCAAGACGGAGCCTACGCCTCCGTTCGTCCATAGCTATTGGTTGCCATGCTTCAGACACCGTGTGTGCCGACCGGAGAGACCGATTGTCCAACATGCCAAAAATCATGTTGGATATTTCACGAGGCAGCTGTTTAATGATATCCAATTTCTTTTCAAATACATCAAAATATGACAAAATTCTCCTAAAGGCTTCCATTGCTCCTGATCTGTGACCTGTAGCCTTCGAAAATCTAAAGGATAATGATAGCTCCGCACTCGATCCCGCTATTTATACTTCTTTCCTTATTCCTTATTGGTCGAGAGAAATGTCAAATCAAATGACGTCACGTAGCTACCCCGAAAATGGCGCGTTCTAATTGGCTGCCCTCCCCCCACCCAACCCCCCCCCCCGCCATGACGGAGAAATCATTTTCTCTCCGGCACTGGTACCGATCATACATCACGAGAAATGGAAGCCTTTAGGAAAATTGTTGGATATTTTGATATAGATATTCATACAAAAGAGATTCGATATCATCAAATAGCTGCCTTTTGAAATATTTTGAAATATCCAGCATGATTTTTGACAT
The DNA here is from genome assembly GCF_030848795.1 of Temnothorax nylanderi. Classification (NCBI taxonomy): domain Eukaryota; kingdom Metazoa; phylum Arthropoda; class Insecta; order Hymenoptera; family Formicidae; genus Temnothorax; species Temnothorax nylanderi. The sequence goes on along the minus strand of NW_027249161.1, from coordinate 328,084 downwards.
GTTCGATGTGACCGACCTCTGCGGTCGGTTTCAAAGATTTCTGAAAATTGAAAGATGAAAAACGATATGTAATGGATGAACGGAAACACAGGCTCCGGATTACGAAACCAAATGTAATACAACCTGTAAAATGCATTAGAATTTTCACGTTCAAAATGAATGGACGAAACGGCAGGCTATTAAGGTAGACCAAGATCGTTGTCGCGATTACGCACACATATGTCTATTTCAAACATAAGGGAAGCAAAAAATCAAAAGCATACGGTCGAAGAAATTTTCACTTTTGAATATTGTGATAGAGAATAATTGTAAATAGCTTATATTCACGATATAATTAAATGTTTTAAACGTCACATGTACGGTAATCCCTGGTCTAACATATGTTCTTTTAATGCGTCATCACGCGCGGATAGCAATAACGCTGTAATGTTAATGAATATTTTAAGAATGAAAGACTTGTTGAAAGACTTTCGCTTATAAAATAAGAATCAATTAATTAAAATAAATTAACATTTATATATTTGCACAAGACATATTATAACTCTTCTTTTTCCCTTTCTCCCTCTTTGTTTCTCTCTCTTTCCCATCTTTTAAATTGTAACATTGAATGTGTACAAATATTCTTACTATCAAGTTAATATGTTATTACAATACTATAACGCCAAGTAGACGTTTCAATATTAGTACAGATTTGTAAAACTAATTTTATTAATACTTTTGATGGAGTAAGATTTCGAGATTTCAGAATTAATTGTATAGAATTATCTTTTTAAAAAAGTTAAAAAAAAGGCGCCACGTACGTATGAGTGTATGTTGTTAAACAACATACAAGTGGTAGTAGCTTTAATTTTTCTTAACAAATAAATTGTTATATCACAAAGTTGTATTACCTTATTCAACCTAAGTAACACGTATTTTTCAAAGAAAATGCATTAAATCTTTAAATTGCGTCAATTACAAAAAGAATAATTGTATATTTTGAATAATTGTATATTTTACAAGAAATAAATCCTGCGGAGGCTAAAAATTTAAAATTAATTAATTTTAAAATTAATTTTAAATTTTTGGTCTTCGTAAAATTATTTTTATAATTAATTTTAAATTTAATTCAATTTTTAATCCCTCTTTTCAGTCATCAAATATGGGATTATAATGTCCATATATTCTTAGCTACATATTATGTAATTTATTACGTATAAGTTTAATTATATCCAATTTTAAAAAATGAAGTTTAACTTCGCAATTTTATTTTTTGTTACATGTCATTTAATTTGTGCATTATAATTTTTAAAATATTAAGTTATTATGTTTCGCGTTTCTACCTATCCGTATTTCTATTCATATATTTTCCTGCTTACCCGTATTTTTATTTCTGCGTACCTATTCGCGTATTCTTACCTACCTGTATTCTTATTTACTACAAATGTAAAGTAAAACCACGGATGATATACAATGGATACCTATATCGTATCCCTAATTGTGTGTTGGTTAAATCTAGCGGGATCATTTAACCGCAATTATGCAAAATATGAGAAATGTCGAGCAATAATTTGAAAGATACGAACGCTCGCAATTTAATTAGCTTTCAATCGTAATATGATAATTGCATACTATGTCTCAGAAGTATGCACCTACCTTATATACATTTCATTTTGGTCAATATAGTAGACCTTATCTTATAATTTTATATGATGCGTAATAGCGTAATTCTCTTATGCCCGTTTTCACCAACGTCGTTTAACTTAAACCTTAAGTTTAATTCACTCTTTGTATGTTTCTAAGGGAAACTGTTGGAAAGAAACAGAGTGAATTGAACTAAAGTTCAAGTTAAACGACGTTAGTGAAAAAGGGCATAATAGTTCTTTTTTGCCAGGGTACGTATTATGGAACTTTTCGGAATGGATTCCGATCGAAATTGTTTAGTTGCTTCCTAGATTTCTATTGTGTTTTCTAGGGAAAACGGAATAATTTCGATCGGTATCCATTCGGAAAAGTTCCATAATACATGCCCACATTAGACCTACCTATTCTGTTGTTTCTGGTCAATCCACTCTGGCTGTATACCAGCCAAAGAAGGAGACAAACTCCTCCTTCGAGATGCCGGCTGATTAACAGCGCCGGCAGGTGATTATAATGGTCGATTACGAATCGTTACAATCGTTAACACGAGCACGTTAATCATATAAAAAAATAATCACGTTTGTTAATAAAGTATTAATTAAATTTAAATATAACTTAATTTTAATTTCTCAGCGACACGCGCAATTAACTTTTTTGATCAAAAAATATATTAAAGCGATAGGTAGAAAGCAAAAAAAAATTATATCATCAAAGAATGTAAAGATTTTATGTTAACCGTGTTCTAATCAAAATCGTCAAGATTATATCTCCATCGCGAATATCTGAATTTGAATACTATAGTGTAGAAACACGAAACAACCAAAATTTAAATATTACTCGATAAATCGGTCAATAAATTAACGAATAAGCAAATAATTTTTAGTACAATCCGAGTCGGCAACCACGAATCACGAACCGCAAACCGAACCGCGAACATTATTTTAATTTCTGATTTAATTTTAATTTCTGACTATCTGATTGATTTCAAATATTAAGTGAGATATTCAGAATGAATAACGTGAGATCCAAGTGGGACGACAATTTCCTAAGCAATGAGTTTAATTGTAATCAATGCAATAAGTATCGTTTTATTGTAAAATGTTATTAAAATTATGTATTTAATATGAAATAGATTATATTATGCATTTTCATATAATTGATATGAAAATTATCAACTTTGAGGCATTCTTACATAAAAAATGATTCCGTTCCGCGACAAATATTCACTGGATCTCACGTCATTTTATTTTGTTTTATTTATTGATATGAAGCCAAGTTACTGGATATAGATGGACTATAAGAGATTAGGATAAAATCGGCGTGTTATGTATATATATATATATATATATATATATATATATATATATATATATATATATATATATATAATTACGCGAGAGCATTCTCCCATAAGCACAATAAAGCTTACACAATAAAGCTTGCACAATAAAGCAACGGATCTGTGACAAGTCATATTTATCAGCATCACTAGACGGGAATAATACATAAATATATAATTTAATGTTCACAGATTTGTTACCCCATTATAAAAAAAAAAATTCGTCACTCACCGACCGATGCGCAACGAGCGGAGTTATCAGCCACGTAGCTACGATGATTCTGTAACACAAAAATGAAAGATTCAAATTAAAGAGACGCTCAAAATGATCAACGTTTCAAAAAATAATTTTTACGAGCGTCTAATTCGCCTTTCAATTAGATTACTAATTAGATTTACTAATATAATTATATATTTTCCGGAAAAATGTTTACGAGAATAAACTTTTATGAAATTTTATATGGTTTCTCTTTCTCAAATTATTTCTAATTTATCTGAGATAAAACCCGAATATAAATGGGAAAGAACTATTAATTTTAAGATGAAAAATAATACTCACTCCAAGGTTGCTCCACCGAAGCCCGATGCCTCTGCCAGGCCTCCCCCTCCTCTCAGAACGTCTGGGTTGTCGGGCCTCCTCCTCCTCCTCCTCGCCTCCCGGCGCACCGGCACGGGACGCGCACAGAACCATATGGCCACTGCCCAATATTCCACGATCGACAGCGAGTAACTGTAATAATACAATCGCGACACTTTATTAGACACTCCCAAGATGAAACGATCGACTGTACGTACTACGGCGCGGGCGCACTTCCACACCGACCTGACCGAGCTGCTTTCTCCGCTGAACGCAGACAGCCTTCATACCGACGCCGCGCGGATACCTACGACGCGAGTCGAGTCAACGGCCAAATTGAAACGAGCAAACCGTTTGAAAATATACGAGTCACGCTTGCGATACAGCTCGAGCGCGTAAAATTCCGCGAGATGCGAATGCAATTAAACGGTCGACACATATGTATATCACGCATCACTACGCCTCGTTATTCTAAATCACTCGATTCGCGTACTCTGTTGTTCACATTAAATCCCACGATGATCTGACGATTCGCGATTATACGCTGCGTTCTCGAAACACGAAAGCGGCAGCCAAATTATAGTCGCAAATCCGGTAAATCAATGATCTACCGGAATACGTTCGAGGATCCTTTGAGAGACAATCGTCGTCCATTAAATAAATCGCGACGAAACGTTAGTCCAGCACTCCGATCGTCTTCTCACTCTCCTGTGTACGATAATAGTCCATTCATCGAAATATAAAAGAAACGGAATATTCGACGTACATTAATTCAGTATTCACCTCTCACTCCGATTCCTGTTTTCCTGTAAACCGCGCGAGGCGCGTGGCGCGTGCCGTCCATCAACGACCAGTAGAGGCCTAGCTAGGCCTCTAACGACCAGCGCTTCGGCCATGTTCGTGAATCGCCGCGAACGACCAGCGCTTCGGCTTCGGCCACGTTCGTGAATCGCCGCCCCGAACTGCGCGAACGACGAAAATCAGACGGTCGCGCAAGCCCCAAACAGGATAATCAGACGGTGACGGTTAAAGCCCCTTGCACAATGCCAGGCAACAGGCAATAGGAACAGGGAATAGAAATCAGAAATCATGTATAAATGCAGAATAAACAGTGACACAGGCAATAGACACAGAGTTTCCATCACGTTGGAAATTCTGTGCCTATTGCCTGTTGCCAACCAATCATAGTATTCGAATTTTTTAGGTTGTAATTAACGATTTTTTGGTTATTTCCTGTTCCTATTGCCTGTTGCCTGGCATTGTGCAAGGGGCTTAAGGGTCGACAGGAGTAACACTACCGACCTCTGTCGGGTTGCTTAGCTGCGAGTCCGTATTTTATTTATTATAAATTTTTTAAGAGCCAAAATGGAAGATCCGGCTATGTATCCGGTTGCGGCTGATCTTACTGATTAAAACGAGCATAAGTTTAATGAAATTCGTTAATTAATTTGGCTAAAATTTGGAAAAAACCGTTTCTAAGCAGCTTTTGCCTGAAAAGCTTTGTTGCCGGTGATTGGGCCATCAGAGCATGTCAAAGAAAAAAATCCGAATTAAAAATATGTTATAAAGAAAACCTAAATACGTTTAAATTTGCAATTTTGAGAAGATCTAACGTCTAGTTTTTGAGATATTAAATCTCAAAGTTGGCATTTTTAACATAGGTTTTATGGGAAATTGTACCGAAAACATACATTTTTCGAGAATTTCACTCACTGTCTGTAAAGAATAAACAAGTTCAAAAAAGTGAAAATAACATTATTTGATTCTTCTAGCACTTGTTAAGTATAAGACAAAACGACGTTGACGTGTAATAAGGCCAAAAATTCAATCAAAAGTTGATGAATTGTCGCGTTTCTTGTCGGCCTTTCGATCAGCTGTACGCGACGTGAGCATGTGGCAACGCCGCGCCGTGTAGTATTTTCTTTCCACAGCACTATTCTTTTGCAAGCAAATCTCTTATTATCGAAATTGTTTGTTACCTTCTATTATTTTTCAACGTAAACACAATACATAACCTCACACGAACGCATGGCACTGGCATGATAGCTGCCTACAGCGAAGAGATTATGCAATGTCGCGACATTTCTCTTGTACGAATGTCAACTGAAGTCAAATCTTGAACTGTTTACATTTATCAGTAGATAAATTGATACATAATCGAATGAAAAGTTACATTATAAAACCTTCAGATTTACGAAAATATATTATTTTTGATTATTTTTGCTCGTTGAAAATAACCGTCGAGCGTCAACGTGAAATGGCACCTTTCAAAAAGCACAGCTTTGCATATATTTAAAGCAATTTTTTGCTGCTTTGTGTACTTTTCCTTATGAAGTTCAAACACGTGGCTTTGTATATCTGTAAAGGATCTTTTTTGGCCCTTTTTCCCTTTCCTTGAGAGGGTTCAACTCAGTAAAGAATTTTTTAAATATCTCTTTTATATAGAATTCTTTAATCAATCATTATTTACTAAAAAAATGTTCTCCAAAAAATTATGTATTTAAGGATTAATCTTAATGATAAATTTGCATAATTAGCAAGTCCAATTACTGATCGTTTAGTAAAAATAATCTACATGTTATTGGTTAAATTTTTTACAACAGCAACACAGAGTCCCGCACGGCCAGCCTTAAGAGGAGCAACCTACAAACATAAAAACGTTTAAGTTTACAAAATACATTTACAATTATTTCTATTTACCATATTCGATTACAGAAATAGTTTATACACTCACAGGTTCCCATTCGTTGAGATGTGGATCGTAGGCTTCCACTAGTGTGAGATCTTGTTGGCCGTCGTATCCTCCCACGGCCATAAGTCGGTCACCTAATACGCACACACCAACACTACTCCGGGGCACACTCATTGGCGCAACCATAGTCCAAGTATCGGTTTTAGGATCATATCTATATTGTTACATCGCATTATATATAACTTGAAAGTTTTAACATATAATGTAACAGCGGCTTTATACCTTTCTACACAGTCCAATCTGCTAGCATTGGGATTGTTAGCTGGAACGTCGTGACCACCGAGTGCATAAAGACAACCATTCACTACTCCTACGCCTACGCCGCCTCGTTGCTTCGACATAGGTGCGCACGGTGTCCATTTGTTCGTGTGCGGATCGTAACATTCTACAGTATTTAAGCAGAAACAGATAGGAATATCTCCTGATAATCCTCCTACGGCATACAATCTAAAACATCATAAAAAATTTAATATCAAATTTATTTTAAAAAATTTAATATTTAATAAGATTTAAAGTTAATAAAATAATATTTATACGAAGACACGTACTAAAAAGGAAATTAAAATGATTGAAAACAGATATGACATATAAATTTAATAATTTATCTGTACAGACTTACTTATCATTTAACACAGCTACACCGACTCCAGCTCTTTGTACGGACATAGGACATATTGAACTCCAGTGACCTGTTCCCGGATCCCATCTCTCTACCGCATTAAGAAAACAACGACCGTCGTGACCACCAACAGCATATAAAAGTCCACCTAAGACTGCCACTCCTGAGAAAGAATATTATAACGTATTTGCCAGGATTTGATTATGAATAAATGAAAGAAATTGCACATTAATTTTGCAAATTCTCATGCATTTGCACATACCTAATCCTTGTCGAGGAACATTCATAGGTGGTAGAGTGCTCGACGTAAGAGTGGAGAAATCAAAGCATTCTACTGTGTTTAATATATTAAAACTGTCTCTACCGCCCGCGAAAATCAATTTTTTATCGACTACTACTGCGCCAAAGTGTAATCTACGGCTTATGAGTGATACAGATGACCAGGGTTTATCGCAAAATTCATCTAGAGATCTCCAGGCATTATCACGTAATGAAAATGTCTCCATAGATGGTGGACAGACACCTAGAAAGTACGTTGCAAATTATTTCGCTTGGAAAAACTAAAATAGTGCGACAGTATTGGTATAATATATTTTCTTTACATTAATCGTGATCGATTAATTATCAGTTATGCGATTAATATTTAATAATTCATTTTGGATATAATAAATTACCTTCATCGGTGATCATGGTTCCGATAGCTAACAACGTACCCACAGTGGCTTTTCTGGGTTTCGTTCTGCCTGTTTGAAGCAAAGGTCTTCGCTCAGGCAGCAAATGATACTTCAATGCTTCCATTACTAATTCCTGCGCCATTCTTTGGTCTTTGAACATTTCGTTACTCTCAATATTGTCAGCTATAAACTGTTTTGATTTATTAGTGCTAATGCACAAGTTCTGTCGAGTGAAAAAATTGAGCTGTCGATAAACTTACCGCGGGTGATAGCAATGGTAATTTGACTAAACCTAATAATTTACTGGCATCTTTGCTCCTGTTTTCTGGATCGTGTTCCAGCCAAGTCACTAGAGCCTGAAATAATAATAAAACAATAACGATTCTATTTATTCTGTATCTCAGCTTAGGTATTTTAATTGCATTTGTATGAAATATTTGCTTAAGCAATTATATAAATACATATTTGTATATTTATGATCAATAGTATAGCTATAAAAAACTTATCGCTATGATAACATCTCCTTCTTAATATTTCATATAAATTGGTTCGCTCAACAAACAGTTGTCTTACATGAAAAATAGTTTCTTCCGAGGGAACATTAAGATCCTCAGATTCAAGTAACTTCGCAACTTCATTGGCAGATAGCAGTAAGAATTCTTGATTTTTTGTAACTTCCATGAAATGTTTGGTAGTGTATGCGTGTGCGTATTCAACCAATTCCAAACAACCCTGCGTATCGGCGAACATCCGTATGCCCAGACAGTTGCTTGGGTGAAGTTGTTTGACGAGAAACTGACAGCACGCTTTAATAACTGGATTAAATTGCAACAAACATGCTGTTGCAAGTAGAGTCTCTACGCTATCTTCCTGCAATTTTATACAACCTGCAAGTATACAAAAAAACATGTTATTAATTAGAATTGACAAAAAATCCAAAAATTAACAAGAACGGCTTAAAAAAAATATTTGCAAATGCCTTTATCGTAACGTTAATATTCGTGAAATGTTTTCTTACATGAAACATATCTTCTCAAGCAAAATTACCTGTATAACAATAAAGAACCAAAGCCCATAAAGCATCTCCATCAACATCTATTAATTCTATTTCATTTTGTGCCGACTCTCGCAGAGAGGTTGTGAACATGGTAGCAAAATATTCAGAGCCAGCACTGAGTACTAATCGGTGAGCTGGGACACGCTTATTTCCTAAAAAAGCACAGAACAGAGAAAGGAAATATGAGAAATGGAACGTCACAAGTTCATCGAGTGTGAAGAATATTTTCAATATGTTGTGTACAAAATATACTCTCTGTTCAATTTTTACTGGTTAAAAACTTTGAATAACAACCTTTAATAATAAAAAGAATTTCTCTTTGAATCTTGATATTATACATAAAAATATACATAAAATTATATTAGAAAATGCACATTTTATGTAAACATATTGGTATAAAATAATATCTCTCCTCGTTTGTATTAATTAAAACATTTGATTAACCATTATCATCTGATAGCCCAGTCGATAGAGCCCGAAAAAGCCGCTAAAATGGAATTAATTCCGGGAAGCAATTTTTTTTTTACTGTTTCGGAGGGTCATGGGTAGTCTAAAACCGGATTTTCGGTATTCTAACCCTGGAGCGTTAGCCACCATTTTGATTAGAAGGATGATTTTGTAAATATCTCGCTTATTTTCAACTTTAGAGTGAAAGTAATAATAACCAAACTTGTAGAAAATTTAATACTCTACAATTTTGGTCCTTATCATTTTTCACCTAGAATCGATATTTTGGGTCTTAGACTCGAAAGTGGGGGGTAAAATTTTTTTATTTATTTTTTATTTTTTGAATAAACGCGCCATAAACTCTACCCCCGTGGTAGTGTGGAAAAGATGTTTTTCATTATACCAAGTAAATTCAAAAAATAAAAAAAAATAAATAAATTTTACCTCCCACTTTCGAGTCTAAGACCCAAAATATCGATCCTAGGTGAAAAATGATAAAGACCAAAATTGTAGAGTATTAAATTTTCTACAAGTTTGGTTATTACCACTTTAACTCTAAAGTTGAAAATAAGCGAGATATTTACAAAATCACCCTTCTAATCAAAATGGCGGCTAACGCTCCAAGGTTAGAATCCCGAAAATCCGGTTTTAGACTACCCATGACCCTCCAAAACAGTCAAAAAAATCGCTTCCCGGAATTAATTCCATTTAAATGTCTCTATCGACTGGGCTACTGAATCATTACAAGTCCAATTGACAGTTGACACATAGATGCGTGGTTATCAAAATAAAAAGCATCCCGGAGACCGGTAAAGGACGGGTACACTCACCCGCGATCAGCGTGACGTCTGTCAGCTGTTGCTTGTGCAGATAACTCTCCATAATTCGGAGGCTACTTTCCGCGTGGTTCGGCGAGATGGACACGCATGACATTGTGGACACTACTTCAAAAGCTGTTCGCTCTGGATGCGAGGTTGAATCAAAAGATTGGGTATACCTAAGGTGGTTTGGCCATCAGAGCATGTCAAAGAAAAAAATCTGAATTAAAAATGTTATAAAGAAAACCTAAATACACTTAAATTTGCAATTTTGAAAAGATTTGACGTCTAGTTTTTGAGATATTAAATCTCAAAGTTGGCATTTTTAACGTATTAATATTTCGTTTTTTAACGTATAATATTTCGATCTGAGGAAGAAACGATTTACAGAAAATACTTAATTCAAATAAAGAATAGTAACGCGAGTTTTCGCGCGGTCGGCTCTTTGCTCGCTTGTTTCTTTATTCCGAACGTGAATTATAGAACTTCTCGGAATGGATTTCAATCGGAATTGTTTAGTTATACCCAATTCTCTTTTTACGCGGTAGATATGTTCCGCGTAAAAAGAAATTGCGTTTGCAAAAAAAAGCGTTATTTCGAAAACCGTGACTGAGTTTGAACAAAATAAAGGCCAACGACGTATAAATGATAATCGAATCGTGATTGACAATGACAATCGAGCTGTTGAAATATGATTGAAAAATATAATTTGTCTAGGGTATCAGACGCTCTTTTAACATAATAATATATGGGCGTGTCCGATTGAAAAATTTTTATTAATTTATTGTAAGAAATTAAAATTTAAGTACACATATTGTTAAGAACAAGCTCGCGCAGGAGCCTGGCCTCTAGATTTATTGAATAGGAAACTACACTCTCTACTCGTGATGTCGTATGCAAAGAGATTGTGTATTTTTAATTTAACTCTTATTCCATTTTAAGATTGTCTCATAATAGATATACATAAGTGGCATAATAAAGTATTGTACAAAATAATCAGCTGCATAAAATACAAAGAAAAAGAATAATCATTAGAGAATAATCCTTTCTTGTGGAGAATTCAATCTTGTAATCAAGTATTAAATGATAGAAGTCTTCTGAGGAAAATAGGTATCAAATATGCCTGTTTCTCGAGAATGTTGATATAGTCAAATGCATTCCAGAATTAAACTATCTCAAGGACGTTCTCCGGAAAATCGATTTTATCTAGATTTTCTTGAAACTGTGAATATACGTTAATTTAGGTATGCTTTATGCGATGGTGTAAAATTCAATACCTCTTGCGGTATTAAAAATCGAGATATTGAGTTTCAAAGTTTCAACTTTTAACATGTAATTCCTATTCCGAGCTGTTGTAAAAGAAACATTTTAATGAATTGTGAAAAAAGTTGTCTCTAGATTTTTTTGAAAAATTAGTATATGATGCTCCATAAAAATAGAAAAATATGCAATTAAGTGTCAATACCCTTGCGGTACTCGTTTTCGAGAAATACTTGTGTAAAGTACGCGATTTGATGAATTTTTCGCTCGGTTCAGAGTGACAGAAGAGGAGAGGCATCAGTTACTTGGCAACGCCGCATGAGTTCTCACGCGTGAAGTTAACTTCTTATTTTTTAGATGTTTATTATGTGTAATATTTTGTATATAAACATCTTTTTAAGCACGAATACAAGTTGAGCACGACTGGAGCCGGAGAACGTCCAAATAGCAATAAATATACAAGGAATAATCATAAATGAAGGAATGTGTCAATTAGCTAATAATCAGGAAATAATCTTTCTAAAATGAAGTAATTAAAGAATATAATATAAGTCAATAAGCTCATACGATTAAATCAGTCAGGAAGAAAAGAGCAATTGAGCCGCAACAGGATGTAAGTGTTGAAAACTATATTATAAATAATTGACAAACGTTTCGGCCCTTTATGGGACCATCTTCAGTGTCGATACATATTCTTAGAAACTAACGCGACAGAACTTAACGTAACTAATCCGCAACAGTGTTGATTGCAAAAAGAGGACCACTGCAAAGATAGTGATATATATGTGAAAAAAATTACAAAAGGTATTATAGAGAGAGTATCAAATACGTACATTAGGAATATGTTTCGTTATATTGCGGAGTCATTTCGAGCTGATGTGTTACAATAGAGTTAAACCAACAAATTACTCAGCGACGAGAAATCGGGCTCATATATATATATACAAAAGGGAGGAGCGGGAGGGAAAAACGGAAAGGAAGGGGAAGTACGAAATTACCTGGGCGGGAACAAACTAAGAACAGGGAGATATTCTGCCGATAGAGATTCCGTGTCCTTCTGTTTATTCAAAGGAGATGTCTGTCGTTTTATATATAACATCTCGGAGATAAGTCTCTTGCGAAGAGATGGCTCAGTGTCCAAAATCTCCACATTATCCCAATCAAAATCATGATCGGTTTCTAAACGATGGCAAGAAATAACCGAAGGGGAACCTGAGTTTTTGTTAAGGTCTGATCTGTGTTCCTTGACACGAGTTTTCAACTGTCTCTTAGTTTGTCCCACATAAGTCGCTTCACACTCTCTGCAAGGAATTTTATACACTACGTTGCTATGTGCAAGTTTGTCCAAATTATCCTTGCCTGTTTTGATGAATTTTTTTAGAGGGTGCGCGACAGAAAATGCCATATCCAGATATAGGTCTTTCGCAATGTTTTTAAATCTGTCAGACGTATACTTCACGTAAGGGACTGTAAAGTATTTCGTCTCACTAGTTAATGATAAAGTATCCCCACCTCTGTTTTTACGCAGAAAAACTTGTCTCAACCTGTTTAATATTGTGGAAAAAATAAACGGTAACGGGTAACCGTTGTCTAAAAGTACTTGAATAATTAAATTGAAGTTTTTTCTGTGGAACTGAGGATGTGAGATCAACACTATCTTGTCCACCAGACCGTATATCACATTTTATGTGAAATTGGATGGTGTGAGTGGTAATTAAGGTACCTACCGGAGAAGGTGGGCTTGTGGTACCAATCGAAAATGAATTTGTTCTCTCTCACCATCACAGTGACATCAAGAAAATTAAGTGTGTTATTTACACTGATTTCCAAGGTAAACTGTAGTCTCTGATGAAACGAGTTAAAGATTTTTCCCTCCCGCTCCTCCCTTTTGTATATATATATGAGCCCGATTTCTCGTCGCTGAGTAATTTGTTGGTTTAACTCTATTGTAACACATCAGCATCGAAATGACTCCGCAATATAAGGAAACATATTTTTAATGTACGTATTTGATACTCTCTCTATAATACCTTTTGTAATTTTTTTCACATATATATCACTATCTTTGCAGTGGTCCTCTTTGCAATCAACACTGTTGCGGATTAGTTACGTTAAGTTCTGTCGTGTTAGTTTCTAAGAATATGTATCGACACTGAAGATGGTCCCATGAAGGGCCGAAACGTTTGTCAATTATTTATAATATAGTTTTCAACACTTACATCCTATTGCGGCTCAATTGCTCTTTTCTTCCTGACTAAAGAATATAAATAATTTCTACTCAAAAGAACAATAACTATTCTGAAAGAGATAAAGGATTACGCTAAAATAACCTGTTATGCACGTTTCTACAAATCGAATGTAATGCACTTTTCAATATTAATTGACACAGTAACTTCAGTCATAAAGCAAGTTATCGAATAAGTAATATAGCGAATTATAATAAAACTCAGTAAAGAATGAATAGAGAATTCACTTAAGTAATCATACGCAGATAATACGTTCTATCTTAAAAGGCAAGTAATGTTCAATATCAGCGGGATTGAACCACAATATACGCAAGTATAATGCCTTATTCACGAGAATATAAGAATCATGTTTTTCTTTCGTTAATGTGTCTTGATAATGTAAGTTATTTTACAGCAAGAATAAATGATTTTACCCGCGGGTTGCAACCACAAGAAATTAACGAGAAGTAATTACACTGAGCTCAGTTTATTATGTCTGTTAAGTTAGTACCCCCCCCCCCGCCCCCCACAAAAAATCGGAATAACACATATACAGAAATTAAGTGCTCTTTATGTGCTAATTATGTGCTCTATTCACGATTTTTATGCTCGAGCGGTTTCGCGGGAAATCGCAATTGAAAGTGGGGGTGCTGGCTTAACGTAAGCTAGCACCCCCACTCATTAAAATTACATATAAAATAAAAAACTCAATATGCTAGAATTATGTGCTTTTTATGTGCTTTCAAATGCCTCAAACGAAATTAGTCTATCTGTAATAGTTTAAAAGATATACACAAAAAAAGATCTATATACTACTGATATAAGAGTAAAGTATCAGTTAAAATACAGAAAGCAAAATAATTCATGTTTTAAAATGTTTCTCGATTAATGCATTCTCGAAATATGCACAATGAAATTTTCGTGCTCATCCCCTTCCACCGACCCGAACGTGAGCACCCCATACGTACAAGAGTAAAGTACCAGTTCAAATACAGATAGCGAATTGGTTGTAGTCTTAAAATGTTCCTTAATTGATGTGCTTTCAAAATATGTAGAATAAAAGTTTTGTGCTTATTCCCTTCAGCCGACAAACCTCCTTGAAAGTGAGCACCCCATACGTAGAAGAGTAAAGTACCAGTTAAAATACAGATAGCGAATTGGTTTTAGTCTTAAAATGTTCCTTAATTTATGTGCTTTCAGAATATGTACAATAAAAGTTTTGTGCTTATCCCCTTCAGCCGACAAACCGCCTTGAAAGTGAGCACCCCATACGTACAAGAGTAAAGTACCAGTTGAAATACAGATAGCGAATTGGGTTTAGTCTTAAAATGTTCCTTAATTTATGTGCTTTCAAAATATGCACAATGAGATTTTCGTGCACTGATACTTTACTCTTGTACGTATGGGGTGCTCACTTTCAAGGCGGTTTGTCGGCTGAAGGGGATAAGCACAAAACATTTATTCTACATATTTTGAAAGCACATAAATTAAGGAACATTTTAAGACTAAAACCAATTCGCTATCTGTATTTTAACTGGTACTTTACTCTTGTACGCATGGGGTGCTCACTTTCAAGGCGGTTTGTCGGCTGAAGGGGATAAGCACAAAACTTTTATTCTACATATTTTGAAAGCACATAAATTAAGGAACATTTTAAGACTAAAACTAATTCGCTATCTGTATTTTAACTGGTACTTTATTCTTGTACGCAAGGGGTGCTCACTTTCAAGGAGGTTTGTCGGCTGAAGGGGATAAGCACAAAACTTTTATTCTACATATTTTGAAAGCACATAAATTAAGGAATATTTTAAGACTAAAACCAATTCGCTATCTGTATTTGAACTGGTACTTTACTCTTGTACGTATGGGGTGCTCACGTTCGGGTCGGTGGAAGGGGATGAGCATGAAAATTTCATTGTGCATATTTCGAGAACACATTAATCGAGAAACATTTTAAAACAAGAATTATTTTGCTTTCTGTATTTTAACTGATACTTTACTCTTATATCAGTAGTATATAGATCTTTATATCACATGTGCATGGAAAGTGGCCCATTCCGCACGCGACGCGCGCGTGATGGGCCACTTTCCACGCACTTGTAATATAAAATAGGGTGTGCAACAAGTGCGTGGAGTTGAAAATTCACGGGTGCGGTGATCGCACTCGCCTTCGGCTCGTGCGTCCACTTCGCACCCGTGAATTTCCATCTTCCCACACTTGTTGCACAAATAACTATTTTTAAACTATTACAGATAGACTAATTTCGTTTGAGGCATTTGAAAGCACATAAAAAGCACATAATTCTAGCATATTGAGTTTTTTATTTTATATGTAATTTTAATGAGTGGGGGTGCTAGCTTACGTTAAGCCAGCACCCCCACTTTCAATTGCGATTTTCCGCGAAACCGCTCGAGCACAAAAATCGCGAATAGAGCACATAATTAGCACATAAAGAGCACTTAACCCTATTCACTCCAACCATGCCCTTTCGTGTCCCACGAGTTTCTAACAGTCGTTTGTTCCGGAAAACAAACGATCGTCAGATAATCCCCCCCCCCTAAAAAAAGTTGTTATAGTAGGGAACATTAGGTAGAAATTTCAAAGTCCTAGCTCATTTACTCTCGAAACGGCGAACAATCAAAATCTCGGTGGGACACGAAAGTGCATGGTTGAAGGATTACGTCAGTGTTGTGTGAAAGGTAAGTGAGAATTTTTTTTCGATAAAAATGTATTTTTGTGTATAATTTAAGCGTATTTAAAATATTTTTGTCGTTAAAAAAAATTTGACATTCCACAGAGGACTATTATGGCTCAGAGGCAGGTGGAAGAGGTGGGGAGGAGCTACGATTATAAAAAAAATTAATTTTTTTACATAAAAATTATCTGTCACACTTCAAATTCGTTTTTTCTTATTCAGAAATTCTTTTTCTAGCATTCTCTAAGTCCTTAAAATCCTTCTGTACCATTTAAAAATTATCAAATTTGCGGCGACAAAATTAAGTATTCATATTTAATTAATAATTATCTCATTTTTTTTTCTCATTCGCACTACTTTTAGCTTTAATTTGCGCTTTGAACCATTAAATTTCGTCAATTTGTTCGTGAGTTATAATTTTTTAAATAAAACATGTCGTAACGTGAGTTGTTCAACATTCAATTCTTGTAAAAAAATATTTAAATAAATGATTTCCAAATTTTATTTACATTGATTTTTAGTCGAAGGTATAAAGATATTATAATAATGTTTGGGGAATTTTTCAAAGCTATTAACATTATAAAAAACACGTGGGACTCGAAAGTGCATGGTTGGAGGATTAAAAGGGCGGAAAAAACGTTGGAGTGAATAGGGTTAATTTCTGTATGTGTTATTCCGATTTTTTGTGGGGTGGGGGGGGGTACTAACTTAACAGGCATCAGTTTATTCAGTGATAACGTGTGTTAGCGCGACTGACTTCTCTCTCTTCCTGTCGCGAGATCTCTGCAACCAAGAACGATAATGTGAGTAAACGATATTTACTCGTTCTCCCACTAGACGATATCTAGCGTAAACTCCGTGGTGTTCTTTGGTTTGATCAGAAATCCGACTTTTACCTTTACCGCTGATATGCTTCCGATAGAAGCACTTGGCTGGATAGATATAACGAATTTAATCGTTCCTCGTGTAGATCTCAAGGATGTCCTCTTTCTGGGTTGTAATGGCCGCTCTTTCCCTTCGAGCGATAATCTGAAGCTGTAATGGCGGGAGCTTCCCTTGTCCTTGAAACGACGTCGCAATGGCGACGCTCGTCCTTCCTTTCACGTAGCTCGGAACGTGGGTATTCGGGTGTCGTTCCTCTTAACAATACCGCAACAGCCTTGCTCGACAATATTGACAACTCGCGGTTCTTGTATAATGACTCGAATATAGTAACGATTGCAATCGCGTATCAATTCTCAACTCAAGTAACGAATCTTCTCGAAAGGAAGCAGTAATGAAACACGACTATCTGTTACGACGAACGAACGATGAATGCCCGCTCGGCGAGCTGCACGCCAGTGCACGCACGTACCGGCACACGGAAAAAATTTTGGGGCAGTAGCTGACGCAATTGCGATTGTTGCAGCGCAAACCGGAGATGAGTTTCGCGTTCACGATTCGAAACAATGCTCTCTTTTTTTGGGACAGCTGCTCTCCCAAACTGCGACGACTGCGATCTGAAAGCGTTGGTAATGCAGATACTTTCGTACAAGAGACAGCACTGTCTTTACCATTGGGTACACACATGTACAATTTAAGAACATTACCGACATTTCGCGCGTCAGATGTCTCCCCGTGATTCGGGAAAGTTGCTCTCTGCAATGTTTGGGACAGTTAATCGCCCAAATTCGAGTCGGCAGTCCACTCAACTGTGATGTGAGAGCAGCTTTACCATGCAAAGTGCAGCAGGCCACTCATAATTTTTTCCGTGCACGCTCACGAATGCGCTGTATCACTCCGCTGCGATGTGATCCGTCTCTGGGGCGCAACGCGGTCGGCGCAGCGCGCGCAAGATTACACAATATCGCATATGAAGTTGATAACGTCGACTCCGCAGTGAGCCGTCGTAGCGTGAGGACGTTCGGCGGGAGAGCATTATATTGGCGGAGCAGAATATACTACTCATTGGAATTATTGGAATTTTTGGTTGAAATCTCATGTAGTCAATATCTCAACGAATTTGCAGGTGGTGAGTCCCCTCATGGGGTTTGCTAGCTTTTTCCGATTTATATTGAAATCACAAATCACTAATTTATTTAAACTATCGGTTGTAAAAGTCATCATTAAAATAAAATTATGCAATTAATAAATGTTCCTTCTCTTTATGATATACTTTTATGGATTAGTTTTCTATCATTATACTATTTATTTCGATTTTGAATCGTGGTGTTCACGTACTCCAGATTATATACCTTCATGTGATCATATTTATTGATATTATATTACTTATAAACGGATATTGTTTGAGTATAAAAGCGGTTCGCGTGCGTTCCGTGGTTCTGTTTTTGCGTTATTCGGTTTCATATTATAGGAGTAGTTTTTTATCTCTAATAATGTGCGTTTTTCAAAGTTAATTATTGCAATGGAAAATCATCAGTTAATTAAATTAACTTGATACGAGACCGAATGTCGTTTGTCTTTTGGAATATACATATATGCATACCCTTGAATATTAACTTTCGTTTAATCACTACATATTTCGAATCGGAGTCGTGGCGTTCACGTGTTGATCACGCGCCCTTCACGGTGTTTGCGTTCTTCGGGAACATATTCCGGATGGATTATGTTTTGTCGAAGTTATTAGCGCGCGTTTTGTATTGCATACACACTATATTATTGTAGTATAAGAGCGTTTCGAGTGCATCCCGTAATCACGGTTTCTGCGTTATTCGGTTACATATTATGAGTAGTTTTTGATCTATAATAATGTGCGTTTTACAAAGTTATTAAGTATTGCAATGGAAAATCAGTTAATTAAATTATTTCGATACGAAACCGAATTTCGCTTATATGTTTGTCTTTTGGAATATATATACATACCCTGGAATATAAATATTAATAATTTCGTTTAATCACTGCATATTACGACTCGGAGTTGTGGCGTTCACGTGTCGATCACGCGCCCTTCATGGTGTTGGCGTTCTTCGGGAACATATTCCGGGTGTATTGTGTTTTGTCGAAGTTAATAGCGCGTTTA
Source organism: Temnothorax nylanderi (assembly GCF_030848795.1). Classification (NCBI taxonomy): domain Eukaryota; kingdom Metazoa; phylum Arthropoda; class Insecta; order Hymenoptera; family Formicidae; genus Temnothorax; species Temnothorax nylanderi. The sequence continues at coordinate 308,981 of NW_027249161.1, read as the reverse complement.
TATTGCATACACTCTAAAGTGTTATTTGGCGAAGTTTTTGTATGCGAGAGTTTAGTCAAATGATAAACGGATATTGCTAGATGTTTAAGAGCAGTTCGCGTGCGTTCCGGGTTTCATGATTTTTCGTTATTCGGTATATAGTATATGCGAGTAGTTATTGAACTTTAATAATGTGTGTCTTAAGTTTTTAAGTATTACATTGGAAAATCAGTTAATTATTTTGATGCGAGACCTAATTCCGTTTATATGTTGTCTTTCGGAATATATATAGACAAACTCTTGAATACTAACTTTTGTTTAATCACTACATATTTCGACTTGGAGTCGTGGCGTTTACGTGTTGATCACGCACCCGTTGCGTGCGCTCCGTAGTCACGGTGTTTGCGTTTTTCGGATTCATATTCCGGGTGTATTATATTTTGTCGAATTTAATAGCGAGCGTTCTGTATAATACATACACATTAAAGTCTTAATTGGCGAAGTTTTTGGATGCGAGATTTGAACCTCGTTTCTATTCTCGCGTTATTTAAGTTGTTAAGTGTTGCAATAACTATTAGTTATTGATGCGAGTTTGAACCTCGTTTATATATACATTTGCGAGATACGTTATCTGTGAGTAATTACGGTGTGCAATCCTTGAATGAGATTTTATTTACTATTAATTATTAGATCGTGATTGTCACGTGGCGGATTCGTACGTTTGTCCCGCCATATAAATATTAATGTTACCTTGGTACTCAACTTGTTTTCACAATATTCACCTAGCATTTATTTACATTAGTTATGAAGCTATTTACTCTTCTGAATATTGGTACTAGTATCTTAGTTCAGTTGAATATCGTAAAGTTCCTTGAGAAATGTTCCTCTTAAATTAAATATAATAGGTTCAGGTTTATTGTTCTATTTATGTCCTTATATATATATATATAGTGATAATTAATACGATACATAACTAACTTATTTATCTCGATATTTCGTCATTATGCCTAAGAACGATAAAAAGAATAACTCTTTTGAGGATAAATCCCCGAATTCTCGGAGGGAGGGGAATAAAAAGCCTCGATATGATAAGACCTCGCGGAATGTTTCCTTGGAAAATAGTAGCAAGAATATTGAATCAAATGTTAACATGGAGATTGATATGTCAAATACATCGGCTTCTCCTATTCGCCCGGCTGAGGACGCTCCTTCTTCGCCGATTCAGAAAAGAACCTAGTTTATTGCTTTGCAGAGGGGCAATAGATATAATAATTTTAGCGTGGCTCCTTTTTCGATTCATATTGAATCTATTGCCTCGGATCCAACGTCGACATCTAACATTGGTAACATTGGCAATTTACATCCCACGAGTATTGGGAAAATTATATGTGAAAAGTTTCATAATATTGATGTTGTTAGGAAGTTGGGGAGAAATATAATTTGTATAGAATTTAATAATTTCTTGGATGCCAATAGTATATGCCAATGGTTATATCGAGAGGTATATTACCTCCTCTTTGGGTGGCATATATTCCCAATTATAAAATATTCAGATCCGGTGTGGTTCGAGGCATTAGTCCTTCTTTTTCAGAGAAAGAAATATTGGAGAATCTTTCCTCTTCTAGGGACTCTATCAAAATTCACTCCGATGAAAGATTGAAATTTCGAGATAAAAAAGATAATAATAAGCTTAAGGACTCTTTCTCTGTTAAAATCATTTTTGAGGCTAACTTACTTCCGGATTCGGTCCTCTGTTATAAAGTTAAATGTAAGATATACCCTTTTATTAATAGAGTTCGTAGATGTGGCAATTGCTCCAAGTGGGGCCATTCTTCGGCCTTTTGTAGAGGTGAATTGACTTGTGGTTACTGCGGAGAAAACCATTCTTCGGATTTGTGTGATAAATCGAACCTGAATCAATCGTGTATTAATTGTAGGGGAGATCACTTTTCGTTCGACGTTCAATGCCCTATTTATATGAAATTTAAGTTGATTAATACAGTAATGGCATTAGCTAATGTCTCTCAATTTAGGGCTAAGAATTTAATTCTTTCAAAAAGGATTACCTCCTGTAAACAGGCTGAAAAACTGTTCAGATCTGCAGCATTCGATGCCTGGAACTTTGGGGCTTTGGGTGTCGTTACCGGTTCGGAGGGGGAATCGGGGCGTACCCCGTTCCGTCTCTCCCGGGACGGATTTCCTCCGCTTAAGCGGGTTAGAAATTCTGCAAGGAAAAGTGTGTCAGATACGGATTCTTCGACTAATCAGGATGAAACATTGAAGGCTAGCCCTGAAGTTTTGGAGGTCCCTACTATATCTAAGGATGTTGATCGACTTTCTAAAAAATTTCCACGTCCCGGTGTCATCTTACATGACCTTAGGAATTTCTATCGTTCTAATTTAAATAATAAGGACAAAGCCTTTGCTGTTATGGATTATTTAAGATTGCTATTTGACGAAGAGCTTATTGATACTAATTAAATGTAAATTTTGTAAATACTATCATTGTATATACTATTTTTGATTAATTTAATAATAAAAATTAAAGATAATATTCAAAATCCCAACATAATTAATATTAATATAAAATAGTATAATATAATATAATATAATTTTACTTTACATTTACTAATATTTAGAATCGATTATTTTAACATTCAATAAATCGTTAAAGATTTTGCAATGGAATGTTAGAAGTGTAATAAACAACCTGAATTTTCAAACTTAATTAGGGAATATGATATTGTGTGTTTACAGAAAACTTGGCTTCAAGGTCAGAGTTACTTTTCTTTAAGGAGTTTATTACATTCAGAAATGACAGAGACCATTTGGGCGGAGGTACAGCTATTCTTTGTAGGAAGGAGTTAGATCCTGTCTCTGTTAATATAAATCTCACTGGATTTCTGGGAATTGAATGTTCCATAATTTCTATTAAATGTAATAGTTTATCTCCAGATAGGACAGTTATTATCTCTCTGTACAGACCTCCTCATCTTCATATAAATGAAGCTGGTTGGTCCGCTTTTTTCAATTCAATAAACACATCTCTGCATGAATACGAAGGGGGTCATAATCTGTGGGGATTTTAACGCCCAACATGCATCATGGGGTTCGTCCCGATCAAACCAGGATAGAAAAGCCTTAGCGGAGGCTTTGGTCGTTAATCGTTTCTTATATTTGAATGATGGTTGTTCCACGAGAGTCTCTGATAATGATAATAGAGAACAGATTAGCGCTCCGGATCTTACCTTGGTGTCAGAAGATATTTGTCGAAATTATTCTTGGCATACGCTTGAAGAACCTATGGGCAGTGATCACTACCCAATCGTTATTCAGTTTTACTTTAATCAATTCGAAGAACCGGCTACCGAGCCGGGTAAGAAAATACTCAATATTTCTAACCTGGACAAAACTCTGTTTTGTAGCTTAGTGGATGATGGTATGAGTGATATTTCGATAACCTTGGGTTCTGCTGGTAGACTTTATGAACTCTGAAACGAAAAAATAATTGATTGTGCCCTGCGTGCTGGTGCTAAAATTGTGGATTCTAAGGAGATAATAGTATTCGATCACTCTTCGGGGACTTGTAAAAGTCACCCGGTGAAATCCTCAAGGAAAAGAGTTAACCCGCCTTGGTGGGACGAGGAATGTCAAGAGGCTAAGGATAATAGGAAGGAGGCTTTTAAGAGGTATTTGTCGAATTTCTCTACAGAGAATCAAGCGAAGTATAAAGCTGCGTCTAATGAATGCAGAAAGACCATCAGTCGTAGGAAAAAAGTAAATTTTCATAACTTTATTAACGATATTAATAAACTGGAATGTAAAAACATTTTGGGATACTATTGGGGCATTTAAGAGAAGCGTTTATTTTAATAGACCAAATCCTCCCTCTGAGAGTAGATTCCTGGCTATTGACAGATCGATTGATGGTTTGTCCCCTCCTTGGGTTTCGGATTCCTTTGAGGAGGCTATTGACTCTCCTTCGTCGTCCATTTTTGATGATAAATTTTCGATAGACGAGCTTAAATCCATCATTTCATCCTTAAAAACTAAAAGCACTCCCGGACCGGACTTTATTAGCAATCAATTGGTACGATTGGTACCTGAAACGGCTTTAAATAAATTACTTGAAATTTTTAACCTGATTATGGAGGATGAGTCATTTCCTGACAGTTGGAGGTTTTTTGATGTCTCGTTGATTCCGAAGCCTGGTAGGAATGAATTCAGACCGATTTCGCTGGCCTCTTGTACCTTGAAGATTTTGGAAAGGTTGGTTAAGGTAAGATTGGAGAAATATCTTGAATTGGATTATATAATTCCTAATTGCCAATTTGGATTTAGAAAAGGTAAATCATGCGAGGACTGCCTTGCTTTTATTAACCTGGAAATATATAAATCCTTTATCCAACATCAAATGACTGGGGAAATTTTTCTGGATATCAAGGGAGCTTATGACAATGTCAATCCTCAGATTCTGTTCAAGATGATTAATGGACTCAAAATCCCTAAGGGCTATAAGAGGTTTCTTGGAAACATGATTGGTCCAAGAAATGTAAATTTTTATGAATCGGGTAGATTCTATAGAAGCCATCTCCTCCAGAATGGTCTTCCGCAGGGCTCTGTTCTTAGCCCCGACCTTTTCAAGCTCTATTTGAAGGACATTCTTCGGATTATCCCGCATAATGTTAAAGTAGTACAATTTGCCGATGATGTGGCCTTTTTGTGCTCCGACTCGAATCTGGATATAATTTTGTCAACTTTAAAAAGTACTTTCGATATAGTTGAGAGATGGTTGTGGGACTTGGGCCTTAGTATCTCATTTCCTAAGACACAATTCACTATATTTCATAGAAAAAGATCGATTGTTATCATGGATAATTTGGAGATGCTAATGGAATACTTCCTTTTCTTAATACAATCAAATACTTGGGTATGAATATGGACGTGGGCCTCAGGTGGAGAGACCATATTAGATTCCTACGTACCAGAACCATGTGTTTTTCTAACATATTGAAGTGGCTATCGGGTCGCGCATGGAGTATTGATCCCCATAAGGCTATTAACTTTGTCAACTCCACTATCGGAGCACAACTTGAATGGGGTGCAATATGGTATCTTAGTGCAGCTGATACATACGTGTCTGTGGTGGAGAGCCTTTTGTGTTCAGCCTTTAAGATAGCGTTGGGGTTACCTAAATCGTCCCCTAATAGGGTATGCTGGCTTTTCGGGGAGCAGAAATCTTTTAGAAGAAGAGTTGCGTACAAGTGTGATAAATTTTTATTGAAGGCAATTCAGTTGAAAAATAATACACTTATAAATAGGATTGATAAACTCTTTAATTTGTCTACTCTATATATATATATATAACGCGGCTCCCAGCAATATTCCGTTTATAGTTAAAAGATGGCCGATGGTTAGTCCTTTTAGATACAATTTATACATCTGGAACTTTCATCCTGCTTTTTCTTATCCATTTAAGTTCGACCTATCATCTACTTCGTTTGACACAGAATCCGGTGCGTTGACAAAGGATAATGCCTCCCCTAATCAGGCATTTAGCAGTCTTATGTCTTTTAATAGGGCCTCTCCTCAGGAGGTCATGGTGTATACAGATGGCTCTAGGTCGGAGTCAGCTGACGGAAGTCTTGTCGGTTGTTCTGTTTGGGTCCCTCAATACGATCTTTTATTTAAATATAAATTGAGTGATATGTCGAGCTCGTTTACGGCGGAAGGTGTTGCGATTGCCAGGGCTATTGACCTAATATGGACCCAATCATGGAATTTCGTTAACATATGCACGGACTCTCTTAGTATTATTCAGGCATTAAAGAACCCGAAACATAATTATAAACTTTCTCCACTTATCCCGGATTTGAAAATGAAGCTTTCTTTGGCGGCTTGTGAAAACAGGGTTATTAGATTTACCTGGTGCCCATCCCATAAAGGGATCCAGGGGAATGAAATAGCGGATAGGGCAGCCAAGGAGGCCTCAGTTGAGGGGTCCTTTATTGGTAATAAGATCTCGTTCAAGGATGCACTCGCTTGTAATCTACGTTTGTACGAGAATTTAGATATCCAATTTCTCAATGACATTAATGTGGGATCTGGAATATATTACATTTTCGTTCCGATCTATGTGCTTTGATACGCTTAATTACAGGATACCCACTAGTTGGTACTACGAAATATAAGTTTGGTTGGGTAGACTCTTCGGCGTGTATATGCGGATATGAAACTCAGGACATTAATCATATTTTTTGGTCGTGTTTGTTATATAATGAAGAAAGATCATTATTAATCGAAGGATTGTTAAAGGAACATTTATTTGCACCATTCTCTGTGGAATACTTGATCGGAAACTTGAATATGAAAGTGATTAGATTAATCATATCGTTTATTAATAGTTTAAACATTAAAATATAGTTGTGCTAGCAAACCTTAGAGTACTCAGAGGGTAACTTGAGATCAAGTTGCATTGGAATATTGAACCACCGAGAGGGCGCTTCCGACCCAACTAGAGGCTCCTCTAGGAAATTAAGTTCCGTTGTACTTTGACTCAAGTGAGTCAGAAATCCATTGGGTCTCGAGAAGAAGAAGAAGAAGAAGTTGATAACGTAGAGTCCCTCTAATAAGAGTCGCGACATCTTGAGTTTCGGCAAAATAAGAGAGAAAGAGAAAGCGATATGAATGTATGTTACTTGTATATCGCTTTCTCTTTCTCTCTTATATCTCTTTCTGTTTCTGTTTCACGTACTTTTGCCGAAAATGCGAACCAATCAAAAGTTGCTGCTACGTGTCGCGACTCTTATTAGAGGGACTCTATTGATAACGGTACCACCGCCGCCATCTGTGACAGCACCACCGTACCGCTATTAATACATCAACTACTACCACAGATGTCGACTAATACACAATCTCTCCGCGAATTTCATTACATTTTAAACACATATACACGAAAGATTACAAATTTTTTTCGAAAAACCGCGTTATTTAGAAAAATCGTGTAAAAACCGTGAAAAAAGAAAGTTAGGTGCATTTCCTAAATTTTTTTATTGTATTTTCTAGGAAAAACAAAATAATTCCGATTAAAGGTCCATTTTGAACAGTTTTATAATAGGTGCTCAAGCTTAATTTTTATCATATCTGTCATTTACCTACTTTATATTTTTTCATCGTACATACAATCCCAAGTTCAATTTTCTTCGTCTCGTCAACAATCCGTGCAATCGATCCTTCTTCTGATTTGTTCAATTAGTTCGACGAGAAGACTTCTCGGCGGTGCTCTAATTCACGAGACGAGCGTATCAGATAATAGAAGATATTTAAATGTATATGTATAATATTTAATTGAAATTAAAAATATTTAATGTAAAAAACTTGGCGTTGAAACTTTCGCTTAGATATTCAAAATTATTGTAACATTGACATTTTTATATTAACTTTAAATTTAAAATTAAATTTTTTAAAATAAATTACAGATTATTTGTAAAATACAAATTTGTATATTTGAGAAATCTGAGAAACTCAGGAAAGATAAAAAATAAACAATATTAATGTAAAACATATAAGAATGAGAAATAATTGAAACAAATGATATTATTGTATGTAGTCAATAGTTGCTATCGGTAATTTACTCTCACTCGATAGATACGATTCCCTTTTTACGAGAGGGAATGTATCATATATGATACAAAAATGCGGAGTACGCATTTTACTACTTATCATTAGCTACTTATGGATTTTTCAATTATTAAAAGAAGTTTAGTGAATCATATTAAATGGAATACTAAAACATGTAAATACAGTTTCAAAGTAAACAAGATTTCAAAATAAATATACATATGTTAAGACGATCTTTTATATATATGTATGGGGCGTTCCACGCCAAATCGGACACCATTTGGCTTTTGCATCTCCGATTTTTTTGAAAATTTTTTATGTTATAGTATTGGTTAAAAGAGGCCTCCATGATTTTTTTCAAATTTTTTTGTCGAACCGTTTTCAAAATATCGATTTTTGAAAAATTACGTTACTTTTTTTTTAAACGCCCATAACTTTACGAAAAATGGGCCAAATGGGACGTTTTTTTTTCAAAATTTTTCTTTTTAAACACACTTTTGATAAAAAATATCAAAAAAAATTTTCAAACTGTATTTCTATAAGATTTTCAAATTTTTGACACAAATTGTTGATTTACAAAAAACACGTACTGATCGATTTTCTCCAAAATTTTTTGTAAAAAACTATCATCGATTCCACAACTTTTAAGCCTAAATTTATAATGGGATAATGACGGGATCTATTTTTTTTCGATTTTTTAATTTCCATCTTTTATTTATCCGTGCTGAAAAATATATATAAATCTTTTTTTCAGGCTTATCGGCAACAGTCATTGTTATTTATTAAAAAAAACATATATCTTCATCGTTTAATAAACAAATGATCGATAATTTTTATTTGAATATACTACAATATATGATTAGTGCTTTAATATGTATTTGATTATTTTTTAGTCAATATTTGAAGGACAAAGTCCATTTTAAAAGAATTTGGTTGTATAAATACATTAACCAAATTCTTTATATATAAATAGATTTATATATAAATCTTTTTTTCAGGCTTATCGGCAACAGTCATTGTTATTTATTTAAAAAAACATATATCTTCATCATTTAATAAACAAATGATCGATAATTTTTATTTGAATATACTACAACCAAAATGTATTGTTGTATTTATACAACCAAATTCTTTTAAAATGGACTTTGTCCTTCAAATATTGACTAAAAAATAATCAAATACATATTAAAGCACTAATCATATATTGTAGTATATTCAAATAAAAATTATCGATCATTTGTTTATTAAACGATGAAGATATATGTTTTTTTTAATAAATAACAATGACTGTTGCCGATAAGCCTGAAAAAAAGATTTATATATATTTTTCAGCACGGATAAATAAAAGATGGAAATTAAAAAATCGAAAAAAAATAGATCCCGTCATTATCCCATTATAAATTTAGGCTTAAAAGTTGTGGAATCGATGATAGTTTTTTACAAAAAATTTTGGAGAAAATCGATCAGTACGTGTTTTTTGTAAATCAACAATTTGTGTCAAAAATTTGAAAATCTTATAGAAATACAGTTTGAAAATTTTTTTTGATATTTTTTATCAAAAGTGTGTTTAAAAAGAAAAATTTTGAAAAAAAAACGTCCCATTTGGCCCATTTTTCGTAAAGTTATGGGCGTTTAAAAAAAAAGTAACGTAATTTTTCAAAAATCGATATTTTGAAAACGGTTCGACAAAAAAATTTGAAAAAAATCATGGAGGCCTCTTTTAACCAATACTATAACATAAAAAATTTTCAAAAAAATCGGAGATGCAAAAGCCAAATGGTGTCCGATTTGGCGTGGAACGCCCCATACATATATATAAAAGATCGTCTTAACATATGTATATTTATTTTGAAATCTTGTTTACTTTGAAACTGTATTTACATGTTTTAGTATTCCATTTAATATGATTCACTAAACTTCTTTTAATAATTGAAAAATCCATAAGTAGCTAATGATAAGTAGTAAAATGCGTACTCCGCATTTTTGTATCATATATGATACATTCCCTCTCGTAAAAAGGGAATCGTATCTATCGAGTGAGAGTAAATTACCGATAGCAACTATTGACTACATACAATAATATCATTTGTTTCAATTATTTCTCATTCTTATATGTTTTACATTAATATTGTTTATTTTTTATCTTTCCTGAGTTTCTCAGATTTCTCAAATATACAAATTTGTATTTTACAAATAATCTGTAATTTATTTTAAAAAATTTAATTTTAAATTTAAAGTTACTGAAAATAAAGCAAGATGACTTGTTCCTTTTACTTCCAATAGTGACGTTAATTTAAAAACAAAAAATCTAAAAAAGAAAAAGACAATTTGACAGTATGTCATACTTTTTTATTTTGACTGTTCCAAGAGAAAAAGAATAAGCTCTCCAAAATTCTTAGTTTTCTTTGTTTCTCAAATACCCGGGTGGAAATGTGTCTGGGCGATCCAAGTTTCTATTTTGGGCCCCGTGGGGAATGTCGTGGCACGCCCGTATCGGAAATCTAGCCAGGCGCTGCCTAGTATTTCATCTAGGCGCTAGACAGAATTGTGCGGGGGTGCCAAGATGGGAAATCCAGCCGGGGGCTAGCTAGCGCCCGGCCAGTGAGGCAGGATTATAACCCATGTGCGAATGTCGGACTTCTGCCAGAGTTGTCCGCATGGCCCAGAAGTGGCACAATATTGGCTGCCAAGACTTGATGTGTGTGGGTGGTACTGCCCCAGTACGGATAAACCGCTAGATTAGTATTGTGCCAGTCTCGGTGACCAGTACCCCCATGCAACCATATTCTGTTCCGAGGCGAGTCTTGTCTCAGTACTGACCGTGTATAAGGCCAGAAATGATATTGATCTACGGCCGAGAGTCGGCTCAGTACTGGGAATATATTGGGTCGACTTAGAAAATTTTCGCTCGAGCGGCGCCGGAGGTAACAACCGCGCGAAAGCAACACGCCGCGAGGGGACTTAGAAAACTTTTTGCTCAAGCGGCGCCGGAGGTAACGACCGCGGCACGAAAGCAACACGTCGCGAGGGGACTTAGAAAGCTTTTTGCTCGAGCGGCGCCGGAGGTAACAATCGCGCGAAAGCAACACGCCGCGAGGGGATTTAGAAAGCTTTTTGCTCGAGCGGCGCCGGAGGTAACAACCGCGCGAAAGCAACACGCCGCGAGGGGATTTAAAAAGCTTTTTGCTCGAGCGGCGCCGAAGGTAACGACCGCGGCACGAAAGCAACACGCCGCGAGTATGATATGGCAATCAGTGTTGTCTTGGAGCAACATTGCTCCGCGAGCCAGGGCCTAGATAGTTTTCCAATATTGGAGCTGACCATTATTGCCGTTACCACCCAGTACAACCCCAGGCTAGCCTTCCATCATAGCGCCCACATTAACTCGTGGAAAACTAGCCGGAGCCCATACAGCGCCAGGTTGTAATTTCCACCCGGGTAATAATAATAATATTAAAATTATTTAATTTAAAAATTTCTATAATTTGCATCTTAAAACTATTTATACATAATATTATATACGTAATATTTTAATTCAAGTCTAATCATAGGGCCATAAAGAATATATTTAATTTTGTCATCGAAGCAATATATTATTCTGAAATAAGTAAAATGATACCGTAATAACCTTGACTTGTATTGAAATTTCTGAAGATTCCTTACGAAGCAATCCTAAACATTTGTCAAATTCAAAATCTATGTATCTTGCAAAAATAATTATCAATATATAAATGTAATAACTTATATAATATGATAAATCAAAGAAATATCCAGTTTAATTCAACTATTTTTAAAGATCGGATCGCTATCTCAACACCTACGCTTAATATAATTTCTTTATTAAATGGGATTTGAATGGCAGATTTCATTAAATTTTTATCTCGCACCTAAATATCCAATTATTCGTGTTATTCTAGCTTGAAACCGAGCTTAACAATCGTTTGGCAGCTTTCCAATTTTGTCTTTCGCGTACAGTCGTCGCTATTAATCTCAAGACACGTCATAGCGACGGGAAGCAACTAAGACCGTGCTCACAGAGTAATATAGGATACATAGTCTTTGGCGAACGTGTTGATCGGACAGTAACGACGCCGACGCGACGGTAGCAAGGACGGCGGGCCGGCGCGGCGCAGAACGTCGTTTTCACTGACGCAACATCGATCGCGCACCTTCACGGGCTATAACCTTTGCATTTCCCAACGAGTTTCGTCGTGACCCCGCGGAGTTTTGCCGTCCGACAGAATTTGAGCCAGATCGGCTAACCATTCTATACCTCGCGCCTAAATTTCCAATCGTACGCGACATCGTCCACTACGATTCCCGGCGTGTGCTCCGAAAAATGAAGACCACGAAGAGCTCCGACTGATAATCCGAGCAACCCCATGAACGAAACCGAGGAGGGACCACCGCTTTCGGGGTGAAAGTTTTTTGTGTAACGCCACCCGATGCGTTGTCAACTGTGGCTCGTTGCGGTTTTGGTATGACTTAATTCTACAAATGACGAATAATAATAGAGAATCGATTGGCAATTTCTTGTGACGAACATTCTGCAATCTTGTGCAACGTAAAAATAAACAAAAGGGTATTATTTTTAGTACACGCTGTATTATGAACATCATCGTACCAAAATACTATAGATTTCCTTCCGTTCTTATTTATTTTTATTTTATAATAAACCAAACAAAAAAGAGAAATGATTATTCAACGGGGAATTTCTAGCTTATCATATCCGCTTCCGCCTCATGGCCTTTGCTGAATTGCATGTTTTACGTTTTCATGCAGATAACGCCCGTGTGACAGTCTGCGCGTTCATTAAGCATAACGTGTCGCGAATGGTTTTATTAGCGTGGTATTATTTACATAAATGCAAATGTAACTTCCTCGATATATCTCACAATCAGACAAACTCGATACGAATCTTTGACGCGCCCATATCAAATAAATTATCAGTGTTACCAAATTTATTAAGATGTGTGTTCATAGTTATAAGAATATATAAATTCTATTTATTGCCACCTATGCTAAATTGTTATTCACATTGTCTATGTGTTACATTCTTATCTTTTCTCTTGAGACTAATATATTGATGCTTGGATAGAGTTTTTGAGTTTTGTTTACTTAAATTTATTACTTTTTTATACTGATTACACTTTACTTTTACTATTTAACATACGTTTATTTTTAATAATAATTACTCACGCTACTAATACTAGTATTAAAAGTTTTCAATAAAATAGGTTTTAATCTCGAAAATGGAAAAAGACACGGAATCATACAATGCAAATAATTTCTTTTAATGACATATGATACCCCCCCCCCCCCCCCCCCCGACATATAATACGTAATAATATTCCATGGCTTGGGATAGAATTTCAACGTTGAAATATAATTCTAATCTAAGACGTTTGCGAGCTTTATTTTCACAAAGCGATATCAATTAAAATATATCACTCTCGGCTATTATGATTACATTCCTCGAAAAGAGATAAAGAGGATTCTTAGGTGTAAGAATAAAATAATATAATCATAAATAATATAAAGAATTATGGCAATAAATAGAGTTTTATAGATTGCATACATTCGATGGATACGATGATATTTGTCAAAAAATTTAAGTCATTTTTTCTACTGATATCTTTTCTTAGTCATCTCTTCCTACAATTTTTACAATTTTTATATTAAATTAAGTTTTACAATAAAATTTCTCCAATTAATTGAGAGGAAAATAAAGTTTTTAATTAAAATTTGTTTGAAATTAAAAATCAAAAATAAGATTTTTATGATAAGAGAAAACAAAGATTTTTATATTTATATTTATATCTCCATAAATTAATTTATCAAAATTCCTTTTTTAATCATATTAAATGCAATAATAACAATATGTAATTATTTTCTTAATCTGATGTTTGTTCACAAGTTGCAGAATAATTTCACCTAACAATCATTTTACTCTTTTTCTTTCTCTCTATAGTTGATCACTATTCATTAATAATAATAGAGAACACAATGAAGAATATCAATGATGAATTTACTTTGCATATATACATTAAGATGTATATAGACATGCGTTCAAGAGGCGTGTGTTCGAGAATTAATTACTTTCTTGCCAAAGCACATATTTTGAAAAAAATCAATTATATTTTTAACAAGAAATATTGTTTTGTATATTAAATCCGTCAATTATCAAAAGCTGTAATTAGCAAAATGTTGCGCAAAATTATTTACACACACGCAAAAATATAAAATTACTATTATAATTTGTTATTATAATATTTCGATAATAATGATATAGAAAATGCAATGTTACGTGTTCTTTATAAAATATGTATTAAAAATTGTAAAAGGACTTCATTTACAATAGTTGATGAAAATAATTGTGATGACACAAAAGCGCGCGACCTATATCACACACATTGATAAAATTAATTGCAATATTATATAAAATATTGTTCACGCATGTGTAAAGGTAACAACAATTATCTCTCTTACAGAACTATTCAGAGAACGTTGATGGCATTTGAATTGCGATATTGCCCTTGGTTCGTCAATTGCGAAGATTGATACTTAACGAAGAGAGAATTAGAAGGCCTATGAATAGCCATCGAAGAGTATGAATGATCGTGACTCGTCGGCGGCTGCATCGACGCAAGATTCCCCCCGATAGCAGCGTCGATCGCAGACGTCGGCGATTGACGTCATCATCATTATCACCGGCTCTAACAACGATTACACATCGAAATCATGGAGAAGCAGGAATTTGTTGCAAATCTACATTATCTACCAATCGCCGTCTTTATCTCCTTGCCTACGGTTTTTATTTTAACGTGAGTCCGAACAATTTGTAAACTATTAAGGGATTAAATGTTTATAATATATTAATTTATTAATATGTATATTATTGCATCTATTAGTATCTTGTGTACGTGGGGGGGGGGGGCGGAATATGTGCGCGCACTTAAAATCATCTTCTGTCATTTTAATTAGAGCAGATTCAAAAAAACTTATTTTGTAATCCGCAGATACGTAATCGCAGTCTTACTAGGACATGTGGAAGCTGGTTTTCCTTACATTTCTGATGCAGCGACTTACGCGCCAGAAAGTTGCATTTTCTCTCAAGTTGTCAACCTAATCGCTATTCTCAGTAAGTAGAATATATAATCCGACGTTTTCTATAAACAGTAATATATCTTCTATAAATATCTCACATATATTTTATATCATATTAATGATCTTTCTTCTAATATTGAGAAAACTGCAGTTTGAATATCTGCACCGATTATAATTATATTATTGTCTACAACAATAATATTTTTGTATCAAAAACAAGAAAACTTTAATATGCTTTTATTATTTATTTAAAGCTTTTTACTTATTCTACTACTTTTATCATTTAAAGTGTAAAAAGCGATAGTACGTTAAACAAAAATTATAGAAATTGCAAAAATTGCAATGAAGATGTGATCATTAATAGACATTATAATATATAAATTTTATGCGTCA
Source organism: Temnothorax nylanderi (assembly GCF_030848795.1). Taxonomy (NCBI): domain Eukaryota; kingdom Metazoa; phylum Arthropoda; class Insecta; order Hymenoptera; family Formicidae; genus Temnothorax; species Temnothorax nylanderi. The sequence continues at coordinate 293,882 of NW_027249161.1, read as the reverse complement.
TTAAAGCTAATTGCAACTTCATCACTTTATATTGCAGTGGGTTTTATGATCTATATAAGATATTCCCAAGTTAAGGAGTGCATCAGAGCTTTCGGTTCGCCAACTTCTTTGCCGAAATGGAATCATTGGGCCTTAATTTTCGGCCTCCTATCAACCGCCGGCCTATCAATCGTCGCAAACTTTCAAGAAACGTCAGTAATAGTAGTTCATCTCATCGGTGCGATACTCTGCTTCGGAGGTGGTACCGCGTATTTTTGGACCCAGGTACATACGAAAAAGTCATATGTTCAATAAAGTATAATAGTAATGATGCATATTAAATGTTTATTGGTATAAAAATTTAATATAAGATAAAGAAATAAATAAAAACTTAATTTAGCTGTTCGTAAATAAAAAATATTTAGAGAACATAACAAGTACTTTATATAAACTTACGTACAGATATAAGAATAAAATCATTGCTATAACAACGAATTACTATGATAACTGATTGTGACTAATACGTATCTATACAAAAAATGAATCGAATTTATTTTTATTGCAGGCCGTATGTTCCTTTTACTTGCATCCCTCAGGATGCTCGTTACGACTCGCGCATCTTCGCACGGCGTTATCAACTTTCTGTACTGTATGCTTCTTCGTGATCCTCATCACAGGCATATTGGCCCGCCTGGCCTATAAGGGTTGGTTCGTTGATTTTTAATTATTGTTTTCATCGCATATTACAGTGCATTAATATTTAAAATATACTCTATAGGAACGAATCCCCGGAAATGGTACAAGGAGGATGGCGGTTGGGAGTTGCACGTGGCTAGCACGATAACCGAATGGCTTTGCGCGGTAGCGTTTTGCGCTTATATCTTGACATTCACGGACGAGTTTAGAGATGTCAGAATAAGTCCTCCAAAGGTAATTCTTGTGGATAATGCATTTTATAACAGACAGTTCTTTGTGTTCTATAATAAAGACTTAATTCTTTCGGATTGATATACAAATATATTGTAACATTTTATCGAAGGACGTAATATTTGATATTATGCATACCTATATTACGCTCATTAATTATTATAATATATTGCAGCGGTATAGAAAATTTTAGAAAACTTATTGAAGATTTTAAATCTTCTTCTTCACGGAAAAAAAAGGTTTTGCTGCAACAGCAAATCTATTTGTTAAATATGGGACAACTAACATTTTTTGCTGCGAGAGCTAATTAATTTTGCAATAATAGCAAAACATTTTGTTGCAGTAGCAAACAGTTTTGCTGAGCTTTGCTATTGCAGCAAAAGGTTTTGCTATTATTACAAAATTAATTAGCTCTCGCAGCAAAAAATGTTAGTTGTCCGTATTCATTTTCTAAAAAATAGAATATGTGTGTTCGTCACCTTCTATAATTATAAACATATTTTTATTTTATACGTATTTATTTTACGCGTATTTTGTTTTTGTCAACAGGTGATATGTAACATGCACCGTCTGAGATCGAATAACGAAATATTGAACGAGAGCCAAGACGCCGTCGTGGTTCACGATCAGGTGAATCCATCAACCAGTACCTGATCGCTCATAGGCAGAGGCGCCGGCGGCTACGTCAATCTTCTCTCGCATTCGCCGGTCAACACGCCCTGTCCCGGCTATCGGTACCGCGAATCTAGAGACAACTTGTTGGACGAAGCAGCGCCGTTGGTTGCCACGACGCCGCCAGCGTTGCACGACAATGCCGAGAGGCGTCCCGACGTTCTCTGCCCGGTGGAAATACACGTGCACGATCCCACAATACGCGAACGACGACGACGTCCCGTAAACCATTACGCCGAGAAGCGACACCGAAGAACCGTCGAGGACAATTCCAAGCGATGGATCGATCTCGACGACAATGTGCTGGACGGTTATATCTTAATCGACGACAGGAACCTCGGTCCTTCAGTCCCCGAGATTGACGGTAAGGAACTGCCGTATCCCGAGGACGTCACCGAATACGATGACAATGACGACGACGACGACGACGACGGTAACCAAGACGAAGATACTGGCAGTCATGGCAGACACGAGTGGCCGACATGCAGTCGATCGAAGAAAAGTAGTTGGAAACCATACCGGACTGATTTCGATTTCGGCGCGACGTATCCACTCGCGAATAGTCACGGGAATGCCTATCAGGACTCAAGCAGTCACAGCAAATATACGGAACTGTACTCGGCACACCGGAGCGCCAAAATTAATTTCGAAATGGCTCGCAGCTTTGACGCGACGTCGTACGCAGTAGCAAACAGCCACGGCGAGCACGGCAATTCTGCGGCGGATATACGGGACAGAGGTTACAGGGAGGGCTCGAAAAACGACAATCTCACCTGGGATACTAGGCCAGCGGACATGAATTACGAGATAGCGAACAGTCACAGCAATTATCGCGTGTTCTACGACAGTCAGACGCAACATCAAGGTATGGTGCCTCCCTGGTCCCCGGAATTGTGGTCGGAAAATCACCGCGGACAGTCTCACGTTACGTCGGAAGAATCTACGGATAATACCGCAAAAAGGCAAGACAATGAGAAATATGAGGCGAACACGAATCAATCGGAAAAGAAAAACGAGCCAGACTCGGAGGCGGCCTGCGATATCGAGCAATGTTTAGTACAAATCGAAGAAAGTCTTTTGAATATCGAACAGAATCTCCTTCACGTTCAAGACCTCGATATTCCGGAGCTACGTAATCTGCTCTACAAGAGTCCGAGTATCGAACGAAGCCTTTACGAGGTACAGGATCTCCTCTATGCCGATGGTATTGTTCCGGTCATCCCCAGGAATAAATCCATGTCTCTCGATTCGGACGAAGAGGAGGCGGAGGAGAACGAGAAGGAGGAAGAAGTAGAGGAAGAGGAAGTATGGGTAGGCCAAAATATAACGATCAAGGATAACGAGGATGAAGATGGAGATGCAGGTGCACCTTTCGTAAACGGCTCGAACGAGGAATGCTCGGACGCGGTCAACGCTGACGAACGTAATTCTTCGAGATCGGCGGATGATCACTGTGCCGATTGGACCGACGAATCAAACGTCCTACGCGAAGAGGAAAAAGACTCGAACTCTCAGATGTATTCGAAGAAAAACTTTGTGCTCAATAGTCTTGGCAAAACTTTACCAAGGAAAATCGCTCTGGATGAGGTTAAAGAAAATATTAGGCTGTGCTCGTCGGAACCGGAAGAGCCCGCGATTACGATCGATTACAATTTGAACAGCGCGTGCGCCGAGAAGAAGTCCCTCTTCCGCGACAAGTGGCACAGCAGGGCGAGCTCGTTGGACGAGAACTCGATCTTCCAGAATTCGGAGCTCGGTGATAAGCAAGAGAACGACAAGCTCTCGTTGCAGGACGTCTTCCTTATGGCCACGGGATCTCGTCGCTTAGCGGCCAACGCGAAAGCGTTGTCGGAGGGCACCCTGCAAGCTGACATCCCGAAAAAACGACACGACAGAAGAGGATCTCACGAGGAGAAACTTCTACAGGCCGTCGAAGCAACGGCGGCGGACTTTCGGAAAAAACTCGAGAGTTTCGCGTCGCAGCGACGATTCATTCTGCACAGGCAGAAGAGGACGACGCAAAAATTAGCCAAGGAGGTCTCGGACAACGCGATGTCACGATCGAGAGATAAATCGCCCACGAAATCGAAACGCGCGATCGCGACGAGCGCGGCTAAGGCGCAGGACAGGGATAACGGCGCCGGTAAAAGTACCGGTTGCGACAAGCGAAGGCGGAAGAAAACGTCGGGGAAAAATCAAGGTACCGCGGAAAACGCTCTGGTACCCAGCAAACTGATCTCACTCTCCTTGTCATTGCTTCTCGCGGCCCTTCTGCAAGCGGTCAGGTGCTTGACGGACCTTGTCGAGGATGCCTTTAGGTCAGTCAGTTACGACAGAAGCGGATTGCTGCAGTAAACTGTAAGATAGACGTCTGACAATGCAGCGAATGTCTCGGTTATACACCATCTCGGTGAACACCATCGGTGGATACTTAAGTGATGCTTAACGACAATTAATCATGTCACCAATAAACCTCGTAATCGTTTAAGAATTATACGATATCTGTGATAAACGTTATGCTTAGGATTCTCGGCGAAACTCGCGTTAACTGATTAACTCCTGCTTCCAAAATACCGAGATTGACGAAGTTCATCTTGTTGACGAGAATTGAAACTGATTTTAAGGGACTTGTAAGAATAGCGTGCTGTGAACGTGATTATATGACGAACGAGTTAATCTTGACAATTTCTCTTTCTCTCTTTAAAAGATAAGATTAAAAGACAGACAGACACAACGAAACGAAATACAATAGTGCATGATAAATCTGGATAACTCGATGGTGCTGAATATGGGCTAAGCGTGTGAACGGTGTTTTAGTATTACGTATATACTTACGTTCAAAAGTGCCTGAAACCCATCGCGTATCACATACGAGAGGTGTAATACATGATACACTATAAGAACGCTATTTACGTCTACCTACATAAATCTCTTTTTTCAAATTGTAAGAGCATTGAGAGAAAATAAAGCTAAGCGAGAAGACGAAATGCTTGAAACGTAAAAAACGTAAGTCGCTTTTCCCTGCTTCATCCATCCTCTTCTTTTACAATTCAATGAACGTAAATCTGGAAATGGTAATATTGGGCTTTTCAAGTGCTTGATTTGAAAGAAATTAAAATAAACTCAGTAGGATCGATAGAATTCTATTATAAATTGTCATTTATATGTATTAAGGTAAAATGAAGATAATCTGGAATTATATTTTTATACCTATAAGTATATATCATAAGATTCAAAATTTTTAAATTTTATTTTTTTATGTAACATGCATAATACGATTAAATAATAAAACGAAGATAAATCATTATTTTTTATTAAATTAGAATAAAATGTCATTTACGGTCTGAGCTTAGATTTTTAGTAGCCTAATATTAATTTCTGCAGTGTATATTAATATTAGGCTACTAAAGATCTAAGCTCAGACCGTAAATGGCATTTTATTCTAATTTGATTGTATATACTATATCACAACGGTCTTATTTCTCTTATTATTCATTATTTTTTATTTTACTGTTGGCGATAAAAAGAAAACAATGTTATTTCTATTTTTTTTCAGCAAATAAATCACAGCTGAACAGCAATAAATCAATATTTCCATGATAATTTACGAATTACAATCATCGATCATTACTTCACGGATTCAACAATCTCGTCGTTCCTCTCGCCATCGATCTTCGTCCACCTGATTATAAATCAGTACAAAATGATTTATAAGCTCCAATGTACATTTCGCGCGCAAAATAGTATATGCGAGGAGCAAGGGTGGAATTCGGATCGATGTTTCATGCTTATCGTACATCAACTAAGGTCGAAGGGACGACATAGTAACGTGACACCGAACTGTTCCGAAATGTTCCCTCAATTCCGAGTTTCTCATCTTACTATCAGTTGAACGAAGTCTTAAGTTTCCAAGTCAAGGCTATCTTTTGCAAAGCTTTCTCTGCAGATAGTTACTTCCTTGTTCGTTCGCGTGCTGTCGATCTCAATGACAAACAATATATCGCACTGAACAAACAAATCTCGTTCGTTCATTTTCCACCATAAAATACTGGTTAAACCTACTTACCGGAATCTGGTTGAATTAATAGGAATTCTGGTTGCATAACTAGAATTCTGATTGCATTAATTAGAAGAATTTGGTTCGTTCATTTTTCAGACGTCCAATTAATTCAACCAGATTTTTTTTTCAGCGCGGTGTTAATAAAACCAATATATATGAAAATGATGTTATTATTCTACAGAATCGAATATAAAAAGCGTTATAAGATTGGAAAAACTGTCAATAATCGTGAAATTTCATGTCATTTATGTAAATATAAGACATAATAGGGGCACAATATCCGAAATCCTTCGTATCTCATTTGCACGTATTCCTATATATATTTGATTTATACGCCTATTATTGATTTTCTTGCAATTTAGATAAATCTCGCGTATGCAGGAGGACATCTTAAATAAAAAAAGAAAATTAAATTATCGCTAAGAAAAATACGTATAACAATGTTATTATTACTACGACGTTTTACCACTCTACAATAAATGCAAATAGATAGCGCGATCAGGTAAGTTCTCTTTCGAGTATATCAATCGTTCAGAAACGACGTCGCTCGCACTCTCCTCTATACGAAAGCTCCTTCACCTAGCTAGCCAATACTGACATAAAAACGCCATTACGAAGATGGAGAGTCAGGCTCGGTCGGGTCTTCCGAGACTTAATACTAAAATATACTCTCATGTGAAAATGAAATCGAACTCCCGGTTAAATCTATTCCGCACAAGAGAAAAACGCTCTTGTCCCCTCCACCGAGAGACTTAAATTCCACAAATGTCCTTCAGCACTTTCTATGATCCCTTGAAGATACGTCATATTTCTTGTGGATATCAATCATTGCGCTTTATGCAGACAGAAATCACAAAAGACTATAGCAGAACACGTTATTACTACGCTAATGCTTTTATCAGACTGTATTTCAATTCTTCCGTAGTTCTGGCGAACACTGCCATATTATAATTATACGTTCCTATCTCGACAGAGAGACAAAGAGTACTTCAACTATTCTTCGATTGTACACGCTTGCATAAACTTCATACTATAGGCAAAATACCAGTAAAGTTAGTACAAATAAAAGCTTTCAGAATGATGTGGATATCTCGCGTTTAGAACAAAACGGAATTAATACAATAGTTCTAATTCTACTAGGAAATAGTTCCTAACTATAACTCTCCTTTATAGCCACTATATCTAAATAACGTAGTTACTGACCGACATACTCATTGTGAGTATGTTGCAATAAACATGTTATCCACTTTTTAAAAATATTGTAAAATTTATATGAAATAGAAAGTTCAACTTCAATCATTAATCAACAAAGGTTTTTAATTAACCAAAGCTTTGATTTGCAAAATGCAGGTATTGCAAGACATTAAATATAGCACACGCAAAATATTATGTACTTTGTCAGCTCGTACTTTATGTGACTCAGCCAATTTTTATGTGATTTATATTCCCAAAGAGAAGACTTTTTATCTATAACCAATAAAATTAATTTACTTTAAATAACTCACGTTATTTAGTGTTTTATTTCAAGTCAAAAGCGCCTTTCAACTTTCTCGGCGATCCTTTGACGAAACGCGCGCGTAACTGATGATCTTGTTCGTCTCGTTTTCCGCTTTGTTACTGACGACATGAGGGACTGAATAAAATATAATAACACGCCAGAGAGACGAGGCGCATCTATGCAGTTGCTATGCGTCACGCGCTTCGCAACATCGCGAAGCAGAGACGGGACACGTCTTATCCGACCTAAAGCATATTGCCGTGAAAATCATGCACACTAAAATTTTCATAATATCGATAAATTCTAAGATCAATCTTGGGAGTTGCGCGAACAAAGACGAGGCATTAACTTTGAGGAAACTTTATACATAATAAAATGTAAAATTAACACACTCCTTTTCCAATTTTAGCTAATAACATCAAAGCATTCCATATTCCCGTGTTATGTGTTACATTACTACAGATAATAGAACGCAGCATAATAAGAGTTTAATAATAGTTCCAGTACTCTTTTGCACGTCTGCAGCTTTTAGTTAAAAAAAGCCAAAATATGTAGAGATTGTATCTAACTACTTAAAGCACTAGAATTCGCGTAATTCCAGTAACTTTTAAATTTATTCAACGAACTATGTAATGAAAGCTTGAAAGCTTGAGACTCAGGGAAAACATTTCAAGTATGTTTTGCAAAGATGATAATCAAAATCTTCCTTTTCTTTTATTAATTTTTATCTCAAATAATTTTCGTTATAATAATTAACACAGTTCAGAAGCTCTGCTCGAAAATAGATCATACAGTTACATATTGTCATAACTGCATATTTATCATTTCCACTAAAATTTGTCATAATTCAAGAGACTTCTAATTAAAAATATTTTCCTAACAAACGTACAGAAAATCGTTGATTTAACGAAAATAACAAACACTTAATATACGCCGTTAGCTGCACCAGTCTTACATACGCTTATAAATTTTTATTATGTCTGCCATATGCTCCGGTTAAAAATGACAACGTTAAGCAATTTATAAGAAACTAGATTGCAGAGGCTGCGCCACAGAATTCGCTTAAAAGTTAATAGAGAGAAAAATCGTTTCGAATAAGAGCAAAGTTTAAGCGCTGAACCGCGCCAGGGGTGTCCATAGCTCGCGATAATCCTCGGTGGATCACGGTAGATGACGATGAGCGACGCGACGGCGGTTCGTTCTCAGTTATTTCATTTTCTTCGTTGCTCACGCTAAGAACATCGTCTAATTTTTATCACGCTATAAACTTCCCAGTTCATTTTTTTTCTCGCGCACCTGACTCGCCGCTCGCCGCCCGCGCCGTAAAGTAATAACGAAAATCTTCCAACAAATTTTCATCAATCACCGTGGAATTGAATTTTCTTTTTTGCAAGTACGTTACTAGATTAAAAACGTGTTTACAAGCCAAATCGAAATGGGCGTATCGATCATCGCGTTGTCGTTACAATCTGAAATTTAATTTTGATAAACTCGCGGACACGCTTCCGCAATTATATTGTTCGATACTTAAAAAGTTTCTTTTTTTTCTAGCAGAAAGATTTTTATTTAAAGAAACGTCTCTCAGGATTATTGATGTAAGTACCATTCAATGGATTTACAAATGTTTGATACAGCGAAGTACAAGAAGGTAAGTTAATAGCCTATTATAAAATGGTAAATGCGAACAAAGAAGACGGTCAGATTCTATTATCATACCAAATAAATTAAAAATAAAAATTCTATTGAGAAAATCTAGAAAGAAATCACACACACGCGAGCGCGTGTGCGCGCGCATATACGCATGTATAACGTATAAAATAAAAATAAAACATATAATAAAATTGATAATAATTCATTACATAGCGAATACAAATAATTAAATAATCAACGATTATAGAAACGCTGTAGCAACCACTACCGCAGAAAATTGAAATTTTCTGCATAGTTGCATAAATCAATTTGCCGGCTGCAGTCATTTCGGAATTTTGATTATAATATAAATTTTCAAGAGCGTGCACAAAATAGGGAGAGAGAGAGAGAGAGAGAGAGAGAGAGAGAGAGAGAGAGAGAGAGAGAGAGAGAGAGAGGAAAACACGTAGTACGATTAAAATAAATAGTCGAGTGTGTAATCTGATTTCCAGCGACGCACATTCAATCGCGCCAACAATCGCTTGCTAATGAATCTCCGAAACTTTTTCCAATTACCTGTTCCAATTACCGCAAACGTGACGAATAGGATCGTCGCTTTGCGTCAATGTGACAGCGTGATACGTGCATTACTCCTGGGATACTCTTGGGACACTCATGCACATTCATGCACTGCACCAACTACTATGACGATAATGAATACACTTCCGTATGTATATACGTATGCATGGTGCAGTTCTTGCAAAGGACAAAACCTCATTTATAATAACATTCTGTCCTACAGCTACGACTTGTTCAACAAAACGTTTCAGAATTCCACTTAATTAAAGCGCGCAATTGTTATTTTATTTTAAAAATAATAACAAAGATAAAACGAGATTTTTAATCTCATAATCGAGATTTTTATAATCAAATTTTCAACGCAATAAGTTCGTAAAGTTCGTTATTTTAACGACATGTAATCACGATCTCTCCGTTTTTAACCGATATTATTATATACGTTTTTCGCGATACAATCGCTTGATTTAGAGTTCAAATATTAATCTTATATTCCTGTAAATTGTATTTACTTTGAAAAGTCGCTTGTTTAAATGATGAAGATTTTCCGATAATGTAACATGATTATTTTTAATGAAAAAAGGCCGTGATAATGTAACAAAGTTAGTTTGTCTTTTATAAGAATCGATTGTATTTGTGTAATTTAGCAGGCTTTGATATCGATATGCCCAGAATATCCAGTAGCAAGGATCCGATTTCCATATCTCATTTCAGAAAAGAGAGAATCTAAAGTCTTTATCGTGCGACGTACTTCGAAAACCGTCTACTTTGCCAAAAACCAATAGAGTTGTAGACTGATCGATTGCATGTCGCTCATATTGCCAATCGCGTGGTTAAACGTTTACGAAGTGCTTGAAATATTAACGTCATCTCCGGAAAACTTCCAGAAATAAAGCCGACATAGTTAGAGAAGTAAATCAGACCGAAAATCGATGAACTCTTAATAACATACCAAATCGATAGGCAAATTATGGCCTAGTTGTACAGTTGGAATTTCGTTATCGTAAAAGTGCAGATTTTGCAATTTGCTGTCTCTTTATATCTTTATACACTGGTGAACATGGAAAAAAGAACATCAAGAACACCTTATCCCTATACGATACCCGATAACGCTGTGTTAATTCATTCGTACGGTCGAGCACGGTGCATGATAAAAAAGACAAGATCGTACATATGGAAATCTTTATTGGGAGTACCTTATACAGATACGTTATAGTAGTAAATAATATATCAGCTTTTTATAGTGTCCTTTTTTCCATGTCCATCAGTGTATTATAATTTCATATAAGCAAATTCTATTATGTTTTATATTTAAAAAATATTGAAAATGTACAGATATCTTTTAGTTTCTGTATGTGACATATTCAAAATAAACGCAAAATAAGAAAAAATAGAAAGCACAAGAGATTTTCTCTCTCTTCTCTTCTCTTTTATGTTATTTATATTTTAATAAAGAGAAATAGCGAAGCTCTATTCAAATAAACGTAATATAGAAAAAAAAGAAAAATGTAATTAACCAGAGATAGCTCCAGGCAATATTATTGCATTCGCTGTACTATTTATTTAATTAAAAAATTGTATATCATAAGATAAGAAATATTATCTGAAGAGAATTTGGCTAAATTAAGAGTGATACTATATATATAGCTTACGAATTATAAAATTGTAATAAAAGATAATAGGAAAATAAATATTGAGAAAATAAATATATTTAGCAATATATATTACAATTAGATGAAGTAACTTCATAATATATCACACCATATTCTGATGCGTTTGCGCCATATTGTGAAAATTTAAGATGTATATATGTTAGGACACATACATATATGACGATCTATATAAACAGGTTGAGGAAATGCATTTGAACGAAATTTAATAATATATACGCGGAATGTATCGGAAATCCCGTGCATTGTGATGGCGTTTTGTTCGATCATCAAAAATGTATTTGAAGCGCATGTGATCGCCGAAGCGGCGAGAGTAACTGAAAATTCGTTACATTCCTCCTGGATATTGGACGAATTTCAAATTTGCCGACACGCGCGTAGCAACACAATCGACGGAAATTGAAACTAATATAGCTCGGGCATCAAGGAGAAGTAATATAACCCTGGTAGAATAGAATCGACTTTATACAATGCGACTCGTTAAAATTCGATGCGCAATGAAAATGAGAAATGTATGAAATGCAACGCGGCTCGAAATTGGAGATCCGATAAATTTAGTTGCTCGCGTCAACGGAGTGAAAATTTTATCCGGTGTTAATAAATAAGTTAAATTTGCCGATTCCATCCATCCAATTAAATCCATCGGTATTTATCAAAAGGGAATATGAAATTTCAGTGACGATCAAATGAAATGAAAAATTAAAACTCTGAAAATTACTGTCGTTTATTCAAAGATTATATGCGACCTTGCTGCATTAATATTCGTAAAGTCGCAAGTTTCTTGGCGCAACTTTCTACTGAAACTTCTCTCTCTCTCTCTCTCTCTCTCTCTCTCTCTCTCTCTCTCTCTCTCTCTCTCTCTCTCTCTCTCTCTCTCTCTCTCTCTCTCTCTCTCTCTCTCTCTCTCTCTCTCTCTCTCTCTCTCTCTCATTCTTGACTATATCTAAGAAAAACTTTTCCTTGATGAATGTCCGGCGAGGTGGAATATCTCGCAATGCTTTGAAGAATGAAAGTTAACGCAAGTTTGATAACAAATCTAAAAGGAAGGAGTGCATCCATTAGGACGCGACGAAATAAAAGTGAGACGAAAGATGCCGAGAGCGCGAGCTCGCTAATGGAAATGGATCAGTAATAGACAATGACGCAATCGTTCCTCCAAGAATATATAAAATCGGGACAACATTTTGTCGAGGAAATGTTCGAACTTCACGCTTTTTATATCAAACGTATCTTAAAATATTTTATCTTGCCCTTGCAATTAGCAACGAGCACGCAAATGCTTCCCCTTGAATACACACTCGAATTTACCTTGAACTCGTTTAATTATATTGCCTCACGTATCAGCGTGAAACGTAAATAATTTGGTCTATTGTCGTAGCAAATAGATAATTAATAAATCAAAGTTCAAAATTAGAAACATTGAAATTGCGGCGTTATTGATCGTGCTTTATTGGAGCGTTTATAGAACTAAAATTGCTTTTATATTGTTTCAACAGATAACGTCGAACATAGAACCGTTCAATTTCGAGTCCATTTAATCATGATAATGTTTTGCAATGCTATTAATTCATTTGTAGAGACATTTATAGATAGATTGTCCTTTTAGATAAAGAGAAACAATGCGTTCACAATTTACTCTGCGCATAACGCAATTTACTTTGCACATAGCGAAATTAAAATGTATATTGATTTGTATAAAAACAAGTTATTCAACAGGTAACATGTTTATCCATAAAATCAATTTTTTTTTTTATTTAATTTTTCAGGAATACTTAGAAATTAACTGTTAATTACATTACAAATTTTTCATTAGACTACAAATACAAAAAGAAAGTTAAAAAATAATGGAGATATCTCATTTTCTTGAGAAATAAAAAACTCATATTAACCTTGTATAAATATATGAAATAAATATCATGACACTTCATCGATTTGAGAAGTAATGGCTTTGTTCAACAAGTGATGTTTAGAGATTTTATGGTTGATGAAGAGCGTAACTGCTGTGTGTCAAATATAGACAATTCGATTCTTTAAAAAATTATGTATTCTTTAAATATAACTATTTGCTATTAATATCGTCGTACGAAACAATTATACAATAGAAACACGAAATTTAATAGCTTCACCCTTGTGAAATATCAGATAACATTCCCGAGATCTATAATATATTCTGAATAATACTGACGAGTAGCTTTTGATTGATAATTGATGATTTGATTGAATTGATCAATGTCGACAATAGATTTTTTTTCCAATAAATATGCCGAGAATTTATCAGCCTTCAAGTTATAAGTAATTAAAAGTAAACGATTTCTCGTAAATGTTTTTATTATAATAAAATGTGACACCTACTACACATATAATTCTATTAAATAAAACTGTGCATATTCTGTATCATATGCTATGCCGAGAGTAATTATAATTCTGCTTCTCTACCTCGTACACTGTTATATCGCTACTTCCGTTTCTACCTCTTTCATGTCCTTCCGCTTAGCTATTTCGCATTCTATATCAAGATAAAATATAGCCTCGGCGTTTTGTGACTGCCATTACGCTGTTATTTATCTACAACTGTTTTCGAGCCATGTAAGGAAACTCGTATCGCGAGCGGTTCACGTTCAGTGATATAAAATATAAAAAAAGCCGTGCATTATTTTGCGAATACATCCACCTACAGTACGTCTTGTGCGAAAATGCATTCGTCCTTTCCTCGTTCTCGCCGTCGTGCTCCTCACAGACAAGTGCATTTCCTGAAATACTTATTAGACCGTGCACCCCGCTGCCAGAGAACGGCCTTCTCCTAGTAGGCTATGTTAAATCGCGTTCCCCAAAATTCCAGAAATTTAGCAACATAAAATATCTCTTCTACGCCGGACGGCCGATCACATTCTTTCCCCTTACGTGAGACAACGACAAATAAGAGTGCGTGAACAAGGCGCCCGACACAAAGAGAGTAATGCACGAGCGGTAATGGAACAACGCCCGCGCCGGCGTTGCATTGGTCTGTTGGAACTGTCTGCAAAAGTACGTCCCTTTACACGATAGAATAGACCAATAAGACCGGTCTCGAATAGAACACACTAATGCAAGATTCGCCAACCATTCCAAAGATAGCGTTTGACAATTTAGAAATCTTTCCTCCTATCTTAAAAATCTAATGCTTATTTTTAGAATAGATTCGACTTGCTTAATTTTGTGCAAAAACTATTCAACTTGCAGTCGATTTTGCTTTTATAAAAATTTAATTAAGATTCTCAAGTTGCAAGAGAGTATTACAAGTCTTTTATGAAAATTTTACTAACAATAAGTGAAAGTTTATTATGGAGAAAGTATTAAAAATTGAAAAAAGTAAGTTAAAACTTCAGCGAGTAATTCGAGGAAACTGTTCCTACTGCAGTACACGTACGGTTAGATCAAATAGATAATTTATACAGAAGCGGAACTTACCAAGAGGATAAACCAGAGATCGGAGCTGCCAGATGGTAAACGACATACAATCCGGACCACGTTAAGTAAAAATGAAATCGGAAAGATAAAGTAAGACGTTTCTACAAAAATAATATTCGGCGGTAGATTCGGCTCATTTATATACCAATACTTAACAGCTTTTTGAAATACTCTTTGAAATACTTTTATTAATGTTACTAAAATTCCAGATGTTCAACGTTTCTACCTAAATTAAATACTAGTATTATAACAATGAAAGAAATGCGGCGAAGGTACGAATAAAATATCTTGAAAAACGCCAGAATACTACTACAGAGTTTGACCAAGTTTCACAATTATTCTCAGCATATACCCGTAATGAGAAAAGACACGTAAAGTACAGCCAAGGATGATAAAAATGGCGGAATGTTGAGTTCGCAAAATTTCGCAGCTATATTTTAAAGTATTCTCTTTCTTTAAACTAGTATTATCTTTTTTCTACCATCTTTCACAGTGTTAGAAATTTTACATTGTTATTTTATATTAGATTTCATAAGTCTGGAGTGACTTTTTAAAGTCTCCTTCTATATATATATATATCAGAAAGAAGGATCAACGTGTATTACACGTCGAACTTCGGAGATGCACTTTACGGAGAACAAAAGAGGTTACTAAAGAAGAATCTCTAAAATAGATAAGATCAAGTGAACGGAAAAATTCGATAATAAATGCGAAGAAACTAAATAGATTGCAGATAGATTTAGCGGATTGAGTGGTTAAACAATGGCATTTTCGTAATTAAATCAATCTCTTTCATCTGATTACATCCAGAATATGTGAAATAAACGATCCATAATATAAAATATATATAGATAATTCTATAAACTAATAATTATGGCCCATATTTTAATGATACTAGCGATTGCAGTAAATGATTCAATTATGTAGTAAAACTTCAAAAATGTTCACACAGATATAGGGTAAAAGTCAAAAGTCAAGAGAACAAACTCGTATCGCCCATTTCCCTATTATAAAATAATTATGCAATAATTATACTTTCAAATTAACTGCGTAATAATTAAAATAATGTATTATGCAATAAAATAATAAAATGTATATACAATACGTACATATATGTATATGTATATATGTACACTTAAAATATGATAAAATATATGTATCTTTAAAAATGCTTTTTTATAATTGATTATTTATATTAAAATTTGTAGTAATACTTTATTCGCAATAATAGATTTCATATTCCTTCATATTTTCTTATTTTGAATTGTAATAAAATTTGGTGAAAATTGACGTTTGAAGCAACATATGCAATAATACTCGCTTACAAATGCATCGTAAAATTTCAAACATTACTGCACTCGCAAATGAACAAACAGCAATAACGTACGTTAAAAAATATTTTTAATTACACCCAATGTACGAATATATCCGATGACATTGCAATAAAAATGTCGCGTTAATTTAGCCACTCTGTGTTCGCGTCAGCTATCTACTAACCCCTTTTCCAGTTTATCCGCAAAATATCGGAAAATCACACAATCGTACACTGATTGGCTCTACGCTGATATTAACTGGTTACAAAGATAACATCATTTCTAAAAATGTAACTTCATATCAGCCCTTAATCTAAATAAAACCATTTTTGAAAATAATAGGTCATATAATATCTCTTATTCCATTAGAAAATTATATCTGAATTATGTAATTGTATTATACATATATTACTTTATTTGACCAAAAAATTATTTGTTTCTAAAGTCAGTTTATTTCATTGTTTCTAAATTTAATAATATTTTATCCCATTTCAATAAATTTCTTATCAAATTATTCATTTTATTAAATACTTAATGATTATACAATGTCAAACGTGAGTAATGTAATTATTGAACATTTCTTTGTCTGAAATATTATTTTTACCGGCAATGAAATAACAATGAAAAGCTCAAAGGATTCTACACATCTCACATATATCTTATTTTATATTTTAAAAAATATATAACATAAATATGCCTCAACAGCACAAGTATCTACATCTTTTCTGGATCACCGTGCTCATCGATCGCACTCTATCTTATGTTTTTGCATCCATGGATTTCCCGGATGAAGACCCTCCCAGAGATTTATTGATCAATGTAGGTCATAAGTAAGAGGCAAGCACGTTTCCGAATATACCGAAGGTAATTGGAAAATGCATCGCGCGTTTACATATAACACTCGTATACTAAAGTAGGTCATCACAAATGCCTGCTTTTAAAAGTTCCCATTATTTTTTTCCGCTATGCGCATCGAAGAATGCTACGGCCCACGCAACATTGTGTTTTCGTATCTATATATCTACCAAGAATACGACACACGCATGATTTACTACTACTAAAAGATCGCGCATTGCCATACAATGCACAATCAGAGTTTGTTTTGTATATAAAACAACGTTAAAATTGCATTTCACCTTTACCATGGTTTTGCAGGTCCAGCATTTTTCTTCCGACTATTTAAATTATCATCGTATGTTCTTTTACAATAGAACAGAGGATAGCTCGTAACCGGGCGAGTACCGTTTCAAAACAAACGAGAGGCACTCCTGTTCGTAATTATACTGAAATTGATTTTCCAGTACGTGCTTGTTCCGGCTTGATCAAGGTTGTACACGGAATTACCTTTCATCGTCTTTTTAACATTGAGCATCACGAATAAAATGTAAACGTTAACGCATAAAACCCTAAATATACTTAATTAACGTATTTATGTATGTATCTAAATATATTTATGTATAAATCTGATTATTTTTTACCATAACTATTTTCTATATTATAAATAATCTGTCTTAAAGAAATATTACTTTAAAAAAGACTTGTAAAAATTTAATTTAATTTTTTATTAAATATTCTTATATTTATATAATTCTTATTGCAATATTTTTTCTTTAGAATTTTTATTATAATACCTAATGAAATCCCTCATATCTTCCTTTATTGTGTCAGATTTACAATTAAACTTCAAATAATACTACCAATTTCATCTTGTAAGAACAACCTTAATTTTAATTTTTTAAATAATATTTTAAGATAAAGAATATTTTGAATATTTTGAAATAAAGTTAAAACCCGCTTTGTAACTTAATTTAACTTTATGACCATAAAAGTAAATTAGCATTACTTTTCTTTTTTCATTGCGCTTGCAAATGTTTATCAAATTTCATGAAATGAAAACATGTTATATAATACAACATGGATGTGTCATGCATAAAACATTAACATGACACAGACATGTCTTATCCGCCTATTTATCAATCAAAACTGCAACGTTCCTTGCCCGTGATACAGTACTGCGTGATTTTCTACTTACAGCGTGTAACTATAAGAAAAATATCTGATTCAACGTGTGACATGGAAAAAATGTGACCACGCGAATATGACACGTGGAGGAGACGCGAGTTTTTCAAATTACGACAAGAGACAAGAGACTCAATTAAGATAAGTTTGTTATCTTCTAATGCACGAATGTGCGCTTAGCATAATATAAATAGTATGTTATTAATTTTTCGCACACGTGCAATTATGTTGCTTCATGGCCATATAATATATATGCTTAGGGTCATTATCGTGAAAAATATGCGAAACTCAACGTCACGTTCTATCGTGCCTGACTTGGACAAATTTGCTTGGCGGACAATAAAGTGAATTTATTAACGTCTGTTGGCCTCATTTCTTTTTCTTTGAACTATTTTAGCCTTGTAATAAAACTATTCGAGATAACTCTCAGGAATCTCTCTAGGTTCAATCTGGGATTTTATGCTAATATATTTTATACATGTTTTATGTATAACTGAATATTTTTGTCATCTTCCAATACCCTATGCTTAAGAGATTTTAATCTTATTTACAACACTCAATATGAATCAATAACGTAATAACGGCACGAAAAGAAGAATATTGTGATAAGTCTGTAATGGATTGAAATGATTCAATCTTGTGAATATGTCGACGGTAACTCTATTTCAGAATATAAAAATACATATAAAACGCACGTTATTGAAAATCGCGGGTAACATGTCTTGCTTCGTTGGAGCGCAACGGTGGTTTAAAGGTCGAGGGTGTGTATAACACGAGGTTATCATCTTTTTATACACATATATCTCAAGGATTAGGTATATTCCTACGAACGCGAAGTAGTCAAATGGTGGACACCAATAAAATGTTTCTAATTACTATAAAGCGCAAAGGTAAATCAGGTGCCTTTGCACATTACACAAATTTATTGAATTCTCAATTACGATCGATTTAACTGCGCAAGCATTCGCGATACGATTAGCTTTAATCAAAATCTCTGTGAAGTACAAATTAAGCCGATTAAAAGTACACCGGAATAGCTGCAAAATTACATCGTTAAAATTCTCGTGTATGTAACGTTCTAAGTGAATAAATTATTAAGTTCAACAAAGCGGAGTAAGAAATGCAGTGAGCATTACATAATTTTATATTCATGGTTCACGAGATTCTTTGACTAATCTAAGCTCAACTTCCCGACGAAAATTCGAAATATAAAACATCTTTCTCTGCATTTCAATAGGTATTTAAAACAAAATATATTAGTAATAAAATCTGAAATTAATTCATCATTTCGTACATGTTATAATCTACATATTTAAAGATACATATAGCATTTTATTATTCGTCATTTTAAATTAATTCCTAAAAATTTCTCGATTTTCAAAAACCTAGAGAGAACTCAAAAACTATTACAAATAAATTTTAAATTGATCAACAAAATGTAAAATAAATTTTTGAACGTTTTAATAACTAAACATGGTACAGGAAATCTAGGACATTATATGTAAATATTTGTTCAAGTTGTATATACATATTAAATTTCTTTTTAATATACATATTCTCAAAATCAATACAGCTTTCCGGATTGCTCGTATAAACTGAAGTTTTAATATCGAAAAGCAATCGAGACACCGGATGGGTAAATATCCTGAAATTTCTGTTACTCCGAGATCGAAGCTAGTCCTTTCAAACCCGTTTCAGCAGAGCGCAGGATTACCCAAAGGGTCAACAGCGTGGAGAACGAATAACGCGAGATTAAACTTTGTACGCTTGATCGCGCCGAAATACGTTTGTTTGAGATAACATAACACGGAAAATAACCGTCACTTTGACACTACGTGAGTGATTTGTGGATTCTTATATAGGTTACAAATCGAAATACACGAAAATACGGAGTAAAATAAAAGATAATATGGAGAAAGACACCATCAAAATATATGCGTCACAATAAACGTGCTTATTTAGCACATATTTAATTTACACAACTCGATTTTAATTTTAATAAGAATTTTTAATTATTTCATTAAAAGTAAAATTTTTCTTAGCGAAGGTGCTAAGACACCAACAGTTTTTCTGAGTTGCAAATTGCAAGAGAAGCTTCTTAATGTCGCACAAATTACAGATAACAAAATCATATTTTTGAATTACTTTAAAACAGATAAAATTACTTTCAAATTGTACTTTAACAGAATAATAATTGTTAAATCTAATCACAAAAGAGAATATGCAATATCGAAAATTTAAAAATTACAAAAAAATATATTAATTTCTCTCAATATTTTCGCTGAAAGAAAGTCAATTTCAAGTTAGTCGGAGAAGAGGAATCTGTCATTACAATTAAGATCGCAAATAAAATATAATATAATCTGATAAAATTGAAAATAATTTATATAAACATTTATTATATGTGTGGCGGTCAACAGACATCTGTCCAACCATACTGCTCTCCATTACCATCATCTCACGAACAACGATACGATCCCCAAAATACGTTTCCTAATAATAAAATTTATGGTAAAAGATACAATTGGGGATTTATGAGTTGTGCCATCGAGAAATTCTGTTTGTATCATTTCTCATGGGACTGAGTAAACGCAACACGCGATATCGACGAGACGAAGCGGAAAATTTGCACGACGGTTATAGCTGTGTGGGAGAAACATTGACAAAACAAAATGTTATCTCAAGCCGGTAATTGATATCCCGAGGACATCGTAAATCAATCGTAGTCTCAATGATGAGAGAAGGTTTATCATCTTGAAATGCCATGATTGGGGGTTTCCTCGCTGACACCAATATGATTGGCCCAATTGATAAGTGCATTTGACAAATACGTCATTCCTTCATTTCTCTGATATATCAAAAATATCCTATCTTTCAATTTAACCCTTCTATCAAAAGGGATAATAAAATTACTTAAAAATGGGTTTTCTATCGTATTTTAATTTTAGACAAATAATTATCATATCCAAAAAATTAATTTGCAATAATTTCTTTACTACCCTTGATAATAAAAAAAATTTTAAATTATTCTTAAAACAATTAACTTGTATGTTGAGAACGAAAAAGTATATGTTTTTAATTTGCAGATTATTTCTTTCTTCTCTCGATAATAGCGGATTAAAGTGTGCTGTGGCGAGAAAAAAATCAACTGTCTTTCAGCTATGTATCTTCTTACACGTTTTCCCCGGTACACCTTTCTTACCGTCTATACCTGTTTCTGATCAGACGTGAATAGGAAAAGGAGAGAGCCTCGTGTTTCCATTTGCCATGCCGAGAACGCCTGCGCGCTACTTGTATTGATCAAACTACGAGAGCATTCAGTTCGGTTCGACCAATCGAACCAGACAGATCTGCGAATCCTAAATACGATTACGATACATCTGTATCGATCCTGAACTGTGATCGAATGTCCCCTATAAGATCAGTTTGTCTTACGATCTTATGATCAGGATATTCGTATATCCCGTATCTTTATTTTCCTTTCTTTCACCGTAGAGAAATAGCTTTACCTACTTTTTACAGTACAGAAAATAGTTTTCGACACAAATTCAAAGAATATATGTACTCATCTTCTTTATTTTTATTTCATTCTAATAAGATAAATATATAAGTTAAAGAGAGAGAGATAGAAAAAGAGAAACAGAACAATTGATCATTAACAACAGATCATTAAAATAGATCATTAACATTTTTTTAGTTATGAGCTAATATTATATATAAGGAAATATCATTCAAACTGACTGTTTGACTTAAAATTTGGCTTTTGAGAATATTTGTTGATGATATTAACTTGAATGAGAAAACTATTAATCTGATCGAAAACTATTAATCTGATTAACCTTCGAGAGCAATCTACTAGAAATGCGCAATTTATCTGTGATCTAATAGTGGCAGTCAGGCATTTATTCATAAATTATAATTATTTCTAAAATATTCGTCAAAAAATCTTATTATATCTATATATATTTTTTATCTAGACATAAATAATTTGTTAGTTTATAACACCCGATGAGTGCTATGATGAAATTAATTGCATTCGTCAAACACTTTGCGCTCAATAATATTGCATTTTGCATTATATCCTTGATTAAATTAGCAATCATGTTTTCAAAGGGTATTTTTACACAATTCTTTGCAAAAAATACGTTTTTATTTATTTGCTGCATATTTAACTCTAAACAGTGAGTGACTATAATTCTAAATTTAATGAGCTTGATTGATTAATAAATATATTATGTACAACCAAAGCAACATAATGTTCAGAATGTTGAGTCAACATTCAAGCACTAAATGCAACCGTGTATTTATCTTAAGCAGTGCTCGATTTTATCTGAGCAAGTCTCTATATACTTTTCTAAACTGTTGATTCTACGACACGAACCTTAACATTAATATAGATGTATATCTGCTTTTTCACCCATTTCTATATAACATATTAAAAAGTTCTTTTATATATGTGGGAAATAATGATAATATGATTATTTTCAATGTAATATAGCCAATATAGGTAATAATTTATATAAATAGTACAATAATTTTTCATTTATATTTTATAACACAAATATTCTTGTACAAACTCAACAGCTAAAAAACGAATTGAGAAAAGTTAGGACTTGCTCTGTTATAAGAATACTTGAATATTGTTAGAGTTAAGACCTAATTGCAAAGAGGCGTGGATGAAAAATGCCGTAGAAGATGAAGAAAAAATTCATTCTGACGTCTAAAGACGAGCAAAACAAATGTCTCAAAAGGAAAAGTTTTTTAATTGTTTCCAGTTTATTAGAGATTTCCCGGGATCACTCGTGGCTATACTCACGATTGCTAACGCAATGACGTAACTGTCGTAACTCAATTCCGATTACTTACCGAGGAAATGCGGTCGTCGTGAGCGACGTCGTTGACGTCCGCGGAATCCGCATCCAACGACTCTCGAATGCGAAATACCATTACGCGCACATCGCGATAGAGCGATCATCCCTTATGACGTAGATATTCGAATAGAGTGATTTCAGAGGTACATACATATACATTAGATATCGATATTTGTCCATGCAGCGAAATTCAAGAAGCAATTTGTACAGTCAATTTTAATTCTCTCAAATTTCTTATCTTGCCATTAGGCCTTACAATAAAAAATATTCAAATGCAAGATTTTCAGAAAAATTCTAAGCCTATACATACTTCGCATAATAAGATCAAACAAAATCATGCTCAAAGTTTGTCATTTGGCTTTAGAATAAAATTGGCTTGCATTAAGCTTTACAATGAAAAATATTCAAATATAGAAAATGTTTGGAAAAATTCCAAACTGTTACATATTCCACATAATTTATAATATCAAGCAAATACAAATAGTAAGCTTATTATTTTGACACAATAACTTAAAAAAAAATTGTTAAAATAATTTTATCTTATCCAATATGTAATGTTATCTGGAAAAATTTATTATCACAAAAATTTTATGCGATAAAAAAAAAGAAAAAGGTATGAAATAAATCTAAAACTTAATCGTCATCGCTATGTTTCTTAGGAAAAAACATATTTCTCATTTCCATGATAAGGATTTTGTTATCAAGTCTGATTTTAGTCCGATTATACTTGTACTCTAAAATTAGTCGCAAATCTGTTTTCTCCTGGGCGTTCTACTTGGAAATTATCTCTCTCTGACATCCGCTTATCCGCGCGGGGGAGTTATTAATGCGAGGCGGACTAATATATATATGAAGAATACGTAGGAGCGCGCGATATGATAAATCCGGCACAAGGACATTATTTGAATTGTGTTTAATTTTCTCGTAATCTCTAATTGCCTTCGAAAGACCTCCCATCGACACGACGCGCTTATTAATCGTCGTCTAATTAAATACAAATTTGCTCTCCCTGGCCGGGAAAGTCATGTCTTGCTAATATGAATCAAATAGCCCGTGTATCCAAATACCATTATGCAGATATATCGCTATTATATCGCACCTGATGAGCATCGTTTATTATCTTTAGAGGATCGTAAGCGCACCTTACGTGTTTGAAATTACATTCAAATATTTTCCAACAGATTTCCCGCAATACATTCTCTTCTCCTATCTTCTTTATTTTTAATATAAACGGGGACGAGCATATATATTACACCTTATTATATTAAACTGAAATAACTCAAAACACAAAAAAGGGTTTCTTTAGCACTTCCATTGAACTTTAATGGCTTCGAAGCCTTGTGAAATGCTATAACGTTGATTTAATCTAAAACTGGAAGAAATTCGCTTTCTTGACAACTACTAAATTTTCAAATTTTTTTCGTTCCACAACTGTCAAACAACTTCAATATAACTTAGAAACCTATTTAAGTAAAAAATTACACTTATCGACGTTTCAAAAAATAATTTTCAAATCTCAAGAGCAATATATTGTTGGTAAAGTTGAACGAACTACTTTGTTAAGTAGAACTCTTCAAATTTTATAAAAGACCCGAATAAAAGCACGTGTTTCTTTACCAGTTATAATATTATCCAAACTTCCAAAACATATTCTATTAAAAATAATAGATATTACGTAATGATATATTACATATTTAAAATATTTAAAATATGTATTCTAAAACAAGAAAAAAACAAAGAGAGAGAGAGAGAGAGAGAGAGAGAAGGAGAGAGAGAGAGAGAGAGACAGACAGAGAGACAGAGAGAGCAAGAGAGAGAGAGAGAGAGAGAGAGAGAGAGAGAGGAGAGAGAGAGAGAGAGAGAGAGAGAGAGAGAGAGAGAGAGAGAGAGAGAGAGAGACAATAACATCGACACGTACGTGCCAGGATGAATGTTCTCCCGCAGCTTCATTAATAGTTTCCACAAGATGACCCCGTAGGTTCTCGTAACCCCACCTAAACAGTATTCAATGCGAGTACCTACCTGGAAATTGTATTTGTCGTCGGGGGAAATTGCTGGCACCTCGAGTATCCGAAATTCGCCAACGAGCACGAGATTGAAATTCTCACTCCGGCCGCCACACCACTCCTCATCGCCGTCGTCATCGTCGTCGTCCTTCGAACCGCAGCACCGGCCGCAGTGTTATAATTATCCGATTCGATCGATGCGAGGACGAGGGACGCAGGGGAATAAACGGCAGGGACCTAGGTCGAGAGGGATAATTACGAGTTAATCGGAGAAAATTTGTACGGCAATGATAATATGCGCGGTAAATGGAAATTCGAATAAACGGGCGGCTTTATACGGGAGCGTCCGTCGCCGTCGCTTTATTTGCACTAGAACGACGCGACAAATGGCCCGAAAAATTGATAAACCGACGAAGCGAAGGGCTGAATACAAAGCAACCTGGAAAAATGCTGTAACTGGTGCATTCAGGTTTTAACCGTCAAATATTTTTCATGTAATCCTTTTAGCGCGCTTGTGCTTTATTTATTCATTTAAACCTTTCATTGTTCTTTGTATATTGTCAAAGTTTATAATTATTTGCTAAATTTTCACATTTGTTTGTGTTTTTACATTTTAGTTGCATAAATCTAAAAAACCTGAAGGGGATTAAAATTATTTAGAAAATACTTTACCTAACATCAAAACTAAAATAGTTTTAAATATAAAAAATATATATACTAAGGTTCTAGACAGATTTATATTACTTCTACGTTTCATTTTATCTTAAAACGGGAGCTAAATTCCAATATATCACAAAAAATATGACACTGTGTAAGAGCTATTATTTCCGTGAAATAGAAAAATTTTCTATAATATGACGAAATAATTAATAATTATCTACAATTTTTATTCACGCAGCTCTGAATTGCAGTATAACAATACGTCCAACCGTATAAAATTGACCAACAGATTACGGATGTTGAAGAAACCCGATTGATTACAATCACTATACGTTAACTGACACGCACTACTTCTTGTGCTCGACACTTTATTCATCATTCAAAGTATTTATTGATTTACTTTCATCACGCAATAAACCCAATACACGAAACAGCAATCTACTGTTGGAAACGAAAATATTTAATCAGCGAGCTATCAAGGTTTTTATTTGACACTGAGTTTGCGGTTTGCTTGTTTTGGACTCGGTATTTTTTTGTTTTAATTTCTATTGGTACACACTTTTAGATGAAGGTCAAATTAAAGATCGATTTTTCACCCTTGACAAAAACATTACATATATCTATACAACTTAATACATTTTGCGATTCGCACAAATCGCCCACTTTTTACTTAAAAATACTCGTTACCGTATGAAACTAAATTTAGACCTGACATTTCTCGCATGATATTTCTCATTAGCGTTCTTTCATTGTAATATAATACCCGATAGAAATTCTTTTGTTTGCGTTTATGTTACTTTTTTACTTGCTGTCTCTGGCATGCATCTGTCGGATAAATAAATGATATAATAAATATCACATGCGTAAACATAGCATTAAGAATAGAAAACGTAATGTAGCAAAATCAATAATAATAATTCATCTATTATTTCATGTAATAGATAATATTAGATACATAAAATTATATTTAATACACCATTATATTTTATATGCCAAAATAACAACATTAAAAATAAGATTTTTAAATCTTATTTTTAATGTTGTTATTTTTAATTACCCCAATTTATTTCCGTATATTTCATTTAATTTTAAAATATTTTGCCATAGATACAATATAAGCTATTGATTGCATAATCTAGTTGTTTAACGATACATATAATATCATGTAAAATTTCTAAAATATATTATTTAATTGCTGGAAGCAAAAAATAATATCACAATGTTTAACATTAACGTCACATATATCAGTATTAAATGTAATAAAAAATATTTTAAATAAATTATCTTATCCAAGATATCCATTAAACGATTACAAATTACAAATATAAATATATATAGATATATATATACATTATATAGATATTTATAATTTTTAAAGTTTTTACTTTTTATATTGTTGTATCATATTTTTGAATAAATCCGTAATATAACAATTATACAAGATATAGATAAATTACATAATGTGCATTGTTATCAGTAATTATGCACAATTTGTATAATTAATATAAATTCTGCATACTTGTTACAACACATGTCTCGATAATGATATGACATGACAAACCGTGAATTCATAATGTGCAAATAATATGTCCCAATTATTAACTAATATTGGCAGAATCGACTTTCTATACGTATATAATTTGATACTTGAAGAAACCAAGGAAACGCTTAAGACATTCACTTTGCTAAGAAAACTCAATGAAATCGAGGAGAAAGTTTAGTGGAAGATTATATGAGTTAAACAAATATGAGTTAAACAAATATCTTATTTAAAAAAAACATATATTGACGTAATGCACGTCACTACGTTGCATTCTGTTGCGCTTCTCTTTTTACTGCTTGCATCAGTGCCAAATTTTCTTTTAGCCAAAAAATGCCTGAGTGCATTCAATAGATTAGCCGATTTTTATTTAAACATGTGCACATACATACATATGTACATATAAAACTTGTGATAAAAATTTTCGAAAATATAATAGTGCGAAAATTTAAGTTCATCGAATGTTATTATCTAATATTTTTACAGTCCTATCTTACAAAGTTACAAAATATTTGATTCTCGAATCTATAACAATTCTCTTCTAAATGTTTTTCTTTCGTATATAATTTGGATAAAATAAATTAAAACATAATATAGGGATAAACTCGGGTAAGATGGCCATAGAGGAAAGATGGCCAACCCATGTTCATTCGATGTTTCATGGCGAGCTAGATTGAAAGAACATAGGTTGGCCATCTTTCCTCTATGGCCATCTTACCCGAGTTTATCCTATATTCTACGTTTCTTAAATATATTTCTCAATTATATTTGCATTTTTTTGTCTTGCAATAACATTTTTTTAAATATAAGAATATTAACTTGCATTTTATGAAATCAATATGTTACAACACTTACAACTATGCAATTTTAATAAGAAAATTCATACACCAAAAAAATTATTTTACTAGACGCATTTTATATATACGGTAACCTTTTTTAAAAACATATTAATCCTAAAATTCTACCTATGCATCGTGCATACATCGAGATACCCCGGCACATATTTTCGCGAGAATGAACAGACACTTTTAGAACCCATACAATATTTATAGATTGCACGCGAAAAAGAGAGATACCTAACCAATAATCGATATTTCCTGCCAGACTAACGTTATGGGCAAAATCTCGCGATAAAGAGAAACGCCCTCGACGAAATTTTCTAATGGAAGACTCCTCTTGGTCGCTTTTTAACCCACCTATATCTAACCAATATATATATTTTTTATATTTTTTAATACTTACACTTAAAAAGACTATTTTAAAAATATAATACATATCCATTTGGTAATATTATACTTGTTATAATGTTAATCAATATTATTAAATATTATTAAATGTATTATTTAATGAGTAATATTATAAACATTTAATACTATTTTTTTTAACTCTCGCAGGCTTATTTTTTGCATACGTGTAAGCCACACTGGGGTCTGGAGGACTTCAACCATTTTTCGCTCACAAGTTTCGAAAAAAATCAACGTATTGATATATAAATATACATATTCTTTTTTTATATTATTTTCTGTGATGACTATGTGTGTGTAATCTATCTTTAAAAAAACTAAAAATAATAAAAACAAGGCAGGAGTTTATTTTTAATTATTACTAATTAATTTATTACTAATCTAGTTTCAAATTAAATGAGAAAAAATTAAAGTTCTGACCGAAATGTATATATTCTCAATTTGCTTTTAATTTTAGCGAGTTTCTTTTCTTATTATTTTAACTAATTTTTTCATTAGGTATTATTTGCAAAATCTATCTGTTTTTATCTCAAATATCTCATAAACGATTCTAAAAGAAAAATAGCATAAAGTCTTCCTTGTTCCCATTAAAATCATTAAAGTGTATAAAGAGTATATACGTAAAGCACATTTCTAAAGCTCTCTTTAGCTGTACATAAGTGGTAATATTATCTTTCACAAGAAAAATCATTTTCTTCATAAAATTTTACATATTTACATCATCATCAGAAGCTTCAAAGAGAAACGTTAACAGCGAAAGTAAACAATGTCATATTATTCGCATTTTCAACGACGCGATGATGAAGCGTTGTCAAAAAGAAACTCGATTTTTCTTACGTCTCGCTGATGACGCGTATTCTTTCTTTCTCATTCCTTTCCTCTTTTTCTTCTCTCTTTCTCGCTGACGGATGAAAACTCAGCAACAGATTGCTCCCCTGTGCAACGCAGCCTCGCTATATCCAACGAGCTGGGCGTTCGCTTCCGTGTAAGTGTGACAGTTCATTCAAACAGGCAATCGAGTTTGCATCCACCACCTTCCGGCGCGGGCGCTTCGTTCGTTAACGCGCAATCTCCTCTTCGACAGGAGAACTATCGTACAAGGAGAATCGGCTCTTCCTTCTCCCGTTTGGCGGCGAAACGATCCCTTCTTGCTGCGATTAATTTGATGTTGCGTGCAGCCATTATGATTTTTTTCCGATATTCCCGTCAGACTGAATAAAAATTTATATATTCCCCATCAGAAGTTTCAAAGAGAATAATAAGATGTTATAATGTTATATTGTGGAAGAGCAACCTTATATTAGCCCTATCTTTTGGCTCTCAAATACGCGCGAGATTTATAAATTAAATTTATTTGTCTCTCAATGACATTCAAATTTGAAGAATTCTAATCTATTCTAATCTATCTCAAAAAGCGAGATTTATAATTAATTTTGTAAAAATTAATTTCTTATCGCTTTAGAAAAATATATAGGACGTACAGTGTTACTACAGATTGGAGATTATATACGTACGTGTGAATGTGTGTGTGTGTGTGTGTGTGTGTGTGTGTGTGTGTGTGCATGCTTAACTCTTTTATTATCGGAAGGTAAATTAATTATCTCAATTTTTAGGTTTTAATCCCAAACACCTAATTTTTTTATCTCACAGATTATACCTATACCTATAATTTCAGTAATATAAAAATTATTCACTTCTCTAATTCATACACCTATATGGTTGAAAAACTACTTTGAAGTAATATCATTACTTCTCTCCATAATGGAAAGTTTAAAGGGAAACGTTCGCTACAGTTTCTGTTGGATTTCAATAAATTTCAATTATATTCTAACTCAAGATAGAAAACATGTATTTCTTTTATCTTCTACTTATCTTCAAAAGTAACCCGACATATTTTTAATTTTATTTATTATTCAATTCGACTGGATATCGCCAAATGCATAAAGCATATAATAAACGGTCTCAACTACAAGTATCAAAAATCTGTATTAAAAACAAGTTACAACCATGCATTTAAATTTTCCGTAAAGAATGGAAATTGTGCAATATTCTATATTTTTCATATTAAAAAGCATGATTATAAAGTGCTATTAATATTATAAAAGCATTTCATTAAAAATACATATATCTTTCCTGTTTAAAATTTTATATATTTTTTCATGTTTGCTGTATCATTTAGAATCAAATATTTCAAGTTAATTTTGATTTAAATAAGACATATTCTAAACACTACGACCCAATATTAAAAACAGGCAAATGTAACATCTTTTTAAAGAAAAATAAAAATCGAGTTGTAGAAAATCAAATCACATATAGTAAAAAAATTTTAACTATGACATTTTAAAAATTTAACATCGGTCTCCATTAGAGAAATAATTTAAAAACATAATTTACTGCATGTTAACTATGCTTTATAAATTCAGCCGTAATTTACCTTTTGAAACATTTACATAATTGTATATTACGTGTAACTTTTTGTTCCTATTTGCCTGACCTGAATTTAAAAAGAAAAAGCAGTGACGGGAGCTTAATCTGAAGACCGGAAAATATCAAAAGTCACGAAAAAACATGGATCAAGGATCATCTTAATCAGGCTCATTCTCGTATCATCTCAATCTTTTATTTCTCTTCTTTTTACTTAGACATACGTATATACATGTACAATAATTTTATATCGTCGCAGTCTTACACGCTACCTAACACAGTTTTGTTTCTACTCGTTGGATCCTTTTTAATAAATTCTGAGTCTCGAATATGGGAATCAAAACGTTTCCACGATGCGCGTTGCAATTTCTGGTCGGACTATTTCTCAAAAAATGTCAAATCGCACGCAATGCGCGCGAAAAAAAACTCGTTCCTTCATCTGATTTGTATCAATAAATATAAGTATTAAGTACGCATTTTAAATGATATATAAAGATATTTTATATATTTCTAAATTCAATTGGTCAAGATGTCTTCTAATTAGATTTAAAAAAATACTTTAGCAAACCATTTTGTCGTTATAGATAGCAAAGATGTCTTTCAGTATATCATTGTTATAATTTGAAAAATGATCCGATCACATCGTCAATTACATTATTTTCCTACTCTGGTTCCTATGTTTTCTATCATATCTTACAAATAAAATTTAGAATGCCAACACCAAACTCTAAACTTCAGCGATACTTACAGAAACTTTACATCAAAGAAAGAAGTTTGGTGGAGTTCATAAGAAGCTTATTTGATTAAAAATAGCTAAGAGAAAATTTAATCAAACTTCGCGAAATTCGAATTCCATCAAATATTGAACTTTCTGAAACAGAACAAAGATTTGAACTGGAAAAAGAGTAAAGAGAATATTCGATAGGATAGTTGTTTCTCAATTATCAAAAGTTATAATATTAAACAAAGATTTTAATAATCAATAAATTTTGATGAAATTCGAATTCTTTAAAATTCGATGAAACTCAAAAAATTGAGTTCTGTCAAATTTATATTCGCTCGTGACTCGCTTTCTTTCGCAGCGAGTCGTAATACTGCTTTTAATCTATGAAATAGAGCCTCTATATCACGAATCTTATCATCAATCTCAATTCTCTATCGTTCTCCACGCACACATATAATATATCGCTACAAATAAATAAACAATATTGCGTACACTCGGATGTGTAAAGACAATTTATATCTTCTAAAACTTACAACCAAAGTGCATTTTATACAACATTTGTTTCCACCTAAAACTAAAAAATTTTGTCAAAACCAGAATATAATTAAACAAAAAGTTATAAATATATATTCTCATAATTCTAAAAATCCAATATATTAATATTTAAATAAACAAAATATAAAATGTTTACATGTCTTTTTGCTATATTTCAGAATGAAAATCGTTTTTATCGTCCCAAATATCTGAGAAATAAAGGGTCAGAAAATATATTTTAATTCTATTTGACATTATACAGATAAACGCGTATGGTAGACTAAAATCAGTCATTGATATTTTAACAACTGCGGAGACTCGAAATGAGATATCAATAATTAATAACTCCAACGCGCTGAATTTACCGCATGAATATTTATGTGGGCCCAATTTTACATATTCGCATATGCTGTGCAAGTAATTTAGTTGTAATTTAACATAGAACTTCGTCAAATAAAATCGTAAAATTCAATAAATGATTATTCCAAAAGTATCAAATATTAATTTTAATACATAAAAAACAAATGTCTGAATGACACATATCTGTTGGTAAAGATTAAAATTTGTACTATTGTAAAGCAAATCGAAGTTTATAGTCGTCCTACGTACGTGAGACTCTTTGCATTAACGTCGTGCAATTAACGTCTACTATCTTACAAGTTTGATTTACCTGAATGTCTTTCATTTGTACAGAGTAAATGGAAGTAGGCAATTTACTAATTGTAATCGCGTAACGATTACGATGCCACACTGCTCCACATTAATCAATAGAAGCTCCCAACAAGATTTGACGCGTTGCTCAACGCAATCGTCGTAATCATGATTAATTGCAGATCATATCTGAAAGCTGATATCTCACGAGACACAAACTTGGAAAACGTCGCTCACTCGCGTTTCACTTGAGTTATGTTGCGCAATAATAACGTTTTCTCTTATTGTTAGTAAACGGGACGTCGTCTTATAGATTTTTAGCAACCAGCATCAGTTTTCATGAAATGTCACAATTGCGAGAAATTAGAAGTTTCGGTGGCGGGCCACGCAGTATAGACAAATTAAATTTTCTCGAGCGCACCATTGGGCTATCATGTCCACTCTCAGTTACATGTAACACCTCGCATTGACACGCATAACTCGCACAACAAGCCGAACATATAACGTCATTATAAATCAATCCATTGCGAATGCAGATGCGTCGCGTTCATCGAACAGCGAACCATGCACCAACAATAACGGTTGATTCGCATCATCGCTCCGAAGTTGTTTTTCTTTTTTCGGATTACCGTAATGCATATCGAAATTATAAAGAGCAAGCACCCAACTGTGAAATTTTTCGTCTTAATTTTCGTAGCAATAAATCTTTCGCGAATATATAATTTTGATTCCGCTAACAAGTTACGAAAAGTTAAATGTGTGCATTGAAAGTTGAGATAACTCTATTCATTGTGATTCTACACATTCATCGATCGCCATATTAAGTGTCATAATGATAATGATATATGAGACATTGCTACGATACAAGATTTATTACCTCCGTTATTTTTAAGAAAATCTTCGACATTATACGCGTACTACGATAACGAGCAGCTAACGCGAAACTCGATACCTGTCTCGTCTGTTCAACGCCGTCGGCACTCTTCGGAACAATCGCTAAACATTGTCTGTTACATGATAACCTGTTGCAACAAGATTATAATCGCGATGAATTTTTCGATTCTTTCATCATTCTGAATATGCCAACAATTATTAATAATGTTAATAACTAGATAGATAAACAATATCTCACCATGAAATAATTGGAAAGTCTGAAATAAAAATCTGCTCCTTTATATTTTAATTCTATAGTATAATAAAAAAATTAAAAAGGTATGTAAGATAAATTAAACTTCAAAATATGCGAAGAAATATCCGTTAAAAGTAACAATAAATAAGTATTAGTATGAAATAAAATTGTGATAATAAAAATTTTAAAAAATAATAAAAGAAATAATAAAAGTGGCCGACTCTTTATAATTTGTAACTCTGTTTTCATTTGAAAAATTGTTTAAAACTTTTTTCAAGTATATTCCGTAAAACACAACATGTATTATAACGAAGGAAAAAGATATCTCGGTTATCTAGATGTTTTCACAAATACATTGATTTACGACGAGAAACTCGAAACTGTAAATTTACAACAATATTTCGCTTTCCGTCGTGTTCCGAGTTCCGATATTTCCGCGAGTCAACAGATCGAAAGTTATGAATTGCTTGCCATATTTACGTTCCGCTTTCCAGAGAAAAGAATTTAGAACGAAAAAGAAAAGCATTCGACTCAGACTCGTTTTTTAAAAAAACACTGACAAGAAATCATTAGAAGAGATCACGTTTATTCGGGCGTTCCGTCTTTCGAATATAGCGCGTTTGACATCGTGTCGGGTTGTAAGTACACGCATTCGACAAGCCGCTCCGCCCATCTCGAGGATGGTGCTAGTCACCTAATTTAAGCCGAATTTATACAGAAAGGGTAATTCACGCATAGGTATGCGATATCTACATCACTCTCGCCGCCGTTCTTTCACCGCGTATTTTCTACTTAAAGAAAAGATCCGATTCTAGCGTACCGCTAACTACTTGGTCCGACTAGCGATCAGTAGTAACTACTCGGTCTGACCGTTATCTAGCAGTGACTACTCGGCCCGACCATTTACCAGTACTAACTACTCGGCGTACTAACACCGGAGACTTTCTTTAAATAATGGTCTCGTTATCAGACAATAATTGAAATTTTTCATCACCTTTAATTTCCTCTTGCGCGTCAGACGCGAATAAAACACACACGCAAACGTTATTGCGTCATTCGTTCAATCTGATTTTAAATAGCAGCCGATACTTGTATTCCACGTCAAGTCCATTTTGCATTTACGTGTTCCCTTACATTTTCTCGCCCGTTGCATCCAGCGACATTTATCACTGACGTATCTGACATTGTTACCTCTTTAAGTGGCCAAGTCGCGTTTCGCCCGTAGATATTTCAACATCATCCCTTCACCCCGATCCGCTTTTCTTGCGCACGTTTCATTCACCGTCTTACTTTGCGTCCACTGGCAATGAAAAACGCCCGATATTGGCGTCTTTCATCTCGTGGATTCACGCGAGACTGCTTTTTAATAAACGTTTCTCCCTCGCAACGGCCCCTGATAGGGGCACGTCAGATTTTTGTCGGAAATGGCAATTTTCTTACTGCCGTCGGCACGTTTCGATTACGGAAGATCCTAACGCGCCGCATTCGGAAAAGTTTTAGATTCTGTTTTGTACAGTTGTGAATCAAACTCATTTACAGTTAAATATCTACACATAAAGTTAACACATAAAATAACATATAATCACGAATTTAACGAAACGTCTTTGGTTTCAACACGACTGTTACGTTCCCTGGATTATTATCTTCGACATTGACTA
Source organism: Temnothorax nylanderi (assembly GCF_030848795.1). Classification (NCBI taxonomy): domain Eukaryota; kingdom Metazoa; phylum Arthropoda; class Insecta; order Hymenoptera; family Formicidae; genus Temnothorax; species Temnothorax nylanderi. Next base: position 258,651 of record NW_027249161.1, on the reverse strand, counting down.
ATTTTAAGTTCGACATTGACTTGCCGCTCATAATTCTCTATGTTACATCTTGAATTAAGCAAATGGTATCCGTAGATCCAACGTGATCACGCTCGACGAGTTCGTGGTTCTCCTTAATACAAAAATCCAATTCCTCGTTATTTCAGCGCTGTCAATGTTTTAGACGAGGGTTCTGAAAGGCGACCGTTCTCGGATATCTATCTTCGTCATGTCTTATCCATTTTCTCATTCCGGTAAAAGAATCGATTAAAGTGAAAAAAAAATTCCAGAATATAATGTTTCGGAAAGCTGATGATGTTAATATTCTCGAACGTCGAAGTGTCCCAAATTCCTTTTACGTCAACGTTGATTGATGATAGCGGTGACTTCGGGAAATTTTCTTACGAGACGAAATTACTTATAGGAACGATGTTTCGTCCGATGCTTTCGTACGAAGTTCCTGTTGAACTTGATATTGCACATCAACCTCATTATGTATCATGGAGTAAGCTATAAACGAGAGTTCCGTATTTATCTTGTTATCCGCTCGCACGCTTGGCACACGTGTTTTCGCGAATGTTTCCACTTCCGCCTGAATCGCTTCAAATAACCGAAGAAGTCTTCTTTTACGCGGCAATTGCACTCGCGTACTTTTGCAAAATGCGAGCCGTCAACGATGCTTAGCCAAAGTACATCTCACTCGCTCGCGAAACTTTTTAATCGCGCACGAAGACGAACTCGTTATAATGATTCCAACGATTCTCCTCAGAATCCACTCCGGGCTTTAGCTGCTCGGAGTTGCTCCCGGCGGTGCCGGAGCCGCAGCTACCCGCTAGCCGGAAGCCCTGCTCCTGCAGCATATCGAAGGCCTGTTCGATGACGCTGTGCTTCAGGAAAAAGCGCGATGTGTAGCGATCGGACATGCCGTGGTCGGGATCGCGACTTTCGTTAAGCGTTTCGCCGAAGACGTCCCGGCAGAGTGCCACGCGGCCGCATACGAGGATCCTCGAGAGCTTGCGGAACTTGACGTCGGCTAGGCCCTCGCGACCGAAGGCAAAGCTGCCCCGATAGCCGATGGTGATGTATCCTGGCGCGCGTTTGCAAGTCGCGCCGCCGGCTTGTCCGCCGGAATTCTCCAAAATTGCCTTCTCTAAACCGGGCAGGCCGTAGAAGTTCGCCTCCTGTTTGAGCCTTTCACGCTCGCGAAAGCCCTCGGGTAAAACGAGCGCCTGATTACGCAGGAAGTCCAATACGTAACGGAAAAGCACGCCGTCGCGGTCCAGAAAATATTTGCCCTTGGCATCCTTTTCCACAGCGGATTTGCCAGTGAAGAGCGCAGCCAAGTGAGAATCGCTCTCGCGGGTCAGCGTAGTCAAAGCAGTGGTGTAGAAGACGCCGCCCACGTTCAACTCTACCACGCTCGGCTTCGTTTCCTGTTGCTCCTGGTCCCCCATGCTGCGACTGGCGCGACGTAAGAGAGAGAGAGAGAGAGAGAGGAAGAGGGCGACAGAGAAAGACGGTAGCAGCTGGTCGCGTGGACCGACGAAACTACTCGTCGACGCTGACGAAACGATCAGACACCACAAGTGGAAGGCTCACAGCTGAGAAATTCCCAGGAGGATTAAAGATGACAAAGGATCACGCGACAAAAGACGACACAGAACTGCACTTTGCTCGGTGAAACGTTACGCGACACTCGCGCAGGACGACGAGAGGCAGGAAGACCACAGGTCGACGACCTAGGAAATCCCGGAGTCGATCGCGACAGACTAGTGCGGAAGATGATCGCTCTTCGGGATTCTGACCGATGAGGAAAAACAGACTGCTCCTAGGACCAACTTCGTCGTGTACGCACGTGATGACACGTTTTCGGCGGTGCTCGTTGAAAAGCCGGGCTGATCGGATTCCGGTCTCGGCTCCGACACACGTTATTTATTCGCGCGCGACTCGCACACGAATTAATATCCGCTACTCGCAGAAGTGATCGTAACGGCGAGGAGCGACCGACTGCGCCCACGTCAGAGCGACGTCGAGGACCGGAGCTTGTCTCGCTCGGGTCTCTTGGCTGATGCGCGCTTCCTCGCCTAAGTGGTTGGCGCGCGCGTCAGGACGCACTCTCCGCTCCGCTCGCTCTTCCGTGTCGCGAGGGTAACGCGGACGTAATGCTGCGCTGCCGGCGCAGCGAGTACGCGCGTCGTGTCAACGCGCAGCCACCGCTATCGCGCGACAACGCGCGCGCACCACCCCCCCAAGAGTCAACCATTCGATTCTCACCCTCGGACGAGGCTAGTCACGATCAGGACTCCTCTAGGGTGCGCTTATCTCCAGCCTACCCTGACTAACTCTGGTTTGTCTATCCTGATTACGCAAGCTAAATCCTCCGCGATTCGTTCCGACATATTTCGACGTATCTTTCGTCGCGTCCTTCTGCCGTAATCTGGGTTACTCCGATTTATTCCGTCATACTCTAGCAAGTTGACGCGACTCAAGTTACTGATGCTTGAACCTCACCCAAATCGTGAGAGAGATTCGTGATTGTATATATTTTTTTTCCGGAAGGAAATCACTAACTACAAGTGTGATGAAAAATGTGCACTCTAAAAAAACCGGATATCCTCTCGTTCGCAGATTTCGATATTGTTCTATTATAACATGTATGCTTATATTACACTGTATCTCTCATCCGTTCAATATCTGCAAATATTGAACACGTAACAATGTCAATATGCAAAGCGATTAATTTATCACACGTAGACAGTTATACATTACTGACATAAGTGCATGCTCGTTTTAGTCTAGTTGATACTCTCCAAGATTTTTTTTTTTGATTACAAATAGACAAAATTTTTTAAAGAACACGGTTTTCATTCGACATTGATTGCAGATCCTAATTTTCCTTTTTTTTTATAAATCGAAAAGAGAAAATATTGTCTTGTTTTTTTAAATGTAAATAATTACAAATGAATACAACAATATATATTAATAAGTACTATTACAAATATATTTTGTTCACTTTTCTCTCACGATTGCTCAGTTCTCATAAAGTGTATCACGTTTAGTCTAGTTATATTGCAAATTTCTAAACTGCAAACTGTTGTAATTTTCGATATTGATATATGGCATTGAAAAAAATCAGCCTGAATGGTTCTTGCGACGACAGAGAATCAAGCTATGAGAAGAGAATTATATTCGTTTTTATAAAAAGATTTCAAAGTTCTTTTTTAAGATTCAATTATTTATTTTTTACAATTCTTACAGCGAAAAGTTGCATCGTAAATATCTTTGATTTGATATAATAAGTTCTCTTCAATAAATTTATACAATCTTGTAATATACATTTGTTAAGAAATAATATGTTTCTCAGAAAATGTATAATATTACGTAATAAAATAAAAGTAGCAGAAAAAATGAAGATTTTTATATAGATCATGTGTCAGGAAAAATATATTTCTACGAGATAAAATATAAAACTATATATGATTTATAAATTAAAATTTGGAAAGTATTATAATTATTCATACAATTAATATTTGTTCATTTACTTTTTCGTAATTCTAGACAATCTAGACATTCGTTAAGAAACTATATTTGTCTTATGAAATTGTAATTTTCTCATACACAAACATAGCAATTGTTTATCTCAAAGGAGATCAAAAGTAAACGGATAGAAAGCTTAGAAAAATTGCGCACATGCAGTGTATGTGTGTGCTTGCTCGCGCGTGTAAGTGAGTAATAAAACTGTAATATAAAACTGTATATAAAACATAAATCCTTATTTTGTTACGCTACTTTATTTTATTGCGTAATATCGTATTTTCTTGGAAAAATATTATTTCTTAAAGTGTATATTACACTTGGATAGTATAAATTTTCAAAAGAACTTATATAAAATCTAAATCCACGATGCAAGTTTCGCCACATGACCTAATAAGAAATAAATCCTTTCAAAAGCAATCTCAAAATTTTTTTACGAAAACGAATATAATATTCTTCTCATAGCTTGATTTCCTTTCATTCAAAGCCATACAATTATCTCTCTCATTCAATAAATAAAATCAATTACTAAAAGGCAATACTTTTCTATCTGTAATTAATTTGCACAATTCGATTGCGAAGTAGATTAAATTGCAATTAAAAGAAACATTAGAAGCAATGCAATAAAGTTGGAGTAGACGTAAATTTATACACTCAGCGTTATATGTCTTCGCGTCCACAGTTAAATACATCCAAATCAAATTCATTGCGGTGTGTGTATACATATACACACAACAAATTCATTTAATATATATATTTTCATGAGTTAGAACTGTGACTGTGACAGTTTGTAAAAATTTGTAAAAATTTATAAACATAATGTTAAAGAACAAAATAAATCATCATACAAATAATATTAATATTAAATAATATTATTAAGAAAATGACGTCATAGCGATTAAATGACCCGCGCAAGCGCTACCATATGATGACATCATAGAGAAGACTGCACTGAATTCAATACCAAACTGGAACGCGCAAGCTTTTATTTTGCTCAGTCAAGGCTATGCAAGTGCGATAGTTAGCTAAGGATAGACTTCCTTTATCTAACAAAGATACGCCGATTACCTATCTAACGTACTATCAATTCTAAAAACATTTATCTTTGCAAAAACATTTTTCGCTTCAAAATTTAGTTTCTTTAAATAGAATCGAACGTTTAAATATGACAAATTTCAGGACCAAAAAATTGATTTATGCCAAGAAATATTCAATTTACACGTATGTATGCGTGCGTGTAGATAAAACCAGATAAAAAATTTCTAATAAATTGAACATTTCAATTAATTATTAAGTGAAATTAATTACTAAGTGAAATGGCACGGTAAACGTCAATAAGAGTAAAAAAGGCTTGTACTCTGACTTATTTATGTATATTTATTTGTATATTGCTATCGAGCCCGCGCGCGCAGAAGATTGAAGTAAAAAATACTTTAACACTCACCGGTAAGAGAGAGATACACAGCAGCGAAATTGTAGCACTTGATCTGTATAACATACAAATATATTCAAATTAAAGCAGTGTTCAAAATTAAATATTGTAGTCGATAATATTTTAAAAAATAATTGTTCCTCATGTTTCAAACTTTTTATTCGTCTTCTAAACAGATATTTAATTGAATGATATGCTGATATGCAAAAAATAATTACCGCTTATCATTATTGCACATTTTAATTGACTCGTTCACATAAAAGCAATCTGTGAGAAATATAACAGTCGCACGAAACTGTTACATCTTTGCATTGACATGATGTACTACGTGTGATAATAACGATACTGTCACACGGAGTTTACTTGACTGTATTGTCGCATATTCGCGTTCTATCGATATTATATACTGTATTTAATGGCAGATTTTTCTTTAAGCGCCTATACGCGCGCTCAAAAGACATTGTAAATGCGTGCGTCAATATATTAGTTGCTTTCCACTTACGATCTGAGTCACTCCAGTTATGTGAGTATTTTATACTCAGGTAGAGACATGTCATTTTGTATTTACCCGCTTATTTTGGTGACAAAGCTATCGCATAATAATACAGATCCATATAGCCCCACTTTTAATGTGAATTTATTTTAGATTCATTAAAGCACATGGTCTCGATTGTGGATAAAAACTCAGTTGAATCTCACTTGCCAGCATGCAAAAAGAACGTGCGTTTAACCGAATTATGACGTCACAGGTGAGAATTATCTGAGCTTTGATGTAAATGGAAAGCAACTATATTATTGTAGGATTGAATCGAGTCGGGGCCTTAAAACCGCCACTTAATATGGTAAAGTGATAAGTAACAATTACCCCATGATTGCTTCGGCGTCGCCCGATGCCTTCCCCGGCCTCCTCCTCCTCCCTTGGCTGTCCCCGTTGCTCCTTCTTCGTGGCACGCGCACCGCATTCGCTCGCGAAAACACGGTTAATCGCGGACGCGCGACACATCACGCGGCACTACCGACGTTAATCTTACGCGCCGCGCATTTTATTATACCACGACGGAAGAATAACGCGGGAATAAGGTAGCGATCACGTACGCACGAAGTTACACAGTCCGCTCGCCACATCGGCGTCGTATAATATGGCGACGGAGGGAATTCGTAAGTCGCGCGGCCAACTTCACGTATTACGGACAACCTGCCGCGCGCCAATGCTACACCTGTTGCTCGTGGCTGCACTTTCCGTGCACCTTACGCGCATTGAAAAAAAAAACAATAAACTCGTGCCGATTATTCTATACCTCGTATTAAAGACAGGAGTAGAAAACTTTTGCGAAATTCATGGTTCTTGTTCTTGCCTTTAATTCTTTGTCGGATCTAAATATAGAAACCAATATAATAATCAAGAATCCCTGAATGCTTACTGAGCTTTTTCGACTGAGCGCAGCCTACAGTAGAACAAATGTTATCAGCTGAACGTTTCATGCAAAAGAGACACCCGTTAGAACAGTGTAGTACATCTGACGAAGAATAGTACTACCTATTGTTCTTACTGTTCTCAGCCAATAATCATTGATTCTTCGAACTATAATAACGTTCCGTGACAACACGATATTAAATGCAACGGAAGAACTAAAAGTACTCGAGTCCTTGAGAGTCTCTAGGAAGAACGAGAAGTGCGACTTGCGAGAGTTGCGAGTTGCGAGTCTTGCGTCACATCCTCGCCTTCCCTCCGCCGCGCGCGCAACCAATCAGCGGCGTCGCCTCGAGCCAATGGCGCGCGGCGTCGCTCACTAGAGCGCGCACTGCGCGCAGTCAAGCTGAGTTGAGCTGAGTCGAGCTCGGTCGTTGCATCGAGGTGGGTGGCGTGCGATGGCTGGTGATTCGACGTCGCTGCGTCTGCTGCTAAATACTCGTCGCGCTCAGGTACGCATTGTTTGATCTATCGGCGCGATGACGTCAAATACGCGGTACTCATTCCGAACTGAAATTGTCCGCGCAGATCCACGCATGTGAACAGCTGGATGTTTCATCGTCAGTTGGAGGGTGGAGCGACGACGACGAGGACTCCGCGGGATAGGACCCGCTCGCTTGTTGACACTTCCACGTGTGCGTACGCTCGTCGTTGACTCACTCTTCGATCGTACATCGGAGTTTCACGGAGGATGGAGGCGCGCAAGAGGACCCAGCACGAGGACACCTCGGTCGGGAACAAGCTGCAGAACCGCACCTGGAGCTACGGTAACGACAGCGAGGAGGAAGAGATCGCCAGCGAGAACACATTGCTGAACGAGACCAGCGAGCAGAGGTTCGTGTAACGCGAGAGTGCTTATCAAAATTATCAGTCGGAGCCGAAGACTGTTGTAATCGTATTCGCCACTTATCACGAGCGCTATTAAATTACATTGATAATTAGGTTGATGGCATATAATAGACTTGGTATTATTGCATTTCTTTGTCTCACAACCGAGTGGACTCTGCTCTGTTATTTTATAATATAAACGTGGATCATATAAACGTTGATAACATAAAGTCATAATATAAGTTGATATTAGATGCTTTCCATTTACATCAAAACTCAGATAATTCTCACTTGTGACATCATTCTGTCTTTATTACTCATTAATTGCCAAAAAGGATAGAACGACGTCACAAGTGAGAATTATCTGAGTTTTGATGTAAATGGAAAGCACCTAATATGTAAACAAAGCAACGTTTATATCAGTTGCGACACAAGTTGACGCAAGTGTCGTTTTGTCTTTGTTACTCATTGCCAAAAAAGAAAGATAGAACGACGTTTGTGTCAACTTGTGTCGCTTGTTGGAAAGCTCCCAAAATAAACGTTGCTTTATTCAGTTTTTTCGACATTTTTGTTTCTACAATCCAAATGCGCGAATATTCCGCGATAAAATTCCTAAGCAATAGCTTGGAAGAAATCACAACCAATTCTACTTCATGTATTAGAGACTGTTCGGAGAATATATGAGCAGACCATGTAAAAAAAAACTTGCTTATCTGCCACATAATCGTCAACGAAAAACATAAATGAGAATTTATAAATTGCATCATTTTTTACCACAAAGTATATAATATCGTCTCTATTTTCTTTTACATATATTTTCTTAACAACAATTGTGTTGAAAAAATAAACACGAATCTTGGCATTGAATACAATGCACGTTTAATATCATACAAGTCTTTATATGTATTTTGATTCTTATACCAAATATAAATGTATTAGATATTTCATATTTATGCTATCGAAATGAGGTATGTTGCAAAATTCGTCTATTTGACATTATTATCGTTAAAAACACATTGTTTTTCAATCAGTAATATTACTGTGCTAATTTCATTGATTCATTATTATAATCAACTCTTATGAATCCAACTTATATTGTTTAATTTTGCATTTTTTCTGCATTTTTATGCAAATACATTTAACATTACTGTTAATATTGAATGTGATAAAAATAATTTTTGTTAGTACAAATTAATCATAATTCGAGAAATTAAGAGTAATTTCTTATATGACATAATGCCATAATTATGCATTAACATTCAGTAGAAGTTATTATAGTATTATTAATAACTTCTTGCTTGTATGTAATCTATTTAACTTCTAATTCACTAGTCGACGTATTCTCACAGATAAGATAAGTACCAGATATGCACTTTTTTTTATTTAAAGTAATTTATGATCAATCAACAAAAAGTCACTATCTACAATAACTGACATATGTTTTACCACGCTGCGCCTACGTGAATACCTATAATCTCTGCTTAAATACATGTTATCACATTTTCAAGTATTATATTATACCATTCTTACCATACTCGGAAATGTCGTCATTATCACAAACTAGATATTTTAATCAAGAGTGCCTTAGCTTTGCATACGAGATTGATTGAATTTTCTGTGAATAGAAAAAAATCTTTTTATTTATTCCTGTATATCAGTTACAAAAATGTAAGGCGGATGAAGAAGGAAAAAAGAAGCCAGTAACAACTAGTGGAAATTAGTAATATAGCAAAATAATATAAATAAATATCTAAACTAATGTATGATATTATTACTAAGATTAAATATAATTAAAAATTCTCTTTGACGAAAAGCATTACATCTTTTTACAAAAAAAAATTATTATTATAACAGAAAATTACAGATTATTAGAAAACAATATTTATTATAACAGAATTTTACTCATGATTTAATATAATAAGCTCTGATATTATATTTAGAAAGTTTCATGGAAATGCTATAAGAAATAATAAATGTAAAATGCATTTTATGTATTGTAGGCAAAATCATTCTACGCCACTGGAATGCAAGACTTGCCCAATTGTGACGTTTGCGGAGGATAAAATGCGGCGCAAACTGCGATTCTTCTTTATGAATCCGGTCGAAAAGTGGCAAGCGAAACGACGTTTCCCTTACAAGTTTATCGTCCAGGTTATCAAGATCATCCTTGTAACCGTACAGCTCTGTTTATTCGCACACAGCAATTATATGCACGTAAATTACACTTGGGACAACCGAATCACGTTCTCCCATCTTTTTTTAATGGGATGGGAATCTGCTCAAGAGGTATGCAATTTGATTGCATTTCATTCATATATTCATAGATCTAGATGTTTATTCTTCAATGCTCTCTAACAGAAGATGAGAATAACATGAAAGATACTTCAATAATATAATTTATCATATAACTCGGAATAGTTTTAGAAGTTTAAATAATCACTATATTTTCACCACTTTGTGTCTTAATTCGTAACGCCTAGATAGATTATGGCGTAATAAGAAATTATCCCATTTGAATTGATATTTTTCTTTCTTTTTTATTATATCAAATAAAAATAAGCATGTAAATGTAAACTTATGGCGCTCGTAAATGCTTCAGGTACCTGCATATCCACCTGCGACAGGACCGTTGGCTATCTACAAGCGAAGCGATTTTTACGATGCTATCGATTACGCTCTACACGGTTATTACAACGTTGACGACGCTATCGGCTCGTACTCCTACATTGCCGAAGACAATTCGGTCGGTCCTGTAGCCCTATGTCTTTATCAGTATAAGGAGGGCATCATATTCGGTTTCAATGAGAGCTACGTGTTTGACAGCGAGATTGTGGAAACATGCATGAACGTCAGTCTCGAGACCTTCAACACGTTTAACTCGTCGCACAATCTTCTGCAGGACAGAAATATTGACGTCAATTTCTCCGCGCTGGTACGCGCCCATCTCAAATTTACTCTAAAGACTGTAAATCTGAAAGCGGCCGGACCAATGACACCACCCGATTGTTACCGTTTCAACATCAAGATCATCTTTGACAACCGTGATTTCGATGGACAGATGCTGCTCTCGTTAGACGCTGAGGCTAGGAAGTTGCAATGCAAAGGTGATACCCGTTACATCACGGACAATCGCATCGAATCGGCGCTAAGGACTCTGCTAAATTTACTTGTCATACTGATCTGTACGATTTCTCTACTGTTGTGCTCGCGAGCGATATACAGAGCACAGTTACTGAAGTTCGAGACTATTAACTTCTTCAAGAAAACGTACGGCACAACGCTAAGCCTCGAAGGTCGACTGGAATTCTTGAACCTCTGGTACATCATGATCATTATCAACGATCTACTTATCATCATCGGTACCGTCATAAAGGAACAAATCGAACGGAAGCACTCCGAGAGTGATCACTGGAATATTTGCAGCATATTTCTCGGAACCGGAAACCTGCTTGTGTGGTTCGGTGTGTTGCGCTATCTTGGCTTCTTCAAGACGTACAACGTTGTCATCCTAACTCTGAAGAAAGCGACACCGAAGGTGGCAAGATTCTTGATATGCGCGATTCTTATTTACGCCGGTTTCACATTCTGCGGCTGGCTGGTGCTCGGTCCATATAACATGAAGTTTCGCTCCCTCGCGACCACCTCTGAGTGCTTGTTTGCGTTAATCAACGGCGATGACATGTTCGCCACGTTTTCCATCACGTCTTCCAAATCGGCTGTGTTATGGTGGTACTCTAGAATCTATTTATATTCGTTCATCTCCCTGTACATTTACGTTGTCCTAAGTCTGTTTATTTCTGTGATAATGGACGCGTACGACACGATCAAGATCTATTATCGCGAAGGTTTCCCGAAGAACGACCTGCAGACGTTTATAGCTCCATGCACAGATGAGGCATCAAGCGGGATCTTCAGGGACGACTCCGAGAGAAGCAACTTGACAGAGTTGTTTGATCGGTTCTGTTGTTGTCGGAAAAGGCCCTTTTACGGATCCTTTTCAGAGTCGGACTCCTCAACTAAATCCGAGCAAGTATGCGGCGGAGCCATCTGCGTCTAGCGCGTTAACGAAGAGCACCTGGAAGTGTTACGGTGCTATGGATACGCGGTACGACATTAAGTCGGTTGCATCAATATCCTCAGTTTAGTCATTTTACAATTTCTTGCCTTGATTTGAATTTCAATAAAGAAAAGTTAATTGTATACAATATTTCGTTACACTATACTCGGCTTTTTTTTATGTAATTGGTACAGATTGTATCTTTATAAAGAAAATTATAATTACTAGAAAAAAATGTAACACTCTTTAAAAATTCTTTAAAAATAAGAAGGTTCTCTTTTACAAAGTAAAAATGAATATTTTTTATTGTTAATGTAATTTCGATCTTTCTTAAGTATTAAAACATAAATTATCGAGTAACATTCAGGAAGAAAGTTGGTTGTAATTGAATGTTGGTGCAATCGGATCGATGAAGTATTTTCATGAACATTTATAATATTGGTAGTAAATTTATTCGACAATCGCGACACATTTATGCAACGCGAGACATTTCTGTTACTGCCATCTAAGTTTAATTTATGTAATATTTTACAAAAACATTTATTATATATAAACGATTATATTAGGTTCCCCTTTTATTTCGATTTTTTATAGATATAAAATAATTGATTGCTACAGAAAAAGCAAAATTAGATAATTTTCTACTGAATGCTTCCTAACAGTTCATTAACTTCCAACACGTTGACTGAGTCATTTTTTCAACATGTTAAAAATACGTAAAATAAGTGTCGCAAAGCATAAACAAACGCGACAAGAAAAGAGCGTTGAGCGGAACCTCTAAATTGTTAACCGATGGAAAGTAAGGCCAAAAATTTGTGTACAGTATTTCATCGAAAAAATTCTTGTACATTTGCATGTATGATATGATTACATATTTATTATTGTACTTCGTAACCGTAAATATGTCTTACACTTTCAGAACCCATGTAGAATTTATGTAACATACATTGCTCTTGCGATAGATATAATATTAATAAATAATAGTCTTGAAAAAAGTAAAGTAGGTGATTAGAAATCTCATACAAGAGTTGCAGCTTAATTGTTACGTAGACCAATTCAGTGTTATATACCAAAGTTATAAAAAGAATATGGAATATATAATTTAAGTAAAAATTACCCAAGTGATTAAACTGTGTGTATGTATATGTACATATATACGTACACACATACACATACACATGTATATCAAGCACAACTATAAGCTTATTCCACATAAAATTGATGTCATAGTAATATCGAATATTATAAATTATCCAATTAATAAATTACATGATTATAATGGCCATAGTTCTGATGTATATGTGTGTGTACTGTATTAAAAATCTTTGTATCAAGCGTAAGATAAACTTGCACAAAAGTAACTTTATGCATAGAAATATATTTATATTTACATTGAAGTACAATAAACGTCATTTTTTCTAATATCTGTTGTAAACGTCTCTACTTTTGTATCTGTATTTATGTCTTTTAGATATAAAATTAGGAAAATACTTTTATTTAATTTTTTAAAGCGAGAAATATTGTGCTCCATCGGATTACATATATTAATAAATGTAAGAATTATTTATTTTAACAGGTCAATGTGATCAACTTTGATCAGCATTAGTCACGCTTAAAATCTTTTTCACTTGTAAGAAAAGGGTGACTAAAAACTGTGACTCGCAGTCTATATAAAAAAAGGAATCAGGTGACCAGAAATGATCTTTCAAGGTTTCCAGTGCAGTGACAAAGAGAATGCAGTTTAAACTAGTCGGCATCATGTTTTGAACAATAAAAATCAACAAATCTAGTTTCAAGTCCGATGAACATTTGCGTAAACTCATGTTTAATAAATGAACGGCCCCGTTCCCAATACATTCTACCTTCCAACGCAAAGTATCTGTAGTGTGTACAGATATGTAACACACGCAGATATGCATGCACGTGTGTGGCGTGTGAAAAGGAGAGAGTAGGTGTCAAAGTGAAAAAAAGGAGCAAGTATATGCAGCTAATGCAGCTCCATGGGCTTTCGCTACCACCACGCTTTGGCGGCTGTGTATATGCGCCTGGCTCTTTGTTTATCCTCCGTATGACGTACGGGCGTCGCGCAGCGAACAACGGGAGACTCGATGCGGCTGGGGCTGGCAGGAACGGCAGTAGTCAGTGCCGAGACTGCCGAGTGCCGAGTGCGCTGACCCGTAGGACAGGCTGGACGGGTAGCGATGGTCGTTGACCGCGGTTGAACGCGATCCATTGTTTACATCGGCGCGCATCTCGGCGCATCCTGAAGAACTCGCGCCGGGCGCCGTCTCCTCGTTGGCGATCTCGCCGCAACAAAGGACCGCAACGCGGCCGCGAGTGAACATGTCGAGAGCAGCGGGAAGCTCTCCCGCGAGAGCGGCGAACAAAGGCGAGCAGCAGCAACAGCAACAGCAACAGCAGCAGCAGCAGCAGGAATTCCCGCTGGGCCTGGATAAAGACGCCAGCGAGCACAGCATCTCCAGCATGATGTCATGCGTGTCCATCTCGCCGAAGCACGCGGAAAGTAGCCTCCGAATTATGGAGAGTTATCTGCACAAGCAACAGCTGACAGACGTCACGCTGATCGCGGGTGAGTGTACCCGCCCTTTACCGGGCTCCGGGATGCTTTTTGTTTTGATAACAACGCACCTATGTGTCAACTGTCAATTGGACTTATAATGATTCAGATGATAATGGTTAATCAAATGTTTTAATTAATAAAAATGAGAGGAGAGTTATTATTTTATCCCAATATGTTTTTAAAAAATATGTGCATTTTCATATATATTTTTATGTATATTTTTATGTATAATATCAAGATTCAAAGAGAAATTCTTTTTATTATTAAAAGTTGTTATTCAAAGTTTTTAACCAGTAAAAATTGAAGAGAGAGTATATTTTGTACACAACATATTGAAAATATTCTTCGCACTCGATAAACTTGTGACATCCCATTTCTCATATTTTTTTTCTCTGTTCTGTGCTTTTCTTAGGAAACAAGCGTGTCCCAGCTCATCGATTAGTACTCAGTGCTGGCTCTGAATATTTTGCTGCCATGTTCACAAGCTCTCTGCGAGAGTCGGCACAAAATGAAATAGAATTAATGGATGTTGATGGAGATGCTTTATGGGCTTTGGTTCTTTATTGTTATACAGGTAATTCTGCTTGAGAAAATATGTTTCATGTAAGAAAACATTTCGCAAATATTAACGTTACGATAAAGGCATTTGCAGATATTTTTTTCTTAAGCCGTTCTTGTTAATTTTTGGATTTCTTATCAATTCTTAATGTTTTTGTATACTTGCAGGTTGCATAGAATTGCAGGAAGATAGCGTAGAGACTCTACTTGCAACAGCATGTTTGTTACAATTGAATCCAGTTATTAAAGCGTGCTGTCAGTTTCTCGTCAAACAACTTCACCCAAGCAACTGTCTGGGCATACGGATGTTCGCCGATACGCAGGGTTGTTCGGAATTGCTTGAATACGCACACGCATATACTACCAAACATTTCATGGAAGTTACAAAAAATCAAGAATTCTTACTGCTATCTGCCAATGAAGTTGCGAAGTTACTTGAATCTGAGGATCTTAATGTCCCCTCGGAAGAAACTATCTTTCATGTAAGACAACTGTTTGTTGAGCGAACCAATTTATATGAAATATTAAGGAGATGTTATCATAGCTATAAGTTTTTTATACTATTGATCATAAATATATTTCTATAATTGCTTAACCAAATATTTCATACAAATGCAATTAAAATTTCTAAGCTGAGATACAGAAATAAATAGAATCGTTATTATCATTATTGTTTCAGGCTCTAGTGACTTGGCTGGAACACGATCCAGAAAACAGGAGCAAAGATGCCAGTAAATTATTAGGTTTAGTCAAATTACCATTGCTATCACCCGCGGTAAGTTCATCGACAGCTCAATTTTTTTATTCGACAGAACTTGTGCATTAGTTCAACTAATAAATCAAAACAGTTTATAGCTGACAATATTGAGAGTAACGAAATGTTCAAAGACCAAAGAATGGCGCAGGAATTAGTAATGGAAGCATTGAAGTATCATTTGCTGCCTGAGCGAAGACCTTTGCTTCAAACAGGCAGAACAAAACCCAGAAAAGCCACTGTGGGTACGTTGTTAGCTGTCGGAGGGATGGACGCCAATAAAGGTAATTTATTATATCCAAAATGAATTATTTAATATTAATCGCATAACTGATAATTAATCTATCACGATTAATGTAAGGAAAAAATATTATGCCAATATTGTCGCACTATTTTACTTTTTGCAAGCAAAATAATTTGCAACGTACTTTCTAGGTGCAACATCTATAGATGCATTTTCATTACGCGATAATGCCTGGAGATCTTTAGCAGCCATGAGCAGTAGAAGATTACAATTTGGCGCAGTGGTAGTCGATAAAAAATTGATTGTCGCAGGCGGTAGAGACGGTTTAAAAACATTGAACACAGTCGAATGCTTCGACTTCTCCACTCTTACGTGGAGCACTCTACCACCTATGAATGTTCATCGACACGGATTAGGTATGTGCAAATGCATGAGAATTTGCAAAATTAATGTGCAATTTATTTCATTTATTCATAATCAAACCCTGGCAAATACGTTATAATATTCTTTCTCAGGAGTAGCAGTCTTAGGTGGACCTTTATATGCTGTTGGTGGTCACGACGGTTGGAGTTTTCTTGATGCGGTAGAGAGATGGGATCCGGCAACACGTCAGTGGAGTTCAATATGTCCTATGTCTATACAAAGATCTACAGTCGGTGTAGCTGTGTTAAATGATAAGTAAGTCTTTACAGATAAATTATTAAATTTATATGTCATATCTTTTTTCAACCATTTTAATTTCCTTTTTCGTACGTGTCTTCGTATAAATATTATTTTATTAACTTTAAATTTGATTAAATATTAAATTTTTTATAATGTTTTAGATTGTATGCCGTAGGAGGAAGAGATATCAGTTCCTGCTTAAATACGGTAGAATGTTACGATCCGCACACGAACAAATGGACACCGTGCGCACCTATGTCGAAGCGACGAGGCGGCGTAGGCGTAGGAGTAGTGAATGGTTGTCTTTATGCACTCGGTGGTCACGACGCTCCAGCTAGCAATCCAAATGCTAGCAGATTCGACTGTGTAGAAAGGTATAAAGCCGCTGTTACATTATATGTTAAAACTTTCAAGTTATATATAATGCGATGTAACAATATAGATATGATCCTAAAACCGATACGTGGACTATGGTTGCGCCAATGAGTGTGCCCCGGGATGCAGTTGGTGTGTGCATATTAGGTGACCGACTTATGGCCGTGGGAGGATACGACGGCCAACAATATCTCACACTAGTGGAAGCCTACGATCCACATCTCAACGAATGGGAACCTGTGAGTGTATAAACTATTCCTGTAATTGAATATGGTAAATAGAAATAATTGTAAATGTATTTTGTAAACTTAAACATGTTTATGTTTGCAGGTTGCTCCTCTTAAGGCTGGCCGTGCGGGACCGTGTGTTGTTGTAAAAAATTTAACCAATAACATGTAGATTATTTTTACTAAACGATCAGTAATTGGATTTGCTAATTATGCAATTTATATTTGTAATTACATATGATTTAGGTGTTTCAGAAATATGACAGAATCTGCTCTCTTGTGATATTGCATGCATGTTAAATTAATCACATTGTTATTTTTCTGAAACAATTTTAGATAATTTTACATTTAAATAAGTATTATATTTCTTCTTAGCATGTAACAATTTTTATAGGATTTTTACATTTTCGTACTGTATTGAAAATATTTCAACCATTGTAACTATCAAACATTATATTTGGCACTTGTTTGTATATACATGATGATAATGATTAGTAGTTCCTTTAAATCCCAAGTGGAACATAAGGTCTCCTATAAGGTTTCAGTAATCGCTTTAAGTTCAGATGTACGAGGTGATTAGCCCACAGCTCCCTGGCATGGTGACAAATAGGAGATACACCTATCAATTTTCAGCTGTATTTTGGACCAATGCATACGTTTCAAATTCGCGCACTTTTGCATGCGCGTGCGGCCACGGAGCATGCGCATGTGGCCACAGAGCTAAAGGCCATCGCACACAAAATTGCATAGGCTGCATCATGGTGGAAGGAAACAGGTTGCATATAAGCATAGCATAAGTCCGCTGGACCAATGAGCATCTTATGTAAATCAATATGGCGACTTTATGCTGGATGCTCGTTGGTTTAGCGGTCTTATGCTACGCTTATGCTAAGCTATGCATTTTGTGTGCGATGGCCTTTAAGCGGGGAGCACACACTTCTGCACAACGCATAATGCGTAAGCATAAGAAAATTGATTGGTCTATTTTCTTATGCACATGTATATGGACCAATCAGTTTTCTTATGCTTACGCATTATGCGTTGTGCAGAAGTGTGTGCTCACGGCTCACGGCTTTAGAGCATGCACATGTTGTCGCGGGGCAATTCGCTCAACGTTCGCGGACCAGTTCGGACGTGTTTTGTCCGGAAGGAAAATTTGTTTAACCTGAGAGTCGTCAACTTTAACGCTAAATATCTCGCTTCGCAGGGCAGACCGCTGCATTTTTCTGCCAGATTCTTTCGTTTCGTGTCAAAACTCGTCGAATGAGCATAATTTTATTGATATTCGAGGTGCAGGGTGCAGCGCGTATTCTAAATACCCACAATGTCATGCGTGTCTATCTCGCCGAAGCACGCGGAAAGTAGTCTCCAAATTATGGAGAGTTATCTGCACAAGCAACAGCTGACAGACGTCACGCTGATCGCGGGTGAGTGTACTCGCCCTTTACCGGGCTCCGGGATGCTTTTTGTTTTGATAACAACATCTATGTGTCAACTACTGTCAATTGGACTTGTAATGATTCAGATGATAATGGTTAATCAAATGTTTTAATTAATAAAAATGAGAGGAGAGTTATTATTTTATCCCAATATGTTTACATAAAAAATGTGCATTTTCATATATATTTTTATGTATATTTTCATGTATAATATCAAGATTCAAAGAAAAATTCTTTTTATTATTAAAAGTTATTCAAAGTTTTTAACCAGTAAAAATTGAAGAGAGAATATATTTTGTACACAACATATTGGAAATATTCTTTGCACTCGATGAACTTGTGACATCCCATTTCTCATATTTTTTTTTCTCTGTTCTGTGCTTTTCTTAGGAAATAAGCGTGTCCCAGCTCATCGAATAGTACTCAGTGCTGGCTCTGAATATTTTGCTGCCATGTTCACAAGCTCTCTGCGAGAGTCGGCACAAAATGAAATAGAATTAATGGATGTTGATGGAGATGCTTTATGGGCTTTGGTTCTTTATTGTTATACAGGTAATTCTGCTTGAGAAGATATGTTTCATGTAAGAAAACATTTCACGAATATTAACGTTACGATAAAGGCATTTACAGATATATTTTTTAAGCCGTTCTTGTTAATTTTTGGATTTCTTGTCAATTCTTAATGTTTTTGTATACTTGCAGGTTGCATAGTATTGCAGGAAGATAGCGTAGAGACTCTACTTGCAACAGCATGTAAGTTACAATTGAATCCAGTTATTAAAGCGTGCTGTCAGTTTCTCATCGAACAACTTCACCCAAGCAACTGTCTGGGCATACGGATGTTCGCCGATACGCAGGGTTGTTCGGAATTGGTTGAATACGCACATGCATACACTACCAAACATTTCATGGAAGTTACAAAAAGTCAAGAATTCTTACTGCTATCTGCCAATGAAGTTGCAAAGTTGCTTGAATCTGAGGATCTTAATGTTCCCTCGGAAGAAACTATCTTTCATGTAAGACAACTGTTTGTTGAGCGAACCAATTTATATGAAATATTCAGAAGGAGATGTTATCATAGCTATAAGTTTTTTATACTATTGATCATGAATATACAAATATGTATTTCTATAATTGCTTGAGCAAATATTTCATACAAATGCAATTAAAATACCTTAGCTGAGATTGAGATACAGAATAAATAGAATCGTTATTGTTTTATTATTATTTCAGGCTCTAGTGACTTGGCTGGAACATGATCCAGAAAACAGGAGCAAAGATGCCAGTAAATTATTAGGTTTAGTCAAATTACCATTGTTGTCACCCGCGGTAAGTTTATCGACAGCTCAATTTTTTCACTCGACAGAACTTGTGCATTAGCACTAATAAATCAAAACAGTTTATAGCTGACAATATTAAGAGTAACGAAATGTTCAAAAACCAAAGAATGGTGCAGGAATTAGTAATGGAAGCATTTGAGTATCATTTGTTGCCTGAGCGAAGACCTTTGCTTCAAACAGGCAGAACGAAACCCAGAAAAGCCACTGTGGGTACGTTGTTAGCTATCGGAAGGATGGTCGCCAAGGAAGGTAATTTATTATATCTAAAATGAATTATTTAATATTAATCGCATAACTGATAATTAATCGATCACGATTAATGTAAAGAAAAGATGTTATGCCAATATTGTCGCACTATTTTAGTTTTTCCAAGCGAAATAATTTGCAACGTACTTTCTAGGTCTACCTATAGAGGCATTTTCATTACGCGATAATGCCTGGAGATCTCTAGATGAATTTGGCGATAATTTCTGGTCATCTGTATCACTCATAACCCGTAGATTACAATGTGGCGCAGTAGTATTCGATAAAAAATTGATTGTCGCGGGCGGTTTTAATAGAGACGGTTCAAAAACATTGAACACAGTAGAATGCTTCGATTTCTCCACTCTTAAGCGGAGCTGTCTACCGCGTATGAATGTTCCTCGACAAGGATTAGGTATGTGCAAATGCATGAGAATTTGCAAAATTAATGTGCAATTTATTTCATTTATTCATAATCAAATCCTGGCAAATACGTTATAATATTCTTTCTCAGGAGTGGCAGTCTTAGGTGGACTTTTATATGCTGTTGGTGGTCACGATGGTCGTTGTTTTCTTAATGCGGTAGAGAGATGGGATCCGGGAACAGGTCAGTGGAGTTCAATATGTCCTATGTCCGTACAAAGATCTGCAGTCGGTGTAGCTGTGTTAAATGATAAGTAAGTCTTTACAGATAAATTATTAAATTTATATGTCATATCTGTTTTCAACCATTTTAATTTCTTTTTTAGTACGTGTCTTCGTATAAATATTATTTTATTAACTTTAAATCTTATTAAATATTAAATTTTTTTAAATAAATTTGATATTAAATTTTGATGATGTTTTAGATTGTATGCCGTAGGAGGAAGAGATATCAGTTCCTGCTTAAATACAGTAGAATGTTACGATCCGCACACGAACAAATGGACACCGTGCGCACCTATGTCGAAGAGACGAGGCGGCGCAGGCGTAGGAGTAGTGAATGGTTGTATTTATACACTCGGTGGTGTCGAGACTCCAACTAGCAATCCCAATGCTAGCAGATTCGACTGTGTAGAAAGGTATAAAGCCGCTGTTACATTATATGTTAAAGCTTTCAAGTTATATATAATACGATGTAACAATATAGATATGATCCTAAAACCGATACGTGGACTATGGTTGCGCCAATGAGTGTGCCCCGGAGTTCAGTTGGTGTGTGCGTATTAGGTGACCGACTTATGGCCGTGGGAGGATGCGACGGCCAACAATATCTCACACTAGTGGAAGCCTACGATCCACATCTCAACGAATGGGAACCTGTGAGTGTATAAACTATTCCTGTAATTGAATATGGTAAATAGAAATAATTGTAAATGTATTTTGCAAACTTAAACATTTATATGTTTGTAGGTTGCTCCTCTTAAGGCTGGCCGTGCGGGACCCTGCGTTGTTGTAAAAAATTTGACCAATAACATGTAGATTATTTTTACTAAACGATCAGTAACTGCACTTGCTAATTATGCAATTTATATTTGTAATTACATATGATTTAGGTGTTTCAGAAATATGGCAGAATCTGCTCTCTTGTGATATTGCATGCATATTAAATTAATCACATTGTTATTTTTCTGAAACAATTTTAGATAATTTTACATTTAAATAAGTATTATATTTCTTCTTAGCATGTAACAATTTTTATAGGATTTTTACATTTTCGTACTGTATTGAAAAAATTTCAACCA
This sequence comes from Temnothorax nylanderi, assembly GCF_030848795.1. Classification (NCBI taxonomy): domain Eukaryota; kingdom Metazoa; phylum Arthropoda; class Insecta; order Hymenoptera; family Formicidae; genus Temnothorax; species Temnothorax nylanderi. The sequence continues at coordinate 237,202 of NW_027249161.1, read as the reverse complement.
TTGTAACTATCAAACATTATATTTGGCACTTGTTTGTATTTACATGATGATAATGATTAGTAGTTCCTTTAAATCCCAAGTGGAACATAAGGTCACCTATAAGGTTTCAGTAATCACTTTGAATTCAGATGTACAGGGTGATTAGCCCACAGCACCCTGGCATGGTGACAAATAGGAGATACACCTATCAATTTTCAGCTATATTTTGGACCAATGCATACTTATATTTCAAATTTGCGCACTTTTGCATGCGCGTGCGGCCACGGAGTATGCGCATGTGGCCGCGGGGCATTTCGTAATCGCTACATCTTGTCGGTACGACAGGTTTCATAACCTGATGCAACGAAAATGTTCTTGTTAGCTGGAGTCGATAGATTAGATCGCGAACTCACTGTAGGACAAATGCAAGGTATATAACTGAAAATTGATAGGTGTATCTCCTGTTGGTCACCATGCCAGGGTGCTGTGAGCTAATCACCCCGTACATACATCTGAATTTAAAGCGATTACTGAAACGTCATAGGAAACCTTATGTTCTACTTGGGATTTAAAGGAACTAATCATTATCATCATGTACAAACAAGTGCCAAATATAATGTTTGACAGTTACAATGGTTGAAATTTTTTCAATACAGTACGAAAATGTGTAAAAATCCTACAAAAATTGTTACAAGCTAAGAAGAAATATAATACTTATTTAAATGTAAAATAATCTAAAATTGTTTCAGAATAATAACAATGTGACTATTTTAACATGCATGCAATATCACAAGAGAGCAGATTCTGTCTTATTTCTGAAACACCTAAATCGTATGTAATTACACATATAAATTGCATAATTATCAAGTCCAATTACTGATTGTTTAGTAAAAATAATCTACATGTTATTGGTTAATTTTTTACAACAACGCAGGTTCCCGCACGGCCAGCCTTAAGAGGAGCAACCTACAAACATAAACATGTTTAAGTTTACGAAATACATTTACAATTATTTCTATTTACCATATTCGATTACAGGAATAGTTTACACTCACAGGTTCCCATTCGTTGAGATGTGGATCGTAGGCTTCCACTAGTGTGAGATATTGTTGGCCGTCGTATCCTCCCACGGCCATAAGTCGGTCACCTAATACGCACACACCAACTGCACTCCGGGGCACACTCATTGGCGCAACCATAGTCCACGTATCGGTTTTAGGATCATATCTATATTGTTACATCGCATTATATATAACTTGAAAGCTTTAACATATAATGTAACAGCGGCTTTATACCTTTCTACACAGTCCAATATGCTAGCATTGGGATTGTTAGCTGGAACGTCGTAACCACCGAGTGCATAAAGACAACTATTCACTACTCCTACGCCTACGCCGCCTCGTCTCTTCGACATAGGTGCGCACGGTGTCCATTTGTTCTTGTGCGGATCGTAACATTCTACTGTATTTAAGCAGGAACTGATATCTCTTCCTCCTACGGCATACAATCTAAAACATCATAAAAAATTTAATATCAAATTTATTTTAAAAAATTCAATATTTAATAAGATTTAAAGTTAATAAAATAATATTTATACGAAGACACGTACTAAAAAGGAAATTAAAATGATTGAAAACAGATATGACATATAAATTTAATAATTTATCTGTAAAGACTTGCTTATCATTTAACACAGCTACACCGACTTCAGTTCTTTGTATGGACATAGGACATATTGAACTCCACTGACATGTTCCCGGATCCCATCTCTCTACTGCATTAAGAAGATAATCACCGTCGTAACCACCAACAGCATATAAAAGTCCACCTAAGACTGCCACTCCTGAGAAAGAATATTATAACGTATTTGCCAGGATTTGATTATGAATAAATGAAATAAATTGCACATTAATTTTGCAAATTCTTACACATTTGCACATACCTAATCCTTGTCGACGAACATTCATAGGTGGTAGAGTGCTCGACGTAAGAGTGGAGAAATCGACGCATTGTACTGTGTTCAATATCCTAAAACCGCTTTTACCGCCCGCGACAATCAATTTTTTATCGACTACTACTGCGCCAAATTGAAATCTTCCACGGCTTATAAGTGATACAGCAAATGATACAGATGACCAGGATTTATCGCAAAATTCTAGAGATCTCCAGGCATTATCGCGTAATGAAAATGCCTCTACAGATGGTGCACCTAGAAAGTACGTTGCAAATTATTTCGCTTGGAAAAACTAAAATAGTGCGACAATATTGGCATAACATATTTTCTTTACATTAATCGTGATCGATTAATTATCAGTTATGCGATTAATATTAAATAATTCATTTTGAATATAATAAATTACTTTGATAGGCGTTCTTCATTCCGATAGCTAACAACGTACCCACAGTGGCTTTTCTGGGTTTCGTTCTGCCTGTTTGAAGCAAAGGTCTTCGCTCAGGCAGCAAATGATACTTAAATGCTTCCATTACTAATTCCTGCGCCATTCTTTGGTCTTTGAACATTTCGTTACTCTCAATATTGTCAGCTATAAACTGTTTTGATTTATTAGTTGAGCTAATTCACAAGTTCTGTCGAGTGAAAAAATTGAGCTGTCGATGAACTTACCGCGGGTGATAGCAATGGTAATTTGACTAAACCTAATAATTTACTGGCATCTTTGCTCCTGTTTTCTGGATCGTGTTCCAGCCAAGTAACTAGAGCCTGAAACAATAATGATAATAACGATTCTATTTATTTCTGTATCTCAGCTTAGAAATTTTAATTGCATTTGTATGAAATAGTCCGGTCAAAGTAGACATTCAAGGTTACAATAATTCCGATAGAGCTGAAAATTTGTACGAATGTTCGGAACACCATTATAAATGAACTGTGAAAAGTCCCCATACATCCTGTGCCTGGAAAAAATTTTATTCAAGGTCAAAGGTGGCAAAAATGGGTTTTTCGTGTTTTTCAGCCGAATGGTAAGTTTTATCATAAAAATAGCTTAGACAATAATTGTAGATCGTGCAATTATCTATAATAATTGTCTCTATACTTTTTTCTGTAAGAGTCACCGTTTCCGAGATATAATCATTCAAAAAGTTGAAAAAGTGTGCAAGTAGAAACTTGCACATTGCTTCCTCATAGTTCTTAAGTGTGCAAGTAGAAGTAATTATTAGTATTTTTTTTGGCTTCCTCATAGAGAAAGCTTTGTGAACGAAGGTTTCTACTCTGATATGTGAAACTATCAACTTATGAAGTTGTCTTTTTTATAGACTAAATTTTTGATCGATGGAATTTAAAATTGCGCATAATTTCGTACAGTAAAAAAGAAATAAAGGATTAAGAGATCGTAATAATTCGTAAGTTTCTTACGAGCATTCTGCGAGTATTCTGCGCTCATACTTTGGACTTTTTGAGAGAATAGGTTGCCTCTATCGTGTTTTATTAAATGCGTTTTGTAGACAGTTTTATCGTGATAGTAAGAGAAACGGGGAACGGATTTTTTAAAATTTCAGTAAATTTGGTTGTTTTTTTTAACAGAAATCAGTAACCCCTTTATTATTAACAATTTTTATATAAAAATTTCAGTAAACTTGGTTGTTTCTTTTTTTAACAAAAATCGGTAATCCCTTTATTATTAACAATTTTTAATAATTCTATTATATTCTTCAGTCTTTTCTACCCCCATTTCATATATATCTGGTTAAGATTTGGTTGATTAGTTCTGGAGTTACAGAAATTTCGGTAAATTTGGCACAGACATAAACACACACATACATACATACCGACATTTTTTTTTAGGCGATATTTCGACGTTTTACAACAATATGAACATATTGGCAAAAAAAACTAAAAAACCAATCTTTTCTTTGGTTTCTTCTATCCCTATATAATTTTTTTAAATTTGGTTGACTAGATCCAACTTTATACGCAATCAAAGGTTCATATACGAATTTACGAAAACAAAGCTTCCTCCATGAGGAAGCAAAAACGGTGTTCTTCCAGTGATGTATGTACGCGGCGTACTTATGCATATTATGAAGAACACCGTTTTTTCAACTTTTTGAATGATTATATCTCGGAAACGGTGACTCTTACAGAAAAAAGTATAGAGACAATTATTATAGATAATTGCACGATCTACAATTATTGTCTAAGCTATTTTTATGATAAAACTTACCATTCGGCTGAAAAACACAAAAAACCCATTTTTGCCACCTTTGACCTTGAATACAATTTTTTCCAGGCACGGGATGTATGGGGACTTTTCACAGTTCATTTATAATGATGTTCCGAACATTCGTACGAATTTTCAGCTCTATCGGAATTATTGTAACCTTACCCCTATTTTTTGGGCTAAGTTGACCGGACTAAAATACTTGCTTAAGCAATTATAGAAATATATTTATGATCAATAGTATAAAAAACTTATAGCCACAATAACATCTCTTTCTTAATATTTCATATAAATGGGTTCGCTCAACAAACAGTTGTCTTACATGAAAGATAGTTTCTTCCGAGGGAACATTAAGATCCTCAGATTCCAGTAACTTGGCAACTTCATTGGCAGATAGCAGTAAGAATTCTTGATTTTTTGTAACTTCCACGAAATGTTTGGTAGTGTATGCGTGTGCGTATTCAACCAATTCCGAACAACCCTGCGTATCGGCGAACATCCGTATGCCCAGACAGTTGCTTGGGTGAAGTTGTTTGACGAGAAACTGACAACACGCTTTAATAACTGGATTAAATTGTAACAAACATGCTGTTGCAAGTAGAGCCTCTACGCTATCTTCCTGCAATTTTATGCAACCTGCAAGTATACAAAAAAACATGTTATTAAAAATTGACAAGAAATCCAAAAATTAACAAGAACGGCGTAAAAAAAATTTCTGCAAATGCCTTTATCGTAACGTTAATATTCGTGAAATGTTTTCTTACATGAAACATATCTTCTCAAGCAGAATTACCTGTATAACAATAAAGAACCAAAGCCCATAAAGCATCTCCGTCAACATTCATTAATTGTATTTCATTTTGTGCCGACTCTTGCAGAGGGCTTGTGAACATGGCAGCAAAATATTCAGAGCCAGCACTGAGTACTAATCGATGAACTGCGACACGCTTATTTCCTAAAAAAGCACAGAACAGAGAAAGAAAATATGAGAAATAGGATGTCACAAGTTTATCGAGTGCGAAGAATATTTCCAATATGTTGTGTACCAAATATACTCTCTCTTCAATTCTTACTGGTTAAAAACTTTGAATAACTTTTAATAATAAAAAGAATTTCTCTTTGAATCTTGATATTATACATAAAAATATAGATACATAAAAATATATATGAAAATGCACATTTTATGTAAAAATATCGGTATAAAATAATAACTCTCCTCGTTTTTATTAATTAAAATATTAAAACATTTGATTAACCATTATCATCTGAATCATTACAAGTCCAATTGACAGTTGACACATAGATGCGTTGTTATCGAAACAAAAAGCACCCCGGAGCCCGGTACGGGTAAAGGACGGGTACACTCACCCGCGATCAGCGTGACGTCTGTCAGCTGTTGCTTGTGCAGATAACTCTCCATAATTCGGAGGCTACTTTCCGCGTGGTTCGGCGAGATGGACACGCATGACATTGTGGACACTACTTGAAAAGCTGTTTGTTCTGGATGCGAGGTTGACTGAAAAGATTGTGTATACTTAATAAACTTTATTCTTACAACTAAACCTCGTGAATATCCGAAGTAGAGACAAAGGAAAACTGGGTAAATCTGAAGAATAGTGGCCTCCTCACCGATTTCGTTGAACTTAGGCTTAATCGATGCGTTTTTGCACAAAACGACCGAATCTGGCAGAAAAAAGTACGTTTCAAATTCGCTTACTATTGCATACGCTTGCGGCCACGGAGCATGCGCATGTGGCCGCGGGGCATGTTCGTAGTCGCTACATCTTGTCGGTATGACAGGTTTCATAACCTGATGCAACGAAAATGTTCTTGTTAGCTGGAGTCGATAGATTAGATCGCGAACTCACTGTAGGACAAATGCAAGGTATATAATTTGAATGCTGACGATGTAATTGACGATGCATAATTTTTGTGTAATATTTTAATAAAATAACTACTTGCTTTCCCACGGAAATAGGTAAATTCTAAATGCAAGTATTGCCCGGCTTGTGGGCACGCTGTTCATGAAGACGTCCCGGATAAAGTAGCGGAATTAAGCTATTGCTACGTTTATGGTCAGGCACAAGTTTGCAGAACCAGCGTCAGATTTTCCACGGGGTAAGCTAAAGTATGCTCCTCTATCTTCGCATTCACAATTTCATCGATATATTGACTTCTCCTATAAGGTTTCAGTAATCGCTTTAAATTCAGATGTATACGGGGTGATTAGCCTACTACAGCACCCTGGCATAGTGACAAATAGGAGATACACCTTCAATTTTCAGCTATATTTTGGACCAATGCATACTTACGTTTCAAATTCGCGTACTTTTGCATGCGCGTGCGGCCACGGAGCATGCGCATGTGGCCACAGAGCATCGCCAGCACATGTGGCCGCGGGGCATCACGGGGCATGTTCATGGTCGCTGCATCACGTCGGTATGACAGGATTCCTAACCTGAGAGTCGTCAACTTTAACGCTAAATATCTTGCTTCGTAGGGCAGACCGCCGCATTTTTCTGCCAGATTCTTTCGTTTCGTGTCAAAACTATTGGTTGTAAGCCAATAAAGGTTTCACTCGTGATATGAGAATGCGGCTTTAGCTTTAGAGAGAAGTCTTATGTTTTTCAGCAGAGCGTACTATCTGTTAGTTATGTATTCTCTGTTCTTTTTCGCCGTTTCTTCGCCATTATTTTGTGTCTCATTATAATAATAAATTAGTTTCTTCCTTGCAACATACGGCGTACTAAATTATAAAAACCATACCATTCATCAAAAACTCGTCGAATGAGCATAATTTTATTGATATTCGAGGTGCAGCGCGTATTCTAAATAATTACCCCCACAATGTCATGCGTGTCTATCTTGCCGAAGCACGCGGAAAGTAGCCTCCGAATTATGGAGAGTTATCTGCACAAGCAACAGCTGACGGACGTCACGCTGATCGCGGGTGAGTGTACCCGCCCTTTACCGGGCTCCGGGATGCTTTTTGTTTTGATAACCACGCACCTATGTGTCAACTGTCAATTGGACTTGTAATGATTCTAATGATAATGGTTAATCAAATGTTTTAATTAATAAAAACGAGGAGAGTTATTATTTTATCCCAATATGTTTTCATAAAATATGTGCATTTTCATATATATTTTTATGTATATTTTTATGTATAATATCAAGATTCAAAGAGAAATTCTTTTTATTATTAAAAGTTGTTATTCAAAGTTTTTAACCAGTAAAAATTGAAGAGAGAGTATATTTTGTGCACAACATATTGGAAATATTCTTCGCACTCGAACTTGTGACATGCCATTTCTCAAATTTTTTTTCTTTGTTCTGTGCTTTTCTTAGGAAATAAGCGTGTCCCAGCTCATCGATTAGTACTCAGTGCTGGCTCTGAATATTTTGCTGCCATGTTCACAAACCCTCTGCGAGAGTCGGCACAAAATGAAATAGAATTAATGGATGTTGATGGAGATGCTTTATGGGCTTTGGTTCTTTGTTGTTATACAGGTAATTCTGCTTGAGAAGATATGTTTCATGTAAGAAAACATTTCACGAATATTAACGTTACGATAAAGGCATTTACAGATATTTTTTTTAAGCCGTTTTTGTTAATTTTTGAATTTCTTGTCAATTCTTAATAACATGTTTTTTTGTATACTTGCAGGTTGCATAGAATTGCAGGAAGATAGCGTAGAGACTCTACTTGCAACAGCATGTAAGTTACAATTGAATCCAGTCATTAAAGCGTGCTGTCAGTTTCTCGTCAAACAACTTCACCCAAGTAACTGTCTGGGCATACGGATGTTCGCCGATACGCAGGGTTGTTCGGAATTGCTTGAATACGCACACGCATACACTACCAAACATTTCATGGAAGTTACAAAAAATCAAGAATTCTTACTGCTATCTGCCAATGAAGTTGCGAAGTTACTTGAATCTGAGGATCTTAATGTCCCCTCGGAAGAAACTATCTTTCATGTAAGACAACTGTTTGTTGAGCGAACCGATTTATATGAAATATTAAGGAGATGTTATCATAGCTATAAGTTTTTTATACTATTGATCATAAATATATTTCTATAATTGCTTAACCAAATATTTCATACAAATGCAATTAAAATTTCTAAGCTGAGATACAGAAATAAATAGAATCGTTATTATCATTATTGTTTCAGGCTCTAGTGACTTGGCTGGAACATGATCCAGAAAACAGGAGCAAAGATGCCAGTAAATTATTAGGTTTAGTCAAATTACCATTGCTATCACCCGCGGTAAGTTCATCGACAGCTCAATTTTTTTATTCGACAGAACTTGTGCATTAGTTCAACTAATAAATCAAAACAGTTTATAGCTGACAATATTGAGAGTAACGAAATGTTCAAAGACCAAAGAATGGCGCAGGAATTAGTAATGGAAGCATTGAAGTATCATTTGTTGCCTGAGCGAAGACCTTTGCTTCAAACAGGCAGAACGAAACCCAGAAAAGCCACTGTGGATACGTTGTTAGCTATCGGAAGGATGAACACATTGAACGCCGATAAAGGTAATTTATTATATCCAAAATGAATTATGTAATATTAATCGGATAACTGGTAATTAATTGATCACGATTAATGTAAAGACAATATATTATGCCAATATTGTCGCACTATTTTAGTTTTTCCAAGCGAAATAATTTGCAACGTTCTTTCTAGATGTCTATCCATCTATAGAGAGATTTTCATTACGCGATAATGCCTGGAGACCTCTAGATGAATTTTGCGATAAACCCTGGTCATCTGTATCACTCATAAGCCGTAGATTACACTTTGGCGCAGTAGTAGTCGATAAAAAATTGATTGTCGCGGGCGGTAGAGACTGGTCAAAAACATTGAACACAGTAGAATGCTTCGATTTCTCCACTCTTAAGCGGAGCTGTCTACCGCGTATGAATGTTCCTCGACAAAAATTAGGTATGTGCAAATGCATGAGAATTTGCAAAATTAATGTGCAATTTATTTCATTTATTCATAATCAAACCCTGGCAAATACGTTATAATATTCTTTCTCAGGAGTAGCAGTCTTAGGTGGACTTTTATATGCTGTTGGTGGTTACGACGGTCGTTGTTTTCTTAATGCGGTAGAGAGATTGGGATCCGGGAACAAGTCAGTGGATTTCAACATGTCCTATGTCCGTACAAAGATCTGGAATCGGTGTAGCTGTGTTAAATGATAAGTAAGTCTTTACAGATAAATTATTAAATTTATATGTCATATCTGTTTTCAGTCATTTTAAGTTCCTTTTTAGTACGTGTCTTCGTATAAATATTGTTTTATTAACTTTAAATCTTATTAAATATTAAATTTTTTTAAATAAATTTGATATTAAATTTTTTATGATGTTTTAGATTGTATGCCGTAGGAGGAAGATATATCAGTTCCTGCTTAAATACGGTAGAATGTTACGATCCGCACACGAACAAATGGACACCGTGCGCACCTATGTCGAAGAGACGAATCGACGTAGGCGTAGGAGTAGTGAATGGTTGTCTTTATGCACTCGGTGGTTACGATTTTTCACTTAGCAATCTCAATGTTAACATATTGGACTGTGTAGAAAGTTATAAAGCCGCTGTTACATTATATGTTAAAGCTTTCAAGTTATATATAATGCAATGTAACAATATAGATATGATCCTAAAACCGATACGTGGACTATGGTTGCGCCAATGAGTGTGCCCCGGGATGCAGTTGGTGTGTGCATATTAGGTGACCGACTTATGGCTGTGGGAGGATACGACGGCCAACAATATCTCACACTAGTGGAAGCCTACGATCCACATCTCAACGAATGGGAACCTGTGAGTGTATAAACTATTCCTGTAATTGAATATGGTAAATAGAAATAATTGTAAATGTATTTCGTAAACTTCAACATGTTTATGTTTGTAGGTTGCTCCTCTTAACGCTGGCCGTACGGGACCCTGTGTTGTTGTAAAAAATTTGACCAATAACATGTAGATTATTCTTACTAAACGATCAGTAATTGGACTTGCTAATTATGCAATTTATATTTGTAATTACATATGATTTAGGTGTATTGAAAACATTTCAACCATTGTAACTATCAAACATTATATTTGGCACTTATTTGTACATGATGATAATGATTAGTTCCTTTAAGTCCTAAGTGGAACATGAGGTCTCCTATGAGGTTTCAGTAATCGCTTTAAATTCAGATGTACGGGGTGATTAGCTCACAGCACCTTGGCATGGTGACAAATAGGAGATACACCTATCAATTTTTAGCTATCTTTTGGACCAAAGGTTTAATGTCTTTCTGAAAGCCCCCCCCCCTTCGTTAATTTCTCGTGCGAAAGGGCAGTTTAGAATATTAAAATTCCCATGATCAGAGTGGAATCAAGCCCAGATTTTTATGATTACAATCTGGCGCTTTACCAATAGACTCACTGCCACCTTTATTTGTACATAATACCTCGATTTTATATAAATTTTTAGTGTAATGAATAAATGACAATGTTGAAATTTGTCCATCATATTAATCCACAGATGTCTGTTGTTAATGAAGTAGACATTTGTGGTGGACGGAGATCTGCGCGAAACGGACGAGTTTTCGATCCATCCGTATTCTCTCATTGGACAGAGTACTTATAGAATATACGTACAATTTTTAATAAAATATAGATATACATATACATACATATAAACATGTTTCCTCATAAAAGTAACATTGTTTTTCATAAATGTCTATATTATTTTGTATAATAAATCATATGTAATAAATTGTATCCAGTTCTATTAAAAATGAATGATATAAACCAAGAGTGCTAGAAACAGGAAAAAAATTAATATTGTAGATATAAATACTTCGAGTGATCGCGATGTCTGTGCGTGAGATTATACTGACAATAAAAATCAAAATTTAATAAACTTGAAGTTTGATAAAGGAAGAATATATACATACATAAGAACAAATTTATTTTTCTCATCAAGATAAATATCTTTATTTACACATGTATGATATATATTTCTATATTTGGTGGTTATAATCTCTTGAAATAAATAAAATTATTATTAACTAATTAAAAGAAAACCACATTATTTTATTCGTTTACATTACAACTGTTTAATTCTCTTCTTAACAAGCCAGAAAAGTCCTGAAACAATCATAAATTATATAGTTTTCACAAAATTAGAAACAAAAATCGTAAAATCATGATAAATATAGAAACTGAATCTTACAAACATTACAATGTCGATATCGATGAAATTGTGAATGCGAAGATAGAGGAGCATACTTTAGCTTACCGTGGAAAATCTGACGCTGGTTCTGCAAACTTGTGCCTGACCATAAACGTAGCAATAGCTTCCGCTACTTTATCCGGGACGTCTTCATGAACAGCGTGCCCACAAGCGGGCAATACTTGCATTTGAAATTTACCTATTTTCGTGGGGAAGCAAGTAATTATTTTATTAAAATATTACACAAAAATTATGCATCGTCAAGACATCGTCAGCATTGAAAATTATATACCTTGCATTTGTCCTACAGTGAGTTCGCGATCTAATCTATCGACTCCAGCTAACAACAACATTTTCGGTGCAGAGACATTCAAGAATGCCGTCGATAAACCCTTAAACCAGCTGAACCAATGCTGTTCCGTTTTTGCCAAATCTATTCTCCAGACATACTTTCTATTAGTAGTGACAGCAGAAGACGCAGGTGGCGGCGGTGGCATGCTGGCTGACTCTTCCTCTTGGATAATATCATCTCGCGGTATAACTGGTTCTGGATTAGATTCAGTGTTGTATTGGGTTGGCACTGAGTCAATATCATGAGTAGCTAATTTGCCAGTTTCAATGCTGAAATGGCACGTTGCATGACTCGATTTATTTTAATATCAATATAAAAGTATTATAAAAGCCTAAGTATCCTTAAGAACTCACTAACTTCTTTATCTGCCCAGGAACCGAAACCTTTGCCGATTGTAGATTCCGAATTTGTCCGCCACGAACGCTGAAAACATTAATTAAAACTTGTTTAATTCTATTTGGAAACTTTATTTTGTCCATATATAAAAATGAAGTGCCTAAAGAACTAAATTATCATTAAGAATCAAATTAAGTTACTTTCAAGTAACAAAAAAATTGTTTAAAAAGCACACTTGTTACGATACAATAATAAATGTATTAAAAGCATAAGGAATACTAACCACCACTCTATAGCCTGAGGTATGGTGCTAAAACTAGACGGCCGGGATCTTAAGAAACTTTGCATAGAGGCTAATGCATCCATTGCCGTGCCTTCTACGACGTCTATAACTCCTAATCCATATAAATTTGGAATTAGCGGAGCTGCTCTTACAGCTATCGCACCACCCATGCTATGACCGACAAGAATTATTGGAACATCATGTGCAATTGAATCTATAACAGCTGCAACATCCCTGGATGAGAAAAAAATTTATCAAAGGTGGCAAAGATATAAGATTTTATATCAACTTATCAAATGATATACTTAAAAAATGAAAAATTTTTATAAGCCGTTATAGATATGTACAACCTTACAAACTTTTTTATATATTTACAGAAAGTTTTTAACAAATTTATGATTAAGATTAATCCTTAAATACACAATTTTTTGTAGAACTCTATTTTTTAAATAAATAATGACTGATTAAGGAATTCTAAAAAAGATATTTTAAAAATTCTTTACTGAGTTGAACCCTCTCAAGGAAAGGGAAAAAAGGGTCAAAAAAGATCATTTACAGATATACAAAGCCACATGTTTGAACTTCATAAGGAAAAGTACACAAACCAGCAAAAAATTGCTTCCCATATATGCAAAGCTGTGCATTTAAAGGTGCCATTTTACATTGACGCTCGACGCTTATTTTCAGCGAGCAAAAATCTTCAAAAATAATATATATATATATATATATATATATAATAGACTTCGAAATACGTAAAATATTAATTATTTTCAAGTAGTAATATTTTACAAATATATATATATATATATATATATATAAATATTATTTCTGAAGATTTTTGCTCACTGAAAATGAGCGTCGAGCCGATCGAGTGTCAACGTGAAAAGGCACCTTAGGGGTTGAAATACGATCTGAAATGTATAATCAAGGTGCAAAAAAAATTAAAATGTACATTTTACTTACGATGCTAAAGTATCTGCCGACAAGTCCTCATCCTCTGTGGTATGAGTGTCTCCGTGACCCCTAAGATCAATAGCCATGACTCTGCATAACACCATTGTCATAATCGATTTCTAAAATTCATAACGCGTGTAAATCTCTTTCCCAGCATGTTTATTGGCAATCGTAGACGATACTCACTGTAAGTTCTGCCCATGTTAAACCACTGAAACCACCACCGTGCAACAAAACTAATAACGGCCCCTCAGTGCCCTTGATGTAAACGTGAAAAACATTCTCTCCCACCGGCACATCCTTGGAATGATCGAAGTACGAATTCCACTGCACCGGCTCGTAGTCCCTCCTACGTTGGGCTCCCCTCGACTTACCAAGTCTTAAAAAAAAGAGAGAGAGAGAGAAAAGACATTTTTGTGTATTGATTTCACAGCAACTTCCTTCGACTTATCAATCTAAAATCCCATGATGATTTTTTTTCATGGAGGGCGGTCACACGAACCTGGAGTTCAACGCCGAGAAGTTGACCGTCGACGGTGGTAATTTGGATTTCAAAATTGACTTTTGAAGGGCAGACATGTTAACGTGTCGCGGACGTCGGTGATGCCGTCGTGTCGGGAACGCTTCTCGCACTCGCCTTCGGTCGCAGTCATATATGCAAAGGAAGGAGCACTTCGCGATGCACGGTCGCGCGTATGTACGAGAGGGAGAAGAAAGAAGCGTGAGAAGCGTACGACGTACGACGTTAACGGGCCCGCCGGTGAAAGGAACGTCGAGGACGCGAGACTCAACACTATCGCACGACGCACATCGACGCGAACGGAACACAAATGGCGGAATTGGCGGAAACGAGTTTTTTTTTCTATTCTTTCTCCCCCTTTTCCTTATTTCTCCTAAATGTTACACTCGATCCTACGACTCGGTAAAACTGATTTTACCTCGAGCAACAGCATCACCGAGCTTTCTTAAATTATTTCTTGAATAAACGTCAATACACACAATATACATTAGTAGACGAAGACTTTTTCCGATGAGTTTTGGAACGCCGTAAAAATCCCGCGTTTCAGTACGATACGATCCGAAACTCGTCGAGGTCCGAGCAGAGAAGTGTTTATAACCTTTCTACCTGCGAGAAAGAAAGAAAATAAACAATTTTTATATATGTTTGAGATCATTCTCTTTGTTACATACAAGTCCTCAAGATTAATTAATTTATTTTCTATTAATACTGTTATCAGGCTATGAAAGTTTGACATTTAGCAGTTAACATATCTTGATCAAATTTCTCACTCTCTGGGGCAATTATACAAATTTTAAAAATCAATAACAATTCGTATAGCGGTTGGGAAAAATTAAGCTAAATTAAAATTTTAATATACACATGTAATATATATATAAAGTTATATATTGTTCAATTCATGCAGTACTCTGTGTACACTTGAAAATTTCAATGTATAGTGTCATACGTTCATTTGTTTAAATGTACATTTAATGTAACCAAATATATATACTGAATATATGAATCTTGTCGGATATTAAAAACACAAATAACATAGTTTTGCTGTTATATGCAACGTACGATAAAATAATTGAGACACTTCTGTAAAATGTGGGCTGGGGAGGTAAGGAAGGATGTTGCAGCTTTGATGGTTCATACATATCCATTATGTAAGGTAAATTGATCTAATTTATAATATTTATGTTCGAATTAAGATATATCAATTTTAATTACGACAGAGATTCTCTCTAGTACAGTGACATGCCGGAGGATATGAAGCAGGAAGCCATGGAGACCTGTGTCACCGCTGTGGAAAAATATTCAGAGAATTACGAGCACGCAGCTCGCATGATCAAGGATAATCTGGATAAAAAATTTGGGCCTCCGTTCCAAGTGGTCGTCGGGGAAGCTTACGCGTGTGCAACTACATATCAAGAAAAATCACTGTTATATATGTTTATTGGAGGTAACATAGCAGTTCTTGTATGGAGGACGGTTACAGGTTTTTGATGAATTTTACGTGTAAAAAGATAAATATGTACTTTCAAATACTGTCATGTATATGAATTTTCTAAATATATATTATATATCACTGTCTTCTTACAAAGGAGTACATTTTACGGTTGGATCTTACATATTCTTATATAATGCTGTATATCAAATTGCTCCTTAAATAATATATTATTTATAACCCTTATAGAAATTTAATACTGTAAGTGATTATTTGGCTAGTAATTAATTACTTATTTTGAGTATTAAAATCATTAAAAACAGTACTTTTAATACTCAAAATAAGTAATTAATCACTAGCCAAATAATCACTTACAGTATTAAATTTCTGTAAGGGAAATAATTCAATAATCTGCACCGAAAAGTATTTCCATTAATTGTATTTTATTCGATATATCTGAATCGGATTATCATCATTAGTTTTGTTTCAAATATGTGAATGTATTTAATTATGATAAACAAAGATATTTGACTCTTACAATTAAACACAGATTGGACCCACACTTATGAGATGTTACAAACGTTCTTTCTCTTTTCTCGTAACAGTTTGCATACACGCTTCGCACACGTACATAAAAATGATTTTACATATACAGTCGAACGCATATATATATGCATGTATATTAGTACATAAATAAATACATAAAAAATAAATAAATAGGTGCCAAGCGAACCGTACTATGCCGATTTCCATATGCATATTGCCAAATTGCCGGCACAGTACATGTACAGGAGGTGCTTCAATTGATAAGTTATTTCAAAGCCGTAGCCCTCGCCAACGACCGTGTGCCACGACGCACCGAATTTCTTATCCATTGTCTCCTTGATCATCCGAGACACGCTTTCATAGTTGTCCGCGTACTTTTCTGCCGCAGTCACACATAATTCCATCGCCTCTTGCTTCATCTCATCAGACATATCACATTTCTGCAAATGGATATTGAAAATTATTAAAAGAATTCCAATAAAAAATGTAAACAACTCGCGTATTATATAAATGTATATTTATTTCGAGTTGGATAATTTTTGCAATAGCAAATATAATTTTTCTCAAAGGTTTCGTACATTTTACATAAAATAATTTTTAGGTATTACTACATATATGCTAAATCAAATTATTGAAATATTAGGCTTTTATACAAAGCAATATGAGGGAATAATTATTCATAAATAGAACGGATATAAACAGGATGCTAAACCAAATTCGACAACAAATCGGCATTCATTTGAAATAAAAAATGCGCGTGATTTTAATTTTTAAATCAGCGGCGTCGATTGCAATGAACGCGTAGTGAAACGCACGCTTTCCGTATTGATCAAACGTCACATTCGCATATACTTACGCAGCGCAAATCCGTACGATAAATCACAACGAAATACGGCAGCGTATTTTACTCACTCTGCAAAACGGGTAGGTGTGAAGAATTTTTACAACATCGTCCTTCCTCACTTCCGTCATTGTTGCAATTTTATAAGCAAATCGCGCCCCTCTGACAATGCTAACACGACTACTCCTGCACAGTGCACGGTGGAACGGTTGCGGTGTCTCAGGCGCAGGTCAGTGAGTCATTTGTGACAGGGGAGCACATTGTCATGATTTCATAAATTACCTACTTGTCAACAAAGAAATTGTGTTGCGCTAGTTTCATGAAAATATCTCTCACCTCCTGCATGTCTTTTTAACCGTTAATTTTGGTTTTAGCGTAGAACTGCGCGATACGGAGAATTCATTTACAGAAAAATCGAAATTCAGTGAGCCATTTATGTTCCAAAGGCAGTGAAGAGGTTAACACATTAAATTATTCCAACGTTGACATTAATATTTATCAATGCTGAGAATTTCATTTTTACTGTTGTATTAATGTTGCTGTATCATTTCACGAAGAACTGTAAATTGTAAAGGATAATCTACGACTGTAGGAGCATTCCTAATATCTCCTTTAAAAAATAAGAGGTATTTATTTAATTGAATGACACTTGTATTTATGAGAGAAAACAGATTATTTTGTACGTAAGTTTCTTTTATATAATGTATGTTTACAGAAAATATCTGGAGCTGAACGCAAGAAGTAACATTTGAAAAAAAATGGCATCAAGATTCAGTGGAGCATTGCAGATTACAAATCTGGATGATTTCATCACTCCATCGCAGGTATGGATGATCGATGTCATTCTGGATTAGATCCAGATCTCCATGCGCTGCTCTTAATTACATTTGTTACAGGAATGCATTAAACCTATAGAAATGCAGGCGAGCAAGAGCAAGACGGGTGCGAAGATAAAAATACAAGCGGATAATGCCCATTTGGCGCTGAATGAAGTAAGTGTCTATACAATATTTATTTGCTGAAATATATTTCTAGCTTAAAACGTTCCGCTAAAGTTTGCTTTATCGTGCAGACTGGGCAACCGGAAAAATTACAAAAAGTTGAGATCACACTTGCCGACTGTTTAGCGTGCAGTGGATGTATCACATCTGCTGAGAGCGTGCTAGTTACGCAACAAAGTCAAGAAGAACTGCTCAGGGTGTTCCAGGAGAAAGTAGCTCAACAGGTAAAGAATAAATGTTACTACAATATATAAAGGTTTCTAATTTATATATAAAAGTAAAGAGATTTTATATGATTCAGATATTTGTAACGATACTTAGAGAATTGAAGATATGCGGTGTTAATTATTAATTCTTTTACAGATTGATATTTATCTTTGATAGTGAGATATACAAAATTACAAGATATATTCTTCATTTATTTGATTTCTTAACCATAATACTTTTTGTACTTTTGTAGAACGTAGGAAATACAGATTCCAAATATATAGTAGTAAGTCTATCGGTGCAACCTGTGTTGTCACTGGCACAGCGTTATGAACTTACTCCCGAGCAAACTCTCTGTAAACTCGCAGGATTTTTCTATCGATTGGGAGCTGATGCGGTATTAGATATGACGGTGGCTGACGATTTTGTTTTATTAGAAGCTGCCAAAGAATTCGTCGAACGTTATAAAGCCAGTAAAGAAGGCATAAAAAATCAGTTACCAATGTTGTCCTCTTCGTGTCCAGGTAAGACGAATATTTGTTTATGAAAATGAATGATCGATTCAAGAAATTTGTAATATTCTTATTTCCGTGACAGGTTGGGTATGTTATGCCGAAAAAACTCACGGAAATTTTATATTGCCACATATAAGTGTTACAAAATCACCCCAACAAATTATGGGATCATTAGTAAAGTACCATTTAGCTGAAACTATGGGTCTGTCACCAGAACAGATGTACCATGTAACTGTAATGCCCTGCTATGACAAGAAGTTGGAAGCTTCCAGAGAAGACTTTTACAATCAGCAAAGAAAGACGAGAGACGTAGACTGTGTCATAACATCAAGTATATACATATATTCATATTTCTATATAACTATATTTAGAATTATTAAAATTGAGGTGTAAGTTACGGTATCAACTTTGTGTCTTTCAGTCGAATTGGAACAGATGCTGAGTGAAGACGGTTTAGTATTGAACGAAATCGACGAAGGTGAAGTTAAACAACCATTTGGCTTCTACAGTGAAGAAATTGCGAGTAGATTGTGGGGTCATAGTGGCTCGGGGTCAGGTGGTTACGCGGACTTCATCTTTCGTTACGCGGCGAAGAATCTTTTTGACGAAGACAATGTTACAGTAGATGTCAAAAGTCTTAGAAATCCCGACTTCCAGGAAGCCGAATTGAAAAGAAACGATCAAGTGTTATTAAAATTTGCTATTATTAATGGATTCAGGAATATACAGAATATAGTTCAGAAAATGAAAAGGGGCAAATGCGTTTACGACTACGTCGAAATTATGGCATGCCCGTGTGGTAATTTATTGTTTTGCTTAAAATAATGCACTAATGTTGTAAGTAAATTTTAATATGATTATTATTATTATCAGGTTGCTTAAACGGAGGAGCACAAGTGAGACCCGACGGAAACATTCAACCCCGAGAACTCGCAACAACATTAGAAAATATGTATCGTAAACTTCCGCTAAGCAAGCCTGAAGAAAACAAAGTGGTGCAGAATCTATACAAAACTTGGCTGGGAGGAGAGGATACAGACAAAGTTAGCGCGTATTTCAATACACAATACCACGAAATACAAAAAATGAATACAGCGCTCGCAATAAAGTGGTGATGTAATAATAACGACGTTATATCTACTGCTATAACAATGACGTTATTACTTGTATGATATATATGTATGTTTTGTACAATAGGTTCATTGGCTGATTAACTTTATTTTTTTGCGGTACACAATAAAAATAAATAAATTATCACTAGTCAATTATTTGATGCTTACTTAAAGCCACAACTTAAATATATGCCAGCACGTGATATAAATAAATTTTACGCTCTTATAATATAAATAATAATGTCTACTTAATACTGTCCTATATATACAGGATAAATTACATTATGAAACAAATTACAAGTATATTTATTGTGTAAAAAGAATCGTGAGATTGTACCTAAAATGTATTGTAACAATTTCATATTACAAGTGTGTTTATTTATACAAGCTTTTTAAAATGACAGATATGATTATCACATATAAATAATATCACGATAGAATATAGATATACACATTAATAACCTTTCAATTCATATGAGTAGCTATTGTTTAAATACGAGTTCTCTTCTTATGCACGTTAACTTTTAATAAAAGCAATATTTTCATTTTAAATACAACACTATATATCTTACATACGTTATTTCTTAAAATGCGTTGTTACGCATACGTCACAAGTAGTATGTAATATACATAATATACGAGAATGATTCTCTAGTAAAATAAATAAATAAATAAAAATACCACTTGTGTTAACACATAGATATAAATGAAAGCATTATAGTGAAATGCTCAGTGAAACATTTATTATGTGTAATTTCCGTTATCTGCTCTATCTTTCGTTCTCTTTTGTTCCTGTATAATTCCAAGTCTTTTCTCGCGACAATTATAATCATCCTTCCTTAAATTTGCAACAAGCGAATAAATAAATAAATAATCAAGTGGAGCGTGGTGTATGTGGCCCCAATTATCTGGAATTTTTGTTATCTAGGAATTCCTCGTTTTCATTCATTTCCTTAGACTCGGACTTTTTCAAATCTATATCCGGATATCCGTCCTCAATATATCTAATAGAATCATGATCCATGTTATTGTCATCTTTATTTTCACATGTATCTATTAACCATCCTTGATTGCTATCGATCTCTCTAGAAACAACAAGGAATAGTTCCTTCTCCTTGCTATCTATCTGATCCTTTAGATATATGAGTAAGTCGTTGTCCTGATGTCAGAAAAGACACAATTAATATGACGTGTAAAATATATGGAAATACCTTTATATGCTTTCGGCATATTTCATTGTATTGTAATAACCTTTCCTATTAACTGCGGCGAGTCCAGTTTTGAATCAAGATTATAAAAGGCACCGTGTATCTTTTTCAGAGCAATCCAATGACGTCGCTTCAAAGGAAGTAGCACAAAACCTAGTTTATATTCAGTTGGGACATTCAGTATAAAACCCTCGATGTTGTCTAAACAAAGACACTTGGGATCCCTGAAATAGAAGGAATAATGTAATGAACATATACAATATTATAAATTGCGTGCTCATATTTTTCACGATACCTATGAACGTACGGACCTACGTTTGTCGAACCATACAGCCTCACGTCCTCTTCTCTGGAGAGCGGCCATAATAACGTTAATGTCATAGTTGCCGAGTCCTAGTAGCGATTTATGAGGATTGATCCACACATCGGGACTTAAACTATAGCAGATCTGATCTAATTCCTGTTTGCTAAAGCCACGCTCTTGAAACAAGTTGTTCAACGCGTGTAACGCACACAGCTCCTTCACCTACAATTCAGTTTGTAATTTTGGTGAAGGGTGCAAAATAAATTCAAAAAAAGAAAAAGCATCTCCTTTCAAAATAGTGCAGATATTTTCAACCATCAATATTCTATTTGACAATTACTTCGCATTGTTTACGGTGACGGAATTTTCTACGCAATATATGTGCAACCTAAAGACAATCTACGGAAAGGATGCAACAACATTAACAAGTTACTTGTCGTTCATGATATATAGATCCAGTCATATCAGTCGTCGTGCTCGCAACCATCGCAACTACATAGTTCCTTTCCCACCCGTCTGTATGAAAGCGTGATCAATCTGCCGGTGCTTTTCGAGGAAACCTTTAGGAAAGTGTAATTTAATAGCGAATGATCATCAGCAGGCCGCCGGGCTTGAACCGTCAACGGCACTTCAACAACTCACGACCATCCCCAGCTATTTGTAAATTGATCAATGCTCGCCGAACGTGCGATACATGTCATCCGGATTTGACGAAAAGCGCATACGACTGACGACAGCTGACAGCGACGACAATCGCAGGAATGCAGGGAAGCAGTGACCACAAATTCTGCGTGTCAAAAGACTCGATTGATACGGCCACACGGTTGTAGTTACGAAAACTCGAAAGCACGCAGAAGTGCAGAAGCAAAGAGAATCAGAGAAGTCTTGAGAGCGGTCATGGGGGCGATGCGATTTAGCCCAATTCAGCTGTTACTTTATTTTGAAGCGCCTCTATGTCCATAAAATGTGGACATCGAACTACGTAGCCAATATCCATGAAACATGAATCCCGTAGGTAATGTCCACGATTTTGTGGTTCTTTTCCGCGCTATATCGATTTTGTGGTAACGTCCACAATTGTGTGGTTCTCTTCCGTGCTATGTTGACGATTTTTTGGTTCTTTTCCTAAGAGATTCTTTTCTGATATATATAACAGTTTGCGGAAAGATTTAAAACTTTGAATAATATAAAATATGATAATTTGTTTCTTTTCTGTTTTTCCGGCATTTGCTATGTTACATTAGATTTCATTAAATTCTTACGTTTTAATATAATTGTCTCAAGTTCAATGTATTGGATCAAATGTGATCTGTGTATAGAGAAATTTTTTATTAATTATTTGTATTTTATTACAGATTTTTCTTCTGTTTCAATATACACTTAGAGAAAATCTATTAATATATATGACAAAAACTGTACATTTTTAGTACCTTATACTTTTCATTTTCAGTGTGGAAGGTATAATATGGTATGAAAAGCAACTTCTCTCTCTACGAAAAAGATAATAAAGAGAAAAATTATATAATTTTGATTAAAACTATGCAATAGCAAAACTTTGATTATTATAATTATAAAATCAATTAAATATAATTATAATATTTAATGTTATATATCTTTAAGTCTGTTCTTTATAGCTGCTTTACATTAGACTTTCCGCATTCAAAATGAAATAGGCATAGAATTTAGATATCGGAAAGAAAAAAAAACAGAAAAATGCAAAACATTCAGTTATAATGAACAGAGTTTTTGATTTACTTAACCGATTTTGAAAACATAATAAAAATTATTGAAGAATTTCGCGTTCTCTCACTTTTCATATGACAATAATAATAAAAATAATTCGGATAATTAATGATTCGAACAATCATACTTTTATTAAAAGATGAGTTTAACACTCGTTTAGTACTGAATAGTAAATGAATCAATCAAATCAATTTCTTCATCAACCTATCCATCGGATTGCATTCACTACTGCTGGACGTATAGGTCTTTACCCTGCAGGGTATTTTGCCGTTAATCTACTACGCTATCCAGTGCAGGTTGGTAGGTCAGATCAATTAATCTTTTTCAAAATTAATCGTACGAAATTTATTACGAAAGCTTGTCTCCATCCTTTAAAAAATTTCTAACAATTTCTAAATATTTCTTGAGCTAACGATACATGCCTAACAGTTGACCACTGTTTTTCTTTGTCTCAAATGGTACAGCCAAAAAATTTATGTGATCGGCCACTCGCCCGATTCATCAGCTATTTGCTTCTGTCCGAAATGTTTTCAGAGGCGCAAAGGCTCGAAAATATTCTCAAATAACGAGTACAAAATCCTGATTTTCAACGCCACTCGTTAATTTTCTCTCGAACAGTTACCTACTATATCTCTTCGCTACACATTTCTTGTCTAACAAACTTGATCGTTCGATACTTATTGTTTTAAAGATGTATGTCAGATAGCTATATGTAGTATAATTTTGTTTTCTTGATTAAACAGTGTAGAGCTAATCCTAATTCTAATCTAATTCTTTACATATATAATATATTTAATTCACTCAAGCATTATCATTCATTTTAATACTACGTTCTATAATATAATAAAACCTTGATTGCGCATACAAGATGAACCATTGTTTTCATTGCTATTGACTAAGTATGAAATATGTTCCGTTGTTTTAAAATGGATTTGGGGGTGGATGTCCCAATCTGTACATATGCGGAGGAAATCGTGGTGGAAATAGTCTGACTGGTGCCATTAAAGCAGGGTGTCTGCCTCTTCCCATAGGAGGAATCTGTCCTCTTAATGGGACCATAGGGCTCACTACAATTGGTCTCGGAGGAAAGGGACTCTAAAAAGTATATTACCAAGAAATAAATAAATTAGAAATTCAACAAATTCTCATTAAG
The DNA here is from genome assembly GCF_030848795.1 of Temnothorax nylanderi. Taxonomy (NCBI): domain Eukaryota; kingdom Metazoa; phylum Arthropoda; class Insecta; order Hymenoptera; family Formicidae; genus Temnothorax; species Temnothorax nylanderi. The sequence continues at coordinate 213,296 of NW_027249161.1, read as the reverse complement.
AACATTCATTAGAGATCAATAGTTTGTATACATTTTACTTACGCCATAATAGATAGGCACGGGTATTGGTGATTCAATATAATGCGGTGCTATATCCCTTCGTTCTCTGGATCTATCTCTATCTTTGTTTCTGTCCCTGTCTCTATCTCTTTCCCTCTCCCTCTCCCTTTCCCTATCCCTGTAGCTGTCTCTGTCCCTATCCCTATCTCTATCCCTTCTTTCATGGGAACGTTCATTTGATCTCTCACGATATCTGTCGCGGTAAGATTGCTCTTCCCTCTCCCTCTTCCTTTCTCTATCTCTTTCCCTCTGCCTCTTCCTTTCACTTTCTCTATCCCTGTCTCTGTCTCTGTCTCTATCCCTATCCCTATCTCTTCTTTCATGGGAACGTTCATTTGATCTCTCACGATATCTGTCGCGATAAGATTTCTCTTCTATAAACGGCCTGTAAGGATAATGATTAGAAATGACTATTCATAAGTATTAAAGAATGGTTTAATTGGCACCATTTTTTCATTTTACAAATAAATTAATCAAGCCTGGTAATATCTCTAAATCATAACAAATTAAAAATAATTTAAATATTTATAATAATAAAAGTATTAATTTATTTAAAATAATCTATAAATTCTATATTAATGATTTTACTCCATACCTCGAATATGAGTTGTGCAGTTCTCTAGAACGGGATCGATTAGCATCATGTTTATTTGCATCTCTTTCTGTGTACTTCTCTTTATATTCTCTACGTTTCTCTAAACTGCTTGCCCTACAAAATATAGAAAGAGAATATACTTTTCAGAAATATAAAACAGCTATTTAACTGTTTTTAATTATATAATACTTATTTGCTTTTGATTATTTTAAAAACAAGGTGTTGAATTTCTTTTCATCAATAAATAAATTACAACTAAAGCTAGCTTTAACCATCATTTTTACAAATATCACAATTTTCTGTCTTGTTATCCTGATGCTTCAAATCTATGCGGTGTCTAAGATCATAAGTAAATACATTAAAGAATATATATCTAGTATAAAGAATATTGTCATCGTGAGAGAAACGAACCTAGGTTGATAAGACGGTGGATATCCGGAACTATAAATGTGATTCCTAATTGGACTCAAGGATAAAGATCGTCTCCTTGAAGTACGTGATTTGTTTGTCGAGGCTGTAATATTATATGTAGTGTTATATGTATATACTATGTTTTTAAAGAATGCTATGTTATATTATTCATTATGCAGTCTCAAACACCGAAAACTAAACTATTTATCTATTTCTTGACATATATAAAATAATTTGTTTTTTAAATTAAAGATGTGATCTATAAATATAACCATAAATTAGTCACATATGTATATGTATATTCTATATTCAATGACTAAGTTCTATATATGTATTTTATATATATCATAAATGTATACAATAATTTCATGTACGTTGTACTTTTCTTATTCAAAGAATTTCGAGTATTTCGAAAAATATCTAATGTAATTTTATATATTCGTTAATTCAAGTTTAATCGGTATAATGTACGAATTAATAATAAATAATAATAAAATTAGTTTATATAATACATACCCGATTGTTCTTTATCTATAGCTACAACTGTGCGTCGTTCTTCTATTTCGTTAGTTTTGATTGTAGCCTTTTTTATTTCTTCCCTGTCGAATATTGGTTTACATCCTTCTCCTATATGATTTATTTTATTCATTTTATTAGTCTTTTAGTGATTTCTTATTGACACAGTTCTGATAAGTCTAATGCATTAGTCAAAAGAAAAATTTCATCTTTGAAAGAAGAAGAAAGAATTTTGTGTACGATATAAACATTTTTTTTTTAACAAAAGCCGAAAGTTAATTATACTATTATTCTTTCCACATTAATATTTTTTTAGCCACCATTCTCTTAATATCTCTTGATATGTTGTCTTCCAAGATCTAGAACAAGAATCTCCAGAGTATCTTGTAAGTTGTATGAAATTTACATAAAGCTCTTTGAAGTAAACTGCATTCCAAAATTAAGAGATATAAAATAACTGTTCATTTGTATAACATAAAATTAAAAGTTATTAAAATGTCATTATTTTTTAATCATAATATTTTTAAGAAATAATTGGTTCTGTATTTTAAATAAAATTAAGATTGTAATTCCATATAATTTGTTAAATAATTATTAACCCATTATTTTTATGTTAAATTACATATATTAAATTAGAATAAAAGAAAGAACTACTCGACTGCATTAAAATGTTGTACATATGTATTAGAAACAAAATCTTGATAAGATCTTCCAGATGAAAATTCTAAAATGCAGGTATCTTCCATGATGATTCTACGATAAGTACAATTTTATGTAAATATATAAAGATACGCTGCAAATAAAAAAAATGTTATTATAAATAGATAAAACTAATTGGTCTTGTAGGATAAAATCTTCGTTGCTTTCTTTAAATTGCAATTGTAGCTTTAAAGCTATTAGTAATTTTCATCAAATCGTAATATAATGCCACTTGAACACTATAGATATTTCTTTATATGCAGGCAATCAATGCAGAAATATAAACTTTTTTTAAATTTACTTAAAATAACTATATTACTTTCAAAGATACTTTAAAATACGAAATATGTGTTGAATTTGTACGAAATTTTTTTTTAGATCACTTCCTATTTTCTATATTCTTTACTTTGTTTGAATTCCTATATGTTAACAAGTATGGAATTAACAATAATTATATAGCGAATATCTCTATCGTTTTTATGAGGATTTCTAGTCTATAAACAACTGCAGTTACAAAATCACGTGTAACCATCTGTATAATTTCTTATAGCGTTTTCGACTGGACGTCGAAATCGAGCAATAACATTGGTCGATTTGCCGAAGTAACGTCATTAATCGCTCCCAGAGCGAGCAAACCCGGCCCAGTCAAAAACACTATTATTTGCATGTAACAATATTGCAATATTTGTTTTATTAAGCGTGAGCATTTGTTTTCAGTAAACATCTCATTTTTTTGTCACATTACAATGTTGAAAACAACTGAATTTCTATGGAGAAGAGAGAATTTAGAGAAACATAAAGCTTTAGAGAATGTAACATTTTACCCTCTCTTCTCTTGACACATATTCTCACATCATCAGGATTAAGTATATCTCGCTGTAATTCGAGAACAGGTCCTTGTACAGGAATATTCCTGTGAATATCAACTTTAATTCGACGTAGTTCCATAGTATTAACCTGTGCATTCTGAGGACCTCTAAACAAAGGTACTGTTCCACTTGTAGGCTCATCTAATCTAAACAGAATTCAATCATAATATTTTAAATTAATCGTATTTCTTATATTCTTTGTATTAAAATAACCAGATATCCTTTTCCAGGAAAATAGTCCTATTTCTATATTTACATAATGAGTATAGTGAGACAATTAAAAAAAATCCTTTTAAAAGTGAAAAAAACATACATTTATCTCTGTACATCTTGCGCCTTATTCTGATCTGGCATTGAAATTATAGTTTTCTATTAACGAGCCCTACTAACAAGCTAAGCTGAATTTATTTACATATCTCAACTCGTAAGCAATTTTCCCTATCAATAAATTGTTTTATACTAATTTATTTTATTGAAATATCTTTTTCAGATATTTGAAAGTTTTGGTCACCTTATCTCTATTCAGTCAAAATAAAGATATAGGGGCATATAATTATATGTATGTTGTAAACTCACTTTTCATGCAGACTACCAGATTTGGAATCAGTTGACGTAGATCTCCTTCTATGCCGAAGATGCGAGGGAGACTCACTACCTCTTTTGCTTCGACTATGACGCGAGGATTTTTCCTCAGCATATTTTAAAGCTCGTGCACGTTTCCTTTCATATTCTAAAATCTTTTGCTGTTTCAATTTTTCACATTGTCTCTCTCGTTCTTGCTGGCGTTGCCATTCTCGTCTACGTCTCTGCTTTTCGTCTTCGGTTCTTGAACGTAAAACTGAAAAAGTATTGTGATCTTCACTACGTGTTGATCTTGACTCCTCATCGCCCCGGAAAGTTGTCGACCATATTGAATTCATTGTCAGAAATACTAAGCAAGGTGCTGCTGAAATATATGAAATTTATTATCAAAAATTCAGATTTTAATTAATACAGGAAATATTTCTTGTCATCTTCTTTATTATACATTGCAGTTAATGTTAATAACAAACTGAATCTTATGATTCAATTTCAGATCGTAATGTTCAGCGTTTTACATTTAATACATATATAAAGGTTATTCTACATATCATTTCATGGTTAATTATACAGTTTTAGGGGCCTCACCTCTAATATCGGTGAAATTATGCTCAATGACGTGTTTTTGCGTGAAACTAAAGAATCTGGCATAAAAAAGTGTCGCTCTGCCCTGCTCTGCCCCGCGAAGCGGGATATTTAATATTAATCGTTAAAGTTTTTTATTTGCTCCTTTTAGGTTAGGAGCGGAAGCGCCTTCAACCCTGTCTTTGGGTTATATAGCGCATCTATTCTCAACAGCTCATCTTCTTCTTAAGGGGATCCTGGAGTGACAGCGACAAGGCATAATCGGTCTAAGCAATATCTTTGAATTGGCTGAACAGAATGGAAAATCCTTTTACACGATTAAAGTACGCACAAAAATGTAGAGGGCTGTACATGATTTTTTCTGATAAACTAAACAAAAATTTTATTTTTATAAATATTGTCTTTACCTGACGACAATATTTGCTTTATACAAAAATTCTGCAGTTTTTCTATAGAAAATAGTGATGCAGCCCTCTACAAAAAACTGTCAGGAATAATATCGTGCAATTAGAAGTAAGATTTGAAGCCTAAAAAAAAAGATATTACGAATTACGGATTCGTAATAACAAGATTTCTCATAAAATAAGTTACATAGATTCGTGAATTTTTTTTTTTATATACTCTTTATATAATAATGCAGTCCGCTACAGAGCCCGATTTTGCATTTTTGCTCTTAAAAATTTATAATAAATAAAATACGGAGTTAAAGTGCAGTTTAACGTGCACTTAGTGCATAAAGTGCACCTGAGTGCACCTGAGTTTGCCTGGGTCTCCTGCAGACCCTTCACCCGCCTCTCAGAGTCGGTTGGCGAGCTCGATCGTGTTCGGACGTGTTTTGTCCGGAAGCAAATTTTTTTCAAAGTATTGCGACTGTTACTTGTCTGCATTGTTTAACTATCAGTACCTTGTATCGGCGCCTTTCGAGGCCTACAACCTTTGTAATTACGCCGCTTGCGGCTTATAAGACTAGTGGTTCGCCCTGGCCGTTTTTAGAGCAGCACTGCTTGAAGGCCATTACATAGGAAGAAGAAGAAGAAGTCACCCGCCTCTCGTCAGCGAGCCAAAGTGTATATGTATGTGCGTATGTGTAATTGTATGTGTAATGTGTATGTCTGCGGTGTCTTGAATACTCTTGAACTCAGGTTGAAGCCGTAAGTTCGTAGGGCCCAAGGCCCAAGGAACTGCGCGGATCACTTCCTTCTGCGGCCAATCGTTAAAGTTGACGACTATTGAGGTTATGAAACCCGTCATACCGACGAGATGCAACAACATGAACGTATGTACCCCCGACCCCGTGGTCCATGGCTATTACATGCACATCCAAAAAGTGCGCGAATTTGAAACGTATTGAAGCGTTTATTGTGTTTCAAGGTCTAAAATACAAGAAAGAGGAAAGATTGTAACTGTATCTCAGGGATAGGATAGATCTTCTTAAAGAAAATTAATGCCTAAGTCTTACGTACAAATTAACATTTCAATTTTATTTACAGAATACATAGCGCTAATTATAAATTATTGAAAAATAAGAACAATATGTGTATATGCACGTGTATAAATGCTCTACATTACATAGAAAATATTTTATATATAAGTTATATGTTCTATTAGTATATATAAGTTATATATGCATTATTACTTTATATTACTTTATATTATATAATATATATAAATTGTATTATTTGGAGGGGTAAAAGCCATAGTGGTCAAATTTTTTTAAAATATTGACTCGTGTGCATAGGTGCAATTTATATACTGTATAGATTGCATCTATCCACACGAGTCAATATCTTAAAAAATTTGAGTTACACCACTATGGCTTTTACTCCTCCATTTATATTTCATGCAGACTTTACATATATAATATATTTAATTCACTCAAGCATTATAATTCATTTTAAAATACTACATTCTATAATATAATAAAACCTTGATTGCGTATCCAAGATAAACCATTATTTTCATTGCTATTTAAGTATGAAATATGGTCCGTTGTTTTAAAATGGTCCGAATCCTGTGAAAGAATTTTGTATATATATATGTATACAGAATATTGTACAATACATATACAGTTGTACTGCTATTTGTAATGCATATATATGTATTTACTTGGATTTGGGGGTGGATGTCCCAATCTGTACATATCTGGAGGAAATCGTGGTGGAAATGGTCTGACTGGTGCCATTAAAGCAGGGTGTCTGCCTCTTCCCATAGGAGGAATCTGTCCTCTTAATGGGACCATAGGGCTCACTACAATTGGTCTCGGAGGAAAGGGACTCTAAAAAGTATATTACCAAGAAATAAATAAATTAGAAATCCAACAAATTCTCATTAAGAACATTCATTAGATCAATAGTTTGTATACATTTTACTTACGCCATAATAGATAGGCACGGGTATTGGTGATTCGATATAATGCGGTGCTATATCCCTTCGTTCTCTGGATCTATCTCTATCTTTGTTTCTGTCCCTGTCTCTATCTCTATCTCTTTCCCTCTCCCTCTCCCTCTCCCTTTCCCTTTCTCTATCCCTGTCTCTGTCTCTGTCCCTATCCCTATCTCTATCCTTTCTTTCATGGGAACGTTCATTTGATCTCTCACGATATCTGTCGCGATAAGATTTCTCTTCCATAAACGGCCTGTAAAGATAATGATTAGAAATGATTATTCATAACTATTAAAAAATGGTTTAATTGGCATCCTTTTTTCATTTTACAAATAAATTAATCAAGCCTGGTAATATCTCTAAATCGTAACAAATTAAAAATAATTTAAATATTTATAATAATGAAATTAATTTTATATTAATTTAATTTTTATATTATTCCATATTATTTTAATATTAATTTATTTTAAATAACAATCTATAAATTCTATATTAATGATTTTACTCCATACCTCGAATATGAGTTGTGCAGTTCTCTAGAACGAGATCGATTAGCATCATGTTTATTTAGATCTCTTTCTGTGTATTTCTCTTTATATTCTCTACGTTTCTCTAAACCGCTTGCTCTACAAAATATAGAAAGAGAACATACTTTTCAGAAATACCAAAGCTATTTAACTGTTTTTAATTATATAATACTTATTTGCTTTTGATTATTTTAAAAACAAGGTTGAATTTCTTTTCATCAATATATAAATTACAACTAAAGCTAGCTTTACCCATCATTTTTACGAATATCACAATTTTCTGTCTTGTTATCCTGATGCTTCAAATCTTTGCGGTGTCTAAGATCATAAGTAAATACATTAAAGAATATATATCTAGTATAAAGAATATTGTCATCATGAGAGAAACGAACCTAGGTTGATAAGACGGTGGATATCCGGAACTATAAATATGATTCCTAATTGGACTCAAGGATAAAGATCGTCTCCTTGAAGTACGTGATTTGTTTGTCGAGGCTGTAATATTATATGTAGTGTTATATGTATATACTATGTTTTTTTAAAGAATGCTATGTTGTATTATTCATTATGGAGCCTCAAACACCGAAAACTAAAATATTTATCTATTTCTTGACATATATAAAATAATTTGTTTTTTAAATTAAAGATATAATCTATAAATAAAATATATAACCATAAATTAGTCACATTATATGTATATTCTATATTCAATGACTAAGTTCTCTATATGTATTTTTATATATATCATAAATGTATATAGAATAATTTCATGTACGTTGTACTTTTCTTATTCAAAGAATTTCGAGTATTTCGAAAATTATCTAATGTAATTTTATATGTTCATTAATTCAAGTTTAATTGGTATAATTTAAGAATTAATAATAAATAATTATATAATAAAATTATTTATATAATACATACCCGATTGTTCTTTATCTATAGCTACAACTGTGCGTCGTTCTTCTATTTCGTTAGTTTTGATTGTAGCCTTTTTTATTTCTTCCCTGTCGAATATTGGTTTACATCCTTCTCCTATATAGTTCATTACATTGTTTAATAATATAATTAATAAGATGTATGCATAAGTGAAAAAGAAATACAGGTAATAATTTAGATCTTTCTCATCTAAATTAAATTTCTCAGATTTATACACGCTTTAAATTATATTTTGTTTTTATTGATTATTATTATGCCAACAGTAATGGTATAGACACCGTATGCAAGTAAAAATATTAATAAAAATTACATTGGAAAATAAAATTAGTATTCGCTAGGCTTATGGACAAAGCAATATTTTACAACTTTGAAGTATGCTGATTTAAATAACAGATATGGAAAGACTCAAATGCAAAACACGATAAAAAGTTGTATAATATTTCGATGTAAAATATTACATCAAAAGTGTGCAATGAGTATAATTTGTATTTATTAAAACATTGGAAACGATAGTTAGTAGAATATTTTTCGCTTATTAATATTATAAATTATTTTATGATTAGGTACTTATGAATTTATATTATAAATCAAAAATAAAAATTACATTGGCAGAGAGAATTATTAGATTATTGCATATGAAATGCCGTTGTAATTTCGATGATCTTTAAACACATTTTAAAATATGTATATCTATATATTTCAAGATGTTAAAATATATATTTTAATAAATATGTATTTTGCTCATATTTAGTAATGTAATAGATTATAAAATCATGAGTGAAGAGAAGAGGAAACAGTAACTTCCATGGTAAATAGAAAACCATCTTCCAGTGAAAAAATATATTAATTATCTTCCAAAAAATATTGTCTTCTGTTGTTGGTAAATCGTTGGTGATATTGGAATATCTTACAATCGTGAAATTAATATATTTCTCAATACTTTGAAACTTATGTTTTAATAATTAAGAATTTAAATTCTTACGGGGGGCTCCACTACTGTTAAACTAGACACGTAGTGTGCCTTGCAAAGTACATGCGTGAACTTTCCACACGTGATAAATTGCAAACCCCATATATACCATACAACAATATTGCTATTATTACGTTTAAAAATCGATATCTCAAAAACTATGCATCGTAGCGCATTGTGGTTTGCAGCATTCTTTTTCTCAGCGAAAGATCTATCAAATACACCTATCAAATTGAGGGGCCCCGGAACTAACATTATCCCCATATCTTCATTGCAGACTTTCTTCAATCATGTTTATATCATCCTGTATTAATAATATATTCTGTGAAGCAAAATTTTACATAATACATGTATATTTCTAAAAATAATACCGTGAAACAGTTGTAAAAAATTAATTATTAAATACATTTTTATATTTACATAGATATCCTATCTATATATCTCAATATTGAATCACATTTTTATAATCACATTTTAAAATAATATGCAATATTTTATCATCAGAAAATATTTGTTTTATAAAAACATATAAATGTAAAATCCTCAAAATTTCCTATGAAACAACCAATAGATTTAAATAAAAATAATGGAAAAACATTTAATAGTTTGTCATACGCTATTTACTAATTTATTTTTTAATCTATCAGATTGTAAAATCTTCCATGAATTTCTCTAATTTTTATTGTAACATTCTTCTTCTATTTCTATATAAAGGCTGATTAATTAATTTTAACTATGTTTAAAATTCTATTAATATCATTAGATTCATGACGTAAAAGTTCTGAGTGTTATAACTATTAGACATTGATATATGATAAAAATTAATCATAAAAATAAACATATACCTAATTACGTCATTGTATGTTGTTATATATTATCAGTATACAGAATAAAATTATTATTTTTAAAATTTTTACATTAATGAAAAAGATCTGAAAAGGACTATATATATATATATATATATATATATATATATATCTTTTTCTCATTGTATTTAATCAATTTTAACAAATTGTTATAAAAAGTAGATATTATCATACCTGTCCCAAGTATTCTCCATTCATTGTTCATCCTCAAATTAATTGTAAAAAGTTTAGGTTTATCTTCATTGTAGATTTTCTTCAACCATCTTTGTATAATTTCTTTTGTAGCATTGACATAATGTCTTCCGTGAAGTAGAATATCTTCCATGAAGCTCTTCCATGAAATTTCTTTTTCATATGCATATATCCATGTACTTTTAAAAATAATTAGACTACATAATTATTTTTAAAATTTCTGAGAAAACAAACGTAGCTTTTTTGAAATATAAATAGAACATGTAATGTAAGCAGGAATATATTTTTATTATGATTAAATTAGATATATAGACAACATTTATTTACACTGTTGTATTACACAGATTTATTAATTTAATATAAAATTTAATGTAAAAAAACGATAAAACTGTAATATTAAATCTTTTGTTTTACATTTTAATGATAAATATAATAAGCTTAAATTTATTAAATTAAAAGAAATATTTTGTAAAAAAGATAGGTTTATCTTCATTGTAGATTTTCTTCAACCATCTTTGTATAATTTCTTTTGTAGCATTGACATAATGTTTTCCGTGAAGTAGAATATCTTCCATAATGTAGAATATCCGTTTCCGAATAGCTTCTTCATTCACATTCGATGTATCATCTCTTTTTAGTATTGTTCATGAAAAATCCAATCTAATCTTATATTTATTGCAGGCTTCTTCAATTTTATTACTTTTATCGCTGATATATCTTCCATGAAGCTCTTCCATGAAATTTCTTTTTCATATGCATATATCCATGTACTGTTAAAAGTAAAAATGTTCCTTTTTCGGTGTAGCTGAGCGCATTATTTCTACTTTCCAGCCAATTGCGAACCTAGAAATGGTGCACTCATCTACACTGAAAGGAAACCCATTTGTGCTCCCCAGTGTACTTTTAAAAATAATTAGACTACATAATTATTTTTAAAATTTCTGAGAAAACAAACATGGCTTTTTTGGAATATACATAGGACTTATAATGTAAGCAGGAATATATTTTTATTATGATTAAATTAGATATATAGACAACATTTATTTACACATTGTTGTATTAAATAGATTTATTAATTTAATATAAAATTTAATGTAAAAAAGCGATAAAACTCTAATATTAAATCTTTTGTTTTACATTTTAATCATAAATGTAATAAGCTTAAATTTATTAAATTAAAATAAATATTTTGTAAAAAAGATAGGTTTATCTTCATTGTAGATTTTCTTCAACCATCTTTGTATCATTCCTTTTTTAGCGTTGACATAATGTTTTCCGTGAAGTAGAATATCTTCCATAATGTAGAATATCCGTTTCCGAATAGCTTCTTCATTCACATTCGATGTATCATCTCTTTTTAGTATTGTTCATGAAAAATCCAATCTAATCTTATATTTATTGCAGGCTTCTTCAATTTTATTACTTTTATCGCTGATATATCTTCCATGAAGCTCTTCCATAAAATTTCTTTTTCATATGCATATTAAATCTTTTGTTTTACATTTTAATCATAAATGTAATAAGCTTAAATTTATTAAATTAAAATAAATATTTTGTAAAAAAGATTAATTATTAATACAACAATATTACATTATTCTAAATTCTATATAATAATGAGAATTGCAATTTTTTCAAATTTTTCTTGATATAGAAAAATCTTAAAAATGTATTGTTTTCTCACTATATTAAATCAATTTTAAAAACAATTTACTAAAAGAGAAAATGTTTCCCTACCTGTTTCTGCATATCTTTTTCCATCTTTTGCTCATCCTAGTGAATCATGAAAAGTTTAATCTCATCTTCATTGTAGGCTTTCTTTGATGATCATTTATTTCATCATTTTTGTAGCACTAATATAATTATATTTTCTGTGAAGTAGGATTTTCCGATTATATATGTCATATTAGCATAAAAACATATTAATAGCATAAAAATATGTTAAAAAATAAATATAGAATTATTTTTAAAATATCTAGAAACTCACATAATTTTCTTTATGTGACAATGCATAATTAACAATATAATTATATTTATATTGCTAATAAAATACATACATAATCTTATTTGTATCTATATTGCACATGTTCTATTCCTAATTGTATTGTATATTCATTATTATTGTACATTATATATATGTTGTATATAAATGAACGTATTAATTTAATTTGCAAAAATACGAAAAGCGACTAATTTTATGTTTTATTAATGTTGAATTAAATGCATGCAATAATAAATTAAAAGGAAATTTTAAAAAAGAAAAGATGATACCAAAAATATTAAGGAAATCTATTATATATAATCCTTATCTATAAATTCTTTGGTAATACTCTTCTCTGATAATGTTACTACCAATAAAATATTTGTTTAGATAATATTTATTACTTTAAATTAAAAATTTATTTAAGAAATGATTAATCTTTTTAAACTAATTTCAATAAAGTTAGGTTCTTTGCATTTTCTTATATTTACATCAAGTTTCTTTCAATGAGAAAACTTTAAGTTAAATAAATTCTCGTACAAATATAAGACAATTAGGTGTTTATTTAAAAAAAATAAGTATAAAAATCTAAATAAAATTAGTTATGGTTTAGACAAAGTAATATATGTATAATATTTGCAATTTTTACATGCGTTAAGCTAGAGTACATAAAATATACAATACATTATTTGGATACTCTTTAAATATTTTTTAAATACTTAAGGCCATTACACGTAACAAAGATTTAGCCATAATCGTAAGGCCGTAAGAAAATAAACCAATCACAGTTGATTATTCTCCTCGCGCTCGAAGAATAATCTAGTGTGATTGATCTATTTTCTTATGGCCTTACGATTATAACTAAAACTTTGTTACGTACAATGGCCTTTAAACTGTTGGATCTGCAGCATATCATTCTCTCAGGAGACGTTTTAAATTAAATTGACATTTGTTTTATATATCTTATAGAAAAAACCACAGATCAAATATAGTAGACAAAACACTCTTCCCATGTTGAAAAATTTCTTAAACTAGATTTGCAAATGTTATTCATTATTACAAGTATTTCTCTTGCTCGATGTTATCTTCATGGAGCTTTCTATATCGACTCTTTATAATAAACTCTTCATAGATGTAAGGAATAAACCTATGATGCATCAACCTAGTGCCAATATAACAAAACTTTTGTGCTATTGGTATAATAGACATATTATTGTAGACTACTGCCAATGCTTTGATTGTAATACAACTCTTCCAGCACTCATTGCAATGCTAGATAATAATTAAGTTTCTGGAAAGAATAAGGATTTAGAGAAACAAAGATTTTAGAAAAATGTAACATTTTACCCTCTCTTCTCTTGACGATCACATCTTCAGGATTAAGTATATCTCGCTGTAATTCGGGAACAGGTCCTTGTACAGGAATATTCCTGTGAATATCAACTTTAATTCGACGTAGTTCCATAGTATTAACCTGTGCATTCTGAGGACCTCTAAACAAAGGTACTGTTCCACTTGTAGGCTCATCTAATCTAAAGAGAATTTAATCATAATATTTTAAATTAATCGTAATTCTTATATATACTCTTTGTATTAAAATAACCAGATATAATATTCCAGGAAAATAGTCCTATTTCTATATTCTATATTTACATAATGAATATAGTGAGACAATTAAAAAAAATTCTTTTAAAAGTGAAAAAAACATACATTTATCTCTGTACATCTTGCGCCTTATTCTGATCTGGCATTGAAATTATAGTTTTCTGTTAACGAGCCCTACTAACAAGCTAAGCTGAATTTATTTACATATCTCAACTCGTAAGCAATTTTCTCTATCAATAAATTATTTTATACTAATTTATTTTATTGAAATATCTTTTTCAGATATTTGAAAGTTTTGGTCACCTTATCTCTATCAAGTCAAAATAAAGATATAGGGGCATATAGTTATATGTATGTTGTAAACTCACTTTTCATGCAAACTACCAGATTTGGAAGCAGTTGACGTAGATCTACCTCTATACCGAAGATGCGAGGGAGACTCACTACCGCTTTTGCTTCGACTATGACGCGAGGATTTTCCCTCAGCATATTTTAAAGCTTGTGCACGTTTCTTTTCATATTCTAAAATCTTTTGCTGTTTCAATTTTTCATGTTGTCTCTCTCGTTCTTGCTGGCGTTGCCATTCTCGTCTACGTCTCTGCTTTTCGTCTTCGGTTCTTGAACGTAAAACTGAACAAGTATTGTGATCTTCACTACGTGTTGATCTTGACTCCTCATCGCCCCGGAAAGTTGTCGAACGTATTGGATTCATTGTCGGAAATACTAAGCAAAGTGCTGCTGAAATATATTAAATTTATTATCAAAAAATCAGATTTTAATTAATGCAGGAAATATTTCTCGTCATCTTCTTTATTATAAAGTTAATAACAAATTGAATTTTATGGTTAAGCATTTTTATATTTAATATACATATAAATTGTGATTCTGATAAAAAATTCTGAACTTACACGTCTTCAACAATTTAAAATAAACACATCATCTCGGAAACAGTACATTCGGAATAAAGCTGGGCTTTTCGATTACAGTATAGTTATATAGAAAATACAAGAATATCCAAGCTTGATATTTATATAGGGATTTATAAATGCATGCAAAATAAGATTTCTTTACTTTGAGTTCAATGATGCATTTAGAAATTAGCAGTTGCATTAAAGTTTTTCTACACAAATTTGCATAATTGCATAAAATATATGAATCATGTAGTTACATGTTTAATGTATAAAATATGATAAGATTACGTACCATACATTTCTTTCTCTTTATTTTATCACATACTTATACAGCATAAAAGTATTACGTATTTTCTTTTTTATCACTCTTTTTTCTCAATTAATTTTCTCTTATTCACTGCCAACACTGAAAATCTGTAGTAACGTAAACTAAATTCTCAGCGCTAGCAGTAAATATTGGAGAACGCAGCCTATGTAAAGTCTGTTTTCTGTCGCTGAACTGGCTGCACTAGTTCAGAGTTTATCTTTTTTCTTCCAATGTGGAATAAAAAAGATAAACTCAGAACTAGCGCAGTCAGTTCAACAATAGAAAACAGACCCGTAATATCATAATGTTAGAGTAAACAAGATTAAGTTTTCCAGAAAATGAAACTGGTTTTCTCTTGGGAATGGCTTATGTAAGCCATTTTGGCGTACTTCATTCATTTGAAGAAAAGAAATACTTACCGTTAAAACTTTGCAGGCAAGCGGAAAGTAGATTCCGGCCGGAATGGTTGTTGAGTCTTCGCACAGCGATTTAAGAAAATCGTCTGGTTCTGTCACCAGTGCGACAATAAGCCAATTTCAAAACTCGCCAAGCAAAATTGTAAATAGGCTACGAAGGAGATGGGCTCTTCGATAGAATGGAGTAGCTGAAGATTTTTACCAATAACTATTCAAGCTTCGTGCATCTTGAGAGAAGCTGATGGGAATTTTAAATCTTACTACGAAAAACCGTGCAAGAGATAATGGATTCGAATATTTAAGAGTCCAAAATAGGCATAGCTCCGGATATTAGCTCATGATTAGCACTAATATTTTCTAAAGCGTCCAGATAATAGGAAAGATTCACTTAATATCTTGTCAGAACTTTCACGTAACACTTAACAGGTTCGCCATATTCCAACTGACAAACAAGTCACCGGACTGACCGGACCTCCCTTCCCCCTTTGTGTTGACAAAGTTTCCAAGTATCAGACCTGTTGATTGGCTGTAGGATAGAGAGGTTCTCGGGTATCCAGAAATTCTCTATCTCGCGGCCAATATGCTTGAAGAATTTTATCTACGAGTTAATTTGACTGCGGTCCACTTGATGCTACAAATGCTTTGAAGCATTTCTCTTCTCTTTTCTTTCAATGAAGAAAGAAGGAGAAGAAGAACGCTCCGAAGCATTTGTAGCGTCAAGTGGACCGCAGCCTTTATCGTACGATAAATGAGATTAGAGAAAAGGCCTCCGCACAATGAAAAATATAAGGAACAAGTACTACTACTACGTTTACGCGAGCGTTACTTCTGTAGTAACTTACGATAATTCGCTCGTTTACGCGGAGTAAATTATCGTAAGTTACTACAAAATCCCGTTTACGCGAAGGAATTATCGTAAGTTACTACAGAAGTCGCGTAAAGCGTCGTCTACAATTACTACGTTTACGCGAGCGTTATGCCCGTATCAGACTACGGATTGGGATTAAGATTGGATTGAAATTTGACCAATCAGAGCAAAGTTTACTAAACTTGAGATCAGTTTTCTCTGTTCTGATTGATTAAATTTCAATCCAATCTCAATCCCAATCCGTAGTCTGATACGGGCTTTATGCTGGGTCTACAATGCGAGTCGCAAAGTCGTGAGTCGCAAGAATTGACCAATCACAGTCGATTATTCTCCTCAAATTCGACTGTGATTGGTCAATTCTTGCGACTCACGACTTTGCGACTCGCATTGAGGATTCAGCATTACTTTTGTAGTAACTTACGATAATTCCTTCGCGTAAACGGGATTTTCCTTCGCGTAAACGGGATTTTGTAGTAACTTGCGATAATTTACTCCGCGTAAACGAGTGATATATCGTAAATTACTACAGAAGTAACGCTCGCGTAAACGTAGTAAATGGCAGCAGGAGTAGTACTTGTTCCTTATATTTTTCATCGTGCGGAGGCCTTTTCTCTAATATCTCTAATAAAATGCTGCGTTCCATTTATCGCTCACAATGCTCGCGAGCATCATTTCGTCCTTATTTAACATTTGACAAACAACAAGGATAAAATGATTCCACGAGCGTTGCGAGCAATGGCCGTGTCCAGCCGAACCTCCGCTAGCTAAACCGCTAGGTAGCAATTGAATGTGATTGGTTCTTACCTTTGGATCCAACCAATTACACTTAAATGCTACTTTGCGCTTAGCGAAGCAGAGGTTCGGCTGACCGCAGCCAATGGGACGCACCCAAAGGTATAGCTTTGGCTGCGGTCCACTTGACGCTACAAATGCTTTGAAGCGTTCTTCTTCTCCTTCTGTCTTTATTGAAAGAAAGGAAAAGAGGAATGCTTCGAAGCATTCGTAGCATCAAGTGGACCGCAGCCTTTGTCGGCAACTATTATCGCTGTCGCTATCGCCTATTGTCACTCGGGTATCTATGACCGCTGTTACACGCCACCCTTAATCGGGTTTAATAACATCGGTAGTTCTTAAGGCTGATTTATAGAGGCCGTAACCGTTGATTTAAGCCGTAATCTTCAAGAAATTGACCAATCACAGTCGAATGTGAGAAGAACAATCGACTGTAATTGGTCAATTTCTTAAAGATTACGGCTTAAATTAACGGTAACGGCCTCTATAAATCAGCCTTAAGGCTAGCAAATCACAGCTATTCCCTTCTTCTGAAGAATGAGTGTGATTGGCTAGTCTAAGAACTACCGATGTTATTAAACCCGATTAACGGCGCCGTGTAAACTTAGTCTATGATTTTATTGGTCGAATCTAGTAATGCGGGGTCTACAATGGGAGTCGCAAAGTCGTGAGTCGCAAGAATTGACCAATCACAGTCGATTATTCTCCTCAAATTCGATTGTGATTGGTCAATTCTTGCGACTCACGACTTTGCGACTCGCATTGTAGACCCCGCATAAATCTGTTCACTTTTGTAATTTTCACCTCGTTTCAAGAACCGTAATCGACCCCCAGGATTCTGTATTTTGAGACGAGGTGAAAATTACAAAAGTGAACAGATTTACTAGATTTCGACAAATAAAATTGTAGATTCTCTAGTGAATTTCCTCACTTTTGTAATTTTCACCTCGTCCCAAGAGAATCGACCCCCAGGGTCATGTTCCAAAACTCACTCTGGGTAACTAAAATCTATAGTTTACGTCACGTACACTATAGCATTTTAGCTAGAGTGAGTTTTGGAACATGACCCAGCGCTCTATCTTTCTATTTCCAATCTATGGAAAACACCTATTGTAGACCGGAATTTAAGGAGGAAACCTTAACCTCGTTAAATTTCGTTTGGTCTCGTGTTGTAACCACTTCTGACCACTTCTAATCCGTTTCTTGGCGAAATATTGAAATAAGTATCTCTGGAAGAGTAGTTCGAAGTTGTTTCAGATTGCCTGATTGCCTGATTGTCTGACCGAAATCACGTGTATCATGATTACGGCAACCTGCAGGTTACTGTTTCCTCTTAATAGGAAACAGCTTAATCCGCTAAATTTCTTTTGTATTAGGTAAAGAAAATTATTTCTCTTTTCTATAGTCGATAATCTAAATCTATATAACAGTTTTCAAATGTTTATAAATTACGGGGGCAGTATATTTATAATATTTCATGAAATGAGAACAAGCAAAACTTTTCCGGTAGCATGGAAATCGTTGTAGCGATTTTTAATTATATGGAGATTACCATGTGATAATTTAATTTTTGTGGTTAGGTCAAGACCCCACAGTACATTTTGATAGATTAATATACATGAAAAATATGTGATATTAAGATAACAGATAAAACACATTTGCGTAATATTTTTCAACTTGGTCTATTTTCAAGTTATATATAAATAAAATACAATGTAAAAGACTACTTGATATCTTGAAAATTACAATAAATAAAATTCTAAAATTTTTTATCAGGGAATTTGCTTCTGCACAAGATTTTACTACATCTGAATCGAAACACGGGATAGAAAAAGATTCCTTACCACCAAAACCAAAAAAACCTCCAAATGTATTTCTGTTATATTATAACGCTGTGAGAAATGAGTTGCAAAAAGAGTATCCCGATTGTAAATCAAAAGAACTCATGAAAAAGGCGTCAGAGAAATGGGCGGAAATTGACCCAACGAAGAAGCAGGACTTTCAGAAGCAATATTTTGAACAAAGTTCTGCGTACAAGCAGAAATTAAAGGATTATGAGAATTCTTTAACCGATGAACAGAAGACGGAAATAGTACAAGAATTATTGAAGAAAGGATATGCTTTGAACAAGGGCGAAGTTAAACAAGTATTTATATTAAGATAATGTTTATTACTTATACGTATATACAAATATTTCTAAATTATGCGACATATTCTCATTTTTTTGGCAGAAACTTACAGAACTTGGAAAACCAAAACGACCATTATCTGCCTTTATGTTATTCTTGCAAAATAAAAGGATTACCAAAGAGCCACAAGAACTATACAAAGTAAGTTAATTACATGATTTTTAAGTCTGTGCCTTATTTTAACATAAATTTTTTTAGATATTATTCTATTTTTGCACATTTTTTTACACATATAAAAATTTTACACATATAACAAGATGGGTATCTAAAATTTTCGAGATTATTTTTAAGGATTAAGGATGTTTTAAATAACTTCTTTCTACATATTTCTAGGATTGGATAAATAATGTGACTGAAGAATGGAGAAATATGACGACGGAAGATAAAAATAAGTATAACGCAGAAGCAAAAGATTTATTAGAAAGATATAAGATTGAGAGGAAAAAATGGGAGGAAGATATGATTAAAGCAGGTCATTATAATTTTGTAAAATCCAATGTTAAACGTGAACTCGAGACTCGTAAACGTGAAAAATAGGATTCGGAGTGCCCCAACCAATGTAGTATGCCCATCGCTGAGTCCATTGCTGCACATTTCTCCAATATTAGAATAAAAAACAAAGAGAATATTAAAATAGGTTGGGGCACTGATACCGCACAGTGTACATTTGGAAATGATCCCGATACTAACATTGGTAATAAGAAGATTGCATTAACTAGAAAAGATTATATTTATGTAGTTAAATTATAGTTATGCTGTTAAATAATAAAACATTTACGTTCGATTTAGATCAACGACACGGGTCTGCAGAGGGCTTGGAACTTTACATTAGCAAACATGGTTTACAAACTGCGATGAAACGGAATACGGCAATGGATACATCAATAAACGATGTTAAAAAGACAACTATACAACCTCATGATACACATATACGTACACAGATATATACATATTTTGTCTCTACGTGGAAAAGAGTTTTGACAGTTCTAAAAGAGATTTTTGAAAACTGGAAGACGGTAAGAGACTACATATTTATTGGCATGGTTGGTATTCTGATATCAATATTTTGCGTTTTTGATCTTATGTATAAGTAAGCACCGTTCCTGTATACCGAAACCTATTAGATACCTAACTTGTATTTTATTTTTATACATTATGCACACTTTGTAACGTACAATATAATATATTTTATTTCCGTAATAAATTTATGTAACCGTCATTTCTGTGTAAAATATTCCTTGATTATTATGTTAAATAGTTTTAATAAATCCTTTGCACATAATATATAGAAATTAATATCAAATATCAATACTTTAAGTTTCATTTTTTAGGTGCATATACTAACGAGCTTATCTTTCCTCTTGCTTTTTATAGAAATTATACTAACCCAAATGAGGTGACTATTATGATGATGGCAGCAGCAGATGCATATGATGGTTTATACTGTCAACATTTTATATATGTATATTGTATGTTCATTATATTTACATCATTAATGATTGTGAAATTTATCTTGAAATAATATGAGTTATTTTTCATCTTACTATTTCTTCTTTTTCAAATGCGTATGTACAATTTGTATGTTCATTATATTTACATCATTAAGGATTGTGAAATTTATCTTGAAATAACATGAGTTATTTTTCATCTTACTATTTCTTTTTCATATGCGTATGTACAATTTTATAATATGTTTGTGAATTATAAATATGTTTACAATCCATATAGTAACTAAAAACCATAATATACTTTTCTACATATATAATCACAATATTTTTTCAGTTTAGATAATATCAATATCATCCTTATCACCGTCCATATCCATGTTACATAGTTTACATTCGACTTTCCTAATTTTGACTCGGAATTGAACAAACCTATTTCGGAGTTTCTTCCTCGAGATCTCCACTTATATTCGAAAAGCATGAAATCAAAATATCACGGCGCTCTCACATCTACAACATCAATAGTCGAATTTCTCTATTTTAAGAAGGGATATAAATGTATGGAATAAAAGATTCAACATGTGGAAAAACTGTACTATAGCTCAATTCTTTATTTCTTTTTTTTTTTGTGAACTGAGAAGCGTTCTTCATATATTGAAATTAACTTCTTATTTCTAGCTTCTTATTTTTATTTTGTAATTTCTTTTGGTTCTACACATGTGCTTATTGCGTTTGATAGACAGAATATAGGTGCAGTTCATTTGAAAAGAGAGAGCGTCCAGAAAACAAACGTGATCAATCAAATTGACTACAGTGAACTGTCCCGTTTTAAACATTTGTTCTTATCTCCTCTCTATATTCTTCACAATCTGAATTTTCGTATCCTTAACACTATTCCCTGCGTTGCTTCTATTTCACGTCTGTTGCTCGATTACATGACCGCGCGTAGAATGACAAGCGAATTAAAGACAGAAGATAAGATTAAGGATAGAGAAATTGTTTGATCCAAGATAAGAATAGGGAGATTCGATTGTATTGAGTACAGTGTCACATATGCTTCACATTTGAAATTGAGCGGTATCAAGTCAAATGCGTTGCATTTATTTTGTGCAACACAAAGACAAAAAAAATATCTATTTTTTTCTCTAGTTTAATATAAAAATGACTTTGATCAAACTTCAATTAACTTAATCAGAAATCAATCCAACCGACGGAATTCCTTGCGGCAAAATTTCTGTTCCATTCATTAATTATTGTCCCTAATTAAGTTTTTCTTCGTTTCAATAGATGACAAAAAAATTAATGCCATTCTATCCAAATAATTAATAGAACGATGCAGAGCGCCGATTAAATTAATTTGAGTTAGATCCAAGTTCTGATACATATTGTCTAATTTTTAGTTCTGTGCTTGAATGCTTCATATTTTTAAACCGTACGTAGATGAAGATGATGCATACAGCGATATGTATATATAAGCATGTGTTAAATGAAATTAAATATACATGATATTGCCCGTTGTTAATTAGAAATATATTTTAGAAAAACGTTAAATAATGCTGTGCAAGCATTCCACGACAAATCTACACAAGTCTCGAGCAAAATCTCTACTCGAAATCACTGGAATACACATTTTCAAATGAAACTTTGGTCATGAGAATTCATCTTGTTCAAATCGCTCAAGTAAAAACGCTGATAGGCTGTGATAAGGTGAATATAGTCAATTCAACCTAACCTCAAATCATCTTTTGATCTTGCAAATATCTGATATTGACAGAATAGATCTACTATCAAGAAGAAGGAGAAAAAGAAGAACGGCAAAACCATGTTTTCTTCCACGTCATTCGTATCGTGAACAAATGCCTTGCTTCGCTAACCTCCTCGATTGATGCGCAGTTTGGCATATGTGGTATATGTTGCAAAAAGCTCATGTGGACCCCGTGGACTCGCGTATTAGCTGTCGACGCGTATTTAAACTACCTACTCAATTTAATTGTTAAACACGACGATGGCCGAGACCGAAGCCAGGAGGGAAGCGAGGAGGCGACGGATATTAGAAAACTCAGAAAGTCGTCTACGCAAAATTACAGGGAGAATCAGTCCGGGCGAAATCAAGGGTAAATATAACCAACACGTCGAAGCAAGAACGTGTTTGAAATCAGATTTAATACGAGGCGCACGGGAGTAAATACACAATTCAAGTTTTGCGAAAATCTAATGGTACTTTAAACGCAAAAGATCTTGATAAACACACCCTGGCTGCACTAGTTCAGAGTTTATTTTCTTCTTTCCAATGTGGAGTGAAAAAGATCAAAGAGTCTGTTTTCTATTGCCGAACTAGTGCAGTCCCCCGTTCAGCAATAGAAAACAGACCCTACATTAAGTATATGTAGCAGGTACATCAAAGTCTGCTTGATTTCCGTTATCAATCTGCCGTCATTATTTTGTTAATAAACTTTACTATGTTTCTGACAGCATTCTGCCAACCATTGTACATACCGCATCCTATTTTAATCTACATATCTGTCCTTCTGTCTTCTCAATGTGGATTATTTTGTCAAGTTGTAGAAAGAAACAAACGTAATTCGGAATAGCTGTTACAAGATGCCATATGCTTACGTCGTATAGCAACTAAAAAGAAAACATTGATGTATTAACCAGGAATTCAAACCATTACTATTTTGCTGAATTTAATTTTAGATTAATCTAGGCCCACCAAAATTACATTGGTTTCAATCCTTGACAATGAGCATTCTAAGCTTAAATGTTAATAAAACACCCTATCCCGGTATAACGTGGACAACATTTTAGAGCAACATGTTATAGCATAGAAAGAAAACTTTTTTTTATCTATTCTTGTTGCGGTTTCTTCAAATATTTTGTACGAACAATATTTATCCTCACTATATATCTTTCTAATGTATGTAGATATTTGATACTTGCACAGATGCAGTTTAAGAATGTTTTGCAGATAACGATCCACGAGTGGAAAGGGACAGTCTTAAAGCGGAATCGAATTTTGAGGAGGACAATATCAGAAACGGTCTTATATCCAATATCAGTGGCAATACGAAACCGCAAGATTGTACAAGATTCGACGACGAACATGAAGGCTTTTCAAATGATACCAGAGATAAAAATATACATTCATCACGACAAATATCTAAGTCGAAATTTATATTATATACATTATTACTCAATCGTATCAATCTTGTCCTGCTAGCTGGGATCGTCAATATTTTTCTAGTGCTGAAATATGACAATTTATTTGGGAAGGTATGCATATATTGTGTATATATATATATATATAATCTTACTTTATATTTCATTGTGATATCCATGTCAATAACTTATTACATGTATTGTTAATACTTACAGACAGTTATTATACCTTATTTGTTACTGATGGTAGGACGTCTGTACAGCTGTACGACATTATACGAGGCACAAGACGGCAATCTATTAGTTGCTGCTTTGATATTGTGCAATGTCAAACCTAGATTAATTTATATATTTAAAGTATCACTCACGTTATTTACCATAGTGCTCAATGATTTCGGTTTATATATGTTTAGTTTTGTATTGATGCGCTATGTCATTATTCATTATTGCTCTCTCACGATGCTACAGTACCAATAAATGCATAATTTATGTTTGATAATTGAGTGAGCAGAAATAAAGTGGAATTATTTATTGTTGGAAATTTTGTACAATATTAAAAAGACAAGAGTTCTTAAAAGAATATAAATTTCTATAAATTGCATTATTTAAAAACATACAGTTGTATCAGATTTTTTTGCATCTTCATTATGTCGTGACTGAATAAGCATGTACAAGTATCGTATAAAAACACATTAATTTTCCTCTAGAATACATGTAATTATAATAAATATAATTTTAAAATAGATTTTGTACATAAATGTAATTACTCTTTGTAACTCATATTTATGTCGATGCTGTAAATTCGCAACGTTTTTAAGATCTCTTCTTGTTCTTTTCTACGGTTACTAGAGTTATCTTTATTTTTAAGCGCTTTGATGGGATCATGTAAACACAAAGTGCAACTGATTAAGGATTATTATGTAATCAATATTCTCTCTCTATTTTATGAAAATATATATGTAAATACAAAAAAAGATGAGTAAAAAACTGAGATAAACCTAATTTTACAATCTTATTACAATCTTATATAATCCTAATCTATAAATAAAAAATACAATAAGCAAGATATTATATACAAACGTATATGATAGCTTTCTAATTTAGTTTGAAATTTCTTCAAAATAATTTCTTTTGGGTATACTTCTTCTTTATTTTTGAAAGTTGGCGCGAGATACAACCGTATCTATATATTGATAGTATTGATTTGTAACCGAGATTACTACCGAGAAGAGACATTCGATAGCATAGCACCGAGGTACCTGGAGGTATCTTATCGGTGCACGGTGCATGTGTATGTATAGTATGTATATATACATATGATGTAAATAGGCCTGTTCAGTTTAGCTGAACGTCTTGCACGATTCACCTTTCCTCTCTTTCTTTTCACGTTGGAGAAAAAAAGAGAAAATATGAACTGTGCAACAAGTTTCAGCTAAACAGAACAGGCCTAATTTCTGATTTCTTTTTTTGTTGCTTTCCCACCGGTTGGTGCGGAAGTTGAGGTGTTTTCAACCTGTTCGTTATATAACATCCTCAATTTCTGATGCGGTAGTAAAATCGATCGCTCAGTATAAATCCGTTTTTTTCCTCGAGAGCGCAAGTTAATAATATGATTTTATGAAGTCCCCGTAGATTGATCGTTTATTTGCACAATCATCAATGCACACGTGACCACGTGAGATCATCGCGAGATCGTCTAAGCGTCAAATAATATAAAATGATACGAAGGAGTATGTGTCAAGTAGCCAGCTCGATTCATTCGAGTCCTCGCGCAGAGGTGCACGACATTCCGATGGACGTAATTATCAGACCTTTCCCCCCCGCGGTGAACGAGGAAAAGGTCGAAAGTTTGATGGGCGCGTTGAAAAACGTCGAGACTGAGCACACGGTACCGCCCATCGACGTATTGTGGATTAAAGGGACCGAAGGTGGGAAGTTGTCAAAGTAGTTATGCGCGAAATGTATATAGTTCTTATAATTCTTATTGAATTTATGAATTATTGTTTATCGTGAAACTAATCTTGAAACTTTTAAACAAACGAGATTAGACTATTGCGAAGCATGTAGATCTAGGAGAGACGATTAAAATTATCATATTGTGTTTTAGGTGGCGACTATTATTACTCTTTTGGTGGCTGTCATCGTTATACCGCCCATCAACGATTAGGTAAAATGTCCATTAAAGCCAAAATAATTCAGTCAACCTTGACGGATTTACGATGTTATCTGGGAAATTCTACTCCAGACTTGAAGTGATTCTAAACACATTATTTATAGATGAACTGCGCGCATGTGACTTAAATTGCATTGCTATATGAACAGCATGCAAAAATGTTTAATATATATATTTTCACTACGTACTATTATATTATACACATTGCATAATATAATTTGAAGAAAAATAATAATTAATGTGCAATAATAAAGTTAAGTTTATTTTATAGTAACATTGCTGCGCATATTATTTGAGAAAAAAGCTATATTTACAGCGTCAAATATATTTCTACAAATAATATAATTTTTTGTAATGAAGATTGGAAAGCTAGGTGATCAAATTAACTTGGAATAAAACCATTTTTATGCAAACTATACTTGTTATTAATTTGCTATTATTATAATTGCCGAAAGTTTATGTGCAGAATTGAAAACTGTAGGAGGCGAGTGCACGCACGATCGAATAATGAATTTTCTACTAAATAGGTTTTACTCTAAGGGCAATAAGTTCATGATGGAACAAATAGATAGAACCCATTAGCAGAAACTTCGCTGTCGCATATTAGGAGCCTATCTCATAATGGGGGACGTATAAAATAATAAGTATGTAAAAACAATAATATATTTATATTTTTCTCGATAAATTTCATAACATTTCTTCTAAAAACGATAAGTGAGAAAAGTTTGAAAAAGTTAATCGTGAAGAGAATGGTGCAAATACATTATGATTCGAAGTATAATTATATATTATTGTGTAACTACAGTATAATAATTACAATATAATTGCATTATTGCATAAACAAGTACGATATATTATCGTTATAATGTATATTATTAATATCTTTCATATTTTTCGCATTAGGACTAGGAACATACTTATATGCTTAAGTATTTTTATTATCTACATAAAACCTCAAAATTTCTAACAAAATTTCTTTACCTTTATAATCTTTATAATCATTGCAAGTGCTTTCTATATCGTTGTTTTCGATTTGTTTCTTTCAAAAAGTACGGTTTATAATTTCTAGTGGTATTATCTGTGGATGGATTGTCTATATCCTCAACAGAATTAGATTGATTTGATTGACTTGTAGGTTTACTGTTTCGCAAATGGACAGGTATGATGGACTGTTGTAAATGTAGCAGTTGTGTATTGGTTACTTCACAATCAATTTGCATCATTGTTATATGATTAGGTGGCGTCGAAAATGTACCTGAAAGAGAAAGACGTTATTGTAATACTGTGTATTGTTGCTACGTATTGTCGTATGTATATTCATATAAAATTAACATTACTTTACCATTTATAGACACAGTGGGTAGAACTAAAGACATTTTAGGTCTAGCTGTGTTATTTTTCCGGGAAGCCGGCAATAATAAATGTTCGCCACTAAACCAGACAACATAAAATGTATCGTCTTTTCTTCCTAAAGCTTCAAATAAAGACGCATGTTCACTCAATATCGGAGAAAAGATTTCAATCGCGTTATTATCTGGATATTGAGCAACGGTAGGAATATCGATCATTTTGTGCATAGTTTTTATTTTCCTATCTCGTGATAAATACACTTTTCTTCTTGCTTTTTCTACCAGTGGCGACCTTGACAACGACACATTTAACGAATCTGTTTGTAACTTCGTTTTCCTTGGAGCAGTCTGATTATCTCGATCAGATTCACCAACGATCCAGCGTCTCAACTCGCTATCTAAACGTATCGACTCACTCTGATTAATATACATCGGACATATTGGTTGGTGGTGTATCGGTACACTTTTATTAAAAGTTTCTTCAATTTGATCTTCCATATTGTTATCATCAACCGACCAGAACAATCTTCTATTATGTTTATCCTCTGCTATAGGTATCGATAAACTGTCAGATTCAGTTTTAAAATGTACATTTTGTGAAAGCGGTTCCCTTAAACAGAAATAAAAGATGTTTTATTTTTATGTGTCATGTGTAAAATATAATCTGTGTAAAATATACAATAATTTGCTTAACTCAAAAAAATCTCAAATTATTTCTATTGACTTTAAAGAATATTTCAAATTTTAAGAAAAAACTTTTCTTCTTTTATTTATGTGTCATGAAAAATAATAGATATCTAATATATTCAGATTTTATTGTATAGAGATATTGTAAAAATATAAAACAATTACGTTAATGTTAAAATTGAATTAAGCTCTCTCTAAACCTATTTCTTCAAAAAGATTGCATTGTAGTACTTACTTAAAACCATTAATGTTGAAAGATATCAGAAAAATTATACCAAGACAAAGATACATGCCTCCCTTTGCTTTCTTTTTCAAAGGCTTAAAACTTAAATTTTTATGTACGTTATTATTATCTATTATATTGTTTTCCATTTTTGATAGTCTCTGTTTTAAGGCGGCATTTTCCTAAAAAAATGTAATATTATTGAAAAATAATTTATACTTTTTATTACAAATTTATAAAAATGTAATGTATATATCTACACATGCATAAAACATAGATTGTTTACCGATTTTAGTTGTTTATTCTCTTCTTTCAACTCAGATATTTGTTTCTCCAAAGAAGATACATATTCTTTTTTCTTCTTTCGTGAGAGGCAAGCAGATTCTCTATTTTTTATCATTCTTTGTTGTCTTTTTAATGCCTTCAATTTATATTCCTGATTATTTTTTGGCGAATTCATGAGATCAATTGCTTCATTCTGTACAATTAATGAATTGGAGTTTATTCTATTCCGCATTACTTGAAATGGCGTATAACTCATGGTTTTGTTTGCAACAATGTCGTTACATTTCACAGATCCATTGTTTAAAATAGTAGAAGCGTCTATTGACTCGGTAGTATTTGTTGGGCAAATGTTTGATACAGTATTGATTATTTTTACGTTTTGCGGTAATGTAAAGGATGCGGTTTTCGTTTTTTTATCATTTGTGCTGATATTCAATGAATTTTTTTGTTTATTCGGTAATATCCGAAGTTTTGAGGGATACAATACGTGCTGTGAATTTGCATTCTGTGCGAATGTGGCGATGTCTTGAAGGAAAATAGTATTTTGAGGCTCTTCTGTAGATATTAAAAATATGAATACTTCACATATATGCATATAAAAGATGATTCTCTAGTTATGTTTATTGAAAACAATAAGTATGAAATACGTTGAGTACTACAAGCTTCACTGATGACATTGAAAATAATCAATTGTTCATAATGATAAAAACTGTTTCTTTAAGATAAAAAGAAACATACCTGAGTTAATCTTTCAATAATTCTGATATTTAATAGTAAGTTATGTACTTGAATTAAGTAATTTCCAAGATAGTACAAATTTTTTGATAATAACATGTTACTAGAGAATCGTTTTATATTTACATAAAAAAGTAATCTATCTTTACCATATTTTATATGTTGTGCAATATTTATGGGTTGGACATGAGCGCGTTTCGCAGAATCCGCTTTTGTGAGAATGTACTTTGTAGGCTCTATGTCTTCCTCGTTAACAGGTATGAATTTAACTTGTTGCATTACACTTGATGTACCTGAAGACGATTGAGATGATTGCGATAATGGAGATACGCATTGCGGAGAAGAAATTAACGGCGTCTCTAAAGTAAACTGAAAGAAAAAAAAATTCAGTTATTAAGTATGGTTCAGACTTTTGTATCTTTCGTCGAAACTACACACATGCTGCAGCATATACCTCTGTTTTTACATTTTGCATCTCACAGTTTGACAATTCTTGCATCGAACATCTCACTTGTCTATCTGAATCACTAGATTCTGAATGATTGAGGCTACTGGGCGATAATGGGAATAGTGCACTTGGGCTTTCAGGTTCAAACTTAATTTTATTTAGTATCTCTATTTCTTCCAATCCTATAAAAAATATCCAGTTGGTAAAGAATTGATTAAGTTTTAAAAGCTGGTTACTTTGACACGTACCTGAGTTACTTTGTGCACCAACAAAGTCGAGCTGTTTAAAGGGGGTCCATAAGTCGAATATGTTATTCACCCCTTCATTCGTATCTTTATCGTAATCCAAGATTGTATCTTCCTCTGGCACGATAGGTATCCCTAATTCGGAACTCCATGATTGAAAAAGGTCATCAGAAATAAACTGACTGCTTCCTTCTGCAAAAGGAACATTCTGATAAATTGATAATTACTGGCTAATTGTTGCATAACAATGCGAGCTCAGATATTCTATTTTATTTTATTTTACTCCTTGTATGTTGTAATGTTATAATGGGCGTTTTCCAGCAAGCGACACGGATGACAGTGAATCACTTCATTCTTGTTTAACATTTGCAAACAACAAGGATGGATTGATTCACTGTGTTACACTGTGTCATCTGTGTCCCTTGTTGGAAAATGCGCATTAATCCTTCGTAGTCACACTTCTCTAGAATCCCGTGTTAGTCATACTGGGTCATATAGACCCAGTCGATTTTGAATGGTTGCCATTTTAATGGTATCGGTCCGATCGGGTTCAAATAATTCTGGAACATACCTTGAACATTCTAGAATATAAAACAACTGTGGTTTTGTGAGAAATCAAATGGCAACATGTTGAAAAAAAAAATCGTGAACGAGTACATGATTAACAGTCTCTACCTATAGAGGATACTTCAAACTCTTGTAGATGGTGGACCAAGCCCCATTTTAAGCTAGGCATTTAGCTGATATTTAGATCCAAATGAGTGTGGGTCCAATGGACCCATGTGGGACTACGAAGAGTTAATAGATTGCGAGATGACAATATACAAAAGTAAACAAGAGAGATCCCGTTATCTATGTGCAAAACATTGCGTGAAATTATGACATTACATACTTGAACGTTTTGCACATAGATAATCAATATATAATAACATTTAATCTAAAAATACTATACAATACTTAACCTAAAAATTCGAATTCTGAAAACATCTGTGCCTCCGACGCCGCGATGCCGCCGCTGCTCCGTTGTCCAAACTCGATGCTCGGCATTGTTTCCGCCCAACGAAGCGTGTCTCGATGGTAAACTCGGACTTTTTTATATATTGGAACACACTCACGGTGAAAAAATTTAACCTCGAATTAATAATATATCGAGAGCTATGCGAATTTCATTGTATACGGACCGGAAAAAAAAATGTAAACATGTATACCGTACAAAACATAAATATATTATACACATTAAACGTATGTTTATATTCGTGGTGACATTTTACCGTTGCGATTAGTGGCTATAGGCGTCACCGAGATACAAGTATATTTATATCTCAAGTGATAAGCGTAGCATTCGACGTAAAAGTTGACAGCGTCATAAGCGTCAAGATTCTGACAGTTTCCTGAGAAAATGCCCATTGCCCACCACGTTGGCCATCACTCCTGTCACGTGACTACCTTGACACTTGACAGCTTTAGGCTGCATCCCCATGGAGAGAGATATAACGGAACGGAATTACTCTGATTGGCTAATCTCCAGATGGGGGCTCTCAAGAGATGGGATATTAGCCAATCAAAGGAATTCTGTTTTAATTCCGTTCCGCTATTTCTTTCTTCATGGGGATGCACAGACTGCTATGGAAAAGCGGAACGGAATTAAAATGGAATTACTCTGATTGGCTAATTTCCAGATGGGGGCTCTCTCCAGGTGGGATATTAGCCAATCAGAGTAATTCCGTTTTATTTCCCTTCCGCTATTTCTTTCTCATGGGGATGCAGCCTGAGCCGCTAAGTAGCAATTGAATGTGATTGGTTTTTACCTTTGGATCCAACCAATCACACTTAATTGCTACGTAGCCGCTCGGTGAGCAATTGCAGTACTGAATGCACTCTGTAAATTCAACCAACTGTCTTATCTTTGTATTTCTTCATTCTTCATTCTCCTCAATCCTCCCTATTCTCCACCTGCACGTGGAGTATGAGAGAACGGTGTTTGATATTTAAAGTTACGATATTTTATGTAAGGAAAATTGTTAAAGCTTAAGGAATTTGCTGATTTAATGTTTAACATACGGCGTATGGGATAAGATTGCAGTGTTTCACCGCGAAACTGGACCGAAAACGATTTATAAGGCTCAATTATTTTCGAAGCCGCGTAGAACGTAAGTATGATAACGACACTACATTATTATTTTCATGCTCGATCTTATTTTCACGGTAAGACGCTTTTTCCCCGCGTTAGTTTCCGTATTTCGCTAAAATCCATTGCGTATTTCCCGTAATGATCACAGTCGTTTATTCATATAGGTTTTAAACATGGTAAGACATAACAATCAATTACCGGATAATCTTCCACAACTGCAGAATCTTATCAAACGTGATCCAGAGTCTTACAAAGAAGAGGTAAGCTCTGTATCTTTACTGTATGTTTTATTTTTTTACATTATATGTTTCATATATAAATGGAATATAGGTTTGCGAAACGGACTACCATATTTGCTTCATATACTCCTTTATTTCAACTCTCCGATCAATCTCTAGGCCTGATCTTTTTAGCTGAGCAAGCTGAGCTTGCACGGTTCATCTTTTCTCTTTTTCTCTCCAACGTGAAAAGAAAAAGAGGAAAGATGAACCATGCAAGAAGTTCAGCTAAAAAGAACAGGCTTTCTTATATAAAATCAAAGCATACGTGAGATGAGGGTTGGGACTAATCTGAGACTCACTAACTATGAATTGAGCAGTCTCACACAGCCATGCTTCACCCTTTTATCTTTGTATCATATTTTATTCTTTCTTTGTTGACATATTGGCTACCTTATTGATTGTACATGTATATAAATCTATAACATGCATTTATGAGTTACTAGTTACAATATGATTTTATATTGCTGCATATTGTACTAATATAGTCTAGGAGCCATTCCTGTGTATCCTTGTTTGTTAATTGCATATAAATAAGGATAACCATGTGGTTATTTCAAAAGTTTCAAGTAATATGTTTGTTTACAGTTTCTTCAACAACATCAGCATTACAAGTCTACTTTAGAAGTTTTTCGTTTGGAGCCCACGCAATTTAACAAAAGTCTCGATGAGCTGATAACCTTCTTGGCTCAGGTTAGCGCACACACACATGCTTAAGTTATAGAAGCGATGAAAATATACATGCGATTTGCCTAAGTTTAAGTATTATCATAAATCCATTATAAGAGCGCTTTGCCAAAGCTGTCGTTTACCTTTCTCAAATAAGTGTGACACGGTATAAGCAACAAAAACTAAAAATTGATTGTATCTCAGTT
Organism: Temnothorax nylanderi; assembly: GCF_030848795.1. NCBI lineage: Eukaryota > Metazoa > Arthropoda > Insecta > Hymenoptera > Formicidae > Temnothorax > Temnothorax nylanderi. Next base: position 180,010 of record NW_027249161.1, on the reverse strand, counting down.
TTATCTCTTGAGTAATTTTAAGGCGTAATCATGGAAAAATATTTAAAAAAGATGACAAGAAAGGATAACATTGTATGCCGCGAGAAAATTATAGCACGGCTGTATTCCTTGATCGGCGTAGTGGACGAACCAATGCCAGAAAGCATATTCGTTTATGGTCATATGGCTACTGGAAAGTCGTTAATTATCCAAAGTCTGCTCAATCACTTAAAGTATAACGTCAGCTATGTTAATTGTATAGAGCATTTAGGTAGCAAACACATATATAATTATATCCTGGACGATTTAGCCGCATCTACGAGAGAATTGAGCGCAGATACACAATTGAAATACAGCTGCGACAATATTATGGATTTTATACTCGCGCTTAAAAAGATTTCCCACAACGATGAACGTCCGATCGTGCTGGTATTTGATAAATGTCATAAGATAAGACACTTCGACGCGACCTTTTTGCCATCGATCTTAAGACTCAGAGAATTATCCGGTGTTAATATATGTACGATTTTGATAAGCGAGATCGTGTGGGATAAATTTAACACTAAGATAGGCGCATTGAAGCCTATAAAGATTTATTTTCCCCAGTACACGAAGGACGAATTGGCCCAATTGCTGTTATTAGACAAGCCAGCGAATTACGAAGCGGATTTTTATAAGAATTATTTGAATCTCTTTCTTTCTGTATTCTTCCGATTTTGTAGAGATCTAAACGAGCTTCGGCACATGGCCAAAATAAACTTTGCTAAATACATAGAACCCATAGAGAGTAAGCGAATTGAGCCGGACAACGTTGGTGCACTGTGGCGAAACATTTCTGCCACCCTGAGATCCAATTTGGAAATCATTTATCTTAGGGTTTCTACGGGCGATTTCTTGCAACCCGATCATCAAATGTCTCGGGAGATTGAGTCGACGACGAAGCTAGCTTTGAGTTTTGAACTACCGTTTTACGCGAAGTACATGCTAATCGCAGCGTATCTAGCTTCGTACAATCCCGCGAAGTACGACAAACATATTTTTATGAAGCGTAGTAAGAAACGAAAGAAGATGCGGTCGATTAGGAAAACGGGAGAAGATGCGCCAAAGAAATCTCGCGTCTTCACCATCTCGAGGATGCTCGCGATCTTCTGCGCTATTCTCGACGAAAAGGTAGACATCAATGCCAATTTGCTAGCTCAAATATCTACCATGTGCCAGCTTGGTCTACTATCTATCGTCGGGGATAACGTCACGCAGTTGGATGAAACGAAATTCAAGTGCTGCGCAAGCCAAGACTTTATTATCGTCGTAGCTAAGACGATTGGCTTTGAAGTAAAGAATTACTTGAGCACGAACATGAATTGAAAATATACTTCATATACATAATTCATTATGTTCATCTTTAGTTACAGTTTCATATGTGTGCTTGTTTCTAACAGCTTTACCTAACGCTTTATTGTATGAAGATTTCTTAAGTATTTAAAATCAATTCACGTATTCCTATATTTATATTAGAATAAGATTTTATTTTTATATATTTAGTATGTAACAATTTGTAATGCATAAAATAAGTTTGGCATATGAGAAATATAATTTTGTGTGTAAATTGATGTGATAATTTGATTTTCTTTTTATTAAAAGTTTTGCAAATACATATACTGTATTTATTTAAACATTTCCTATCTCATAACATTAATATTTAAATTTGAATTAAATTAAATATGAAATATTTTACAACATTAATGTTTAAATATTTAAATTAAAGTTAAATACAGTTATCGATTGTGCGTGCATAAGTAATGTATATAACAGTATAGATAATAATTTGTATGAACTGCATAATTACTATTTTTATCATTTTAAAAATCACTCGATAAAATGATGCATGTGCTGAACAAGCTTCTCTACCTTTTTGCGTATTATTACAGGTAGCCCATTGCTATCCAGGTGATTTGAAGACATATCCCCAAGAGATTGTCGATATATTACAAACTCATAACGTCCTACTAGACAATGGAATGCGATTGGTAAGCATTGTATGCATGGAAGTTAAATTATGCTATAAAATATTGCGCGTGATTATTACCAACTACATTATAATTATATTCTTTACAGACGTTTTGTAAAGCGTTGATCCAGCTACGCAACAAATCCCTTTTAGAACCTACTGCACTTCTCAGTTTATTTTTTGAACTTTTAAAATGTCAGGATAAGGTCTTAAGGCAGTTTCTCCAAACGCATATAGTTACAGATATAAAAAATATTAATGCAAAGCATAAAAATGCGAAGGTCAATACAGTATTACAAAATTTTATGTTCTCTATGCTAAAAGATCCCAATGTCAGAGCCGCGAAGATGTCTGTGGACATTATGATAGAATTGTACAATAAAAATGTCTGGAACGACGTCAAGACTGTTAACGTTATAGCAACGGGTTGCTTTTCGAAAATAACAAAAGTAGCGGTCGCTAGTTTGAAATTCTTTTTGGGAACCGACCCGGAGGAAAAAGGAAGTGACGATAGTGATTCGGATGATGAGCCAAGTATGAAGGAAATCATGTTGGCCAATAAAGTAAACAAGAAAACGAAGAAACGAGAGAAGCAGTTAAAGAAAGCTAAACAGTCATTCGTAGTAAGTGGTTTAATTTTATGGAATTTATCATAATATTTATAGGAAATGTAAATTATAACTTCTAATTTTAATGTATCTTCCAGAAAGCCAAAAAGAAGAAATCTAAGGCGCCGCAATATAATTTTTCGGCGTTGCATTTAATTCACGACCCTCAGGATTTTGCTGAAAGATTGTTCAAGCAGATAGAAAAAAATAATGATAGATTTGAAGTAAAGCTCATGACTCTGGATGTTGTCTCTAGACTTATTGGCCTGCATAGTTTATTTCTCTTGAATTTTTATCCGTATATACAAAGGTTCCTTCAGCCCCATCAACGAGGTGAGATTAATAACGCATTATTAAGTTATTATTCGAATATTCTCTAGTTCCTTAACATTTAGACTTTTAACTAAATATCTTCCTTTATTTAATTTTTTTTAAGTATCTATTCTACATAGTTGATTACTATTAATTTAATTGTTATATAAACTTTATTAATTTTTTTTTAAGTTTTGAGCCATACAAAGAGCATGTAGCTCCCACCTAACTTTTTATTTAGATGTTATACATATCGTTTTTGTTTTTTCCAGAGGTTACCAAACTTTTGCAGTTTATAGCTCAGGCTTCACATGAATTAGTACCACCCGAGGTGTTAGAACCCGTTTTGAAGACATTGGCAAACAATTTCATAACGGAAAGAAATTCTGCGGATGTAATGGCTATTGGGTATGTAAATATCTATTTTTTAATAATTATTTGTTACGAATACACGTGTTGTTTATATCGTTATTTATTTATAATATATATTTACAGTTTAAATACTGTACGTGAGATATGTACACGATGTCCATTGGCCATGAGTGAGGATTTGCTTGAGGATTTAACACAATACAAGCAATACAAGGAACGTTCCGTCATGATGGCAGCGCATTCTTTAATTGGCACATTTAGACGTTTAATGCCCGATTTATTGCGTAAAAAAGACAGAGGCCGTCCTACAGAAACCAATGTTATGATAAAGTCGTCCAAATACGGCGAAATTCGGGCTAGCGAGTTTGTACCAGGAGCAGAAGTTTTATATAATCAATCTGCTGAGAATACTGAAGAGACTAATGATAGTGACGAAGAAGTAAGTGAAAATATCCAAATTGCTTTCTCAATTACTTATCTTTCGTAAAATTATATTTAAAAAATCTATTCAAATATAGGATGATGACGAATGGATCGACGTAAGTGAAAGCAGCGAGGAAGAAATCGGCGAGGAGGAAATCGGCGAGGAGGAAGTAAGCGAGAACGAGTCGACAGCTGATTTGGATGAAACGGCGAGATCTTCCACTAGCGAAAATGAGGATAATAACACTTCAACGTTATCGCATGGCGAAAACAACAGTGCACAGAATACTTGTGAAGCGAATAGCGGAGAACAAAAAACAGATAAAGTTTTGCGAAAGAAAAACGTTTTAACGAAACAACTGAGGAGGGCGCAGAAATTAGAGAAGAAGGCGAAACACGAGTCCGAGAAGAACGAAGAATTAACGGCTGAGAGAAAGACAAAAGCGTCTGTAATATCCACCGAACGATTACTCACGGACAAAGACTTCAGGAAAATTGACGTCGCGTTAGCAAAGCAAGACATAACGTACGTTAAGCGTGCTGTTAAGAGGCCGCGTGATCAAATCGAGACGAATCAAGGTGGAGAATTGGTAAAACTTAGCGATATAGAAAACATATATAAGAAACGCAAGCATGATAAGGCTGCTCGACAGAAATCTGTGAAGGTATGTATATACTGTTGTATTCCCGTCTGATATACGGAATAGAATATTAGCTTAGACATTCATTGAATTTGCAGAAGGGACAAGAAGCACGGGACAAATTCGGTTTTAAAGATCGACGACAAAATCCGTTGTGCAGTACAACAAATCGTGAGAAGAGAAAAGGAAAGGCATTCTCGATGCTGAAGCAGAAATTGAAAACGAAAGTAAAACGATCTTTCAGAGAGAAACAAATAGCTCTTAAAAATCATCTGATAAAGCAAAGGAAAATGAAATAATTAGTGTATTGTAATTAACTTTTATGCATTTTTCTTAATAATAGTAAATTTGTTTGCCTGTACATACAATGTACAATGATTTTAAATACATTATATTCTAATTAAAAAACTGAAAACTGTACGTATATTGTTGTAGGCACATAGTGCTTTCCTTTAAGTTATATTCTCCTTCTCTTTTATGTTATACTCTCCTTCTTTTGTATAATTGTCATAATTTTATTAAGAATATGCCGACAACTTAGGTAATAATATATGGGAAAAATTTGCAAAATTCATTAATTAATAACAAAATCACGAGGAAGAATTTTAAAAATTAAAAAAATATAAGCGTAACAAGAAACTCCGCAGTCAGAAAATAAAATAAATCAAATCAAATAAATAAGAAATTGGTAGAAGACGCGCTACTTTTTGGTCCAACTCGTCGCCAATCACGTTTGAAGATGAAACGCGACGTGGCCAATAGCCGCTAACGTCGCACTTGACCGTAAAAGGAAGTAGGAGGCGAAGTTGGGCGCTGGCGCTGATCGTCATTATAATCATTATTATTCGTAGTCGCATCAAGCATCCAAGTCGCACGCGGCTTCCTTGGACTCGTCAAGACTCAAGACTCTTTCTCCGATTTCTCGGCGTCGTTACCGAGCAACGTGGTTTCTGTGTCGTGCTGAAATAACATCGAGTCCCTCGCAATGTCGACGGTAGCGAGTGCTTTAGCCATCGGAGGCGTCCGACAGTCGGGAGCCCCGGTGCGAACGCAAAATGGTATGAGCATCAATCCGCGGAGTTTGGTTATATCGCGTCCCGCGCGGCCTCGAGGACTCCGCGTCCTTATTCGTGCCGTTCGTATCGATTGCCGTTTTTCTACCGAGAAATCCGTGAAATCCATGAAACGGAATCGGTAGATATTAGAAGCGGTCTTCGACGCTTGAATATATTGTTACTCCCGTTTTACGTATAACACGAAATCACGGTTGGCAATCGAGGCCTGCAACCGGGAAATAGACGACTAGCCCTAACGTAAAATAGATTCCGCACATGTACATACTTGTTGACTGTGTCAAATAGTAGTTGGGTTTATTTTGCTTAAAAATAAATGTGCGATAAACTTCGACAAATAATATAAAAATAATGCTTTCTTAGGAGTACAAAGCAACTTGGTATATTGTGTAAAAAATTAACTCTCTTACAGTACAATGTGAAAAACGGCACTTTATTCGTACAAACATGGATATCAACGTGTCCAACCACTTTTTCACATATTTAAAGTAATTTAAAAAAATCTCTAAAAATTCATGAACATACTTTCAAGTTTCTGGAATAAATATCGGCACTCTATTCTGGAAAAAAAATAAGTGTATAATTGGGGACTCTTTGAAATTTCGAGAATTTTTCATGGATAGAAGTCAATCGGACATGGAATACCCATATTTGTACTACTAGGGTTAATTATATGAACAATTAATAAATACTTCATGCCTATATTTTGATAATTTTTATTTAAAATGAAAATAGCTTATATATAATCTTTGAATTGTACATAGTTAAAATTTAATATGTGAGTTGTACATGCAAATGTATGATATAAATATATTATTTATTTATATCTCTTCCAGTTATGGCTGCCTGTGCTATCGCTAATATAGTTAAAAGCTCCTTGGGTCCGGTTGGATTGGACAAAATGTTGGTCGATGACATTGGTGTATGTATCTAGCTCTTATAGCTTTTAATATAAACATAAGAATTTGGAACAAAACATTAATATTAATTACGACGTTTTCAGGATGTCACTATTACCAATGATGGTGCGACTATCTTACGCTTGTTAGAAGTTGAACACCCAGCTTCGCGAGTTCTAGTTGAATTAGCCCAGTTACAAGATGAGGAAGTTGGAGATGGTACTACTTCAGTGGTAAGTGATCCAATTATATTTGTACATTTAATAAAATTTTTAATTAAATATATATTTAATAAAATGCTATTTTATATTTTGAAGGTCATAATAGCAGCCGAGCTTTTGAAAAATGCAGATGAGCTTGTGAAACAAAAGATACATCCGACTTCAGTCATTAGTGGCTACAGACTCGCCTGCAAGTAAGTATTCAATGATTCACTTTATTAATCATTTTACCTTTAATATGAAATCAATTGAATTATTGATTAATGTTAATTAGCTAAATTATTAATGAATAAAAGTGTATTTCATATTTATCGAATAAAAAAAAAGACATTTTAGTTGATACAATTTTACATGAAATCAATTTTAGAGAAGCATGCAAGTATATTCAGGAACACCTTACTGTCAGCGTGGACGAACTCGGAAGGGATTGCTTGGTTAATGTTGCAAAAACATCTATGTCAAGCAAAATTATTGGAGCGTATCCTTTTTGATGTTACTTATAATCTCATCGTTTGCAGTTTGTTTTTCGATATTTGGTAGAAGCAATGTATGAAATATTTTCTATAACTAATAATTAGTGATGCCAATTTCTTTGGCAACATGGTGGTCGACGCTGCTAACGCGGTAAAAATCAATGACGGCAAGGGAGGATTTTTATATCCTATAAAAGCAGTCAATGTTTTGAAGGCACACGGAAAGAGCGTTCGAGAATCGGTTTTAGTTCAAGGATATGCGCTAAATTGTACCGTCGCTTCTCAAGCAATGCCGAAAAGGATAGCGAACGCGAAAATCGCGTGTCTAGACTTCTCGTTGCAGAAAGCAAAGATGAAGTTGGGCGTCGAAGTACTTATTACAGATCCCGAGAAACTCGAAGCTGTTCGTCAACGCGAAGCGGATATCACCAAGGAACGCATTCAGAAGATTCTTGCTGCTGGGACCAATGTCGTTCTTTTATCCGGCGGCATTGACGATTTATGCTTAAAGGTACAGTCGTAACATTTCTAATTTCTAGTAATGGATTCCAGATGTGAGCGCAATATTCAATTTTTTATCTTTCCACAGTATTTTGTGGAAGCTAAGACCATAGTAGTGCGCAGATGCAAGAAAGCTGATATGAAAAGAATCGCTAAAGCTACAGGCGCGCAATTTGTAACTTCCCTGACCAACATGGAAGGAGAGGAGAGCTTCGAGGCCAGTTTCTTGGGGGAGGCTGCCGAAGTAGTGCAAGAGATGATATGCGATGACGAACTTATTTTGATTAAAGGGTATATATTTTGCTATTAATAAGATGTCGGTAAAGCTCCATGAAAAGAAGAATAGTTCTTATGTCAGTTATACACGTTTGCCGTCTCACATATATCTGCTGAAATATATTTCTAGAATTCTCGTATAACATAATTAGTAGCAGTAGTAATAATAGCGGGTGGGACTAATTAGTTTCCTAGTGTCACTTAGATTTAAAAAGTGACTTCCCCGCTTTCGAGGTTGAGTTGTCGATCCCTGGCCGGTATTCTGCACCAGGTTTATGAGACCGCTCGTCATTCTTCCAGATCCTCCAGATCCTTAGGCTTAAAAAATGTAAAGCAGGATCTGTATCTTTTGCGAGGCATGCGAGGTGACGATCGGGACTCGAACTTGGGACCCCCCGTTTATCAGTCGGTCGTTTTTATAATGAGCCACGCGTCACCACACATAACGCAATTAGTATTATGAAAAATAGCAATAAAGGCACTGTTATTTATCGATGATTTTTTTTCAAATTTCAAGGCCTAAGGCACGCACAGCGAGCTCTATCATTTTACGCGGACCAAACGATTATTACTGCGATGAAATGGAACGTTCCATACATGATGCGTTATGCGTTGTCAAGAGAGTCTTGGAAAGTAAAAACGTCGTCGCGGGAGGAGGTTGCGTAGAAGCCGCACTCTCAATATACTTGGAAAACTTTGCGACATCATTGGTATAATTCAATTCTGCATCTTTACTATCAATTTTTCTTTCCCTGGCATGAGATATTTACACGCTTCTATGTTACAGAGCTCCCGAGAACAACTGGCTATAGCGGAATTTGCTCGATCTTTATTAGTTATACCAAAAACATTAGCCGTAAACGCTGCACAAGACGCAACCGATCTTGTCGCCAAGCTCCGAGCCTATCATAATTCCAGTATAACAAAACCAGATCTTGTCGACTTGAAGTGGTAAGTTTCCATTGGCCTTTCTCATAGTTTGTCATGGTTTGTCATATAAAATAATATGAATTATGTTTATTCTTTTACAGGGTGGGTCTTGATTTACTCATGGGAACTATAAGAGATAACAAAAAAGCAGGCGTGTTAGAACCAGCCATTTCAAAAATTAAATCTTTGAAATTTGCTACTGAAGCAGCTATAACCATTCTTCGAATCGATGATATGATTAGATTAGATCCTGAGCACTCGAAGACCAAGTCTTATCAAGACGCTATGGACGCTGGTGAATTGGAAGAGTAATGTCAAAATGCATTTATATATTATGTTGGATACATATTTACATATTATATTGAATACACTGCGTTTATACGAGAAAAATGTAAAAGATTTGTAAATGTTCCACTGCGCATACAAATATCACACGCGATAATAAAGATTTAATTACAACTTGCTACTCGTATATTGTCCGCGTGCGTAAAATGCTGCTAAAATAAAGCTGTTTTATAACATAATGTTATACTTATTTGATTGCATTAATACCACAGAATACGATATTTAACATCTGTATAAAAAAGAATATGTAGGAGAAATATTTAATTTTGTGTTTATTACTAAAAACTAGGGATGTTCTTAAACTTACATTTCTTTGATTTATATGAATAAACTTCTATGTTTAAGGGAATTTTGTAGTTAATATAATCACGGTATTTACAGTATATCGAAAATGTATTTCATATTGTTTATGCTAATTATACCAATTTTATCCAAATGTCTATGTAATTATTTAACAATGAATATGACTTAAATAATATGACATTACGCACGCATGTAATATATTTTACTTCGGATAAAAATAATATAAAATTAAATTACTGAATATTATATAATAATATACTACTATATAAATAATTAATATTAAATGTGTGTGTATGTGTATGTTACTCGTCATAAAATTGTGTTTAACATACAAATCCCACATGCAGTAATAATGAAGAATGAATATTTTGTCGTAAAATATTAAAATAAGTTTTGAGTTCAGATGATATTTTCCTATTACATCGCGCATGTGAAAGATAACTTAATTATAAAAAGAAACTCTTCTACTAACTAAATAAATTATTATCTAATATATATCTAGTGTAACAGTTCATTAATGGAAAATAATGGAGAATAACAGTTTTAAGTATTATATGATATGTATGCTCACAGTAGGTTCAATATCGTTTATAAATAACATTATACATAAACGATATTTATTTTCTCAGTAAACCTGGTTCGTTAAATAGATGTTATTTACAATATATTTGTTACATGGCAGTTAACTGATTTTAAACTTAATGACACATTACTAAATTATTTCTTACGATTATATTTTAACGATTTGTTACCTTGATGTTATATATGTATTTATTTACAGTGTAAACTTATAACTTTATTGCAAAATTTGAATGACGAACATTTAATCCGTTAAAATATATTGTCATTTTTTTGTATTATTCTTATGCATCATGAGACAGACATACAAATACAACAATAAATCATTAAACATACAATTTTCTTTGATAAATATAGTATACTAAAGAAAATATTCTTTCCAAAAACAGCACCATAATCAAATTTTGTTAACTTATTTATTAATTTGTTAATTATTTTTTTATTAACTTTTTAAGTAGATATTTTCAAAGAAAAAAAGTGATAATTATGATTTTCGCAATATTAATATGATCTCAATTGATAAAAGTAAAGCATATAACAAAAAGTTTACACAAATTCCGTAATTAATGTTTAGTTTCTTGTATCTTTTATTATTTTCGTATAGATAGGAATCGAAAATATATTCTTTCTGACAATAATACATAAAATTATTATTCACAAACAATTAAATTAACTCTTCCATTAATAACTGTTTACAGTACAACTAAATATGTATATAAGTACTATAAATAAATTCCCGAATTTTTTAGTTTCTGAATTTTATAAATTGAAAATATAGAAACCTTTAACTGCATTAATATTTTATTACAAAATATTTTCAAAATTGATTAATGTCAAGAGTGTACCTGTAGTTTTGGACCTTTTTGCAATATATAGACTTAAAAAGTCATTGATGATACATATGTCATAAAATATTTTTCAACTATTGCTATATTTATATACAAACCCTGTTCGGATTGATGAATAATGCAAGACAAAATCTATTTTGGAAAATAAGGAGTACAAGTTAGGAGTAAATATTTAACAAGATTAATAAGAATTTATTTAAGTAAAAAGTAATAATATTTTTTATATATATACGTATGAAAAAAGGAACGCAATGCGATTAAAATGATTACACAATAATATCATTATGCATCTTTCCAAGACAGGGAATAAAAAAAATCAGATATTTCATTTCTCACAAATCATTCAGTGTTGAAAAACAATAAAAATCCTACTATCTTAATTTAGGATTTATAAAAAAATGTGAATGTTATTTTGATATTTGTGTAAAGATAGGTGTCAACGTCCTTCCTTGATACGCGCAGTTTTGTAATTGAGAGCATAAACCTTTACAACGCAGGATTTTCGAATTTTGGTCCTTTTGTCACTATAATCTCAGCATATGAATATTCTTGATTGAGTTCTAATACTTGGAACTTTTTCAGAACTAACAGCGTATAAAATTTCTGTGCAACCTGCAAAGACAGAGTATTTTTTTATCAATATAAAAATCTCGTATAGACGAACATATTGGATATTGGATAATGGATTTAATAAAGTACCAACCTGTTTGCGATTGTTTTTGAATGCCATCTCCGATAGTGTTAATTTATCTTTGGTATCTAGTTTGCTCTTAATAACATGATACATATGCGCTGCTCTTTTGTTAAGAACACGTTCTTCAAACTGCTCATAAGTTTCATCCATTTGTTGTTCCTCTTGCTGAAAAATGCAACATATTATAAGCAATTAATGTTATAGATTTTTTTAAATTTTCCATCAAAACTTGTGATAAATAAATAAATGTAAAATAGAAAACTATTTATACTGTTTATAGAAATATATAACGAAAATATAAGTTTATGAATAATATTAAGTATAGTATTACAGGTCCCACGGATGGCGGAAACTCGTAATCCTCATGGTTCCATGGTGTAGCGGGTCCTCTTTCGGAAATTGCACCAGGCGTATGTGCTGGGGGATGCTGTTCGTCATAGCCCATGTACGAAACCTGCGGTTGCGCCTATCGAAATTATGCAGCATTGATAAGAATTTCTATATAAAATGTGTGTTTTCTAGATGTAATGTTTAAGGAAGCAATAGTTACAACGCAAATGATACAATCAAAGACTTAGGGAAATATAAATTAATTCTATATTTTTCATGCATCTGTCACAGAATGAAAGTTTTTTTAACTCACTTGATCGTAACCCATATTTTCCATCTGCGGCATATCGGATGTTTGTACGGTGGTGGCCCCGTCTTCCTGTGCCGACGTTGATGGTACTTGGGGCTCTTCGTGTGCGCTGACCTCACCTGGCGCGATTTGTGGCATTTCCGAGCCGAGCAAAGGCGTTTCGGTAATTGGTGGTAAAACCTCCGATGGTTCCCCAGAAGGCACAATGCTGCTTATATCGGAAACCGATGGTTCTGCTGGTAAAGATACTTCGGGTGGTATAGCTGATTCTGAAGATAGATTCTGTTGTGCAATTATGTTTGGAATGTCTGCTTCATTCGATTGACTGATGTCTGGAGTTGGTTGGGCTGGTTGAGGAGGTTGCCTTATCTAAACATAACGATATTTACATTAATATTAATTATAATACGCCATTAAAATTGACTGATTTTTTATTTTCTTTAAAGAAAAAAGATTTTTCTTTTATTGTTATTTTTATGACTGACCTCATCATCCAGTGGTGCTTTCCGTTTTCGTCCTGTACGCTTACTGAGAATACTTTGTTCGAAAGAGGACACTTCTGCTTCTGGAGCATCTCTCATTTGTTCCAAAGACATTCCATCTTCTTCATTTCCAAGTCGCCCGAAATCTTCATGATCGTAAGACTTGCTCGTCAAATGCCTTTGATAATTCTGTTTTGGTAACGAAGATAAAATAATTACATAGGTTTTCGAAGTTTGTTATTCAAACAATCGTATAATATGAAATATTATTACTTTAAATAGAACACGAGCCGGAATAGGCCTTCCTGGCAGAGCGAAGAGCTTCTCTACGCCGCCCGTTTCCTTCCAGTGCATTAGTCTTTTCGTAGGTGGTGCCAAGTCCAACGTTGTGATAATATCGCTAGTATCGGATAGCTGTGCCTTCATTTCCTCGCCAGAAATATTTTTTACTTCATCGACAATGAGTTTACGCTTGCGCTTGGCTTTTGTGAATCCTAAGAAAACCGATGACTTTTTGTTAATTATAAATTAATTACAACATATTACGTACATCAATGTTAGAATAAAAAAATTTACCCTTCAAAGCGGATGCGTCAATTGGAGCTAGCGCGAAGCTTTCTTCCTCATCATGTAATAATGTGGTTTGATCTTGTAAAGGTGGTGGTTCTTCTATATTGTCAATGGCATGTTCTTCTGGTATAACTGGCGGAGCTGGTGTAAAACGTCGACTAGCAACGCTTATTCTTCCTTCAATTTCCTCTCCAGCTGCAGCTGGCGTAGCTGGTCTCGAGCCGTCAGAGCTATACATAACGTATTCAATTCGTTAGTATAATATCGACATTTCATATATAGTAAAATACGCAAAGAACGAGATCAACAATAAATCAAGAAAGGAAAATTAGGCAATAAAGATCAAAGTGTAATTGACCGGTCTATCTGATAAACACTTTTGTTAACAAACGTACATTTTGATCCAAGATTGGATATGTTTGTTTATTGAATAAAGTTCGATCATTGAATAGACCGATTACACAAATATTTCTTTGTGCCCTACCATGCTTTGGCTATTATTACTTAATTTTTCTTTTTTAAATTGCATATTTTAGAATCTTATAATTTTTGGGAAATGATGAATACCTCATGCCTCCCATCGGAGAAGCTGGACCACCAAAATGATCACCCATATCTTCGTCAGAGTCATCGTGCACGGAAGCAGCAGTTCCAGGAGCCGCGCCTGCTTCCGGTTGCTCATTTATCGAACTGACCTCAGGAACGGGTACTTCACCCATTGGAGCCTCATCAAATAAACCACCTTCAAAGAGACCTCCCGCTAAAACACGTAATAATTATAAACAATTATCGGATCCAGTTGCAAGTAGAATACTAATTATTTTTATCGTACATATGATATCCTGGCCAAGATGACCACCAAAACCATCATCTCTGATGGGTGTATCGATGTCCATGGGTTGTGCTGTAGCGGACGTTCCTGCAACTGGCTCTTTCTCTTTTTGTTCTAATGCTGTTTCTATTCCTGGGCCATCGCTGAACAACATGTGACTCTAAAATCAAATCAGTATAATTAATATCTTAAAATGTTCATTATTAAAAAAAAAGTAATAAAAATTGTTAGTTTTGTTGCTTATTTAACAAAAATGACATCTTTAGAAAATGTTTACAAGTATTTGTTCACGTTATATACACGGTAATAAACAAAACTGAGAACACATTCTATAAACATTTTCACAAAAACTTGTATAATTTTTTAAAATATTAATATTATATTTAGACTGTTTTGCTATTATGCACATGTAATATTACTTTAAAATGTATAATTACTTTTGAGAAACCTTATAAAGCACATTCAATTTTACTCATTACTATATAATAATCAGAGGTGTTAAATAAATAAAAATAAGAACACAAAGTAAAATAAATACCTGATCTAATGAAGGTTCCATGCCACTGCCATGTCGTAGCAACTCTGGTGGCTCAGCGTCAAAACTCATATCACCAAAGCCCTGATCGTGCGTAACCAAAGATAAACTACCATAATCTTCCCTCATTGTTATTTCTTCTGCTCTAGATTGATTCAAACTAAACTGTGCTTCAATGTCAACGTCTCTGAAAAGAAAATTTATTTAACAAATATTTAAAAATACTATACGTATACAGTTCTTGGACAAAAGCTTAATGGCACATTATCTTACTTAAGTTCAGGCATAGCAGTGTCGAAATCATGAAACACTTCTGGCAAAGTGATGGCCGTCACAGCTGCCTCTCTGTGTTCTTCAGGCAGATCTACCATTCCAGGCCTGAAGGCCATTTTGATCTTCACGAAGGCTTCATTGCAATCGGCCAGTAAGTATTTGGCTTTCCTTGAATAGATTCGTACTACTCCCAGTAATAAGTGGCCGGATGTTCTCAAAGCCATCTTAACCTGTTATAAATATCATATGTAAGATTTAACGATATGTCAAGGCATCTTAGGCCTGTTTGTTTTTGCTGCACTTCTGAGCTAGTGCAATAAATAGAATAAAAGAAAATATATTTGTATCATTCTAATTTATTGCACTAGTTCAGAAGTGCAGCAAAAATAAACAGGCCTCTTGTGAGACTTTACTGATCACCAAGACGTTTACCTTCGGTTGTAATATACCATCCACCGATTTTTCTATGTTTGTCTCAAATACGTGCGCCTTTGTTAATTTCTTGTCCCAATGAGCGGCCAGCCATATACGGGCCAAGGGCCCTTTCTTGGCCAACACAAAATGTGCGTAAAACATGGTTCTTGAATTTTCCTAGCACTGATCTGTAAAAAGATGAAATAAGTGAATTAATACCATCAGAAATTTAAGTTCAAAAGCAAAAGAAGCGTAGTTAGAAAAAGGGAAACGTTTAGTAAACGCCATCCTGCCTAAACCCAACACATCAATGAAACATTCCTTTTCTGGCAATAAAACGTTACATTTGGTCTGAGATAATGTGAAACAAATTCAACATTAGATTCTCGATCAATGTTGAATGTGTCAATCGGCACGCGGTCTAAATTGAATGTATCTGAAAAAGTGAAAAATCCACAGCGGACGTCGTTCGATTTGTGAAAAATATAAACATCAATGCACAAGATGGCGTTTCCGTCTACAGTTTTGGCGGTTACGGTGTAACGTGAAACTCCTGATACCAGTTCTCCGTTATGATACGCACAAAGACTCACCGAAATACCGTCCCGTCGTTAGGCCGCGCAGAGCCGCGACATATCTCGTACAGAAAAAAACCACAGTCGCGAGAGTCTCTCAGATCATCGGTGCATACGGTACGCTCTCGCCCCGACGCGTACTACCCGAAACTCACCATTGCTCGCAGTGCTCATCACGATTGCGCGCGACCACTCGCACCAACATGGCAACAGCAATCCACCGTTAACCGCCGTTCCGAAACCCGTCCTCGCGTGACCTATCTCATACTCATGCGCGCCATGGGAGTGTCGAGTGTCCCGTTTGACGTTGCGATTGACCGCAGCCACTCACAGCCAATCAGATATTTTTATTTTAAATCAGCCAATTGGCGACGTGGTCAATTTGAGTCCCGCTCCTCTCGAACGTGTCAATCGGTTGTCCGAATAAAGATTTAAGCTGGCCACACACACTTTCCGTAGAACGTAACAGTAGGATTTCGACCAATCGCGTTACTCGATTCGGAAACATACGGCCGTACGTTCCCGAATCGAGCAACGCGATTGGTCGAAACTTTACTGTTACCGTTACGAAAAAGTGTGTGTCCGGGCCCTTAAGCTGGCCACACACACTTTTTCGTAACAGTAACAGTAGGATTTCGACCAATCGCGTTACTCGATTCGGAAACGTACGGCCGTACGTTCTCGAATCGAGCAACGCGATTGGTCGAAATCCTACTGTTACTGTTACGAAAAAGTGTGTGTCCGGGCCCTTAAGCCGGGTCGATTACGATTCTTGAAACGAGGTAAAAATTACAAAAGTGAGGAAATTCACTAGCGTATCTATAATTTCATTGGTTGAAATCGAGTGAATCTGTTCACTTTTGTAATTTTTACCTCGTTTCAAGATGTTTCAAGAACCGTAATCGACTCCCTGTTTATTTTAGCTGAACTTCTTGCATAGGCCGCGTTCAGCAGAAACAACTGTTGAGTTCGTCTTTGGTAAGAGCCAATCACGTTCGACTGCTACTCAACGGCTTGGTCTGGTGAACGCGCCCATAGTTTATTTTTTCTCTTTTGGCGAGAAACTCGGATGTCCCTTCTTTAGGGCGTTTTGGAACGCAGACGTGGCAGGGAGCTCCTGCAACTCCATTTTCTTGGTGAGTTTCGGAACGCAGCCGGAGCAGAAAGGCGCGGAAAGGTTAAGATATACCTTCTCTTGTAAAATGTGATTGTTTTTCAATCGCATGTTTTACAATTGTTGTCCAAGCACGTTGTACAAACACGAACCCCTGCGTTCTTTGACTGCAGGAGGTATATCACAGCTGAAATTAACAATAACCTTATGTCATGATTTGTATTCATTATTAGTATTCATCTTCATCATGATAACGAATAGTCTGTTTTGCGGCAGGTCACTCGAGCCATGGGAAACTTTTACTCGGTGTTTACACGACCCATCCGCACGTTTAATATCGCAAATCGCGCGGAGAAAATCATTTCCCGAGAAAAGCCGATACCCGCGCCTCAATATGCAGCCGCGGAAAAGCAAAGGAAGCTTACGGACGAAGGTAATTGAGTCGTCAGTATAATGTCTATTCCAAATTGTAATTACGTGGCCATAATTAAAAAATGATGTCCGAGATATCAGCTTTATTCGTACTTTCAATTTAGTCACGTAATCCTTTTTCTGTTCCTTTCTCAGTAAATCCACACTTCCTGGAAGAGCATTACAAGAAAAACATACAACTGGATCAACGACTGAAAGATGTTTTCGTTACGTCAAAAGACCCACAGGTATGACATTTTAAATTTCTACTTTTAGATACTAATCCTATTTAATAGAATTTTTGAATACGAATACATTTGATTATCGAAATTATCGAGATGTAAAGCTTTGGGATATTGTATAGGAGATAAAAGAGCCAAAAGAAGAGACGAAAGAATCCAAGCCTTTACCTCGGAATAGATACATCGGGGAGAATAAATTTATGTATGAGCCTTACGAATCTACAGTGATCCCCGAGGGAAAGTGCTCATTGAAACAGGCTCTCACATTTCTTTTGCAACATAAACAGGATCCAGTAACACATAGTAGTGAAAATATAGCTTCCGAATATAAAATAGATAAGAAAGTAGTAGGTATGTAGTTTCATCTGTTTCTTCAGTAAAATCAACTTGAGACTTAACATAATTGTATTTGCTTTACATCTTAACATTTATAGATTTACATGTTTTTATTTTTTAGACGATATATTGAAATATTTTAAACTTTATGTGACTGTCGCTGTCGGGGCAAAGAGTCCACAACCAATAACAGATCCAATTCAAGAAGTAATCGACCAAAACAGGATGAAGATCGAAAAGAGCAAAAAGATCAAAAAGAAGGAAGACATGAAAAAGGAAGAGGAGACGTGAAAAAGAAAAAGTAATACAGACATGTATATAGAAAAATAATTTATTAAAGTTTGTTTCTATGTTTTTCCTGCCTAAATGTAATTATATGATACCCTATATCAACCTTTGGAAATAATGTACATTTTATGATAAAAAAAGTTTCACAATGCGTATTAGAATACTCGGCGAGTAACGTGATCGACGGGTTTCCCAGTTTAGTCGCTTATTCTCATGAAATCTGCAATTAAAATTGGCATTATTATTCTAGGCTCAACGAATAAATCGTACGAAAGCATAAATTGTTTGAATATCTCTTACTTGCTACAACGTGATAAATGGCAACGATCACAACTAAAACATGGAATTGTCTACTGGTAGACGGTATCGCTTGAGAGTAGTCAGGAAAAAAGTGGCCACCTGAACCTGTTTCTGGAATGGACGTAGTCTTCACCATCATCCAGTAAAATGCTTTCATTTTTAAATTTTTTTTCAACTCTGCGCCGACTTCTTCTCGTATACGTTTATTGTAATTATTTAGCCAACGCCGCTATGTGATATAGATACATTAATATTGCAAGAACCTGTGATTTTCTGTAGTTATAATAATTAAATTCAACAGCTGTGGAGTAATGGATTTAAAACTTACGTGCAGCGGCGTTAACATATTGACATCGATAAGTTTCGGTTCGTAAGGGACTAGAGTGACGTCTCTGAATTTGAGAAATCTTCGTTCATTATGAGCCTGAAACAATTATCAGCTAACAATTAAAAGCTAGTAATTAAATTGCTAATATGAAATAGTAGCGCGGCTGTTAGTTATATGTAATCATAAAGTATACAGATAATAATGTATCAAGATGTACCAATTTGTCAGCCGGAATTACTTCAAGGACATTCTCCAAACGAACTCCAAAATCATTTTCTTTGTAATACCCCGGTTCGTTTGAGAGAAAGAATCCTGGCTTTAACTTGACGGAGCATCCTGCGATTGAATTTTTGTATCCGAAATACGACAAGCTGATAGGCGCTGCAACGCGTATTGTTCCACTAGAATGGCTTTCATCAATTGTAATTCCATATTCTCGTGACGCAACTATTTTACAGGAAACTGCAGATTACGAACGTTCGTGAACTGAAGAGAAGTGACCGATTCCGTGACCAGTCCCGTGCATGTAATCGTAACCGGTGCTCCACAACGGCCTCCGCGCGACAGCGTCCAATTGATCTACCGTCAGATCACTGGGAAAAATCAAAGACGATAACTCGATCGAACCGATCAGCACTCTCGTGTAGGCTTTTCTCTGCTCGTCGGTCGGCACTCCAAAATGAAGAGTTCTGGTCACGTCTGTGGTACCATCTGTCAAATAGTTTCATCATGCTTCTCAGGTCTCGGTTACTTGATTGGCGAAGAATTGGAGGAAGCGAGGGAAAAAAAGAGCAATCGAACAAAGTAAAAATAAAAGGGCGAGATTCAGGTCTTTTTATAAAATTAATTTTGAATTTAAAATCAGTTCTTGTACTGTCTAATTCGACTAGTTACTTTCTAAGAAAGCGGAGTGAAAAGATTCGAAGTTTTATACCCAAGTATTGTCCTCCAGAGTCGATCATTAATGTGGACGTGGTCCCGATTTTAATGTTCGTCAAGTTATTCGGCTCGTAATGCGGCATAGCGGCGTGCGGCCCGTATCCCGCGATCGTCGGGAAAGCGATACCCCTATTGTCACCCTGCTCATAACGAATTTCATTAATCACCCTCGCCACTTGCATTTCGTCCCATCCTTCGGAGTCGAATTTGTACTGCTCTTCCATGTAAGCCAGGAAATCACACATGGCGATCGCGTCCCGCAGATGAGATCTTCTCATACCTGCCGCTTCGACTTTGTTTTTCTTTGCTCTTAAATCGATTATAGGCGAGGCCTTAGCCAGCCTCTTCTCCGGTGGAATCTGTAAAAAAAAGATTCTTACGTGTTAGCTGTATTTATCCAGATATTTTCACTCGATTCGATTTCCCATTCATTTTCTCAAAAAATTAATCCGTTGACATATCATTTCTTTTATTGATTTATACAATATCGAATTAGACAATAAATTAAGGCTAATTATAGTCTTTACAATCATTGTTTGTAAGAGAAAGCGGTTTCTTATATTCGGAAGGTTTTGGACTAAAAATAATATCAATCTAGACAGCTCAAGCTCGATAACAAACTTGAGGTAGGATAATTATGCTGAAGAATCGCTTATTCGGAGGAAGATCACGTATTATACGTATTCTCAAGTTCCAAATATCCGCAAGACTGTCATCTCCGCGGTCACACTTACGGAATTGTATATTTCTTTGGACGCACCCGGCGAGTAGCCGCACGGCGACGGGAGCCAAACTGTATTCCAAACTTGCGACATGGTCTTCAAATCGTACCAAATGTCCGTGTAATTGTGCCATCTGCAACGATAAAAAGCCGGTCATTATGCAAGTCTGCTTGGTCTTGTTAGCCGTTATATCAATTCTTATACAATTTAGAACTCAGAAATATCTGGAGTTTGTACAACTGTTTGAAACTAAGCTCTTTTACTTTCTTGAAAATTCAAAGTGAAACCGAATCCTGCGAGTTCTACTTCTGTAATAGAAGTCCCGCTTGGTCTATATCGTGTCCCATCTCCTTTATCTTAATTTGCCAGGAGTTTCTCTCTCGACACCGACATAATTTCCGGGGCTCTACTCATCACTCACTTGACGCAGTTCGCGTGGGAGCAGGAGTCGACTTTCAAATGTATGTCGACGGACCGCAGGATCTTGTGACGCGGCGCGTAGAGATGCAGATCACCGTGGGTGACGATCGCGTATGCCCGGAGGACGGGCGTGTGCGGCAGATCGTAGCCGCGGACGTTGAAGAGCCACGCTATCTCGTCCAGGGCGGTGACGACGAGCGCGTCGGCCGACGTGAGCTCCATTTCCAGCCGGATACTCCGGACCTTCTCCTGCCACGGTTTGCCGGAGTACTCGTCCGCAAGCGGATAGGCCGCGTGCGGATTGTACTCAGGCCGGCCCACCTGCCAGATCAAGTCCACCAGGTCGTTACGGACCCCGACCAATCTTACGGGCAAATTCGCTGAACACGAATAGGATTGTTAGTCGAAAGTGAAAGAAGGTCGGATTCGGCTTCCTCGGCCTCACCTCGGCCTCGCACAGAACGATACTACTTTGATAGGACTTGTTTCGAGACTTGAAAGTGAAACTTGAGCCGAAAAGTATTCATTTTATAATTAATTAGAGCAAAATTCTCGTACATAATAAAAATATATAGATTTTTATATTTATGTACAAGCTATCTTCTTTGACAATAAAAATGTGTAAGATTTATATTTAAATAATATCGCGATAAAGAAATGCTCGATATAATGTTTCTCGTTACCCAATTCGTTCTCCCATATCTCCCACGTAAATGCGGGTATTAATTTCGGATTGGCACCAATACGTACTTCCGATCGATTTTCGAACTCTTGTATTAACCATTCTGTTATCGTTGGCACCTAAACATTAAACAGAAATAGTTAAGTAAACGTTAAGAATGTTGCGATATTAAAAATATTACAAAATACATGTGCAATTTTTTATTAAGTGTTTGTTTATAAATTCTCATTAACGTTGCTGGCGATAGATCCTTTTAAAATATTCGTAATGTTAAATAGAATCTTTTCACCATTTATATTAAATAATGTTTTTCTCCTTTTTAATCGTAAATCTGATTTTAGTTGAGCTTTGTTTTGATCTCTTGCGCTGATAATTCACAGATGTGTATGCCCAATCCATCCAAAACAATTTGCAAAATACTAATTTATATATTATTATTATTATTTTATATTATTTTACTTGAAATTATATCTTTAAAAAATTTAAACAGACTGTTTTGTACAATACAAGTATATAACCACATTAATAAATAAATACTTTATAAAAAAATTAATTTATTTTATTTATATAATTTGTATTTACTTACTAATAACACAATGTATATAAAACTGTAGCAAAACAGACGACATGCTAATATACGCATCATTCCTACGTTCGAAATAAATATCAATCGATTGTGCTACGCACGTTGTTTATTCCAGCGCAAGAAGTTATGTTCTGTTTAGGCTAAAATTTATAGTTTATGTTACGTATATTACAGATTTTCACTACTGGCGGTGAATATCGGACCACGCAACCCTGGTATATTGTTTACCAGACGGCAATATAGAATAAACTTATTATTTTTGTTATTATTTAAAAAGGTAACCACTCAGAAAGTCCTTCTTCCCACCCCCTTCGCACTAGGTGCGAAGGGCGAACGATCATCGATGACAGAATTCTCGAAACGAGTCGGGAATTCGTGTCGTTCTCACGCTCAGAGAAGAGGACTATTCCTCATCTTCATGGTTACATCAACTCCCATGTTAGGGAGGGAGAATGAGATCAACTCCTACAGAACTGATCCTGTGAAGTATGATCTTAAAGTTTCACCGCTCAAGCATGGCTAGATATAGCAGTTGTGCAGAATTTTAAATACGAGAAAATGATCTTTAACGTAGCCCTCTAGTAGACTGCAGAGCAGTTAAATTTGCGAGAGAGCGATAGTCGTAACAGTCTGGCTCTAAATCCAGACGGTATCGCCATCTGGGGACCGATGAGGTTACCTATCGAGAATAAACGATGTAGCAGAAAGCATTCTCGGTAAACAATTTTTCATATAAAGATTTATACATATTACATATAAATATGTATATACACGGAAAAAAATAATGTATCAACAGCATCAGTGTTATTGAGATAAAATTTATTGATGCAACATCAATATTAATGAACAAAAAACATCAGATAATTGTTTTAATAATTTAAATATTCGGTCCAATAATATCCAATTGAATTAACTATGTACGCTTGTGGCAGCCAGTGACGTCGACGTTTAATTGAAGCAACTTCATTTTTTTTTCGTGTATAATTATATATAATTATATATAATTATACATACCCATATATAGGTGTTTTCTTTTTCTTATATAATCTCTATTCGTATATACAGGAAAAATACTAATAACAAGAAGAATTAAAAACTATTAAAAAGTAATTTAAAAAATAATTAATAGCATTGTGTTTTTTATAAAAAGTAAAGGTTGAGGAAATGAGAAAAAATTATTCATTATATATAAATGTTAAGTATGATTATATATAGAATACTGTATAATTTAATCTCTCAATTTTAATTTTTGTAAAAAAAATAATGCAAAAATTATTTTTTAAATTATTCTTTCTATTATTTTTCCTATATACGGAGAGACTATGCAAAAGAGAGAAAACATAGATATATTGAACATATTATATATATATATTTATAGATATTTTTATATAAATTTTTTTACCAGGTTGTTAATATTAGTACAAATTGAATTTGTTGGATAAAAAAAATTATTTAATTTATTTTTATGCTCTTATTTTTAATGGTGTAATTATTAAAAAGTTCTAATAAAATTTTGAGTAAATATGCTACATATATTTACTCTAACTATATTATATTTATTATTATTCTGAATTTTATTATTGTCTTCAGATCTTATTAATGGATTGTATAAATCGTTGTTATGAATAATAAGAGCATTAAAGACGAATTTATTTAGATTTAACTAGAAAGAAGTTGGGCATCTATTGTGATGGGCAATTTAGATTATTTCATTAACGACTTATAGAGACAGAAAATATAACGTATACTGCAAAAATAATAAGTATATAAATAATAAACGATGATCAAGCATGTAAATTTGATATAGAATAGACTTTGTTCGATACGAGATAATGAAAATATTTGAATCAATTTACGCACGTCGCGTTCACCTCGCTTCATTAAAATCCAGTTGCAATCCAGCTGATGGTTTGCTTGAATATGGTATCGACCATCAGTCCAAAGTACTGCCTTATCAATAGTTACTATAGCTTCTCCAGCACTTCCATAGAATCCAGTAAGGAATTCTCTTCTCATATCGTGTGGATCCACGGCCTCGCTCTATGTGAAAAGAAAACGATTTGTTTTATTAATAAAAGAATAATAAATTGATATTAATATTAACAACCGGGGGCTATTAATATTAATATCAATTTATTATTTATATTAATTGAAGTAGTTCGAAAAAGAATTTTCATGCTCAATGAGCATTAAAATATGCTAAAGCTATAATGTTTCAACTGAAATCGATGTCCCCCAATCACTTCACCGTCGAAAATTAAAAGTAATTAACAGGTATATATGTAAAGTGTATTTTTAAGTTTTAAATTTTATTGTTCGATACACCTAAAAATATTTTTCTTGTTTTGTTAAATTTTAAAATTAGTGAAATGTTTATTAAATTAGTGAAACGTTGGGAAACATGGAGTCAAAAGACTGGACACTGCACTCAAAATAAAGAATAAAACTCATTAAAAAAAATTTAGTAAATACGGAATGGCCGTTTATAGCGTATCAGCCAAAGTAATTATGCAAAATGTTATTTTTTATACTAAGAGAAGCTTTCAAATATGCTACACCACGCGAATATACCTCTAAAGGGCCATCGCGGCCATGAGAAACGAAGCTCACTGTCTGAAAATTTAAGCATATAATGAGAGGAACAACATTGAGGATAAATTGATTTAGATTAATGCGGACATATCAACGTCGCTATCAATCGGCTAGATAATTTAATGAAAATAAAATTACAAACTTAATCTCTTATAATGCAAGTAGTTAATTAGTAGCGAGATAGTAGCGAAATAATCGATAGTAAATTATTTGTTTCTCGAGAAGTGATTACACAATTTCAATAATACTTATACATTGATTTTCTTTACATTTTTTTATTCTTTACATCTTTACATTCTTTCGTATCTTAATGATAAATGAAGAACGCAAACCAGATCATGATATCGTGATATCCATTGCAATGCCTTTTTTTATAATTGAGACTAATCTACCAATACGCCAATGATACGCCAATTATCAAGATACGAATAGACTTTTGGACAGATAAGTCATGATCGTCAATATCGAGTGGAGTTAATTTCGACGGTATAACTCACTTGATGCTCGTCGTCCGACGTGACGATGTAACCATCGAGAGGTGGTCCTTGAACTGCCGCCACCCGAACCATCTCGGATCTCAGTTGTCTCAGTCGCAGAGAACTGTCGTGTCGATTGACCGGTTGATTCTCGGCATAAGCGTTCACTGGACAATATAATCTCTCGGCCCCATTATAATTATGCTCCGGCAGTGTGCTGGTATCGGCTTTCGTTAATCCTGCAGCAAATGCGTTTCATTCCTCAACTGACATTTTTAATAAAAAGAAGTTGAACTGCAAAACGGGAAATAGATATAACAGATATTAAAGAAGGATGGAAGAAAGGTGTAAAGAAATGTAACTTGTATACTTTAGAGTAAGAATTTAGAGATATATCTTAATTAACAAATAATAAATTTAAATAATAAAAAACTGTACAGAGTAACATTTATACTGTAAATCTGTTACAATTTTAATATAATAAAATAGCAAATTAAAAAAAAAAAGAGTTGGAGGCGCCGGGTATCGATCCCGGTACCTCTCGCATGCTAAGCGAGCGCTCTACCATCTGAGCTACGCCCCCATCTATAAGGCTATTTCTAATTAGTACTGATCTATCCCATCATATATACCTATATATGTATATGTATATATGTATATATTGCTATTATTGTTATTATTAAATATTCGCGTATCTATATATTTATACTATGTATATCACATTATTTATTTTTGTCCAAAACTTATTTACAAAATATAAGTGCAAGCCTTACATATGTATAAACGACGAGATAATATATAATTTAGAACACGAAATAATTATCATAAATCACATTTAGTCATTGTAAATTCACCGAAATAGATTTTTGAAGAATTTTTATCTGATTGTGTAAAAAAGAGAGTTACTCCAGATAAAGCGTACATACACATGCAAGTGTATCTATTGATAAAAATGTTCTATTAAATAATAAGATTTAAGTAAAAGTAAATGATTTGTTTGACAGAAGTCTCTAAATTAATGACTTTGTTATAACAGCTTTGTGTAGCTACAGTATATTATATCATGATTCAACAAAATGGAGACTTATGAGGATTTTTCGTCTGTCAAGTCTGGAAATTAGGGATGCACCTTCGTCGAAATTAATCGTAATACATACATATGTATTTCGAAGTGTACTTTAGACAATCTATAATTTACATTAGATTTTGGAACTAGAACTCTATTCATAATTGTACATGCCCTACATGCCGTACATTTGAATTAGGTATATGTGTGAGATACTTGTTACTTTTTATATATTTTTGCATTCTGATTCTTTAAATTTTTCTGCATTACACGTCGCATAAAATTATAAATAGAATTCTATTGTGTGTGTGAATCCTGACAGGAATTATATATTGTTTAAAATGGATTTTATGCATTAAATGCGCGTACCAAAGCATTCAGTTGGAACAAAACAAAATAAAACACAAGCCGTTATTTCGGAATCCTAATCAGGAATTAATTATAGCAGTTCGCATCTAGAGCAATGCAGAAATTCACCAAGTCGAGAAAATTGAATTGATAATCCATGAGAGAAACGATTGATAAATGCGAGTATCTGGCAAACTGAAGATTCTCGTATACTTAAACGTTTCAGCAATATATTCATGATGCACGACGTTTTTAGAGTCTTACGACTCTATACAATGGACAACGAGCAACGTGACGTGACTTCATTGAACCGGAAACTAGTTTGATTTCCATTACGTGTAGTACACGTCCCATGGGAATCCAGAGGGTGTGCTAAGTGGTGCTCGTATACCAGGAAAGCATATCGAACTTGGAGCTTGATCGTCCCGAAACGCACGTTTTGATCGTTACGTGTATACTGAACCTTCGCCGGCGTCTTCCAAGTAGTATATACGACCAATCGATTAAACACGCTCGTGCCTTTTTCTCCTTCCTTTCATTTATCTTTTTTTTTCTCGCGTCATCGAGAGTCCGTCTACCTGGGCAAAACGCGGTTGAAAGGATGCCGTCGCGTTTCGCCGTTCGCGATGGAAGATCAATTTCGTGGGCGAATGTGTGTGTGTGTGTGGAGAACGGATCGAATATAATTCGGGCCAGGATCATGTACCCACCCCCTCGTGCATTTTATCATTAATGCATCGTAACCGGGTCAGCGTATTGTTTAATTTAATAATTTAACGTAAACATCAAGTAATATTAAATATATTACTAGGGAAGTAGGAGCGTGCAGTAGGAAAGTTTTACTCCGATGTAACCTTACAATTTTCAGCTCAGGTAATTTTCCCTGTAATTTTCCCGTGTACTGTAAAGGTCACGCCGCCTCACCCCTTTCGTCCCATTAGGCATTCGCGAAACTCTCCTTATCCCTTATTTCTTCTAGTTGTTCGAAGACAACTGCCGTCGAAGAAAAGAAATTCCGTTGTGTTGCGCACAATTGGATATATTGCACGTGGAGCTTATATATATCGTCAATAAAATAATTTCAAATGTAGGATAACATTTTTTTTTTTCTATAACAGGCTTTTGATTATATGGAAGGAATGAAGAAGAATATTGTCTCATGGTGAAGCATTGTGTCGCATTATTTCTCATTGGAGACAAAAGAAAGCAAATGATTTAAATTAAAATGGATTTAACATGATATTTATGATAATCATAAATGTAACTAAAGTTATTTATAACTTTTTCGTAAATGGTAAAATGTTTCACAGATTGCGTGTTTTATAACTGTCGATTAATTATGCGATAAATATAAACATAAATCTATTTATTTGTATAGCTTTGCAATCTTTTCTAAGCTACGTCGAAGTATTAAACCACAACACATAATGTGATAAATGTAAAAATGCAATTAATAATAAATATTTAAAAAATATTTTAAGTAATAGCCACAAGAATGTATAATATATCTATAACAATTAAAATATAATAATAAAAGAATAAAGATGATAAAAATAAATGTATAAATATATTATTTTCAACCACTACATTCTTCTCGTATGTCAAAACAATGTCTCGTAAAAAAGTAACAAATAATATTTTATAATATAAGATATTAGCGCATTATATTAATGCCTTATTAACACCATTCTGTGCAGTTATCTAGCGATAAAAATACAAGCGTTTTATTTCTATAAGCGTAATATATTCTACTTTTTCACTTCAGATAACGACATTATTTATACGAGTATGATGTTACTTGTACAATGCTACTTATAAATTAGATATGTTCCGTATCAAGCGCGACGACCATCCTTTTAAAACCAATTTTAAGGGCGCTCTTTTTGTCCCACCTTTGTTCGCAATCAATAGAGAGGAGAGTTCGCTTTCCCGAGATATCAGGCTACCATGAATTTCTGATTATTCTCGAACGTAGAGCAAGGATATAGGCTCAAGGAACGATACCGAATGACGGAGACTCGAGACGCATATGAGAAAAAAATGTCTTCTTAATTATATTCTCCGCACGTGTCGAGATAACTTCTTGTACAAAGGTAACAAATAATATATTTTACAATAGGTACATGATTTTTGCACGTTTTATATTGGATTATAACACCATCCTGTGAGTTTTTATTCTAATAAAGGAGGGTCCACATTATCGAGCCGAACCGCGAGCCGAACTTCGCCGCGAACCGAAATTATCGAGCCGACAAAGTTCGGCTCGATAATGTGGACGCATGGTCGGTTCGCGGCGAAGTTCGGCTCGCGGTTCTGCTCGATAATGTGGACCCTCCTTAAACGATAAAAATACAAACGTTTCTCAATTCTATAAGCATAATGTAATCCTGGCTCCATATGACGAAACTATTTATAAGGATTACACAAGTAACAATGCTACTTGTATAACGTTACTGCAAGTTATTCCGTGTGAAGCGCGGTATTTATCCTTTGCTGCTTTAAATCCAATTTGGAGGATGCTCTTCTCGGCCTCGCTCTGAATCGACGAGCAGTAGAGTCTCTTTCCTAAAAATATCAGGCTACCATAAATCTCCGGTTATTCTCCAATACGCAGGATACAAGGCGCAAGCCTCGAGAAACGACACGAGAAGCGAATGGCACGAGAATCGATATCGAGGAGTGTCCGGAGAAAAGGCATTTTCACGGGACATCACGGAGGGTGAACTCGACGAGGCCGAAGCGATTCGCCTTCTTAGTTGGTACCACGTTGCCGCTGTCGATCTACCATTTGTTCACCACTCACTTTCGTGCTTCAGACCGATCCGGCTGGCAGCATGACGAAGAGTTAAAGCCGGTTCCATTGCCGCGGCGCGCCACTCCCGTGGCGCAATGACCGTCGCTTGTGACATTTCGAGTACACGTCGCGTTACTTTCATATCATGCCGACTCAGTAGGCCAACGTCTAACGTTGGGTATTACTGCAAATGTAAAATTATTAGTCCTGCTTGATAGAAGTGCGACTGTGTAAATAAATAACGAATCATTTAATAATGAATTTAATAATCTTGGATATGCGTATAATGAGAACGTGTATTTCACAGAACTGACTGTGCTTGAGATTAAATTCATCGGTTATACCAATACATTTATGAATGATCTAATATTTATTGTGCAGTAATAATGACGTTTGCGAGAATGCGAACTGAATCTTCGTATGTTTTTTTCTTTTCAAGTGACATTTTGGCTTTCTGCCATAGATACCTCATTGCAAATAGCGCGCGCAATATCGAATGACAGGAGCAGGAGGAGAAATGATCAAGATGCTGGCGGACTGGATTGTTTCTTGAGATGATCTTTAGCATGTACCGAACAGGCTCGCATGATCCGCAGAAACCTACTCGTGATTTCATCTCGGTGTCTGTGGACCAGTTTGCCGCACTCGCGGTTCACAGCGCCAGTTCTCTTTCTTACGTCGCTACTCCCCTAGTAAGCAAAATGTTAGCAGTGCTGTTAGCAGTATGCCAGCAGTCTGGCAGCAGAGATTCGATTAGGATATCGCACGACGGATATCAATTGCACACGTGTTGAGTTCCTGTTCTGGCCGAGGGAGCCTCCAACATAGCGTGACAGTTGATTGGCAGTCAAAATAGATTTAACGGTAAAAATTAATGACAAAAATTATGTCATGCTGTTTCGTTAATCATCAACAAAAAATATGTTGGTGAGATAACAGACGGAAAATTCATATACATACATGTATAATTTCTACAAGTCACAACTTCAAAGTGACCTGTATCAACATGAAGCTTGTGGGGCGAAAGAAAGGATCATGTAATGCCACATGAATTAAACATGATATTAAAATATGTATACAGCAATAACAATAAAAATATACAACGGCTTGTATTCTTGTCCTATTGCTAATACAATCACTATTGTATTTAAATAATATCTTTGTACGGAAAAGTTGTAAGAGAAAGAGCGAGAGCTAACTTTAGACAATTATGCTAAATGCATGATGCAAATATAAAAAGAACATTATAAGCCTATATAAGCAGTTTTATACTTACGATGTAATTCGGTACAAATGTGCTTCGATACTATTCAAATGTCCCTCGAAATATTTATAAAAGCTTTCTAATTTGATGTTTCTAATAAATTTAAAGTTAATAAAATCTGAAAATTGTTTAATTTTCCTGAAGTAATTTTCTCTCGTATATAAGTTATTTTCTCTCTTTCTCTCCTACGGAAGAATGTGATGAAAACCGTCCCTCTACAGGAAACTATCTATTTATCTACCATAAAAGCATAAGGAGCTAACACAGACGGTGAATCTGTGAACTAGTTGCGCGATGTCTCGAGATGATGTTCAGTATCTATTGATCAGGATTACATAGGCCGTAAGAAGTTAGACAATTTACGATATTTGCATCTCTTAATAGTTGTGTCAGTTTAAATCCTCGTTTTCAATTATCTTCCTCATCCGTTCCCTTTCGTAAAACAATTATTAGCGACTCCTATCACCCCTGGATCTCTTTCAGTAATCTTGAGCGTCTCTCGACGTTATTCGCTACTTATGCTTCTGTTTCTGTCTCGCGACGTCTCACGTCGCGTTATCGATTTGTTCTTATAATTTGTATAAGTTTCGCGTCGCGAAGTGCGACGTGGGTAAATCAGATCAGGGATTCATGCAGCCAAGATAGTGTGAATGTTGAAAAAGTCGGAAAGTCGAAAAGCTGGTCAAACGTTCCTCTTTGCTTAACTATCAGGAGTTCATCTTCGAAGGCCGCGCGATACGGCTTCGATTTGGGATGGCTCGAGGCTTTTTGCAACAGGGTAGTAGAAGCAGGGTTGGCGTTCATACGAGGGTGATTCTATTGTATCAACTTTTTCGCATGGCAAACATCGTTGTGGCAAGTTTAAACGTATATAAGTATAAAATGTATGAGAAGCGTGAAAGTAGAGCGCGAAAATATCGAGTTTCCTTAATAGAGAGTGAAAAAAATTAAATATTTTTAATATATGAGGCTATGCGAAAAGTTCTCGTTACATTAATGACGATAAACTTGAATTAAAACTTGAAGTTAAAAACAGTAAATGTCAATAGACATATTAAAATTCTTATTTCTTAATTATTAGCAATAGTAGACACATCTTTTCGAATGCGATTAAAAAGCTTAAACGCTCCCTTCAAAAGATGTTAGACCAACTATATGAATAATAAATAAAACAAAAAACTATATAAATAATAAAATAAAATAAAGATTAATTTAAGCAGCTCTTCCGCAAGTACAAAAAGTACAATCAATTAGATAGATTCTTGTCGTTATCTGCACACTCTCTTATCTTTTAAGATGCAAAAGTGCATACATCAGTCGACTTGCTATGCCACTTTAATTGGAAGAGGAATACAGAAACGACCGTGTAACGTTATCGTAACGATATCGATGCGTCTATATATATGCGCACCCCCCGTTGCAGTTCCCGTTGCTACAAACGGGGGAAACCGAGAGGGCAAGGGGAGGGGCACAAAATATTCCATTTGCGGCGCGCATACGCGTTCGCGTATCCGTTCGGACCATCCCCCCATCGCGCTTTCCACGCAGCTGCATCCATCGCGCGTGTTTGATGCACACGGATATGCGCGGGGTACATACATGAACACGCGGGCGACAAGGGCGACGAGAGAGCGGACGTACGGTGCGCTGGCGCCGTCAGGCGTCATCGGCGGAGATCGATAACCCGGGGGAATTGGTGTGCGTGGTGCACACCGGTCGACGGAGAAGGGGGAGGGCGGGAGGGGGGGCGGCGGAATGGAAGGGCGGACGGGAAAAGAACGGGGGGGAGGGAGGGGGCAAAAAAAGGAAGACGGAGACGGACGGGTAAAAAGACATCATAAATCGCTCCCGGCCGTGTATCCCCCCCGCCGCGTCCGACCGTGCGTCCTCGTTCCACCCTCTCCACCGCCGTCCCCGTGTCCATCGACCGTCGAGTCGTTACTCTCTTTCCACCCTACGGAAATTCGAACGGTTTTCCCGCCACCGACCGCCTCGCGCGCTATACGGCCCTGGCCGTAGTGAGATGGTCGCCTGCTTAAGTGGCTCGCCACGGGCTGCCGCCAAGGCCGCAGACCTCGTCTCCAGGCGTTCGCCGGCCAAAAGTCGCGCCGCGAAAAAGATGCGTCGCCCAGGCCCCAGGTTTTTAGCGGCTCCTTCCGACGGACGAAGCGTCGCCGGTGCCCGCCACCCTGCCAGGGTAGCATCCCGCGGCGGAGGTGCATCCCTATATCCGGGATATACCCCCGGAATGCGCACTCGGGGTGAAGGGGTGTTCAGCGCGGTGTCCCGGGGTGTGCGCGTGCAACCGGAGGTTGTCGCCGCGCCGCGCCGCGACGCAATGGCAATGGCGCGCCGCCGATCCGCTGCAATGGATGCGCGCGGAATTAGAGGGAGGGAGCCGATTGGTCGGCTTCCGCCGGCGCGTGCGGCCTTGATAGATAACGTGACGACACGTGTCGACGGCACGTGTACGGGCAACAGCATCCGTAACGAGGATTTCGAGCGTTCGGTTGCTCCGATTGACGTCCAAACGCGGGTAAGTGGAAATTATTTAGACATCTCTTTGCACCGATGGGTTAAAAATTATTGCATCAGTTGTCAAAAAATTGATTTCTTCAGTGACACCCTGTATAGATGATACTTTATACGAATTGACGAATAGATACACGATAAATAGATATTACTAGTATGTATTTTTCTCCATTTCGCGATATTTTACAGATCACGAGTGTGATTTATTTAGAAAATATCTGGTACATAATCTTCTATATATATAAAATAGAATGTCTGTATATATGTATGTATGTATGTATGTATGTATGTTCTTTATACACTCTTAAACTATTCGACCGAATTTTTACCAAAAATATATAAAATAGGGGTAGAATTTTCCGGGGAGTGCTATAGAGTGTATAGTTTTTCGTTACCGATCTTTTTGGAAACCGGTATCCGAAATTTTTTCAATTTTTCGGGAAATAATTGACTGAATCTTAAAAAATTGTATATAAAACGGGTAGAATTTCCCGGGGAGTGCTATAAACTGTATAGTTTTTCGTTACCGATCTTTTTGGGAACCGGTATCCGAAATTTTTCTAATTTTTTGGGAAATAATTGACCGAATCTTAAAGAATTGTATATAAAACAGGAGTAGAATTTCCCGGGGAGTGCCATAAAGTGTATAATTTTTCGTTATCGATCTTTTTGGAAACCGGTATCAGAAATTTTTTCAATTTTTCTGGAAATAATTGACCGAGTAGGAAAAGATTGGTTACGACATGTTTAATCCATGAACACTCTTTATGTTTGTTCACAATAAGGATATTGAAACATAAATGAAGTCGTTTTAAGAAAAACGACTCCCGGGCGAAGCCCGGGTAACCAGCTAGTTGCATATAAATCTGAATGACAGAAGGATGACGCAGTCGAAGAGAATCGAAAGGAATGTGCGACAACAGGTTTGCTACTCGACTTACCTGTTACACAGGAATACAGAATGAAAGAAGGTAGTAAAAATATGATTAATAATAAATGATTACAGGTTGATAATAAATATACTTAACATCTCGAAAATACTTGAATGTGCTTCGGAGCCTACTTCGCCTTTACTTCGTTTTGTGAGAGACGATGACATAAGTTAATGACGATCTACAAACTGATAAATGATTGACTGCACGTTTATCTACTAATTTTATGCGCTGAGGATGACCCAAAAAAGGATCGAAACTTATTTGATTGTTCTAGATAGATTATTTGATTAGTCTATTAAATAATATAGCGCATTAATTACCTCTGGCTCTCGTTGCCAATCTTGTTAGTATTACTTGATAAATAGTTAAGATTATTTACCCTGATTGTTCTATTTTTTTAAAGCGAATATATACTAGGCCGTAAAGAAATCGTAACTAAAAAATATTCGAGATGTTTCTTTCGCGTCTATCATGAACATTAAAAGAAGCAGGTGATATATAGGTAACATGATATATTATACAAAGTTTGTAAATTACAGCATCGTATAAATTGCTTGCAATACATAATTGCGATTGTAAAAAAAAAAGAAGGTTGAGATTGTCAATAATAATCATGATTGATGCTCTACTCTACTGAATTTGCGTTTATTGAGCATCCGCGCGATTAAAGTGGGAAGTTACTGCGGCATCGAGAGGCTGTCGTCGGCGGAATAAAACGAGATGACACCGAGACGCGACTTTATAGAGACGAACCGACGGCTCGCGATGACGAGTGAATGACGAGTGAATGGGAATATCGAATCGGAATAGGAATTCTCGATTGGCGTGCGGAGCGGGATGGCATACGGAGTTAGAGGTGACATTTTACTCGTTCCGTGACCGCGCTCGCCGCGGCGTGACAGTGACAGACGGAGATCGATAAATTGTGGAAGGCCGAGTCGCGCCAAGTGGCGGCGCGGTCCGATGGGAACTCGACCGGAAACGGAATAGGCCGCCATCAGGCGACGGTAGGTTTTTAGGCGTCCCGCGGGTTTCCCGAGATAAGTGCAGCCCTCGCGGGGGTGCGGATCCGCGAGGATGCCGCGGGCGCAGGGCGCAGGTAGGGATGAGCGCGGGCATCGGAAGTCGGATATGCGCTCGAATTTCTTTTCGGCCGTGACCGCGACGATCGCGGCGGAAATGCTTTGTATTTATTGGAAAACAAGGGCGGTTCGGTAGCAGGGTAACACGAGGGTACAGGGAGTGAATTTTCAGGCACCGCCCCCGTAGGGGGGTAGCGCGTTTCACGCAGTCAGTTGGTTACCGGAACGCTATGGCACGGCGCAGTCATCGGCATCTCGAGGGGGGGATTGTCTCGTTGCCCCCGACGATCTCGGGCCGGCCCGAGACAGATGTTCGCGGTACCCCCTTGCAACCAGAAGGGCCTCCAGCTGTAACCATCACCGGTGAAACCGTCGAATGATTTACATCATTCGTTACATTCCCAATAATAATCATTGAATCGAACGTAACGGGCTATCAAGAGACTATAATTTGATATTCCATACCGCTGTCATATTTAAACGTCTAAGAAGTTTCAACCGTAAACTTCTGCCTTAATCTAATTTTCTTCATTCGTCTAATTGTCTTTACTCGTCTCCTTCTTTCCAAAACGTGAATTTGTACTTGCTTTGATTTAAGTAGAGGAAATATGAAAAAGTTCAATGCCTACAATGCAGCAACATGATTTATTTCCTATATATCGACCGTTAATGCATTTATGCAAACAATGTCGACAAAAACTAATAAAACTGTTGTTACTTCCAGTTACAAACCCGATATGTACATCGTAAAATGATTATTTTATTATTATTTTATACGTTTATATTTATATTTATACTATTATGGCACGCAGACTTATTCGATATACAATTTTCTTTTATTAATCGTATTAATGCGATGTGTCTCGTAAATGTAAATATATGATAATATATTTATAAGGGCTCAGTCACAATGAGAAAAATAAGGAATAAGATAAAGGAATAAGGAATAAGGGAATGTCGCATCTCACTTCAGTACATGTACATTAAAGTGAGATGCAACATGTCTTATTCCTTATTTCTTTATCTTATTCCTTATTTTTCTCATTGTGACTGAGCATTAATCCTAATAAATGTGAATATTTTCGTGAGCAATCATATTAAAGCTGGCATATAAAAAAAAATATAATAAAAATAAAATAAAATTTTAATAGAGTGACTATTATTATATGACGATGGCGATGCATTGAAGATTGAACAATAAAAAAACTCCTTTATTTTATATTTCGTAACTATTCCGAAAATGTGCGATAACCTTACGTGATGTATCGTACACGTAAGATATTATAAAGGTATAGCCCGGCTGGAAGGATTGTAAACAACGTGCGATTACTGTTGCAACATTATGAACTCGATTTTATCAAGGAGATTAACACGACGCGACAACGAGGAGGTGGTCTGCGCTCGTTACCGCGATATTAGAGGAGTATCAACATTGCGGGAGTCTATGTCGACTTGATCCACCTGCCGTGTTGAGAGAAAATTGGTACTACCAGCTTGGACTACGCGATTTACCAGCGTCGTGGAATGCGCAGGCGGAATTTCGTTGCGGGACCCACGTGGGGAAAAGCCAAACCGAGACGAAGTCATTCATAGGAAGAAATGGGTTAGAACAGACGAGACACTCGAGTATTAGGAGTGTAGGAAGATAATATTGGTTTCTCCGGCTCGCGCCGCCCGCCCGGTGCGTCTGTATATACGTCGTCGTATATGTAATTGTCGCGCGTAATTGCAACAATATAACGTTGTTGATAAAAATATTCTGCATTTTCCCTGCGTGTTAAAGACGAGTGAAATGTATCGAAAAAGGCAACGCGAGCGACACCGGTAATATTTTATTATTTATCTTATTTATTATATTTATATAATAATGTATCTCTAATGGTAATGCAGATGCAACAAATTGGCAACATTTGTAAAAAATAACGACGGACATATTCTTAAACGTTAAAAGAAATTAAACCGTAAAAGCCGTTGAATCGCGTGTAAGTTGTATTTTGCGAGGTATCTTAAAATAGTTTTACTATTTGATTTATAATATCTCTGTATCTGTATCTGTATCTGTATCTGTAAAATAGTAATATTATAGTATTTCTTTTAAATTTGCAAATTGCAAAGCTAAACAGAACGACGGAACAATCTTCAGTCGGGAGGGGAAGACATCTTGCAAAATTACGGGCGAAGCGCGCGCGAGTCGCGCTCGTGCGCGACCGTCGAAAAAAAAATTTTTTTAATTGCCGTTACAACGGCACGGAGGGGTAGCAACAATTTGCTGTAAACAAGCGATAGTTTGCAATTACACAGGAAAACAGAAGCTGCAACGAAGGCGCATTGGCGAAAACCCGGTCGCGTTACATTTGTAAACGGAACTCGGCGCCCGACATAGTAACCTGGTACACGATGCGACATTTTGTGTTAAAAAAACGCGACCTGCGGCCATTGCGCGCGAATTTCTATCGCGATATCGGCTTGTAAGTCAATCGGCTGGCAAACAATCGCGTTCGTATTACGACGTTCACGATGAAACCAGCTGAATTGAAATTAAACCAATTATAAGATTATCTTATTTATTCATTATATCTACCTCGTTTTTCGTTGAGTTGCGCGAAGGTTTCGATTTTTAACTGTTTATCACTCATAAACTTGTATCGCGATATTTTGATTTAAAAAAATCGACTCCCGCCTGGTTAAAGAATCCGTCATTAAACTTAAGATCGAGGATTCTAAGGCTTGCTTGAAATATGAAATTACCGTTTAAAAATACATCAATATGTACTATTTTTATCCTTAGGGGAAAGAGAAAAACTTGTTCTCTTTGCAAGATACGTATGTTAATATCGGTAATGTTTTCTTATGCTTTATTTAATGCTTTCTCAGTATTATGTTGCTTCATGACGTCACTGTCACAAGGGGGAATTACAGATTAATTAGATGACAAGGGACTCTTCACCGGTCGATGTTACACACGTGCTGATTTGCGTGCGCCAAAAATACATTCTGGCACACTTGTATAAATTCACAGTGCATTTACGTTTGCACGTATGCGTCGGGTACGAGTCATTCATCTTACTCCCACCGACGAGCTGACCATTTTTTGTTTACAGATATTGGATAAGTGACAGCGCGACGTAGCAGGGCCGTATGAACGCGCAAGGGGGATCGCGTCCCGGACAGAAGGAGGAGCGTTCGCTCCAGTGTCGTTCGCGCTCGAGCGCGAGTGGGGACATTAATTAGGGTGGAACAATAGAGAACAAGAATTTTTACCAGGGTCGCATAGCGCACAGGAGGTCGGAGGTGTGGGAGTATAGTATCGTCGCCGACGCTCGGGCCCAGCGAAACCGCCGAGTCTCGGCGAGAGAAACGTATCTCGTGTCTTTCGCGTAAAAAAAAAGAGAAACTATGAAAGAGACACGCAGGCTTATTCACACTTCGATACAATTAACCGTTCTTACTTTTAGCTTTTTTTCATTTAAGCTAAGAATACATTGATGAGCAAGGTTCTGCAAATGAAGTGTCTTTGAGCAAGTCACTTCATTTTTTATCACGGGGGATTTTAATGACGGATTTCTCGATGAAGATTTTTGTCTATATTTTTTAGGAATTTCTCCTAGTGAATGTAATAGAGAGGTGTAATTGTATATAATTAGTCGTCAAACTTGATGGCTACGTTTCTAACAATAGTTGTTGTAGAAAGCTAACAGTACGATCATACGTACGTGTTCGCAAGATTCTCTCGCGATTGATTTTCAGCGTCAACGCGCGAATTCGAGGGTAACGGAACTTGGCAAACGTGAAAACGCGACGAGACGGCAATATGGATTGTGTAAGATTTACAAGTGTGTTTATGCGCGGGTTAATAACATACGTGTTCGTTCGATGCTCACAAGAGTGCTCGCGTGATTTATCGGCACATTCGCGAAACGCTCGTACATTGAGACCCCTAATAGTAATTTACGTAAGCGATGTTACGTAACGTTTGCACATTGTGGCACGCTCGCCCACGCGAGCCCATCGTCACGCGAAATGTTACTTGATGCATCATTTGTTGATCTTTTCGTAGCGAGTTCCACGCGCTATTCTTTGATATCTCTACGAACGTTTCATAAGAATCAAGGTAAAGCCGAGGAAGATGGACCTCGGCCTTTCACAAAAATAGAGTATGGCCCCAATTTTAACTGTGATATTGATTCGAAGATATTTCGAGAACTCATGTGTCACAAATTTCAGTTTTATTTTATCATCTCTTCTGAATTTTAGGAGACAATGCTGCTAATAAATATTGTATTTAATTCTTGTCGAGTTTTTTTGGGATATTCAAGTGCTTCCGCAACGACTTTATCAATACAATGGAAACGGGCAGACGGCAACGCGCGATCAATAAAATAAAATATAATCTACTCCCGTTTGCTCGTAAGTGAATTTAGAAGGTATTCGCGACCGCTTTGTCTTACATTGACGCAAGGACGTTGATGTAAAGGGTATAAAGGGCCTGGGGGGCGATGCGTGGCCTTACCAAGGCATCAGCCCCTACAGGGAGTGTTCGAAGGGCCCGAGGATTCCTCCTCGTCGTATGCAGCGGCCTGGCATCGCGCATGCATAGCCGTGCCGCCCATGCCGGCCGGCGCGTATGTAAGCACGTACGTAACGCACGCACGCACGCGGGCACGCGTTTCCCCCATAGGCCATAGGCACAACACGCTCGCGCGAAAACTGCTTCGCTTTACGCACTACTGCGCGTACATCGGTTATCGGGGAAGCATGATCTCCGCCTCGCGCTCCTTCAGCTCCTCCTTTATTCCTTTTTGGACCGAGGCCGAAGCCTGACTGCGGTCCAACTGTGCACGGGACGCATAAACAACCAGCATCCTCGAGATGCTTCGCGCGCGTAGTCGGCGCATACGCGAATCCGAGGCGCCGAGAACGACGAAGGTAACGCTTTCGTTGTTATCTGTTTCGCGATACTCTTTATCGAGCCTGTCGGAAGTAGGACGCTTGTGATAAACCGGAATAAATATAATATATGTGTAACAGCTGAAGAAGCGATAATCTATTCGAGAATAAAACATTTTTCATATATGATTACACGTATGAAATATGTTCGTATATATTTTCTTTCTATTGTATAATATCTGTTTGTATGTATAAGAAAAGTAATAAAAAGAATAATTGGAAAATAATTAGAAAAATAATTTTTGCATTGTTTTTTACAAAAAATAAAATTGCGATTTTATTATACAAAGAGATATTGCATATATAATCATATATAATCACATTTTATGTACTATTATTATATTTATATGTAGTTATATATATGAGCAATTTTTTTTTTCATTTCTTCAAACTTTACTTTTTTATACAGAAAACAATGCAAAAATTATCCTTTTAATTATTTTTTAATTCTTCTTCTTATTACTTTTACACACACAGTCATTCAGACAAGTAAATTGAAATTATTTATTCGAACCAGAGAATGTTTTCAATTTATCTGTTAAGCATAGCTTTATTCATTTCTGAATTAACTCTCAACAGTTATTATGAAATTTGTTAAGTTTTTGATTGACCATTGAGCTTAGAGTGACTTATAGCCGTATTCATAGTCCTTCCTTGAGGATAAGGATTCCTTGTTCCTCAATCTATATTTCATAAATCTTAAAGTTTCTTGATCGGTCAAAGAAGGTTTATGAAATGTAGAATAAGGAACAAGGAATCCTTATCCTCAAGGAAGGATGAATACGGCTATTAGACACATTAAAATAAAAAAATAAGAATACCAGAGAATAATTACATTTTTGTTTTAGCAGGAATTTATTTTGAATAACTTATTAATATGAAAAAGCTTTTGTGTTGTTGTTATTAATTACAGCAACGCATCTATGCTCAAAAGACTGGTGGCTACTGACGACGTTACGTTATTCTCGAGGTTCTGTATACGTAGCCGCTGCGCGTGCCAGACGTATTACGTCACCGTATGCACACACGCATTATTAGGGTTGCAGGATGTGTCACGCTTCCTTCCACCGTACCTGATTCATGCACATATGTATGTACGTATGTACGTACGGATACGCGCGACGCGACTTCGCTCGTTCATGCGGCACGTCCGCGTCCGTCGCGTCGCACGCATCACGGGCACGTTCGCAATAATAATACTTGGTAAATGCTGAAGCGCTGAACAAAGAAAAAACATGCAGAGCAACAGGAGAACACGAGGCGCGAGGGGTTGAACGACATAGGCCTATATACGCGGGCGTTTCTTTCATTGACCTCTTTAGGGGACAGTGGGCCAACTTTCGGGGGTTGAAACATGTTTCGGAATATGGCGACGCGAAAGACTGCTAACGTAAAGCCGAATTCCGTAACGTATTCCGATTTCTTCGTTTACGTTACGAAGATTTCACTTAGCAAAACCAGTTCAACAATTTCTGTTGATTAAAAATGCGAAACGATGTATAAGTGCGTTTATTAAAAATTTTACACATTTTCTTTTCCTAATGCCATCGGTTATTCTTTCTTTATCTTGCTTAGAATCTATACAGACATTTATCCAGTTTATATTATCTCAAAGTCTGTTATTTCAGTTTACATCAAACTATTTTTGACATTGTTTTATATTTCTAATCTACATTTAATCATAAAGGGATAATTAAATAAAGAAGTCATATAAGTCGCATTAAATAGTATCGATATACGGTATAAGAAGATCAGCAGGATAATAAAATTACCATTGCGTTCCTGCGTTTAGACATTGAACTTTATTCAAGTTGTTTGTTGCAATAATAAATTTAATTGAAGAGAGTATAATTTTAGGTAAACTTGAAGATTAAAGAGACGTTATGTATCATTTTTAAAATGAAGAATACAGAGTTAACAATATTATCGCAGAGTCAAGTAGAAAATCAACACGTTACTAACAACAAACACAGTTGAATAATAAATAAATTGAAAAGTTGAAAAAACTCTTAAAGAAAAATTGTTACATTCAATAGATATAAAGATTGATAATTCAGTCGGGTATTAAATCCAACATAAACCTGGACAGTCCAGCAATGATGCTGGAACGAAAGAGCCGAAGAGCGTGAGGAGATCTGAGACACATGGAAACTATACACATATACACGCGCAAATAGCCATATCTACACAGACGCACGACTACGTGTCGAACACTTCGGCTGTGCATGTAGATTAGAAAGGCGGATTAGGAGTAGCGCGTAGACCGTGAACCAGCATCAGTTTATCTGGCACGCATTGGTAAATCACGGTTTAGAATCAGCCGGGGAACAGACTAGTCGAGAAGGTGGCTAGAGGAGCTAAGCGAGCTTAGGCCAGCGCGGTAGAATGTCTAAATGCTATACCTGCCGCGACGCGATGCGATGCGATGCGACGCAACGCGACGGGTCTTCGTATATGGAGAGGCAGTGCAAGGTCTCTCTCTTTTTCCCCCTCAAGGAGAGATCGAGCTTAACGGTGCGTGCATGGCTAATGAATGCTGCAATCGTCTGCTCCGCGAGAAATGAATCCCTTTTTGTCCGATTTTTTTTTTAATATTCAGGAGATATAATATAAAATTTTATATTGCGTACATATATGTGTAATATTTGATAATATCAAAATATAGAAAGTAGTAGATTTCAAAAACTAGATAAGAAGTTATGAGAAAGGTAGT
Organism: Temnothorax nylanderi; assembly: GCF_030848795.1. NCBI lineage: Eukaryota > Metazoa > Arthropoda > Insecta > Hymenoptera > Formicidae > Temnothorax > Temnothorax nylanderi. The sequence goes on along the minus strand of NW_027249161.1, from coordinate 137,087 downwards.
AAGACAAGGTTTTATTTTTGTACATGCTGTTTTTCATGTATATTATATAGCAGCTGTATAAGATTCGTATAATTGAAAACAATTTTAGAAGGGATGAGAATATTATATACTAGATTACTTATAATTTTTCTAAAATTTGATATATAAGTTTTTATTTGCTATGACTGAAGTTTGACAACATTTTTAATAATCACTATATTGTCAAATCTATCATATATTGATTCAAATCAAACATTGTTTTATTGTAGTTTGAGCTAATATCATCGAAAAATTAATTTGTGGCTTTTCTTCTCTTTTTCTTGTTCTTTATAATTTATCAATAAAAAAATACTTTTATATATAAGAATGAAAAGAAGTAGACACTTTTATTTTTCATCAATTACAACTTCGAAGTCATATTGTATTTTCTGAAGAGAGGCTTAAATTCACAATTAAAGAGTTTAATTGTTAAGTCACTTTTGAAAAATAAGAGTAAAAGGTTGATATAAATTTAATTTAGTCAATCGTGAAATTTAAAGTTAAAAAAATGGATTAAAGCTCTATTGTACTTCAACTGACAAAATATAAGAGTAATTTTGTGGAATGTCGAATATCAATTTCAGTATCTCTAGTATGCTGAGTAAGCTCTATATGCGAACGCTCCACTATTTGAGCTTCTCCGTCGAGAAGCAACTTCGGGATGTTATAAGACCTTAGAACTGTATTGACATGTGTAATTATTATAAATTAGAACGACTAATAAAATATAAAATAAGTACTGATTCAATTGTGTTATTATTTCATTATACATTACATTATTGTGATGTGCAGTATATTAATTTTATTAAAATGACTTTTATTCTTCTTCAGTTACTTATCGATAACGTTATTAACAATCATTTATAGTAGTAATCTGTACCATTTTATAAAAATTTCTCTTTTTTAAAGATTTCTTTTTAAAACACAAAAGGTTGACATAAAAATTGATATTCGTATTAATAAAGATTTATCTGAGAAGTAATTTTCTATCCAATTTTTTAAAAATTTGGATACAATATTGATTATTGATAAGTACATACAAAATATTTTCGAATTTTTTAGCTCATATTTGAGTTTACGAATTCGCAGATTCGACTCTTTCTATGTTAAAATTTAAATTATTCAAGTAATTTGAATATCTAGATTTGAATAATCGGATAATAATTATTTCAGATAATTTGGATATGAAATTATTGTAATATTTATAGACTTGTTTCTATAGTATTTAAGTATTATGATTGCCAGTTTTTAATGTTTAAGAATCTACTTTAAACTTCATTAAGTTTGAAATTAAGATTTTAAAGAAAATATTGATTAAGTGTAAGATTTTTTATCCTTACACGGATTTTTATGCTTGCTTCCGAAAAAAGTCGAACATACGTAATGCTTACCAAGTAGCATGAATTTTGTTATCATAAAGCTATTAAAGCAACATGCATATAAATGATTGTTAGTGCGAAATCGTTTATTCTACATAATACGATAAATGAAGAATGTGGATCATGGGAAGGAACGGAAAGCCGCGGAAGGAGGAAGCCGTTCGATCGGGAGCCGCAGCGCTCGTCAATTTCGCATTGATCGCCGATAGTCGATGTCACCGCCGTTTCGCGGCGTCCGCGTTCGGCGGCACGTCCCGCGATAACCATAAGCACGCCCCGACAGATGTTGGATACACGCTCATTCATCGGATTCCGAGTGAGATAGCACTGCGGAGCGAAAAGAGACAAAAGTACCGTTGCGATTGCGAGAAACGGAGACGAGGAAAGCCGAAAGGAGGGAGAGAGTGAGAGGTCCTGCCAACCTCCATCGCAGTATGGTAGCCTGCTACATCAGGCAGCCTCTTTTCCGATAATTTGCCACTCATTAACATAAAACTGGACCGCATGACGAGTGGAGACGGAGTGTCGAACGGTAGAAAACGCGTTTGCGAGAAGGACAGGCGTCTCCGTCTTCTTAACTTCCGGACGAGGAAGACATATAAATGTTTCTCTCGCGCGCTAATAAAAGGGAATATATATCTAATTACAGTATTACACGAACAACAGGTTCAAAAATCATGCACGATTAACGAAAATGTACCTATATATTCTATCATGAATCGTATGATTTTTACACTTGTTGTTTAGATAATTCAACATGCTTTTCTTATTGTGCGTTTTGTGAAACGGTACAATCAGTAATTTTTCACAGCAAATAACTTACAAAAATGTGCAGGCTTATGATTACGAAGTGTGTTAACCGCGCAAAGTTAATAATTACGAATGAAATTCGTAAAGTCCCGAAAATCTTCAAATAAAAAGCAAGTGTGATTCGTTGCGTCACTTATGATCGACTTTTCATCAATATCAGTCGAGTTACGATCTTTCCTTTCTTTTTCTCAAAGAATAAAAAGATACATTAATTAGATTTATAAATTGTGATACACGGAAAGAACGGTTTTGCTCAAGTATCTAAAAATTTAGCTAGATACAGATCTAAAAATAATTTCGTTGCACCATCGAAATAATTAAATTAGGTCGCTGAAGTATGTATTTATACTTATCAGTTATTATACTTATCGATAGATCATTTTAACGATGGTTGCATTCAAATTTATCTTTGCATCGCGTTTAAAAACTTTCGCATGATCGCGAGAAGTACTCAGAAGAGTACGAACACGCTAATTCCCTTAACAAAAATATCAATTTATTTATTACCTAATTTCCGCGATTGACAATTTGTATTAAAACGACGGTATTTCGAAAGGAATTTCGCGCAATTTATTTATTCAAATCGAAACGCCAGAGAAAAAGAATTACGAATGATTGTTCCATTGCGATATTTGCGGGCAGTAATTGTTGGAATTGTTTAGAATATAATCTAGCAATGCGCTTCAAACTTTCCGCCGAGTCAAATCTAATTAGTTTGTCTTTCGAAAGTGCGGAGTAACATATATGAATCGCGAAGATTACGGAAATTGGCCATAATTGCGTCGAACGTTCGATGACGATTAACGCAGAGAACATAAAATTCGGGATAAATCTGTTTTATAAAACATTTTAATATTTCGAGATGAACTGAACAATCGACTGGTACGGCCTTGACGTTGTTTTGATTACAGCGGTGCGTTACATATATACGCAGGCTCGCTGCGTGCCTTCGTCATTCGCGTGACGAGACTTGGGCGAGCGGTTAGCAAGCTCGATATTATATTTGTTCCTTATTACAACGTTACTTCTAACAAGTAAATAGTCATTAATGGTTCGCTTTCAGCTTCCATTCGCACATTGTCGTGCGTTATAGCGTACGTGTCTCTTTGACGATTTGCAATTAAATAGAGATTGATAATATTCTGTATACAGAGGTAAAGATAAGTGCAAAGGTTCTTTTAATCGTGAAACTATTCGTGTAGCATTTGGTTGACGAAAAGTTTAACTCTGTGAGTAAACTTCTAAGGCTGGAGTGTATTTTACACCCCACACGAGTAACGTAATTAAATAATATACAGAATTAATATTATCATTTAGTGACATGTTTCTTTATTCCCGATATTAGATTCGATAAGCCGTAGCACGATGCGTTACTGTGTAACGCGCGTTTAAAATAATTAAAATTTTTTAATTTCAAAGCTACAACGTGTCATAGAATGTGTCGAAGAAGCAGGCCTTTGATTGATTGAACACGCGGAGATGCGCACTATGACACATGTCGTAACGCGTTTCAACGCGGACGTGGAAAAACCAAAGATAAGATCATTATTCGTGCAGCGAGATTCAAACGGGAAAGTAATGAACCGCTCTGCGTGAGGCCTTGGACGACGCGCGCGCGTACGGCGTGTTGTGTTTAATACACAAGGTCGCCGCGCTATTATTCGTACGTTCGTTGTCATTCGCTTAGCGAGGCTCGGGAAAGCAAGTATGGTGGGAGCCGCTCCTCGTCACATTATCGTTACTCTTCCGAAATGGAATCATTTTCCATAAATAGTTAATTAAAATTAGTCTGCGAATTAATTAGTCCCTATATAGAATTAACGAATCGCGAGCGTATAGACAAGACTTATATATTTGTTCATTCAGTATTTAAAGGAACTCGAAATCTCTCGACGTTCTGTTGATTTAAATGTAATTTGATCGCTATTTTCTGATTGACAGACGATACGAATCTCCCTGGGTCGAGCGATCGAAAAAAGAAAAGCCGTGTATGTTGACCGTTTGTTAATAATATGTGTATCTCACGGGATTTAATATGTACAGTATGCGTGCAATATATATATTATTGAATTTTGAATGCTTGTGTATTTTTGGACAGTCCATCGCGTCTTAATAAATCATTAAATCGTTCTTATTAATTGCACCGTATCACGCGATATCAAAAGGCCAATTCCTTTTAGTGACACAAGTCGACACAAGTGTCGTTCTGTCTTTGTTATTCATTGAATGCCAAGAAGGATAGAACGATGTTTGTGTCGACTTGTGTCGCTAAGGAATTGGCCCAAAGTAAAGTTGCCGATACCATTTTCGAATTTTCAATATTTTTAATATTCGTCAATCGCATAACATAAATTCGGCGTTTTCACGTCAGTGATTTGTTTAAAATGCGTAATGCGTGAAGTTTGCTCGATCGAAATCTGTCGCTGTACGAAGCGGTCGGCCGCGCGGCCGCATTTCCGGATTACATTCCGTGGATTTTTAAATTTCCACTTCACAATTCGCGCACCTGTTCAATCGCCCGAAAATTCAAACGCCGCGGCCGGGAAAATGCCGCGTGTTTGACATATTTCGGTAATTGGTGCGCGAATAATCATAGTTAATCGTATTTTCGTGAGTGTCACGTCATATACTGTGTGAGTGCTATAAACGAGCAGCAACGAAGCAGCGAGTGCAGCGACGAGGAGCTACAGAAGAGGAGGAGGAGGAGGAGGAGGAGGACGACGAAAAGACCGGGCATCGTATCGGTGAGTGAAATGTTAAATTGTCGCATTATATAATTTAAAAAATTCGAGTAGCGCGGAAAGACTCCGTGATTTTACCTCGGATTTTACCTTTCCCTTTTTTCCCGACTTTATTTAAGGAGAATTGGAGCTAAATTTCTGGGTCCGAGGCGCGGAATTCGCAAACATAATTTAGAAGTGCTTGGGAAGCGTCGAAATTATCGACCTTTATCTTTCGCGTTTGCGAGAGGAATCTCTGGTACGCCGACTCCGCATAGTTTGGCACGGAGTTTGCAGCTCGCTCGCAGTTAGCCACCATCGTATATATTCGCGGAGCGAGCGAGGTATCCGCGCGCGTAAACAGGCTCCGTTCAACCGACGCGGCGCGGCGAGAGACGAAATCGTTACTTTACGATCCGGAAGTATCCGGAAGTATCGGCGATCGCATCAATTTCCGCTCCAACTTGCATCGCCTCGCTCGCGCTCTTCCTCCAAACCGATTGAGATGGACCGAACTTTGTACGATCGCGCGCTCGTTTCTAATGGAAACCGTGGAAACCGTAGAAAGGAGATTTAAGAGAAGCGGTGGGAAAAAATCGTGGATGAAACGACGCTTTGGTCTTGCTCGGCTCGAGTTTAGTTAAATAACACGATTATATTGGCGAATTCAACCTAGAAGGAACCTAGGCGCGTACATCTATACCGAAAGACACAGAGCCGTTACTATGTAACTTTAATTGCGTTCAAAACGGGTAGATCATTGATAATCCGACCTCCGCGCTTAACGCGACAGCTCGGCTTGATGTGCGTTCTCGAGGCAAAAGTCACGTGGGAAATACATTTTTTATCCCGGGGCAATTAATACGGACTTTTACGGGCTGTTTATCTGCGCGGATAATTGTTTCGTTCGCGGTGGGATAAACGGCGGGAAAAGTCGCGGGTGTGATGGGTTTTACGGCCGACCCGGCAATTTTCGAACGACTAAAACTTCAAGCGCCGGCGCGACCGCAAAGTTTCGTTATTTATAGGCCAACCTGAGTTCTCGTCTGGGGTACGTTCACCGCAGCCAGATTCCAGCGTTTATTATGTTACGCGACGCGTGCGGTTAGGTGCTATATGTTATGCGAAGAAATTCGCGCTACTGAATCTATTCACGCATGTGGGCCGCGTATCGACGCCGACGAAATTACATTTTTGGATACCGTAAACGCGATATCCGATATTTTGATTTGAATTTCGCAGGACAGTCAGGAGGATATCGTCGCGAGGATTTCATCTGTAATCTTGGCATCGTATCACTAATTTTTCGCGATTTTTTTCAAATAATTTCCATACGATGCAAAAAAACTCTTTTCTATATTGCGTAAAACAAATTATTGTATTTTATATGACGTAAAAGCTTTCCATTAGAGTAAAAAAGAGAGTTATATTTATATGGGAAAGATTATTTTGCTGAAGCGTGACCCTTTTTAGAAATCTTATCATCGATGTATCATGGTTTATTTAAAATTTTGGCAATGACGTGGGAGATGATCTGTATCTGTGCTTCATTGGAGAAGCTTTTTCTAGATAGATGACGACGACGTGTATAAATATAAACTAGTGACGGGATAGTTACGCGACATTTTTGCTAAGTCTATACGCTTGTATTCTGATTCGTTTATAGAATATTAGTAAAACAATCGCATTGGGAGATTTATTTTTACATTTTTATTCTTAAAGTCATAATCTTTTATGTATTATGATAAATTATTCATATTACTAACGCAAAGAGCACAAATTATGCATGTGATATGTAATGTTACTGTTAATGAATCCGGAAGTAATAAAACAATAGTGACGTTAAACGACATGATCATAAAATATTATTATGCCGGCCTCAAGGGAAGTTAGGGAGTGTTGCAGCCGTTTATGACACTCATAAAGGATACGACATTGAACTTAACTCGTTAATAACTTCCGGTCGTGATTGAAATGAGCGTAAACACACGTCGCCGCGTCGTACAAAATAGCTAACGTGTTATAATAGGTCTCGCAATGGCATTTTTTTGCAAAATATATATGTGTTAAATAACGAATAAAAACTTTACTGTTAAAAATTACATATTATTTTAATTCTATCGATATCTCGATTATTATAATCGAATTATCGTGCATTGCACAGTCGACAATTTAAATTTCTTATTACAGTGTAACAATTAATTGTAAATATAAACACAGATGTTCGATTAGAAAACTAGATAGTTACGTATGTAATTCGTATGAAATTAATTACTTCACTCGCTAATATAATAAGAGATTGTTTCCTTAGGCGGTATATGGTACATTTTTTTTCGATACATCACTGTTAAATTCGTAGTGTCAAATTATATTCAATTTGAGTCGCTTTTTAACCATTCCTATAGATCGCTACTGCTTCTACTCAGTATGTCGTTGTTTAACTAGAACAAATTTAACTAAGATGGAGTTAAAATAATATTGTTTTGTGTGTTAAAATAATAAATTTCGACATACATGGTAGTTAAAAATAACAAAATGTTATTTAACTTAAGGTACTGGTTCAAATTTCATCCTTTAATAGTTAACAGTGATATTAAAACATGATAATGAATTCTGTCATCGACTATTATACTGTCACGTGGAAACAATAATCTTTGTTTCATATAGATTAAAATAACTCGGAAGAGACGGAGGGATAAATTAGTTAACAGATTCGCGAGACTGTCTCGCGGTAATTTCCTGTTACAACTCGCCACGTGTCAAATTTTTATGTAGACTGTGACGGATTACGAAGGATGGATCTACATAATATTAAATGAAGTGTGTGCATGAGGGTCATGCGGTGCAATCAGTAAGTAACGAGTCGAAAAGCCACAAGGTGATCAATTATAACACTTTATGAAAAGCGTTAACTTAAAAAAATAAGCAAAAAATAAATCATTAAATATAATTAAGCTAATTTTGAAACATGATATGGTACGCCCGCCGCCACGTTTTCTTATTGCAGTCGTGCAATTTTACACATGCCTGTCTAGCAAATGTTTTTGTTGGCGTTGCACTGTAAATTTTAGGACCTAACGCTTTCGAAAGAAGTGTCGACTTCTAAATTTGTTCAGAGGTCCCGAATGTAATGTTTAGCTTTGTTTATGTTTTTTTCTTCAAACAGCAAAATGTATTTAAAATTTACTAATTTATTCGAGCGAAACTGTTGGCGCAACTGTACGAAATCAGTTAGCAGAGACTTACCTAGAATGCAAGACGTAAGAAGAATTCGGCAGACGAACTTCTTCATGGTATGAAAATCTCCGATAGCGCTGGTGGGTAAACCTCGATCTCGGCGGCACGTTGAATCGGGATAAAAAGAGCGACGCGATTAAACACGTCAAAAACACGCGTTCTTATCTATATTTAGACCGCACTTCAGTAATAGCGTCGGTTGTACCGAGGAAGACCGGTGCTGGAGAACAGTGAAGACTGTTTGCCGCGGCACACCGAAGCAATGGTGTACTCTTCCGGTCTCGTTATATCAGCTGTATGCCATGCAATCGGGAGCCAATTTTGCAGCCAAAATCGCAGGCAATTCTTAATCCAATTCTTAAATTATTCTTTTCCGGCGAATTTTCTTTTATTGTACTTTATATTTTATATAAATTAAACTGGATCACTGAGATCATTTCCATCGGTCTGTTAGTTTTTCACGAAATTGACACGAAAAACGCCGTTCTTGCCGCGTGAAGTGTTTTCGAGCGGGAAATCTCTTGATCACAATGAAAAGTCAAATTGATTCGAAGTGATTAATACAGAAACATTCGCGATTAGACATCATCCGTGCCGCGATTACCGAATGACGCTGTCGAAGCGATGCGCGACACGAGGGAGACTGATCGCGCCCGACTCTAATTTTCTGTCTCTTCCTCCTCCTCACTTCTTCCCGCTAGACCGCCAAGTACAGCTACGGAGGTGGTAGTGCCTCCTTGAAAATTCAAAGTATTTTTTATATGCTTCCGCAGGATTATAACATAAAGTGGAAAGCAGTATTACTGACGGAAAGATATTAATAAAATGTATCTCGAAGATAAATAAGTGAAATAGAGAATTCACAAATTTTATAAATGCTGCAGTGGTTAATTAAATTTCAATTTCTTATTTACACTATACCGTACAGTTATAGCTGCCATACATTTATCAAAAAAATGAAAAATTTTATAGATTGCACAGCTACAGTGAAGCAAAATTGTTGCTTTGTTACAATTCGCGTTATCAAAAATGTGGATCTTACTTTAATTCAATATAAACAATATACATTTTAATTATTGACCAGTGACATATTGCGCAGAATGAGATGAATTGATAGCGATTCAATGCTTTGAAAATAATTTTTTAAATACATTTTGAAATTAATCAGTAAAAATGGAGTCATTCTAAATTTACAGTCGATCTTAAGTTTTCCGAGTAATCATTTGATTAATAAGAATCTACTTAATAAGGTATTATTATGAGAATTCGTTAAAGGATGGTAACTTAGGAGATTATGCCCGATATTCACAGTCTCACACACACAGATCTTGTATACCTATAAGATCGTCTTAAGTTTATCTTTAGATATTCCGTAGCCAATGAAACGAGTCGTTCAGTATCTATATAAAGATAAACTTAAGACGATCTTAAATATAAGATCTGACTATGAATGCTGGCCTGTGTATTATTTCACGATCGATAAATAAATCCTGATGCAGCATTGCTATAAATAACGCAATCGGTGATAATCTTCCAAGATATGATTTTTTATTATATCTAAAATTACGCTTCTTATTTTAAAACGTAAACGAAACTCGTGAAGTTTTTACATCATGCTTATAAAACTATTGTATACATTTAATTATATCTGCCGTCAGTCAATACTGATTCTCAAAATTGAAGTAAACTTCTGGAGAATGGAAATTAATATTGAAATGTGCAATATAACGTATTATCAATATTTATTTATTTCACTGATCATGACAAAGTAATAATTACGTAAAGCTGTTAAAAGTAAAACCCCGTTATCACTAGAGTATATATTATATATTTACAAGTATAGTTTGCATCTCTCTCTCTGACAAAACCTTTTATGTGACATATTTTTTCTTTTCTTTAATATATATATATATCTATATATCTATATATATATGTGTGTGTATATATATATATAAGTATATATATATATATATTTATATATATCGGATTCAATATGTATATATGTATTTCTTCCGTGGCGCGTAATCCTCGCTCATCGTACAAAGATCAGGCGAGTAAAGCTAAGGTTTCGTTTTTGTTCTCTTTCCCTCTCTCTCGTTTATCACTCAACTAAACAAACTGTAAGCGCCATAAGAAAAGATTATTGTACCCAAAACCCCGTTCAGTGAAGTAGTCCAAGTAAAATACTCTAGTTAACAATAAATTATTAAATATCTATTCACAAATGTATGTATAGGCTATCATTATTACTATCATCATCGTCGCCGGACACTGCCATTCTCGCCGTTATTCTCGATGTCATTATCACTATTTTTTACATACACACCGCCTAGGGCTTACTGTACTTGTGTGTTATCAATGTGGGGGCTGGAAGTTTGCGAGATTTTATGGTGAATTTTAATAATCGTGGAGTATCGAGATGACAGTCATCTGTAAATCGCTATAAATATCCACGGTATACTTTATCACAAGTAACCATCGACACTATAAAAGTTCATCATAAAATCTGATTAATTTTTGATAATTCATTCCAGTTATTAACAACGGATGATTATCTGTGATACCAAATGGATCTTGTGTTACGAAATGAATTTTCTCGCTGATGAGATTCCTCTCGGATGAGATATTGTACATCGTTTTGTGAATTATCTCGAGCGAGTTACACCGATGGTTAACTAATCGTAATTCATCTACGGTAGTCAGTATGCAGAAAATAGTCTGCGCATAGAATATATAAAGATACTATTTTAAATGTAATGTCATTTGATGTTTCGGATTTTATCCCTTTCTGAATCATATTCTTATATGTTATGATACAATTAGAAAATAAAGGTTTAATCGGCAACGATTGATGTTGACCAATTTGGTGCAACTCTTCTCTAGATTCTCTTAACATAGATGCTTGCTAAAATTGCATTGACATCTAACAAGCATCATGATAGAACCTCTTGGAGGTTCGACGTAAAACGAAAACGACAACATGATTATTATCAACTGTCACGCTTTGAAATTCAACGCATATAATCGCGCAAATCATTTCGCTAACCATTTCTCTTCATTCGGACGCGGGGTGAATGTTTACACACGCTGAATGGTTACACGCGTTTGTGCGCGTGTATATGTTATAATATAAATCCTATTTGTCTGTCTATTTGTGTTATGTGTGTGTGTGTGTGTGTGTGTGTGTGTATTTTCTATTTCGCGCTTGAAGATGATGTTTCGAAGTCTCGCCTTTGGAACGTCATCTTACCGGAAAACGTAGCGCGATAACTCTGCACTATATGTATACATTAAGTAACTTTCCGGCCGTTCTTACCATCGACGAGTGCGATGCTGATTGTTCGGAAATTCATTAAGAGACACCATGCAGGGTCAAATTTACTGGGAGGAGAATATGCTTTACAAAAGCTCATTCACGAGATGGATTCGTAAAAAATCGGAGTCTTCTTGCGATAAAAATGGTCGTCATGATTATCACCGAAAAGATCTCCTGCAAGTGTAATTACAATCGTAAGTTCGACCCTGAACACCGCGAGAACGCGTGTTCTCTTTGAGATATATGCTACTGCTTCTAATTGTTTGTCGCTGGATATTGTAGAATCCAATTTGGACGAATCGATTTTTACATTCGGTATAAGCGCTATACAATTATATGGTGTTGCTTCTACAATCCCACTCTATACCTCGCACTCCTCGTATAGAATATGACTTTCTTGTAATCCTTATATACACGTCTCTACCTTTCATTATAGACTTTGCTAGTTAATCGCCCGCTAGTTAACCGCTTTACAACTACGATATTCGACTGACTTGCAATGATGATCGCCATCGTTGCGAACGCGCGACCGCATTCGTATATTCGGTCTGTGCACACCCTCTCCGGGTTTCCTCTTTATTTCATTCTATTTCGATTAGCTCGCCATACAAAAAGCACGCACGCTCGCACCGCAATCGTGAGAATGACAGTTTGGTTTGTGTACTTTCTCCTCTTTTCCTTTGTTAAAAAATTCTGGAGAGATGAAATTGGGAGAGATTGGGACTCGAGGATAGCAAAATTGTTGGATAGTCAAAATCTTTTTGAGGGACATCGATAAAAAACGGGGAAAGAGACGCGTGTTAAATGTTAGTGTTACAAAACGTTGTTGGGATGTTTTTTCTCTTTAAAACGGTGGTTCGACAATTTATCGCTATTTTCCTCTTTTCTTTTTTTTTCTTTTATTTCTTTTTTTTTTTTTTTTTGATTGACTGACAGTTTCATTTCCGAAGTTTTACAAAACAAGTTTATATCGATGCTCGCTGTCGACGTAAAACTTATCCTCATTCGTCATATTATATGAAAGCAATTCACGCATAGTTTCAATTAACAACGACAATCCATTGAATTCGTACGCAGTGTAACTCGTCAAAATTTAACGCTCGAAAGGATATTGACAGAGATACTTAATATTGTACAATTGTACATAAACGAACATTAACAACAATTTGATTTATTAATTCAATCATGTTTTTTTTTCTAATCTATGTAATGTATCACATATTTTATATGTGATAAAATTTCCAGTCTTAATAACGTTTCTTTCCGGTAGAGTTACATGTGCGTCCAGAGTAACTATTGATGAAAAAGAAAGGAACGCGGCTGTCACCGACTACCCTGCCGTGATCTTTAGAGAATGTTAAAAATGTTAACGTTACGAATATACATTTAAGTGTAAAGTAGATCGCTTTGCGCTGTGGCTGGGAAAAGAAATGGGCGAAGCGTTCACATTCTCGCAACATGTTTTCCTATTTTCATAGCTCTCTCTCTTTCTCGCTCGTTCTCTCACTCTCACTTTCCTTATTTTTGCTATTTACAAACGTGTGGCTTAAATAACATTCGTTAACATTTTCATTCTGCTTTTTCTCTCTCATTCTCCTCGCGCTCTTTCTTTCTCTCTCACTCTCTCTCTCTTACTCTCTGACTTTTTCTCTCTCTTTCGTTTACCTAAAATAATTATTTTAATTTAAAATGTATTCGATTCACTTTAAGCGCGACTCGAAGGGCAGACTAATTCTTCTTCGTCCTCTTCATTAATTCGCAGTTTTTATTGTGTTACACAATGGGTCAAAATCGGAATAGATCGCGTAACGCTGTTTATACAAATAACATCTTTATTATCGTCAAGTTAACGCTTTTAGGATAACGAATAAAGGACGAATAGAGGAACAAAAATGCAGTTGCATTTTTGTTTCGTCGCATAAATTTTTTCGCAATCGATATAATATTACGTATAGAAAGAATTGACGGAAAGAGCGCCTCGTTATAATTCGAAGTGAATTTCTTCAGTCTTCTGTCACTATTTAATTCTGATCCACTGTGTATCGTCGTATTATATATATATATATCTCTGTCGGTTCCATCACTGCCAAACGAGAATTGTCAGTATCATTCAATCTGTTGTGAACTTGTCTGGCTTATAAAGAGGGAGCTGGGCGGTACAGAGGATTGCCCTTGATAGGAAGCACATGAGCCTCGGAGTTAAATACCCAGTCGTCTAGACTTATGAGATCGTCGTCGCTGAAGAGCAAATAGAGATACTGGAAAAAGATAAAATATTTTCACATTTTATATTTTTATACCTATATACATATTATTATATTTCATAATATACGTATATTTTTGTTAACTCTCTTCTCTTCTTCTCGCGTCACGATTAAATCTTAAATAATATTCTTTATTGGAATGTTTCCTTATTGAATATCATATCTATTTCTTTTTTGTCTCTACAATGCTTATTAAAAAAAATATCGTTATATCATAAAAATTAGTTTGCAGAAAAAAATATATAAATTGGATAAGAAATAAAAAAGAATTGTAGTTAATTGTAAAATATAGTCAATCAAATCTTATTATGTTTCATATGTTAAATGTAAATTTGCGAGATACCGCTGTTGTCGGAAAGCTGTAAATATTAAACGTTTAAGTTCTTTCGGTCTTTAGCGAGAAGTAGCGTAAACCAAGTCGAAACGATGCTTCGTTTCCCCTTACCTTTAATGTTTCAGCAAAGAAGTAACTTTGTTGGACGTCGTCTTTCGCCGAGTCGACTAGGTAAACATTGTTAAGCCCCGTGAATCCTCCGGGAACCCGACAATGCTTTTCCAATGCTTGAACCGCCTCCCAACCCCACTCGCGATATTTTGGATCCTTTGTTAACCGCCACATTACGAAGTAGGATTCGAAGGTCTGCGGGAAAGTATATCTCGTTTTATCTCATCCAGTAAATTTTACCGATTCTTACAAAAAAAATGGAGGCTAAGAAATTAGTTTTATATGTATTTTATAATTTCTGTTGTTTTACAAACTTAATAACTAAAATAATTAAATTTAATACTTAATAATTTAAAAAAATATGCCATACCTAATTTGCATAAATATGAAGTAGTTAAATCTATATAGGTACATTATCTCTTCGCGGTTAAAAACAATTTCAAATAGTAAAATAATTTTTTAGTGTGACAAACTCTCTCTCTCTCTCTCTCTCTCTCTCTCTCTCTCTCTCTCTCTCTCTCTCTCTCTCTCTCGAAGGAATGTAGTTGTGATAGAAACGCTTTATCAATTCGCGCTAGTTTTGCTTTCAAATGAAAACGCGGGTGACTTACCTCCGGTCGTAGAATGTAATATTTTTCGCCATTCTTTAAGCTTCTGGCCTCGTTGCCTTCGATAAAGTGGAAAGCTTCAGGGCCGAGTTTCGTAGCGCTTCTGTCATATGATTCGTGACACGTGTTGGTCAAACCAGCGGCGATGTTCATGTATTTGTCAGACAACTCGTTTTCCAGAGTTTTAGCGCCCAGAGCAAACATACCGCCTACAAAGCCATGATAACGTTATTGACAAATTTCTGTCTTTTTTTGTTGAATCGGTCGCTTTTTACATCGAGAGATAAAGAAATAAAATAACTCTTGCGATAATAAAATAATTTTGCTTCCTTATAGAGGAAGCTTTGTGATGGTAAAAAAAATTTGTTTCGAAATTTTGATGGAAATAGATTTAGAATGTTCCAAAATGTCGAGAAGTCATACTAGTAGAAAATGTCCGGAAGCATTTTATAATTAATATCATAAACTTGAACGGTTAGTCGAGTAACGGAGTATTTATAATTAGATTATTTAGCGGCGTGTATTCGAGTATCGACATCGCTCGAGCTTGACGATTACGATGTAAAAATAATTACGTTAAAAACTTACCGGCGAAGCAAGCTAAATGACCCATTTTGTGCTCAAGCCTGTCGTATTTTAAATCCGACACGTACACAAGTTTGCCAGGTGATGTTTTGATCATGTGCTGAGTTATAGCGGATACAGCATCGTCGTACATTTCACGTGCCTCGACGTCGTCCTTGCCCGACTGGATCCAAGCTTTCAGTAGGTACTCATAGAAACTGTCACCGAGTCCACCGAGCGACATATGATCTGCAATTCCCACGAAAATATTTCTGTCGTAAATAAATTCCATGCGAATTCCAAGAGGGTTCACGACACATATATTTCTCTGGAAATCATTAAGCCAGGCCCGCTATATATCTCTTTTTCATATTATATAAATTCTTTAACAAATTTAGTTTCTGATGTAATTTCTGGATGAATATGTTAGGCCGCTAAAAGCTTTTGCATTATGCGCAATTAGAGATTAAGAGGTTTTTAAGTTGATAAAAGAGAAACTTTACTTATTGTTAGATTTGATTAAAGAATAAAGGAATGAAAGGAAAATATGGAGAATCTAAAGTGTATTATATCGTCTTATTATATCCTCTTCAGATTAAAGAAAGAAATGCTGTGCATATATCTTTTGAAATATCAAAGTTAATTGACAATTAAATAAATTTATGTAATCGGTATAATAATTTGTATTAGTATCGATATATTTGGTGAAGTAAATTATCCATAAATTAATTTATCCTGCATAACAGTTGAGATAATCAATATGATTCATGTAAATATTAAAAGATTAAAAACGAGCGTACTTTAGCACGCGTTATATCAAAGGAAGTTTTAGAATACAAATAAGATTTGCTTTCCCCCATTCAAAAATCTCTAGTGCACCAATTGCTCTTATTTTCCATTCCTTTCATGTTGAAGCGAAATTAAAGGCTTGCGGACGACTCGTTTTGCAAGATAAAACGGCTGTTCGACTGCCTTAAAAGAGATACCGCTTTAAAACGGATAGCAACGGTAATCGCTACGAGATAACGGAATGCTGGAAGAATCTTTTCCCCGCGGAAAAGAGGGGTTTGTTCTCCGCGCTCTGCAGGTCTACTTCGATCACGTTTGAGGCGGGCGAAACAAAGGGCACATTTCTTGATATCTACCGGGTTAATTCCTAGGTGCCTTGGGCTAGCTAAGAGCACGGTTTCCATTTTATGTGAGGTTTTGCGATGAAAGGACGTACGGATTTGCTTTATCTCTCTGATCACTATTTCCTCGGGAACATGGTAAGAATGTTATCGTGCAAAAATGCACGAAGGTCCAGTCACATGAGCTTAATAACGAATGTTAATTATAATTTGAAGATGACAAATTACACCGAAAAAGAACAAGTGTTAAATCAAGACTCATATTCTTTATATAAGCAAGAATCTATAATCTTGAAATGAGATATAAATTACGTTAAACAAAGAAAACTTGTTTGAATGAAGGTATTTACATAATTTAATCAAGAAAAAAAGTTGAAATAAAAATTCTTATAATCTCTATCTATCTCTAAGAAGATTATAGATTCTTGCGTATACCTATACAAGAACATGAGTCTTGATTTAACACTTCTTTTTTTGTGTACATTTTGAACACTGATTTTTATTCGCAAAGAGACAACACGTTATATCTTCTTGTAAAAAGAGTCAATAATATATTGATTTTTATTGTTATACATTCAGAAAAAGAAGTGCTCGAACGAACAAGATTGATGATGTTCTCATTCAGAAAGATATAAAGGTTTCGCCAAACAAATTGTGTATTAATGTGATAATAAATTTTGCCAGTAAAGTCGCATTAAATAATGACAATTATTATAGTAGTACGTAGTACAATACTTGTCGTATTAATTATATGAATTATATGAATTGTTCGGTTCATTATACAGAGTGTCTGATAATGAACAGTGCCACCTCTCGTGGGCAGATAGAGTGGATTAAACTGAATAGAAAAGTCCCTTTATCGTTTTATGAGTTTCTCAGTAATTAACGAGAAATTAATTAATAAAAAATTACTAAAGATGTTGTAATCGACCCAACTGGCCAAATTTATTAATCGAAAAACGCTACGTTTCGACCGAGGATCCGGTCCTTTTCAAGCGTGTATACAAAACTCACAAATGTCGATTAGTCAAGCATAATGCCCTAACTACACCGAATCTAAAAGATATTTGTGCGTCGGAATCTAAGTAATAACAAATTCGTTGAACGGTATATTTCGTGAAATGTTTGTAACATGACATAGCAGAGCGGTGGTAAAATTTAGACATTTTTTAATTATCTACTGGCGACTCAAACTTCTTGTTCTGTTATTAATTAATAAAGATCCGCGAATGAGCATCCAATTCAGCGACAAGAGACGGTAATTATCAGACATCCTGTATATTTATTTAAATACGTTTTGGCAACATCGAAACGTCAGTTTTCTTCATTCGAGCAATGCTTTTTTTCTTTTGGTGTACTTATTTGGACTACTGGAGTACTGGTACGGGGCTAGAGCGAAATCGTGAAAAATGTGGGAAGGATATGTGCGATGAGGCTAGATACCGAACGGTTTGGATGATATATATCCCCGAGGATCTCGTCGTACGTGCAATGAGAAGGTACGCAGGCGCGGGGGATTTAGGACCCGAGGCAGAGGATGATAAATGCGATATTCAAGATCGAAGACGGCGCCGACACCCGCGCCGACGCCGCGGAGCATCTTTTCGCGAGGCGACATGAGCCGAGGCTTGCGATGTGAAATGGTAAAAAAAAAACAAAAAAAAAACGAAGTGATCGAAATCGCGCGGATTCTCCACTTCGCGACTGTGCGAAAACTATTGTAGCGGTGTAATCGATAGCCGTCGGATTAAAAATCTATCTCGTGCAATGTTTCGTGCAAATACGCGCCCGAAGATTTATTAAATGTAAAATTATAGTAATAAGTCACCAGATATTACATTTATAATATATTTATATTGATTCGAAATTTCCCAGCCGAAGACATTCAACGATTTTCTTTTTGGAGACTTTGATCCGTGAATTCATATGAACGTGAAAATGTTGCTCCCAGATGTCTGTGTGAAAATAATAATAATGAGGATAAAACAATTAATTCTGTTATTCTGTGATGTAGAAACGGATGTACAAAGCGTAGGGATAACAGAAAAGCAATTTTTTACATTTTCAAAATGTATTTCTTTCCATTAAATGATTAAAGGATTCGTAAATAATTTGCTGAGCAAAAATTACGTTTACACGCTCGGGTATGCATGTATCACTCGTTTGCTGCAACAATGACATAACTCAGAAACGAAAGTTTTCCAGAAAATGAGAGTTTAAATGTTTTGAATCATTAAAATTTTGCAATATTAATTTTAAACGCAATTTGTGGTGTAATAACTGACTGTAAAGGAACAAAAGTACCTATATATTAACTCTTTAGTCAGTGCATTGAATTCTCATCACTCTTTTGCAAACAACGAAAAAATGACAATTTTTAAGTTGCGTTGTGGTTGTAGGAAATTGGAGCGGAGCGATATGTTCACGAATGTTAATAAAAAAATATAGGAGGTAAATATATGAATATAACGCAGATTGTTGAGATTCCACTTACGTTGACCCCATTTTCCTGTCCTCGGATGGATATAATTCGGATATAGACCCTTCGGTTTGTCTAGACTCTTGAGGACCTTCCTTACGTTCTCAACTTTGCTCTTGAACACTGGATTATTCGTTATATCGCTCAGGTAGGTAAACTCAAGATGCATCGTCCCGATTTCGGATAAAATACTGCAGCCGCTGCTCGCCCAACCGTAATTCTTGCTGGCCTGAAAAATAAGCGCAAGTTTCTAGCTAGAACACACACATTGCGAGATATAAAATGTTGAAAGTAATAAACGGATAGGTCAAGTATGTGTAACATTACACAGAGAGAATTTTCTCGCAGAATTTACCCTGAAAATCATGGTAGTCCTGGGACAACATGTGTATCACGAAGAATTTTATGCGAGCTACTCTGATTAATATCTACCGTAATAAAAAATATTAATATCTATTACAATAAAATATAAGATATGTTTGATTAATTTTACTAAAATATATAGTAAAATTTCAATAATTTTTATTACGTTGTTTGTAAAATGTCTTTTGTATATTTCAAAAATTCCTATTGTTACCGATAATATTTGATCGGTTCCCAAGTTTGTAGTGAATTTAACGGTAAAATATTACGAAAAATTCTCTACGTGTACTAACATTCAAATAACATTCTAGAAAATTACAATATTTAGACAGTAATAAAGTAATATGAGACATTTTGTTACAACAAGAGAGAAAAAACGGTATAAAACATGGGACGTCGCCCTCAGTCGCGTCTCGCGTCGCGTCGTGTCGCGCGGCTTTAGAATGAAGTATGAAAAGTCGCCGTCGTTTTCGAAACACGGATAAAAAGGATACGAGCGGACCCTAAATCGAGTGACGCCGCGACGTGTTTATTGCGTTTAACCTCGTATTTAATCATGTTTTGATATTTGGCGATCGTGGCGGATAGACACAGCGTTCATAAATCGATGATTTAATTGCAGTTAATCAAAATAATCGCCTCTCGCAATCAGTAAAGCAGCGATCGTGTTCTTTTCGGTCGGCATGTCCCGCGGATATTTCTCTTTGACCTTGATTCATACATCATTTATTCGTCTTACGCACTCTTACGTCGCTTATATTGCAATACGTAAAAGTATACGTAATTTCGACATTATATTCGTTTGTTCAAAGTGCGAAAAGTACAGGTGGTGGGAGCAGCAAGTGTAGCGTCTACGCGACAGTTGCTCCTGGCGTTTGACGAGTGGCGCGAGCAGTGCCGAGTGAAGTTGGTCGCGCGATTTACGAAATTCTCTCCGCCATGTTCGACTCACCCTCGCTCACTCGTCGCATCTACCTGCGGGACGTCACGGGTGTCAAGGCGAATCGTAGCTTTTCCGCCGTAATTCCGTTGCCGTGTAATTAAGTCGCGTCGCGAGATTAATATACCGGGAGTGCCGTGCAAAGTGTTGAAAATATCGCGCGATCATAAACGACGATATCGTTGATGTGAACGTCGCCGCGTCGCGTCGTGAGTCGCGAGTGAGCGCGCCGATGGAGGCCGGACGGAGATGCGACAACGGATCAACGGAGAAGGACCTGGAGGATCGAGGAGAGGAGGAGGGGGCCTGGGGGGCATCGGGCGACGGCGGAGCGACCGTGGGGTGAGTAGTTGAATTGTTATTCGTCCTGTCACTCTTGTCAGTCCTGCGGCGGAATCCGCTACTTTCTCAAGCGCAACTTGATTCGCCCATTACCATGATACACTCATTACTCGTACGATACCGTTCGAGGTTTAACTCCGGCGCAATTTCGCAATTACGGAGTTCGATCTTCGGTACATATGCGAAAAGAGACGTTACGTCGATCGTGAACGTCGTGCCTCTCTTATTACGGTCGTAATTATTTGCTTTATGTATTGATTATCTTGGACACTTGCTTTAATGTAAAAATATTTCTATGTTACAGATCAACGCAGGGTTACAACTTACAACTCCGTTGTTGCGCATCGGCCGGTGAGTGATTTTTTATTTCGATATCGAGAGGCAATGGATTTGTAAAAATTATATTACAGACGTAAATAAAATGTATCTATATGAGAAATGAGATATAAGAGAATCACGAATAGTCTTTTTCATAATTATTAGACATTACATCGAAATTTTTATTTAAAATGATAATTAATGTAGCGGTGAAGTGTTCTGTATTACTTAATTTAATGAAATATCCGAGTATATTATTCATTCCTATACAGTTATCACGGAAAAAATTAAAACATTAAAGATTAATAAGAATATAAAAATATATTACAAATGAACTAATTAGAATCTATTGCCTTGAAATGGATAAATTCTCTCTTTATCTAGCAAATATTTTTTTATAATTTATAATCCTCTGCCGAGGATTAACTTTTTATTACACAAGGTTACGCGCATTCACTGCCAGTGATAGTGATATCTGAATGGGGCCGTGGCCCCATGCCACATACCCAAAATCTTTTCCGACTTTGACGGTAAATACTGAGAGATGCAAGAAATTTTTTTCAAAAGTTGATAAATTTAAAATGTCGTTTATACTTTACCAAATGTCGATAATTAAACAAAATTATTAAATAATTACTGACATTAAAAATTTTCTCAACCTTCCATATTATTTGACAAAATTTGTAAAATTTGAGCTTTCAGAAATAGATAAAATATCAGAATGTTATGAATTAAGAATTGGCATTAATTAAAAATTTTAAGAATTTTTAAAACTTTAAGTTTAATAGTTTGAACTGCGATAACACTTAGCTTCTTATGAATTGGTAAACTATCTCAGGACAATATAATTAAGGTAAGTGGTATAAATAAGAATTCCAAACATCACTCGAAATATTGCTGTATATAATTTAGAAAATTTTATTTGTTGCAAAATCTTTTGCCATCTATATTAAAATGAGCAAACTTATGATCACCATGACATACATACACGCGCGATCTTTTTCTTTCATTCTCTTAATAATGCGTTATTTCTCTGAATTATTTGTAAAAATTTAAATACAACATGCAAGTCTCGATACCTAGAATTATAGTATAACTTTCTATGTTAAGGCATTTGTGACACCGAAGTGCAATACATCAGATACGTGGGTCAGCTATCTTAATCGAACAAGAAAATAAATATTTTTTAAAAGTGTGCAAGTTAGAAACTTGCACATTGCTTCCTCATAATTATTGAAGATTTTTAGCATTGTTCCTATTCAAGTTTGTTTTTAAAGTAGAGCAACATAATTATTAACATAAAATAGTATGGCTTCCTCGTAGAGGAAGCTTTATGAGGGAAATAAAATGACGAGGAAGTAATGTGCAAGTTTCTGATCCACTAAATTTTTTCTTCGATGTTTCTTGAAAGTATGCAAATTTAAAATTTGCACATATTAATTCTCATAATAAGTCTAACGTATTAGAGAAATCTGGAATGCAGTTCTAATTTAGATTTTGCAAAGGGAATTTATTTGACTATCCATTTCTTTAGAACTTATGAAAAGCAAATAGATCGCAATGCAAACGGTATAATCCACGAGAGCAGGCAGAGTATGCTAATTCTTTATGAGTAGGATCATGATATTAAAAGAATAATACGGAAAATTTGCAGAATGAAATCCGATGCGGTTTTAAGTAATCAAAAGCCATTGTTGAAGCGTCTAAAGAAACGAAGAGGCAATCTGTTCGTCGGATATCGCCCGACGAATACTGTAACGAGGATTTGGATAGATGGAGTTCGGGTGGGAAAAGCATAATCGCTTTATAATTTAATCTAACCAATTAACTCCTGCCCGCTATAATTTCATCGCGGTAAGATAGACGAGTGTGTGCGTGCGACGTAGCGTTTGCATGTCTTCTGTTGTTAAAGGGAAAGAGAGAATTGAAATTTCTCATTGCTACAAGTACACGTAGCACTCGTAGCAAGTAGTTAAATGTATTATGAAAAAAATGTTACGTATATAATTGTAACATGCGTAATAAGCGACACATTTTTGCAATTTTTATTGCTTTATATATGCGATTAGATATTTAAATTGATAGCAGCAAGAGCATTGAAAAAATACCACTGCGTGTTATTTTTTTCATGTATGAAAGGAAACGGATAGGAAGAGAATGCGCTTCGAGTAAAACGGCCAGACAGGATAATAAAATATATGAAATTTTTGGAACCAACAAACATTTTTCATCATTCCTTTCTTTCACGCCATTCCAAATTAATGGAAAATTATAATGTTATGGTGCGGAGACAGACACTCGGTAATTAGTCGCGCTCATTAAAAACGCTAATACGAATTATGAAGTCATTAAGGGGTTAGAGTCAATCGGCATATCTATCGTCGCGTCGTAATTAAATCAGAGTCCTTTCCATTCCTCGCACTCTCAGCATGTGTGTGCGCGCGAATTAATTCCTTCGATAAGACTGCATATCAGATTCGATTATTACTACACGCTATTTGCTTTCAATTTCCAGTTATGAATTATTTAACTAAAATATATGAAACAATTTATAAAAGCACTTTAATTATAACGTTTTTCTCTTCTTCAGGCTGATCATAAAAAATTATTTATTTTGTTTACGACTGCTATTTTCGTCAATGAACATGTTCTTTTCAAATGAAATAATAGAGTAATAATAACAGTTTTTCTTTTATTGAAATTAATCGGCCGCTCTTTTACGGGAAATTCTCTGTATGTGTGTGAGAATTTCTCTTTATTTATAAATAATTCTAGACAATCGTTTGACGTAATTTTGTCTCCGAAATTATTGATATAAACGGATATAAAAAAAGAGACAGTAACATATATGAACGGACATATCGTCCATCGTATAGAGGAAGCCAAAGGCCGTATCCGCCTCCTGTGGCCTCATTATCCATCCAATTAAGAATTTGCATATTAATCGCGCGCCGCTATTTCGACAGACTTGATGGAATCGTTTCAATTAAAGCGCAACATCATTGCCACATACGATGCTTAATAAGAAGTGCGCAAGAACGGAAACACCACGCCCTGGAGTAGCTTTTTTAAGTTATGGCCATGTGAACAAGGTGTTTGTGTTTTGTATTTATACTGCGTGTTTCATTCATTAACAGATCAACGGATTGCTCGCTGCCGAAAATTGTAGCAAGCAGATTTACAAAAACATATATAAGATATATTACTCATTATTTTATGACAGTTTCCTGATTAAAAAAGTGATATATTATACATAGATTTATTAAGCAATTTAACAAAATTTAGTAATAATATAATATTTCAAGAACTTTGTTTGCTATAAACAAGGAATGCGATACATCAAGAATACATTTCATTAAAAATAAAATATCGAGATTAAATTAAAGAGTAGAGTTTCACAAAAACTCAAATCATTATATCTTCAGTAATCAGCAATTTAGATATGGAGTGATCTGTAGAGTAATCTTTAGATTTGCGTTATTTAAATGCATTATCTAGATAATCTCGCTTTATATATAACTTGAAAATCTTTCTTTACTGGAAGTTTAATTATTATCAACTTTAATTATCAAGTTTTATCACAATTTTTAACTTTCAATATTAAATATCTTGGTAATAAAGGAACTATCTCGAGAAGTTTTTCTTTCGATTTGACTCCCAGACTTTTAATTTCAATCCCATTAAAATATACATATGATTTTGACACAACCTATATAAATTTATAATATTACATATCCGTGATTTCTTGTTTTATTCTTTTACCACGATGCCAGTTAATGAGTAGGCTCTTTTTTCGGGGAGAGAAACGAAGTTAATGTAATATCGAAGTACATCGAACCCATCTCGGCGCGTTGATGCGAGGCACTAGCGGGTTATGGCAACGAAAAGCCGCACTTACCCCGGTATGGAGGTTGATGAGGGAATGAGGAATTCCGGTTTCCGTCTGGAAGGCAGGCAGCATCCGTTCGCCGAGCTGCGCCGCCTTATCCCGGAACATCACGTCTCCCGTGAGAGCGTAACAGGCAAGCAGGCTTCCCATGAAACGAATATTCGTCTCAAACAGCGATATTTCGGAGTTCTGAAACAAAACGAGCAAAACGTTCGGATTAATAACGCGTTGGCCGTTTAATCGCGGATGGAAGAATTATCGTGGTATATAATATCGCGGGTCGCGCACATACACATACATACACGCATCCGTCATCTTCTCATATAATCGATTATTACAGTGGATATATAGGTACATACGTTTATTAACCTTTCCGTTCACATTGCAGCCATGTGGCTACGTATTATGAATTATGAAATAAAATATTACTGCGGTTTATATTTTCATATCTGCAGTAGATATATATTAGGTCCCATTAGCCTTATGGATAATAGATGACCCGAAAGACTTTACGTACGTATTTTAATATGTATTTAAAACTTCTTATATTAACATATAGAGCACATTCTCGTTTTTCATTTAGCACCGTTATGATTAGGTGATTAAAGTTATTATAAGTACAATAGAATTATTACAATAAGAATTATAACTTATGGAATTATAATTTTTTAAACATATTTTAGGTGCATTTACCAAAGGTAAAAAAAAAATATTTTTATGTCTAACTTTGCAGTGCGAATTACTGTACATAGCTGTAATAAAAAAATACGTATAAAAAAATCCTTATACGTTATCAAAGTGTCAAAATGTTTTTATGAAATGTTTTTATTTGTCATGTAAAATGTACAAAAAAATACAAACAAATATTTTTTGAATTGTTCAATAATTTAGGAATGAAAGAATTAGGTGAATAATATGTGAACAATTTTTAAATGCTCTACTTTTAAATTTGATTAATTACAAATAAAGTTTCGTAAATATTCTTTGCACTAGAGACATTTGTAACTATTTCTCATTTGGGGGATAATAAACAATCAATTATTAAATAAACATTTTGCTTTTTCTAATAACAGTTTTTAATAAAAATTTAAAAATAATATATTAAAGAGAAACAAATTAATAAAACGCGATGCTAAATCATTGTGTTAGTAAGATAGTGTTGTATGATTTAATCTTTGAAAATTATAATAATTATGACATGAGAACCAAAAAAATGCAACGATACGCAATATATACGTATATAAGTATTCCAAATAAATATAATTATTTGGCAAAATCCAATGAAATATTGTGTTTGAATAGATAGAAATGGAGATGAGGAGAGTATTTGTACACGTGTATGTGTTATGCCTAAGATTTGTGGCATTGCAGTTTCATTCATCGTGTAGAAACTCAATCTGCGTCATCTACGCGATGTAAATACATGGATTGCACTATTCATGTAGCAAGCGTTCTGTACACAGTTATCAGTAACCTGAAACAGTAATATTTGAAAGAAAAATAAATAAAATGTTTCTTCACAGTTTACATTCAAATAAATGATTTTTCGATAACGAAATTATATTACGATTCGACGGTTTTTAATATTTATAAATTCAACGCTACAATTAGTTTTATTATTTCAATAACTTAAATGTCGTGATATAAAATAATATCTGCTTGAAAAAATAGTGATATTTCTTGATATGTAATAGATCATAACGGATCACTCATCGGTGATAATTCTGTTAAATTGTCATCAATGAGATGACAGATCTGTGGCATAAATCTAAGCGATAGCTTGGTGGTATTATAGCAGCCGCAAAATGGGAAGAAGCGATCGTTGGTTGTGCATCATGTGTCACAGAAGAATATAAAATCTCTCCTTTTTTCTATTTTTATATTATTCACATTTTTCGGGTTTTCAAGAATTACACATAATTAGACCTCTCTTTAGTATCATCTAGTTACGTACACGAAACATATTTAGAGCGAATGTCGATGCATCAAGATACGCATCGCGACAGTCGCATTTGCGTGAGCGTGATTCCACGCGGATGATAGTCAGAGGCGTTGTTGTATATGTTCCGGTCATAATTACATTATACATTCACCCTCATGACACGCTAGATTGATAAACGATTGACCACTTGGTGATTAAAGTAGTTCCATAGTCTCTTCCTCCTTTTGCACAGAAACTGTTATAGTTTAGACACCTTCGAATGTGCAATGATAAACAACAACCTGGAAATTAATTTATTCATATAATCCCTTCGTTGTCATGTTTAATGACATTTGTACATAAATGTTGCTGCATATTTTTAAATGCATTGTACACGATATGATAAAATTTCGTGTTCTTAAAAACGTCGTAGCGAATTATAAAAAGATTGATATGTATTACGTAGCTTGCAAAATTTAAATGAGTGCAGTGAATGCAATCGATGATAATAAAAATATGTAAGATACAATCTGATAATTCAGACATACAGATTCTGCAAATGCAATTTTTATAAGTGTCGTATAAAAATTTTATAGCAGAACAAAGGCGATGGTACACGTATTCTATAAATGTTAATGTTCTAGTCTGAATGTTAATCCAGCTAAAAATGAGACACAGACAACCATATCATGCATAATCAAAGCTTTCATCGCCATTTAAATATCCGCATAATTCGTGCTAGGTTCCTCACTAATTAGCCAGACGAAAAGGTTGACATTTCTACATTTGGACCAAATTTTGCTTTTCAACTCACGAGAATAGCATAGGGATCAAATATGTGAGCACAGAATTGGCTTCAAAATTGAATTAAAAAATATAACAAGTTTTGTATAAACTAAAACCGTTCGAAATATTGAAAATTATATCAAACGAGAATTGAGTTTTTGGAAAATGTTATTTCTATTATGTATTTATAGGCTTGCATTTGAAATCATATTGTCAATATACTCTTTTTGAAATTGAATAAAGACTGCTATTACCAAATATTGTTACATCAGTAAAATAAATTCTTCGCCCGAAATAGTAGTCGTATATTCGTTAAACATTCAGTAGTTACTTTATAATTAGGAGAATCTGAAAACGCTCTGACGCAGAACCGTAGAGATAATGACGTGTGGCGCATGAAAGCAAG
Source organism: Temnothorax nylanderi (assembly GCF_030848795.1). NCBI lineage: Eukaryota > Metazoa > Arthropoda > Insecta > Hymenoptera > Formicidae > Temnothorax > Temnothorax nylanderi. Next base: position 109,152 of record NW_027249161.1, on the reverse strand, counting down.
TAAATTGGCGTTGTTCTCACGTTTGCGAGGTATTGTGGCGCTAATTGACATTTATGATGCACGTTGCGATAGGAAGTACCGTGGGAAGTTCGTAAGCGATACATTTTCGCGTCGATTATACTCTGGGACTAAAGACTTCTTATCAACTCTAAATTACACTTTAGATAGATTTTCTAGCAAACCCAATTTGGCTATCACGTCATATGTAATTATGTAATTAAATAGCTTTTTATGTTTTATAAAATGTAATTTGGTAGATATCATTTTCTATAGAAATAGTTGTAGTATTTAAAAATGTTAATACAAAATGATATATAAAATTGACATAAATATATATGTTATATACATTTTTTACCAATTTAATTTAAATTAATTTAACAATTTAATAAAAAATTTTTGAATAGGACGACAATTAGAAATATACTTTTACTATGCAAAAAGATTGTCTAAATTCCATCCAAATTCTATTTATCGATTTACTACAATGCGATATGTATTTATCTATAGTCAAATAAATATTAGCCAATTATTTAATAGAATATTAATACACTAAAAATTTTCGAAGAATGCAGATTTAAAGAAGAATTTATTGAAGAATTTTTATTCGGTATTCCTTGAAATACCTCAACTTCCTTTTATAGAATTTATGTGATTCATATATTAACATATTTCTCTGGTTTATGAGGTTATTGACTTACAATTAGAAAGATGGAGACAACGTTATTGGCTATCATGCGTGTTATGTCATTATTCCTGGTTCGTCAGGCGTGGCTGATTGACTCGTTTACCTAAAACTTGATGACGATACATTCTTTATTAAGGCCGCTCTTCATCAAAGAACAGGTACTTGAGTAACACAATCAGATTTTATTCTCGATAATAAAATATTAAGATGTAAAATTAGACAAATTTGCGATATATATATATATATATATATATATATATATATATGCACAAAAAAGTGTCATTGTCTAATTTTACGTTTGAATATTTCATCCGCATTCTTGCTCTCAAAGAGCAAGATATATGTATATATATGTGTCATCTACTCGTGGATGTGACAGTCTTTATCTCTTTTTACTTTTTTTGCCTTTTTGCCTTTTCTATTTCTATCTTTTCTTTTTTCTGTTTACTTATCTATTATTCTTTTTCTTTTTTCTCTATACTACTTTATTTTTACGGTAGCCCCTGTTTGCGGTAATATTTTGCTCCATATAGTTATAGTATAGTTACTAATAACAGTAGTAAGTTTTAATGAAAACGTTACTCACACACACACACACACACACACACACACATATACACATAGCAAACGTCGCATGGTCGCATTGATATTCGTAGTAACGTGTGCATGCGATACAATCCAGGCTTGCCTCTCTTGAATTCATGAACGTGCGTGCCGTAGTGCACGGATCCGATGAACTGTTGGTATTTTGCACGCGAATCTCTTTGATTATTCACACTGTTCCGCTTCAATTCAGGTGCTTGAAACGTGTAGCGTGTCGAACGACCTTAAAATTCCGTCGGCGATTAGTACTGGATAAGCTTTACTTCTTTCTTTCATTCATCTGTCTGACAAATTCTGTCAGAGTGCAATAACAGATTCGTAAAAGGTTTCCTTTTCTAGAACATATGTGTAATTTGACATGTAGGAAACCACTGTAGATTTTGCATAAAAGAAATCTAGGTTCTAAAGATGCTTGACTGGATTTTTCTTCGAGTTAATGTCTAAAAATTCTGTGTGATCTAAAGGTTCGAAAGGGAGTTTAAAAAGACTCGTATACAGAGAGAGACTGATATATTTTTCACGCAACTTGTGGCAGCATATTCGATATAATCTCGGCAAAATATTCTATATTCTATTTGTTATAAACGAGAAAATTGTTGGCTGAGAGTGGATTTGTAAAAAAAAACGTTTTCCCGTCGCAGGACTGTTATTTCACGGCTCTCCGATCCGATTCCCATCTCGCTGATTCCGGGGGTGGAGTCGTCGGTTGAAATAAAGCCAGACAAGAAGCCCCGGCTGCTAGGCGTCACGCTATTTTCCACTAGCTCAGCGCTACGTCGGGCACCCTCGTCCCTCCTAATCTCACTCTACGTCCTCGCCGCCGCCTTGCAGACGCGTTGTCAGTTCTATATAAGATCCTCCTTATCGTTTCGCGTATCTCTTTGCGCACAATGGCCAATAGGCTGCGGGCATTTCGGTGCGAAACGTAATATCGTGGCCCCGTAAATTGTTGCTCGTTCATCTTCCTATGCCGAGAAGAGAACGTCGGCTGTCGGACGCCATGAAATCGCAATGTACGCGGTAATTTCCTATTGACTTGTAAAAATAAACGTTTTCAATTACAAATACATTCTACAAAAAAGCCGTATAGCCGATACCGTTGTCGGAGAACGCGAAAGTTATGATTATATCGTCGTTTTCGAGTATGGCTGTCGTAAACGGAAATGTGCCGAGGCAACTCAAGTGAAAAGCATTGTGAGGAGCGAAGTCAATTGTTCGAAGAGGGCTCTTTAACAGATAATGGAGTCACGGTTGGACACGCGAGTGGATCACAGGTGTCGATGCGATCTCTGGGAATCGTTTCATAAGCCTTATGGGAAATTGAAATTTTTGGAACATTTTAAGAATGGTCTGATCTTTGTCTGATCTTGGCAACGTCTTTGGTCCTAAAACAACTATAATTTTACTTTTTTCTGTGAATTATTAAATTATTATATTATACGTTGAGTAAGGTTTTCAAAAAGTTGCATAAAAGAGAGAGAAAGAGAGACAGAGTCGATCATTTCTAAATATCATAAAATTGCGATGCTCTAAATGATTATTACACAAACTGTAATTAAATATTGCGTAAATAGCGGTCTACTAAGGCTGCATGTGTTCGGATATTCACTGTCAGTACTGAAAATCTATAGTGTACGTTACGTAAACTATAGATTTTCAGTACTTCCAGTGAATATCGGAACGCAGCCTAAGACTTGTTTGTTTGGCATTATCTGCGCCAAAATTGATCACTCGAAAATCAGGAAAAAGTACGGAAGTAGGAAGATACATGGGTTTTGCAAAAATACTTATCGCAATCTCCAACGTAGGAAAATTGTTAGTTTATTGCAATAGTTTACTCGTCCTTAAAAAAAGACTAAACAGTTTATATAAATGATACAAAACTCATATATAACGATTCGCGGGAACAAAATATCGGACGTGCAATTAAAGAGATGAGCGAAAATAAAGCCGACAATAGTTGAACTGGTTGCGGTTTCGTCGTAACTCCGTTTACACTCACTAAAACGAGCCACATAAGTTTGGTAACATAAAGTCTCGTAAATGTAACATGGCCTTAAGCATAGGTCACTGTTTGGCCTTGCAACCGCGTCGCTTGTAGAAGTTCTGCGACTTTCATAGATAGGATGAAATTACATTGCGGAGAGTAACAAGAGTGCGTAAACAAAGAGGAGACCAAATATATTTCCAAAGTGCGATAATTCCTGCTCATTCGTTATCTTTATCTTGTTTTGATTCATTCATTTTATCATCTTGTTCTGTATCATTCATTTGTTCATCTTTTTGTGCTGTTTCTATTCTGACTTTTTCTGTTTATATCGATTAAATAGTGATATATTATTTTTTCGAAATTGATTAATTGATTTAAATTAAATATTCAGCATTTTTCAATATCGCATTATATAGAACAAACTGTGATCTGTTACCAATTCCTATTTTAATATATTATTTAATACATGCCTATTTTAATATTTCATTTGTATCATATAAAATACTGAATTGGATAAAATTTTAACTATTATAAGTATATATTATGATATACAATTTAACGTTTTTCGAAGATAACTATGCTTGATTAAAAAAGCCTTTAAATTAATCCTGAACATGATAATTGCTATCTAATTATCAAGAGTATTAGAGTATCGTAACATCTATAATCTTCTTCGCACTCTTAATATATTTCTGAACTGTTAATATCTTCGTTATTAGATCCTCCGCGTTTTAACCGTGGCATTTTATGAGTTTTTCTCATGAAAAAGTTGCCCGAGAGGGACACAAAACTTGAACGTAATCATCGGCCGTGGTTACACGGCTATATTAGGCGGGACACGTTATAAACTCGATTGCAAGAAGCTCTCGCATGCTTTTGCGCCACTTGTAAAGGCAACTTGTACAAGACTGCACAGCTCGGCAGATAGTCACGAAAGCACTCGCGCGAGTAACAAGTTTCGACACGCCTTTATACACGCTCCACTTTTGTCGGAGCCCCGTACGATAGTTTGCCCTCCTAGGCCAGTTGACGTGAGGTAACAAAGGAATTTTCCTAGGGAAGGAATTCGCTTATCTTAGGAAACTGCCGCGGGGAAGAAAAAGTGTTATACCCATGCGATAATGCCGCGCGTTGCATCGCCATGTTGACGAGGGGATGGCTTTCGAAGTGTAACAAAAACCCCCCTTTTGGGATCTCCTTTCCGTTTTCCTTCTCTAACGTGTCAAACGGTACAATGAATCAACAAAATGGCAAGAAATTCGAGTAGCTAAAAACTCAAGTTAAAAATTCTCTTCATTAATGTAACTGCAATTGTACAATTTTTTTAATAATAGTTCGCGATTAAAAAATCATTAGCTAATATCCCTATCGAACACTAAACTGAGGAGGATCTTAACGCATTATGTACGCTCTACGTCCGACAGTTCTATTCTTCACAGTACTACCGCACATTTGTTACACCGAGGGTAAGACGAAGGAGGTTTTCGGTGGAAGAGAGCGTATTTAACGAGGCCAGTGGAGAATGCACTAAAAGATCGTAGATCTCTCGAAGGGGAGAGTTACGGAGATCGAAAGAGAGATGACCTTTCTCCCATTATTCACAGATTATTCTCGATAATAACAATCGACATTTGCGAGAAAGAAGGCTAAATAAAAGATAATAGATGAAGACATATTTTTATGCCTTTTAGAGTACAAATATATATACATATTTATGTTTATATTTCTTCATATTTTACCATTATACATATACGACTGCTTTAAATTTGTTAATATTAAACGCGATGTTTATCATAATCAAACCCAGTTGTAATTAATAACAATTTTTATGAGCTGACTTTTTACATATACTTTACATATATTATATACAAAAAGTAATATTTGATTTTCTAATGTTATTTTTAACTTTTAAGCCTTAATTCGAATTTACGGGCGAATGTATGCAAATGGGTTTCAAGTGAAATAAGAACGCATAAAAAGTGGAGCTCTTTATTACGCTCGAATCAGAATTGTGCGAATTGAATGTGTTATTAGACAAAGTAGTCGACTACTAGCCGACAGCTGTGAAATACGATGCGGGACGCGCTAATTTCTGCCTTGGTACGCTCGAGGAGATTTGTGCGCGACGAGTTGCATGCGTTCTTCGTACTTATAAGCGATGCCGATAGTGCTCCCAGTTAGAAGCTACTCGTGGAATAGAGACATTACATTCGCAGTTTAGATAAGACATATCGCGTGGCAACACACGATGTCAAAGGAGTCTGCTCAAGCATCTACGCTTATCAAGATTAAAATCAGGATTTACAATAGGACTTCACAAACTAAAGCAATCGAGACGGTTAATCGCGTTATGTGTTGTCACAATGCATAAACGTGCATAATTTTGCACATTGTAAAATCCATTTAAAAACTATACATAATCTTCCATATAATCGCGGTATAGTCAGTCTATGTGTATGTGTACTAAAATGTGTATAATGTCAATGTGTATTGAAATGTATATATTTTATTTTTGCGCTTTAACTGACTTTTGCTTAAGATTGCTTTCATTGCGAGCGGATAAGATAAATCAAGTCGTATAGATTTATTCAAGATTAAGAGTTTATTTTAATTATTTAGAGAAATATATTAGCTCGCATTTAGTTTAATATCAGGATATACAATAGATTCCAATTTCCTGACAGTTTAGAGATGTTACTTCTTATCTAACATTATTTTCCTTCGTAAAAGTGTTTATCAATCACAATGGTTGATTATTACTACTTACATCCTGTGATTGCTATCGGCGCACAGAGTAAATTACCATAAAGTATGATAACGACGAGCTGACGAGCTGCAATAGGGCATATAAAAATATAAAATTTGTAAGATTTCCTACGTAAGTTGCTCGTTTTACCGTAGTGAAACCTTCCAAAGACGGCAAGAACAGGCCAAGGCAAACCATCAATGTGGAAGTCTTCATACTTCGGTGCGTTATCATCATGAGACATTTTTGCGTGTTCAATGGAGCCGCGTACCATCGAGTGTTGCATCTGTGATGTCATATATTAATCCATATTAATATTAATCCATTATGTGCGATTACACAAACTTTGGATATATATTTAACTGAAAAATCTCGTATTTTTTCTACACTCACATTTTCTTAAATATATCGTCGCTATGATCTATTACTAACTGACCAATGTAATTACAAAAAAACATGTAGCCAAAATGAGTGGCAACGTATAAGAACAACATGCTCGTGCTGCCAATATCTTCCGCCATGATGCTCTCGCAAAACTACGGAACTTGCAACTTTTCAAAAATCTACTATGTATTATACGATGTTAATGGTATAACTAGAAGGTTTACAAACTCACAAGATATAGATTGATGCTTAACGATGCAACGCCGATAGGAATCGCAAATAAATGAGTAACTGAGAAAGTGGATTTGAGGGAATCGACGAACCTTGAACAATTATCACATAAGGAGATGGTTTAATTCGATTCAACTGGCCACTTATTAATATAATATTCAAATACACAACGTTTCGACCATGGTGTGGTCCTTATCAAATTAAGTTATAGATTTACAACAAGGTTGTTCTATGAAACCTCTTAATTATAAAAACTGATAATATAACGAAAATAATTCAAATTACGGATTTTCATATTGAATTTATATTCAGTATGTCCTCGAGGTTAAAAAGCTTCTTGCAACGGCACCATTGTCTCAAAGATCATCGCATATCGTCCCGATGTACATGGAGTACAGAGAGAAACGGTCAATCCTAATTGACAGCCAATGGTTGTTTGTTACTGCTTCTGTAACGGTGACGTTGTCTCAAAGAACTCAGTGCGGTTTCGTGATTGGTCCCGATGTACAAAGAGCACCGAGGGAATTAAGAGGTTCCATAGAATAGCCTCATTGTAAATCTATAACTTAGTTTACACTTGATAAGGACCACAAACCATGGTCGAAACGTTGAGTATTTGAATATTATATTAATAAATGACTAGTTGGATCGAATTAAACCATCTCCTTTGTTAATTATTACTGGCGAAGAAAAAGATTACCTCAAAATTATCACATAGTAATACGAATTTGAATTCTTAGAAAAAAGTTGTTCACTCGTAAACAAATATCCATAACATATGCACTATATTATATAAAAGTATAGAAAAGTAGTATAAAAACAGATTAGTAGAACAGTTTTAGAATATAAAATAGTTTCGTGTCGTATAAAATTTTTTACACTCTTGAGAATTATTCCTGAAAGAATCTTATAAATTGCAATACCAACTTGATAGCGTTTTGATGACTATCGACAGCCTCCACGATGCTTTTACGACTATTGAATTTTTCTACAGAGATTAACGATTTCGTATGGCTTTTGTTTACAGTACGTTCGATTCGATAACTAAAATGCAATTATGTCATGATATATTGAATCGAAACAACATGTTTATAGTTCCTTTATTAGTATTTAAGAGTGCATTACCTAGTGATTTGAAACATTGCACATGTGTGTTGCACATACATTAGCAAGGTCATTTCTTTGCTTATCATCGTGCTAATACCGATAAAACCTGTCACGAACAAATACAATGTTAATAATTCGATGTATTTCTCCCGATCGATAAAAAATTCCATTGTGGTCGGAAGCTGCCACGATTGCCGTGATTCGTTTAACGGCATCACGATATTAAGAATATTTGGTGAAATAAGCATTAAAGCAAGGAGAAAGAACGTTGAGTACATCCATACTGCAACAATCATATTCTAATTCCAATTTTAATTTTTATCCGGTGATCGTATTATATGATTCAAAATGTTTTGCATGTCAATTCTATTACTCACTTAACATAGCGATTATACAGGATCTTCCGACATTAGCGCGATTGTGTATTATTTTAAGTTCCTCTTCCTCTTTTAGAGAATTCCAATCATGCCGCACTTGTTCCATAAGCTCTTTCAACTAGAACAAGACACTGATAATCCAGATGTATCTTAACTATATATATATACACGAGAAGAAGCTGCTTGATTTTTCAGGCTGTACTTTATACGATTTGATCGTGTTTATAGAAATCGTAAACTTACTTTACTGCCATTAATATACGTAGTAAAATACTTAAGTGTACAATATATTGTAAGTCCGGTGGTCGAGAAACCATTTAAAAGAAGATCTACGCTGTACTTATTAGTGATAAACGATGATAACTAGAATTATATGCGTAGTATTCACCCAAAGAATTAGTAGAAATATTTGTGTGATACATATGACGATAACTTATGTGCTAATCTAATATGATATTTATATCTGATATAAATACTAAGTTTTAAAATCATGACATTTAAATTAATATGAAATATTGTAAAAAGTAATAATAATATGAAGTCTCAAATTAATTTATGTCGTACTTTTAAAACCGATTGAAAAAGATTACTGACAAATAATAAAATCAAAAATAATACATTATATATCATAACAAATTATTAATCACAAAACAATTAGAATCACGAAAACAATAAGAATAAACAATTAGCTGTAAACAAATATCGAACCCGGATTTATCTGATCGACGACAAACCTGAAAAAATATACTAGATAAAAGAAGGAGAAACACAAATATGCAATAGACGTATTTCGTGCGTTGTGTATAATATGGCCATAGTCCAAGGCAAGTTAATAGTATTTGATTGATTCTATAGTAACGACTCCCAGCAAAGTCCATGTCTGCACGATACTCGAGATACTGTTCCGCCGATAACTTATATAGAGATTCTCGTGTCTACTAATGTCTATAAGTATTGTGTAATATTTTCTTTTACAAAACGCTGAGAACGATAGATAGTTTAAATGCAATTTTCGCGAAAAGAATAGCGTAGCTGCTATCAGAAATTTAAAAAAGAGACAATTTTATAGTCATTATATGCATTATGTCATGCATATGTATATAGAATAATGAAAGGAAACAGTTTAGTGAATTGTAGATAAATAATCCATTCTTGCTGGCAGTGCAACATGATGGGGGTGATAATATACACAATTTTCTCCATTTCTTTTCGACGCAGGCGCTTTACATTCGTGTTCTGTCGCCAAAGTCACATGCCTTCATTTCCTTATTTCCGCGTGAAGTAATCGCGTTAGTCATCTTCCTTGTAATAATAGAAAAACTTATATTCGTATTGTTACTGTGAATATAATGGAAAAGAGATGTTAATTATATCATATCCTACGGAAGAGCAATCAAAATGTGTTTGAAGAGTGATGTCGCTAAACCAACATTATATTTTTCTAGTTTATTTTATATACAGTAGTGAAAACAATTTAGTAGATAAATTGCATTTGTATTATTATATCTCTATATAACAGGTATGATATAAATATACTAGAAAACTACTTGCATCGTAGAATTTTAAGCTTCGATTTTTATTTTATTGTGGATAATCAAAAGAGGGAAAAAATAACCGCAAAGTATGAAATTGACGTGCTTGCAAGCTGAAATATAAATTATAGCAAATCTAAAGGAAAACTGTTCGATAAAGGATTATTATAAGTGCCGAAATTTACCGTGGCAAATCCCTCGAACGACGGAATGAATAAGCCGTCAATGACGATTATGCAATGTCGCATGCTCCTTTGCATCACAAGCATCAATAACTTCTGCGCTTTCAACGGAGCTAGATACCATTGCACGTTGTATCTAAAATATTGTTATCAGAGAATTATATAACTGAAAGTTTCGATAACGTTAGAGATTTATTTTTCTTTAACCCTTTATTTATCGAGTGATATAACCCATTCATTTTCCTTGCATATAATATCCTGATATAAGTATAAGTAAAATAAATAGACCTATAGATAACAAAGGAACTTCTAGGATTGTAATCAATTAAAGATAAATGTATGTAATACTCACATTCTGTGAAAAACATCACTGCTATGATCGATCACTTTCTGTCCCAAGTAGTTATAGAAAAACATGTACCAAAAATGGCCAAGGATGTATATAAAACTAATGATCAGCTCGGAATATTCCTTGGACGCTATCAATCGAGAAAACTGTAGCACGTAAATAAAACTAATTTGTTTTCGAAGGAGGGAGAAATAGTATAACAATTGTATTTACGGATACAATACAGACATAGATACCATGTCAGTAGATAATACTTCCATCAAAATATGTTAATTATTGTATGACATGATATGTATGTTAATAATTACTCACGCGATAAAGATTAATGCTCAGAGATAGTACCACTAAGGGCAACAGTAACGAATAGGCCCAGTTATGACATCTTTTCAACATTTCGATAAACCTAATACGCATCATAGAGAAAATATACTTACGTAATTGACTATAAATAACTATTGTCAATTACATATATGTTAATGATTTATACGACTTCTCGCATAAAATCTCATAAGTTATATAAAGGAGAAAGATTCATACGACCGGTTTTTGGCCTTCCCCTGAATTTCATTCTAAAACATCAGAAACGTTTTATTCTTGTAAGAACTATTAAAATCAGATGATTTTAGCCTAAACAAACGTATTTTGACGTATTTTGACGTATTTTTATTTTAGAAAAATTGTGTTACAAGAATGTTGATACTAAAGATTACGAAATATTTAATTTTTATTTTACACACCCAAATGTAACACAACACACACACACACACACACACACACACACACACACACACACACACACACACACACACACAAATGTAAGAAAAAGATATGTAGGTGACATAGAAGCGTTGACGGTAAAAATGGGATTAATTAGAGTTATAGGATAAACAAGCGTCAAAATACATCCGTTTAGGCTAAAAATTCATAAAAAACCGGCCTTATGCACCCTCCTCATTTATTGAAAAATTAAAGGATTCGAAGACAAATCGCATTATACACTGTTGGAAAATTTGTGTTAAATATCATATCATATCATGTGTTCTATATTATGTGTTATAATTTTGTATTATGTGTTGTAATAATGTGTTATAATTTCAAATAATCTCAGGATTTTATTGCTTACTATAATCATTTTAGTGGATGAAATTATTTGTCTCAGAATACAGTTCTGATCTTCTTTTAAAGGTATTATCTTATAATATGGTTTTCATAATGTGCTCTATAAAGTATATCTCATTTTATGCTGTTTACGAAAATGTAAGTTCAAGATCAATTAATTGAAAATAAAACTACCATATACAACAATAATATTCATTTACTAGTAGATTAAAGAATTCCGGGAACGTGTCCGAAATAATTGGGATGCTTTGAAAGATAATCGAGAAATCGAGATTATATGTAAACATGAAATCAACGGAAAATTATTGACGATACTATTAATAAGTAAATATGGAAATTAATATTTATTTAGTAACTTTTGACAGAATTAGTTGATTATACCGAATTTTGCGAAGTTATTGAATAAAAATTATTGAATTGCCTAAACATGGGACATCATTTTGCACAATTTTCAATTCGAGAAACTAATGGTACTTATTTATTATACGAATACCACTTCCAATTGGAATGAGTCAACTCAAACGGCCTTGATCTTGACATATGTTATTGAGGTCATGATCTTAGTTTTATTTCGTATACAATTCATTACATCAGATGATTCCACATGCATGGGTTTTCAACTTTCCACGCGAAGTGTGGTTTACTTTACATTACCCAGTGCTTGCAGTGCGACACGAGGTCTATCATTGTACAATTTGCATGGAATCGTATACAATAATAGATCTCGTTTTGCAATGCAAGCATCGGGCGGTGTGGGAGCGGAAATCGTTTCGAATCGTTTCACATAGAAAATTAAAAACCCATATGGAACTATTTTTATATTAAAAATAATCACTGTACACAAGTAGAAGAAAATTGGACGTGACGCCCATATAATGAATAAATGCCAAATTAATTTTGAACAAGAATATGCTAAGTTATTGATCAAAAAATTGATTGATAAAAATAATTGTAAACTCGATAAAATATCCTATATTATAATAACCGATTGTCCCATTTCTAATTGTAAGATATATTCTAATATTGTGAGAAATATAAAATATCCTATTGCACATTCAGTTGCAAATCCAGAATTCAATTAATTTTATTAAGTTTAAGTTAATTAAATTTAATAACTGACATAACAAACAATTAGGACATTTATATAAAGATAGTGTAATATAAAGAATTAATTGAATGCTGCAATTATTATGATATAATATTATATACAAATGAAAAAATTAATGATACTTTGACCATTTCAGTATTTATGTGTAGCGTATGGACAATATGCATTTTTACTCAATATATTTCAATCTTTCTCGATATTATAACACCTTTAAATATATCTCGTCCGCGCAAACTTCTATTCGCTGCGGAATATTTTATCGACCAGGAGAAACATTTTTATATCATAACAATACATATAATTATTGGACTGTTTGCTGGATTGATTTGTGTAACAGCTACCGAATCGTTTTCATTAACAAATGCATTACATGCTTTCGGGTTATTTAAAGTTGCTAGGTAAATGTATTGTCTTTTTTTTTACATATTTTACTTTTGTTTCTTTACTTTACTCACAATTCTATTGATTTTATGATTAAATTATTTAAATTAATATTATATTTCTTTATTCAGTATTTTAATTAATGTTCCTTTCTGTTTTTGCTACTATATAATATTTTATTACTGTTATGACTAATAATCATTTATAAAAGATTTCATTTATTAACTGTGAAGGGATTAATTGTATCAACATAGCTTTTATTTTATTTGTTTTTATTATTGAATTACTTGCAATATATAATTAATATTTGTAAAGATAGTTCTAAAATGCTGTCAATAATGGTGATATAATTTTAGTTCATTGAATTCATGGCAGGTATATTACTTTTTATTGTATGTATATATATATATATTATATATATACTAGCTGGTTACCCGGGCTTTCGCCCCGGAGGACATATGTAATAAGCCACGCAAATAGTCTCTCTCTCTCTCTCTCTCTCTACCTTAAGCTATAAGTTATTAAATTAAAATTGCCTCATATACAAATAGTATTGGCGAGAGTTCAAAAGTGACTGTTTATATCGTAATTACGGATATATATATTGATCAGTACAATACTCATTTCAAACTGTAATTTAAATAATTGTGCATGCGTGAAATTAAACTTATATTTTAAACTATATCTTAAAATAATTAATATTTTAAAACATTATGCATTTTAAGGCTCCTGGGTGCTCGTCGCAGCCATGTTGGAATGTGACGTCAGAAGCGAGAAATGACATGTTGAAAATTCTTGCGTAGTATTTCCAAATAAAATGCAGGCTTGTGCGCAGGCGCATGACTAGATTTCGTATTACATTCATTTTACGGCTGTTTATTAACTGTCAAGGGAAAGGGGTAGACTTAACTTCAACTCGGAGTATTTTCGAAGTGTGCTGAAGTGATCTGTAGTGTTATTTTAAGCAAATATCTTTTTATTTGGAAATATTACGCAAGAATTCTCAACGTGTCAATTCTCAACATTTCTCGCTTCTGACGTCACATCTCATGAGATGTCGGGAAAGAGCCCAGGAGCCTTAACTGATCTGTTGAAGGAATATTAACATAAAATATTTTATTCTATAAGATTTTCTGAATTATTGAAAGCAAGTTTTGGACGAGCATATTTAATCTTATTTGTGTTGGGTGTGTGTTCGGTGAGCATCAATTTATTTAACGTGAGTATGTAATATCTAACGTATAGCATTTTATTCAGTTGTAATTTTTTACAAATTTCTTGAAAGAATCTATTATTATATATTTAAAAATATCGGCTTTTTTCATATAAATGGCACGCTGTTGGTTGTAGCTATCTAGGATAATAATGGCAGAAAGAGACATTTTGGGAATGATTAAATCTATCTTTTTACTGGCCGCTATTATTATATGTTTAATACTAGCTAATTATGCTGGGCAAGAATTTATAAATGGTGATACGCATTTCTATCGTACGATGTAAGTTATACGATTGCAATTATATATTTTCATAATATTTTATTCTTCTTGAGTCATACACATTATTGTAATCATTGTTGTAACATGTACTATTCAGTATTTTGCTTGCAATTATATAGATGTAATACGGAATGGTACAATACTTCGTTAAAAACACAAAAATTGATACTCTTTTTAATGCAAAAGACTACAAAATGTTACAAAGTTGACGCCGGTGGTATGTTTGATCCCTGTTTGGAAGGTTTAGCCAAGGTAAGAAATTTTACTAAATTGATGGAATATATTCGTTAATCATTTATCGTGTCGATTAGTTACATAAAAAATATTTTTTGTTTTAGAGTTTAAGTATGTCGGTTTCTTACTTTATGGTTCTTTACTCTGTGTAATTATGTGGCCAAAACTACAAAAATCTGTTTTATTATTTTGTAAAAATTGAGATACCATAAGTAGCTAATGTAATAAGCAATAAAGTTAATAAAATGAGAAATTATTTAATTTTGAAAAAATAATAATAACTGAAACAGAAGCGACATAAGTCTTACGACAAAGAAGATATTATTTTCGGTCGGGCTGGAGTTTGGTAGCCTAATTATATTTCTATATGAATAGAAATGCTATCAAAATCCAGCCTAACCTGGAAAAAGAATGGGATCTTCTCTAATTAATATTAAAAAATATTTTCTAATTTTTTAATTGAATTATTTCTGCCATTTTATTTTATTATAATAATTTTTATTATATTTTCGTTATAGATACATATGCAAATGATAATTTAGTACAGGCAAATGAAATATTTTGATTAGATGTAAACTTATTAGAAAAAATATAATAAATGTGTAGTTGTAATTTGTTATTTAAAGACTTGCAGTCCATTAATCATTTGCAATCATTTGCATTAATTATAATTTAACTACTTATGATTTAATTATTATAGCAGGCATATGTTAAATCTACACATGTATGTGTTGATTATTTTACACAAAAATTTTAACAAGGACCTTTTTTAACAAAACTACAAAAATTTTCCAACAGTGTAGAATAAAAAAATTGTAATCATAAACATAAAAATTACGAACTCGATTGCTCTTTTGTACATATTAAAGCCGTTGATTATCCCTTGATATATTATTGAATTTCTTTCGGTAGAAGATGCAATACCTTGTACCGTATTTTTGAGCAATGCTTGTTCTATACGACAGCTGAAATTGATAATATAACTGCAACATGTTTGCAAATGTCTGTAAAATCAATCGAATCATTTCTTAAAGCCCTGAACTTTGCTTTACCTGGCTATTTCAAATAAACCACACGCATGATGCGTGTATGACATATTAAGTGTCTCGGAGGCTACCACCGTGGTTATACTACACACGACAGCGAAACATGCTGCTAACAAAATTAGAAAAAAATATTTTTGCTGATCTATAAAACATTCTATTAGGACCGGAAGTTGTCGTGGACGCGATTCATTTTTACTGGATGTGATGTCCAGAAGAAAGTTCGATAGAAA
The DNA here is from genome assembly GCF_030848795.1 of Temnothorax nylanderi. Lineage (NCBI taxonomy): Eukaryota > Metazoa > Arthropoda > Insecta > Hymenoptera > Formicidae > Temnothorax > Temnothorax nylanderi. The sequence continues at coordinate 93,352 of NW_027249161.1, read as the reverse complement.
TAGTATCAGAATGAAGCAAAAAACAGATCCGTAGATGAACACTGTAATTGAACGATTAAAGTCCGAATCGAAGTAAGTAATCGAATCTACAGTATAACAAAAACATGATGCAAGATATTACTTACATATTGTAATCAATGTGATGAATCTTCCGATATCTGCGTATTCTTTTAATATTTCAATTTCTTGCACGTTGTTTAATTCATTCCAATCACAAAGCATTCGTTCCATAAGGTTTCGCATCTGTTTTTATAGGATAATGATTATTTAATTTTCAAAAATATTTCATATGATATTGATAACAGTCATATACTTTTCCTAAAAGTTTTTCTATGAGTAGTTGTGTTTTATATCGAACGTTCTTACCCGTTTTGCGTTTAAGCAGAGAACATTATATTTTAACGTATAGGCCAACCATGGGATGCTGTACGTGAGAACATGTAGAAAAACGTCTATATTACATTCTCTTGTGATGAAAGTCGTTAGCTAAAAGTATTAATATTTACCACGCAAATTATTTCTATTCTTACATTAACGTTATCGATCATTCTTTCGGCTAAAATCGGTTAGAACTGTTTCGAAGAATTTATTCAAAATACATACAAATAAGAAATTTTGTTTAAATATTACCACATTTGTTATAATTTGTTGTTATAATTTAACGTTTGTAATAAAAACAGAATATTATCTTTTTAATGAGAGTGATTATATGTATTAATGCCTCTTAGTTCATTTTGTTTTATTAATTTTTAAATTAAGGAGTATACAAAAAAAATTAATGAGAGATTGAAAAGAATAATTATCGTACCTGAAATATTACGGACGATGCAAGTATTATCGTCATTAATGTTATTGCGATATATCTGAAAGTGGACTTTTGACACGGCCATAAGCCGACACATAGTAATAAAATTCGATTAATTGTATAATAAGTGTTCACAGGGCATTCTTGCCATCTCAGTGCTAGTGTCATAACGCGTTTGTACTGAATTTCTTTTCACGAGTTACCTCGTAGGTTCGGTATGTTTGATTGTAGTTTATAAATTTGCTACTTTTATATATTCAAATAAACTATTGAACTGGCGCAAAATTACGATAGAATACTTATAGCTTAAATAATGATACAAATTATATAGCTTTGGATACATCTATTATTTGACTATAGTGTTCGTATCTATATAACCCTCGGGTAAACATTATTACTTGCGTGAACCGATTATCTGTTTTCTCAGCCATGTGCATTTCTCTCAAACGTTCGATCGACGCAAGCGCAATGGTAAAGTCGCGCATTCATGTCTCTCGCGTCTCTTCATTTCTATTCGAGACGCGCGACGTTGCAGTACTTCTCTTGCCATGTGACATGTGTGTGCCAGCACATTAACATTATTCGACATATTAGAAATCCATTAACTAGGAAGATCACTGTGCGGTTATAATCGTTGGAATTTCAATATGTGCGTCATACTTGGCAAGCATTGTGAAGATTAAGTTACTAATACTGTAAAGACTTATTTTGAATTATATCTGAACTCTAAGGGCCAGTTTCACCAACGTCGATTAACTGTAACCTTCGATTAAACTCACTCTTCATCCGTTTCTAAGGGAGACAGTTAGAAAGAGATGAAGAGTGAGTTTAATCGAAGGTTACAGTTAATCGACATTGGTGAAACTGGCCCTAAATCTCAATAAGCTAGCTGTCATAAATATTGATTTAATGTATTATTTAGTTGCACTGTGATATAATTAGGCTTAAAACTACCTATGCCATGAAAAATCTGCATTTATATAATATATTATTTCTATTAATTAAATAAATATTAAAAATGTTTGATAAATGTTTTATGATAAGTGTCGAGATTTTACCATGAAGAATCTTTCTAATAATGAAATGAACAAGCCACCAATCATAATTTTGAAATGTTAATAATTTTATTACAAGCAACGGTGATTTTGGCATTCTCATTGGAGCCTTATATGAATGTACTTTATATCTAATAATTTACGGCCATTAAACGGTCGAAATTGAAAGTTTTAATGCAAGTTTTGATGCACATTTACTTTTCTTTAAAACACTTTGACACGTTGAATGCTGTGTCGGTCATCGATAACCGTCTTGGCATCGCGCCATTGAAAGCTCGCGTCAGTTAACAGTGACCGACGCTCATTGGTGCTCCAAATTCAAAAATGCGTCGAACTTATAAAAAATAATATTTGTAATTCTGTAAATATAATTAATATTGAAATAATAATCTAAAGTAACAAATGTACTAAACTTGGTAATTTAGCATAATTCAATTACATTATATAATATTGTATCGAGATATAAATTTAATCATGAAAATTTCACTCCGGCGTCATCAGAGACATAAGCGAATTAGGACCGGCATTCAACACGTTAATTATTCGTTTCATGAAGGATCGCTGCTATAATCGATCATCTCCCATCTCAAATAGTTCCAGAAGAACAGGTATCAAAATAACTGAGAACGAACAGAAGAGATGTTATTATTTTGTGATACCTACTTAGTTATCATCAGATCGAGCAAACTGCAATCCCACATAATCGATTATCAGTTTATTTTGGGAAGAATACAGATTTTGCACCGATGCAACATGCAACGATAGTGTACGCAGGTATCACGTCTACGACGTCTGATTAAGGTATGTTATGATGAGAGTAATAATATACACAATTTTCTTCATTTTCTCGACAAAAGCTTTCGTGTTCATGTTCTGTCGCTGTAGAATCATCTTCTTTGTAATAATAGAGAAACTTATCTTTGTGATGTCGTTGTAAATATTGCTGGAGTTCGGCAGGGGTGGGTGCGTGAAAAAAGACTAGAGTTTTCTGTATGCTTTATACTTGAACACTGTATTTGATAGAACAAATGAAAACATAAATCTATATGTTAGGAATATATAACAAAAAACAATATAACAAAAAATGCGGCGATAATTGTATTATACTTTATTGAAGAGCAATCAAAAAGTTAAAATGATACTACATTATATTTCCATGTTAATTTTACAATAATACAAACACTTTAAAACAGGCTAATTGCATCTGCATTATTATATTTTTATGTAAAACGTATGGTATAAATGTACTAGAACTACTTGCGTCGTGGAATTTTAAGCTTTGATGCTTCTATTTTATGCGGATAATTAAAACAGAGATAAAATCACCGCAAAGTATGAAATTGACGTGCTTGCGAGCTAAAATATAAATTAAGTTGTAGCAAATCTAAAGCAAAAATGTTTGATAAATGACCATTATAAGAAATTTTACCGTGGCAAACCCCTCAAACGACGGAATGAATAACCCATCAACGACAATAGTGCAATGTCGCATGCTCCTTTGCATCATAAGCATCAATAATTTCTGCGCTCTCAACGGAGCTAGATACCATTGCACGTTGTATCTAAAATATTGTTATTGAGAATTATAACTGAAAGTTTCGATAATGTTGGAGATTTATTTTTCTTCAGCCCTTTATTTGTCGCGTGATATAGAGCGTTCGTATTCCTTGCATATAATATCTTCATCTAAGTATAAGTAAAACAAATAGATCTATAGACAACAAAGAAAATCCCTTCCCTATTATCTTATCCATTTTAGGATTGTATTGATGTGATCAATTAAAGATAAGTGTATAATACTCACATTCTGTGAAAAACATCACTGCTATGATCGATCACTTTCTGTCCCAAGTAGTTACAGAAAAACATGTACCAAAAGTGGCCAAGAATGAAGAGAAAACTAACGATCATCTCATAATATTCTTTGGATATTATCAATCGAGAAAGCTGTAGCACATAAATAAAACTAATTTGCTTTCGAACGGGAGAAATAGTATAACAGTTGCATGTACGGATACAATATAGATATAATACAGATACTATGTCAATAGCTACTACTTCCGATCAAAATATGTTAATTATTGTATATTATATGATATATTATATAGATGATATATATATAGGATATATGTATATATTATATATATATATATATATAGAAATAATTACTCACGCGATAAAGATTAATACTCAGCGATAGTACTCCTAGAGGCAATAGGACTGAATACGCCCATGTATAACTTCTCTTTAATATTTCGATAAACCTTAAATAATAATAAATCTCAAGTATACGCGTAGAGAAAATATATTCACATTAAAGATTGTAAATAACTATAATATGGTCAGTTATACATGCTAATGATTTATACGATTTTTTTTCGTATAAATCTCGTATTAAGGCCGATTTTAGAGATAAAGAGGTCTGGTTACATGAAGACATTGGAGATGGCAATGATTTGTACAAGTTTGAGTGTGTTTACTGTATCCGTTCTCGTTAATAGGTCATCCACGTAGAAATCTCTTTTTATTGTCTCATCTGTTAGGCTACTTCTTGTAAATATCGAACTGCTAAAAAATGAGAACTTCACATACCATACGTGAATGATGTTTGTATGGGCTCCTTTCTCTCCCATCTCTACAAAGTGTGTTACACAATTTGCGATTTTCCTTTTTTTATCGTAAGTAAAATAAGTAACCAGACTTTCTTAATCTAAATCGACCTTGATATCTCGTAAGCTATATAAATTTTTGGATTCGAAGACAAATTGCACTATAGAATAAAGAAAACTTCTAATCATACACATGACAATTACGAACTCGATTGCTTTTTTGTACATATTGAAGCCGTTGATTATCCCTTGACACATCATCGAATTTCTTTCGGTAGAAGATGCAATACCTTCTACCGTATTTTTGAGCAATGCTTGTTCTATGCGACAGCTGAAATTGATAACGTAACTGCAACATGTTTGCAAACGTCGCACAGTGGGGTATTTCGCTTAAAACGTGGCCATAAGTAAGAAAATTGAAACCATAAACAAAACATGTTATGTACATACAATTAATAGAAAACATCCATATGTACGTTTCTGATACATATTTGTCATTTTTATTGTTGCTGTCATTTTTATTATTTATCAAAGCTTAACCTTTAAGCGAACCGTTTATAGCTTTATGTAAGATACGTTGTCACTTCGTATTATAATATATCTCACAATTGAAAGTTTCCCAGATCATTCCAGCATGAAAACGATGTCTCCAGGTATTTTAATTATATATTTATATAAATAGTTAAGTTTTACTTCTTATTTTTATAACAAGTAGTACATTGTTTTAATTTGATGTAAACTTCTCACTAGAACATCAGAGATTTTTTAATATTTATTATTGTTCCCGGCATCTCCCGGCTATGAATTTTTTTTTTGTTATTTAATACGTTTATTTGCCTATAATATCGCGAAAGAAAATATTGCGCCTTTGTGTGCTTTTTAAAATTATTTAATATTTTATAACTAGAGTCCAACCGAAATCGAAACCGAAACTTTTATGGAAATCCTAGAAAAGCCATATGTATACACGCTCACATATATGTATATACTATACACTTTTTCTTTATAAATATTATAATATTTAATTATTAAAATAATAATTACACACATTATTACACAATTCTATTATCACAACCTGTAATTTCGGTCGGGCTCTAGGCCAAGTTTCGGTTTTCAGTTTCGGTCGAACTCAATAGGATTGTAATAGTAGGACTGTGATAATATGTGTAATTATTATTTTAATAATTAAATATTATAATATTTATAAAGAAAAAGTGTATAGTATATACATATATGTGAGCGTGTATACATATGGCTTCTCTAGGATTTCCATGAAAGTTTCGGTTTCGATTTCGGTTGGACTCTAGTTATAAAATATTAAATAATTTTAAAAAGCACACAAAGACGCAATATTTTCTTTCGCGATATTATAGGCAAATAAACGTATTAAATAACAAAAAAAATTCATAGCCAGGAGATGCCGGGAACAATAATAAATATTAAAAAATCTCTGATGTTCTAATAAGAAGTTTACATCAAATTAAAACAATGTACTACTTGTTATAAAAATAAGAAGTAAAACTTAACTATTCATATAAATATATAATTAAAATACCTGGAGACATCGTTTTCATGCTGGAATGATCTGGGAAACTTTCAATTGTGAGATATATCATAATACGAAGTGACAACGTATCTTACATAAAGCTATAAACGGTTCGCTTAAAGGTTAAGCTTTGATAAATAATAACAATGACAGCAACAATAAAAATGACAAATATGTATCAGAAACGTACATATGGATATGTTTTCTATTAATTGTATGTACATAACATGTTTTGTTTATGGTTTCAATTTTCTTACTTATGGCCACGTTTTAGGCGAAATACTCCACTGTGCGTCGTTAAAATCAATCGGTTTATTTCTTAAAGCTCCGAGCTCCGAGCTTTGCTTTACCTGACTATTTCAAATAAACCGCACGCATGATGTATGTATGACATATTAAGTGTTTCGGTAGCTGCCACTGTGGTTATACCGCACAGGAAAACAAGACATACTAGCAACAAAATTAGAAAAAAATACTTTTGCTGATCTGTGAAACATTCTACTAGGATCGGAAGTTGTCGTGGACGTGATTCATTTCTACTGGATATGATGTCCAGAAGAAAGTTCGATAGAAATTGTGTCAGAATGCAGGAAAAAAAAGATACATAGATGAATACTGCAATTGAACGATTAAAGTCTGAATCGACGTAATTGAATCTAGAGTACAAAAGAATGATTCAAGATAATGCTCACATACATATTGTAATCATTGTGATGAATCTTCCGATATCTGCGTATTCCTTTATTATTTCAATTTCTTGCGCGTCATTTAAGTCATTCCAATCACAAAGAATTCGTTCCATAATGGCTTGCATCTGTGGTCATAATATAATGGTTATTTGCTGTCTTTTCTCGAAATTGTCTCAAATAAGATTGATAATTATCATTTACTTTCCCTGTAAGTTTCTCTACAAGTATCTGTATTTGATATTAAATGCTCTTACCCGTTTTATGTTTAAACAGAGAACATTATATTTTAATGTATAGGCTAGCCATGGGACACTATACGCGAGAACATGTAGAAGAATGTCTATATTATATTCTGTTGTGATGAAAGTCGTTAACTAAAAGTGATATTTTCCACTCAAATCATTTCTACTCTTGCGCTAATGCGTTATCGATAATTCTTTCGGTTAGAATAGCTTCGAAGAAGGTATTCAAAATTGAATACAAATAAGAAATTTTTATTTAAATATTATAATCACATGTTATAATTTCTTATTATAATTTGAGGTTTGTAATAAAAATGAAATATTTTCCTTTTTATGAAGGTAAATATTCATTAATATCTTTTAACGTATGTATTTCCTTCTATTAATTTTTACATTAAAAAGTATACAAATTAAATTAATGAGAGATTTAAGAAATAATTATCGTACCTGAAATATTACGCCCGATACAAGTATTATCGTCGTTAATGTTATTGCGATATATCTGGAGATAGACTTTTGATACGGCCATAAGCCGATACATAGTAATAAAATTCGATTATTTTTATAGTAAGCGTTCACAGGACAATCTTGCCATTTCAGTGCTAGTGTCATAACGCGTTTGTGCCGAATTTCTTTTCACAAGTTACCTCGTACGTTCGGTATGTTTGATTATAGTTTATAATTTGTTACTTTTATGTATTCAAATAAACTATTGAACTCGCGCAAAATTACGATAGAATACTTATAGCTTAAATAATCATACAAATTATAGCTTTGGATGCATATATTTGGCTATAGTGTTCGTATCTATAACCCTCATCGGGTAAACATTATTACTTGCGTGAACCGATTATCTGTTTTCTCAGTATATGCATATTTCTCACTCCGTTCGATCGACGCAAGCGCAATTGTAAAGCCGCGCTTTCATGCCTTTCGCGTCCCTTCATTTCTATTCGAGACGCGAGACGTTGCAGTACTTTTCTTGCCATGTGACATGTGTGTGCCGGCACGTCATCATCAGTCCAAACTCGAAATCTATTAACCAGTAGAAATATCACTGTGTGGTTGTATTCGTCGGAACGGCGATCTTTACGTCATGCTTTGCGAGCATTGTGATAAGATTATGTTATTAATACTATGAAGACTTATTTTGATTTACATCCGCACTGTAAATCTTAGTAAGCTGTCACAACCGCTGATTTAATGTATTAGTTGCACTGTAATATAATTGATAAGCTAATTCACTTGCGCGCCGTTCAATTGTACACATTTCTTTTGGACACTACACTTATTTTTGCATAATTTGAAACACATTTACACGCATGTATGTATGTAGAAGACCTTTTTGAAACTTTTGCAAATTTATTACTAATTGTGTTTTTAAATCAACGTCTGTTAAATTGGACACAGTGCAGTTGCGTACAGTTCGCACCACACACATGTTCTTTGCCAACCCACGCCGTTCATCTGAACACAAAACAATGCACGCCGTTTATTTGGACACGGAAGAATGCACACTGGGGTGCTATAAGCACCGGGCGGTGTGGGGTGGACCTCGCTTCGCGTGGAAAGTGATTCCATGTGGAACCGTACAATAATAGGCTTCGTTTCGTACTGTGAGCACCGAGCGGTGTGGGGTGGACCGTATTTGCATTGTTTCATATTTAGGTGAATGGCGTGGGTTGGCAAAGAAACTGTGCGCAAACAAACTGCGCGTCCAAGTGCGTCCAATTGAACGGTGCGCAACTTTATGTGTCTAATAGCATAGTGTGCAATTGCAAGTCGTAATTGAAAGTTATATAGATGCAGATGTATTCTTCTATTAATACACATTGACACGTTGAATGTCGGTCATCGATAACCACGGCGCCGTTGAAAGCGTCAGTCAACAGTGCTGGTCGGTGCTACCAAACTTAAAAATGCATCAAACTCATAAAAAATAATATTTGTAATTTTATAAATATGATTAATATTGAAATAATAATCTAAAGTAACAAATGTACTAAACATAATAACTTTGCATGCATAATTCAATTTCGTTATATGTATAATATTGTATCGAGATGTAAATTTAATCGTGAAAATTTTACTCCGGCGTCGTTAGAGAGATAAGCGAATTAGGACCGGCATTCAACGTGTTAATTGACGTTTTATGAAGGATCGCTGCTGTGATCGATCATTTCCCGTCCCAAATAGTTCCGGAAGAACAGGTATCAAAAAATTCAGAACAAACAGAAGAGATATTATTATTTTATGATATTCGGTTATGATCACATCGAGTAAACTGCGATCACATAATCGATTATCAGTTAACTTTAGGAGGAATATAGATTTTGCACCGATGCAACATGCAACGATATAGTGTACGCAGGTATCATGTCTATGACGTCTGACTAATTGTAAAATATATTACGATGAGAGTAATAATATACACAATTCTCTTCACTTTTTCGACGCAAACTTTCGTGTTCATGTTTTGTCGTTAGAATCACCTTCTTTGTAACAACAGAGAAACTTATTTTTATTGTGTTATTGTGAACGCGTCACGGAAAACGCGGCAGTAATTGTGTTATATCTTATTAAAGGAAAGTTAAAAGAAATGTTATAATTATAATGAAATAAATCGAAAATTTAAATAATACTACATTGTATTTCTGTGTTCATTTTACATACAATAATACAAACACTTTAAAGCAGGATAATTGCATCTGCATTATTATAATTTTTATGTAAAACGCATACTATAAATGTACTAGAACTCTAGAACTACTTGCATCGTGGAATTTTAAGCTTTAATGCTTCTATTTTATGCGGATGATTAAAACACAGAAAAAATCACCGCAAAATATGAAATTGACGTGCTTGCAAGCTAAAATATAAATTAAATTATAGCAAATCTAAAGCAAACATGTTCGATAAAGAGTTTTTATTAGTGCGGAAATTTTACCGTGGCGAATCCTTCTAATGACGGAATGAACAAGCCGCCAATGATGAGTGTGCAATGTCGCATACTTCTTTGCATCACAAGCAGCAATAACTTTTGCACTTTCAACGGAGCTATGTACCATTGCACGTTATATCTGAAATCTTGCTATTAGGAAAATATAACTGAAAGTTTTAGATGAGGTCGGATATTTGCTTTTGTTTAACGCTTAAGGTAAATGTACCAATATGTCTGAACACGTATCTATGTGGACATTTTTATCATTTTAGTCCTTAAATAAGTTATAACGCAATATAAAATCAAAGAATCAAAGATAAAATTATTTGTCTTGTATCATATTTTTAACTTCGATTTAAAAATTCGCGTTATACTTATTTAAAAACTGAAATGATAAAGGTGTCCAGACAAAGCTCACAAGTGTCCCGGCATTGGTACATTTACCTTAATTAATGGCATACAATTTAAATCCGTTTGTTTTATTTAATGCTCTCAAGTACAAATAACACACGAAGAATTATTTTGATGCTATCATTTAAGGTTTAACATGCATGTTACTCACGTTCTGTAAAAGACATCGCTACTATGATCAATTATTTTCTGTCCTATATAATTACAGAAAAGCATGTACCAAAAATGGCCAAGAATAAACAGAAAACTAATGATCATTTCGTAATATTCCTTGGCGTTTATCAACCGAGAGAACTATAACACATAAACGATTAATTTGCTTTCGTGTAGTAAAGATATAATAAAATTCTTATTTACGGATATAATGGTACAGATATTATGTCGATAGCATCCAACCGAGATATAATAATTATTTAGCTTTTATTAGTTAACATCAGTATATATGTATACACATATATACGTGATGTACAAATATAATATATAAATATATTTAAAATTAATAAGTTTTGTAAATAAACAATTACTTACGCGATAGAGATTAACGCTCAACGACAATACTCCAAATGGTAATAGTACTGAATATGCCCATGTATAATGTACCTTCAACATTTCGATAAACCTTAAATAACGATAAATTTTAAATGCGCGTAGAGAAATTATATAATAGTCACGCAAGTGACTGTTGCCAATTACGTATGCTAATGATTTATATGATTTATAAATTTTAGAATTTTATAGCCTAATTTCTTGAAAAATTAGAAGATTCGAAAAGAAATCGCACTATGGAATAAAGAAACTTCTAATCATATTAATGACAATCACGAACTCGATTGCTTTTTTGTACATATTGAAGCCATTGATTATTCCTTGACATATTATCGAACTTCTTTCGATGGGAGATGCAATACCTCGCATCGTATTTTTGTGTAGTGCTTGTTCTATGCGACAGCTGAAATTGATAATGTAACTGCAACACATGTTTGCACAAACGTCGTTAAAATTAATCGATTTATTTTTTAAAGCCCCGAACTTTACTTTACCTGGCTATTTCAAATAAACCGCACACATGTTGTATGTATGTCATATTAAGTGTTTCGGTAGCTACCACTGTGGTTAGACCAGACAGGACAACAAGACATAAAAACAACAAAATTGGAAAAAAATACTTTTGATGATCTATAAAACATTCTATTAGGACCGGAAATTGTCGTACACGAGATTCATTTTTATTGGATATCATGTCCAAAAGAAAGTTTGATAGAAACTGTATCAGAATGAAGCAAGAAATAGATATATAGATGAACACTGTAATTAAACGATTAAAGTCTGAATTTGTAGTAATCGAATTTAGAGCGCGGAAGAATTATTCAAGATATTGCTTACATGTTGTAATCAATGTAATGAATCTTCCGATAGCTGAATATTCTTTTATTATTTCAACTTCTTGCACGTTGTTTAATTCAGCCCAATCACAACGCACTCGATCCATAAAGTATCGCATCTGCATGTGTTCATAAATGATTATTTAATTTTTCCGAAAATATTTCATATGGTATTGATAATAATCGCTTTTCCCAGAAGTTTCGCTATGAGTATTTGCATTTGATATCAAACGCTCTTACCTGTCTTATATTTAAACACAGCATATTATATTTTAATGCATAAGATAACCATGAGATGCTGTACGCGAGAACATGTAGAAGAATGTCTATGTCATAATCAGTCGTGATGAAAGTCGTTAGCTAAAAGTGATATTTTCCATTCAAAATATTTCTATTTTTATGTTAACGATAATTCTTTTAGCAAAATATCTTTGAAGAAGTTATTTAAAGTATATGCAAATTAGAAATTTGTGTTTAATAATTAAGAAATTTATTATAAATCCTTATTATAATTTAATTTTAAAAAATATCTTTTGATGTGAGAGCTAATGAGAGCAATTATAATTAAGTTTTGATAAAATATTATTATATTATAAATATTATAAAAAAATATTATCAAAATTTATTATATTAAATTTTGTTATAATGTAATATTTATGACAAAAGAGAAATATTTTTCTTTTAATGAGAGTAATCGTATATTAATATTTTTTAATTTTACTAATAAAATTTAATTTTGTGTAAACTTTATTTTATTAATTTTTATCTTAAATATAGTATACGAAGGATTAATGAGAGACGTGAAATAAAAAAAGATATCGTCATACCTGAAATACTACACCTGATACAAGCATTATGGTCGTAAATGTTATTACGATCTGTCTGAAACTAGACTTTTGATAGGGCCACAAACCAATGCATAGTAATAAAATTCGATTAATTGAATAGTACCTATTTATTATCGGACAATTTTGGCATTCCGGTGTTATAACGCGTTTGTTTCGAATTTCTTTCCACGAGTCACCACTTAGCTTTGGCATGTTTTATTGTAGATTATAATTCACTATTTCTGCATATTCAAAATATTGTTCTGATCTCTTGGAAAATTACGATAGCTTACTATAGTTACGCAAATTATAGCTTTGGCATATATTTCGCTAGTGTCTGTATCTATAACCCCTGGGCGAACGTTATTACTTACGTGATGAACCAATTATTTTTTTCTCCGCGTATTTCTCTTTTACGTTCGATCGGCGCAAGCGCAATTGCAATTTCGCTTTCACGCGTTTCCGACGTTTCTTCATTTCTATTCGACATTCGGAACGTTACAGTACTTCCCTTGCGGTGCGCGTACTGAAATAATGTGTGCTAACATCGTATGAGATTAACTATAAAGATTATTATTGTAATCGTCGATTGTAATCCGAAACTGTGATTTGTGTACCATGCTTGGCAAACACCATGAAGATTACGTTGTGATGACTTATTTGGATCAAGAACTCTAAATTAGTAAGCTGTCATAACTACTAATGCAATATATATGTTGTAATGTAATTACATTTAAAACTCACTATTATGTCGTAAAAAATCTCCATTTATATGGTATTTCTATTAATACATTTCCATAAAGTTAATTTATTAAGATTAAATAGCCGGAACGTGAATAAACTTTCTAAATATATCGGAAATAATGATAACAATACTATCATGTGATAATAGATCGTTCTTATTTCTAGAATGGATTAATTTTACAATTTTGATAAAAAACTACACAATGTATAAAGGAAGCGATTATCGCTTTCCTTTCTTTAGAGCCTACAACTCGATTGTTAATGTTGCGTATCCTCTTGATTAATGTTGTATTAATCCTCATTATATTTTTACATTATGTATGGTTCCATAAAACATGTAAGGGAGACCAGTGACAATCGTAACATTTTGCTCATTTGAGTTGATATCTTTAATTTACTTGTTTATATACAAACTTTTTCTTCCTCATAAGGTAAATACATAGTTCCAGAAGGACAGGTACCAAAATAACTCAGAACGAACAGAGGAAATGTCATTATATTTTGTGATATACTTATTTAGTTATATCATCAGATCGAGTAAACTGCGATCGCATAATCGTTTATCAGTTAACTTTAGGAGGAATACTGATTTTGCACATATGCAATTAGATGCAACATGCAACGATAGCGTATGCAAGTATCACGTCTGTGACATCTGACTAATTGTAAGATACGTTTTGTTGAGAGCAATATTTGCGTACCATGCTTGGCGAGCACCATGAAGATTACGTTGTGAATTACCGCGTGATGACTTATTTGGATCAAAAACTCTAAATTAGTAAGCTGTCATAATTACTAATGCAATATATTAGTTTGTAACGTAATTACCCTTAAAACTCACAATGCGGTAAAAAATTTCCATTTAAATGGTATTTCTATTAAATAAATTTCCATAAAATTAATTTATTAAGATTAAATTGCCGGAATGTGAATAAATTTTCTAAAGATATCGGAAATAATGATAACAATATTATCATGTGATAATATATCGTTCTTATTCCTAGAATAGATTAATTTTACAAATCTGATAAAAAAACTGTACAATGTAAACAGGAAGCGGAATTACGTTTTCCTTTTTTTTTTAGAGATACAGTTCGATTGTTAATGTTGCGTATCCTCTTGGATTAATGTTGTATCAATCCTTATTATATTTTTGCATTACGCATTACGGTTCCATAAAACATATACTGGTTAATTCCGTAAAATTGTTGTTTATACAATAAATAATAATAATTATAATTTTACAAATTACTTTTGTACTATTACATTAACATTTGCAATAGGTATACCAGAATTACTGTATTGTGACACAACCTATGTGTTCGACTAATGATAAATTTTATTTTACGAGCTTACTGGATAGAATAAATTACCATAAAATATGAAAGTGACATGCTTGTAAGCTAAAATAAAAATTGTATTTTTGACAATTTATAAAGCAACAATGTTCGATGACAGATTATTATTAGTGTCGAGAATTTACCGTGGCGAATCCTTCTAACGACGGAATGAATAAGCCGCCAATCATAATTGTGCAATGTCGCATGCTTCTTTGCATTACAAGCAGCAATAACTTTTGCACTTTCACCGGAGCCGTGTACCATTGTACGTTGTATCTATATAATATACCATTAGAAGATCATAATTGAAAGTTTTAATATATATATTGGAACAAATTTATTCTTCTCTATATTATAATATACATATACGGGGTATATTAGTGGGTCCTTATATATTTACTCGACAAAAAAATTTTGTCTTTAATTTTTTTTGCGGCACCTCTCAAAATGTTTCCAATTCACAAAAAAATAATCCCTGTCAAAGTTCAGCTTGATCGGACAACGGAAACCCGTGCCCCCGGCTCTTTAAACATTTGAATTCCCTTGTATTAAACTGTTTACACAATTAACATTGATTTTTAAAGTGTATTTTCCACAAAAATCCGCCTAGAGGACTTTTCTTTTTTATTTAACATGTGTGCCTTGCTTTTCTGCACCGTTTGAGACCTTATACGACTTATTTAAACAATTAGGTGAATTATTAATAACTAAAAATAAAAGTAAATAGTTATTGCATTTATTGTATCCTGACATAGTTGGGAGCCCCGAGGACAGGGACTCTAGGAGGGAACTTGAGGAGACTTAAGGGGGGAAACCACTGTGACGGCCGGAAAAAGAATGCTATTTTCGTGAATTTTTTTTCGCGAAAAATAATAAATTTAATAAAATTGGTTTTTTATTTCTTTAAAGTACATATATTGAATATATTGCAAAAAAAAAATCGTTGAAAAATATTAATATTTGCGCCTTTAGCGTGTGGTACCGTGTACCTCTGCAAAAAAATTGTGGGTGCGCGGGCGCTCATGTTCCGTCAGAACAGGATGTCTAAAATAAAAAAATTTGGTGTCATTTTAAACTATATAATATGTTATAGGTTTACACACACACACACACACACACACACACACACACACACACACACACACAACATACAGATAAGCGTACGGATTTTTTGAAATATTAATTTTTAACAAAATGGCGCAATTCTAAAAAAAAGTTGGAAATTCAACCGAAAATTTTTTCACTTTTTTAATTGTTTTTCAAAAACTAATTGTCCAATAAAAAAATCGTACGCTTAACTGAAGACAATTTTGTTATAAACATTCTGTCCAAATTTTAAGTCATTCGGATAAAAATTGTCTGAGATACGCGAGCGCCCAGCTACAAAATTGTAGTTTCGAGAAAAACGCGTTTAAAGTTTTACAACTGATTATTTTATATAGAGTAATAGAGTAATCTTTTAATTTTTGTTCTTCTTTTGGCTCTAAACATACTACTATAACTTTTATAGCCCATACATATTTTTTTCCAGCTGATCAAGCAATAAATGCAATAACTATTTATTTTTATTTTTTAGTTATTAACAATTTACCTAATTGTTTAAATGAGACGTATAAGGTCTCAAACGATGCAGAAAAGTAAGACACACATGTTAAAAAAAGAAAAGTGCTTTAGGCCGATTTTTGTGGAAAATACGCTTTAAAAACCAATGTTGATGGAATAAACAGTTTAATACAAAAGAACTCAAATGTTTAAAAATCCGGGGGCACGGGTTTCCGTTATCTGATCGAGCTGAGCTTTGGCAGGGATTATTTTTTTGCGAATTGGAAACATTCTGGGGGGTGCCGCAGAATAAATTTAAAAATCGAAAAATAAGGACCATCCTAATATATATTTTATATATACATATATATATATATGCATATACAGAATGTAACATAAATGTGGGCCGCTTCTTTAGGGGCGTATGATTGTAACGTGAAAACGATGCATTTTTGGACATACGTTTATGTGAACTTTTTTACTCATTTTGATGAGTAGACTACACCCTTCAAGTAGCGGCCCACATTTATGTTACACTCTATATATATATAAAGTATATGACTAATTAACTCTCACGTTTTATGAAAGACATTGCTGCTATGATCGATCACCTCCTGTCCCAAATAGTTGCAGAAGAACAGATACCAAAAATGACCAAGAACAAACAGAAGAGTTGTTATTGTATCCTGATATTCCTCGGTCGTTATTAGTCGAGAAAGCTGCGATCATACAAACGATCAGTTTGCTTTGTGAGGAATGCAAATCTTGCATCTACGGATACAATGGTATACGCAGGTGTGTCACGTTGACAACATCTAAGATATGTTAATTACTCAGCGTCATTAGTATCGATAAGAATATATCAGTAATTACTCACGCGATAGAGATTGATGCTCAGCGATAGCACGGTTATTGGTAGTGTGATAAAATACACCCACTTAAAACTTGTTATCGACATTTCGATAAACCTTGAATAATGACGTGCATAGGATGAATATGTATATGTATAATAATTATTACCTGACAAAAGTCAGGTAATAGTTATTATACATATATATCAGGCAAAGTTATTAGAAAAATGAATAATTTAGAGAAAAATCACGGTAAAGAATGAAAAAAATTTTCTTGGTTAAATTAATGAGAATTACGGACTCAATTGCTTTCCTGTGTACATCGACTGCACTGACTATTCCCTGACGTATTATTGTGTTTTTTTCAGCAACAGATATTATATCTCGCGCCATACCTTTGTGCAGTGCTTGTTCTACGCGACAACTGAAAAGTAACGCAATTTGTAAAACGTCATCAAAATTTGTTGATCCGCTTCTTGAAACACTGTATTTACTTGGCTACTTCGAATAATCCACATGCGTGTTGCGTGTATGACATAAAAAGCGTCTCGATGGCTATTACCGTGGTTAGGCCACATATGACAACAAGGAACACATATGACATGAGCAGAGTGAAATACTTTTCTTGATCCACAAAATACTCGGTCTCGGCCGGAAGCCGCCGCGGACGAGATTCGTTTGCGGCCGTTGTGAAGTCCAGAATAAAATTTGCCAGAAGCTGTATCACGACAAAGCCAAATATAGACATATAGATGAACACTGCAATAGTTAAATCAATTTTAAATCATTACCGAACCTTGGGAAGCACGTTGGAACATTAGATGTTGCTTACATGTCGTAACTAACGTGATGAATCTTCCGATAGCTGAATACCGTTTTATTATTTCTAGTTCACGCGCATTGTTTAATTCACTCCAGTCGAAACGCACTCGTTCTACAAGACCTCGCATCTAAATTTGTAAGATAATGATTATCCGTCATTTTTTTTCTCAAAAATATCCTAAATAGCATTAATATCGAATATAGTTACCTTTTTAATATTTAAGCAAAAAATATTATACTTCAACATATAGCTCAGCCATGGAATACTATACGCGAGGATCTTTAGAAGAAGTTCCATGCTGTATTCTTTCGTGACGAAGGTTGTTAGCTGAAAGCGATACGTTTTTCCGGCTATTTTGACTTTTAATTAATTTTGTTAATATTAATGACCTTCTGGCTAGAATTTTGTAGTGGCTTCGAAGAAGTTGTTACAATATACATACATATACAAATATATAATAATTCTAATTAGTATTTAACATCGCTGAATGCATCAGAATTTTATGCTATCGCAATTTCCTCGCAGAGAATTTATTAAAATTAATTATGCGCTCAATTTTTGCGCACTCTATTTTGTTAATTCTTATATCAAATAGCAATATTAAATAACATCGAAGATAATTAGTTACAGATATAAGATTTAAAGAGATTCATACCTGAAATACTACGCTGGATAAAAGTACTACGGTTATAAATGTTATTAGAATACACCTGAAACCAAATCCTTGATATGGCCATAGGCCGACACATAGTAACAGGTTCCGATTAATAGTGTAATAACTATCCGCCGTACAACTCATTTCGGTACGAGTGCTGCGATGCATTTGTGTTCAAATTTTCTAGGAATATCTTTTTTTCATCTCCACTTGCTATGTTCTTTTATAATTTCATATTTTCTATTTTCCGCGTTTTTCCACTTGCAAATATTACATTAATGTCGAAATTACGAAATTCTACTAATATCGTAAAATTACAAAATTGTAACTTAAATTATAGTTTTAGCTTACATCTGAATAAAGCGTCTAAATATTGGAAACAAATATGTATTACTTGCAAAGTGTGTTATTTCCTCTCTATTATTGTCGCCCCTTTATATTCGATCGACGCAAGCGCAATTGCAACGTCGCTTTCGCGTATTTTCATGCCTCTTCAGTTCGATTCGAGACGTTAGACGGTAACGGTGCTCGGGTGCTCTCCTTCGACATGTATTCAACAATACCAATATTGTTGGAAAAAGGTTGCTATGCGATTGGAATCATCAGAACGTTGTAAGGTGTGTATGGGAATATTGGATATCATACGACAAATATTTTGAAGATTGATTTTACTTTAATATGTTTAAGGTGCGCGCGAAACTATGAATTAATAAATCATTATACTGTCAAAACTTAGACATATTTCTCATGTGTCTGAATTGATAGGTAATATTCTAATGTTTCATTTCATAGAACATTGATTTTAATGTATAACTCCAATAGAAAAGTGCCAAAATGATATTATTAACGTAATAACGTTTATTTTGTTCTAAAAAGTATATTTTATCATTAATATTTGACCAACCAGGTATTAATCCTTATCTTAATAAAAACGTGATCAATTTATTCCGTTATCTTCTTTTATACATTATGCTCTAAAAAGGGATACAATCCGAAAGCAATTTTCTTCCCTTTTGTTCTTTTTTCTTCGAAAACATCAGAAAGCTTTTTTTCGCATTTTTCGTACTACATTTTTAATGATGTTAGTTGATGAAATTAATGGCAACGTGGAAACTGCATTCACCAGGTGAAATAAAAAAGGAGTGTATAAATGTTGGTACATTTGCTGTGAACGTAAAAACTGGTGCTTGTAGAAATTTTCTACTTCCGTACTCTATTTTCAGTATCTCATTTTTTCGTGTTCTATATATACCTATATGTGTGTGTATTCATGTTCAGTATGTTCTCTTAACATACGCGCAGATGAGTCAAGACTCACAATTGTTTTTCAGCCTAAATAAATCATCATAGATTCATATATCACGTCTATGTAGAAAATAGAAATAGGAGTAGTATTTTATGATTAAAATTTGACGGTTAAATTGATATTTATATATTATATTTTGACAAGCAATAAATTTAATACTACTTTGTACTACGCAGTGAATCTTAAGACACTGGTTCGATCATTTCTGCACGTGAATTATAATTTTTCGTTGCATGTGATCTCGTATGTCTTTCGATGATCGACTAACACAAAGTAATTTTTAATGAAATTTTCGTCTGTGGTATTATGCATATATCACCCATAAGAACGTTAATTTTGTAGTGACACAAAAATCGTGAAATAAGATAAAGAGCAGCTCAAGAGCTAAAATATAAATCATATTATAATTAATCCTATTTATAAAATTGTTATATTATTCCTTTCAGTATAAATGTGTAAAGACGTCTAGCAAATGATGCTATTTAACAGTGCCCAATTTAAATAATAAACAAAAGTATTCAGTGTTGAAAGGGTTAATATAATGTCACAAATAATATGTTTTTGATATCTTTTATTTTTCCTCATTATAACTTAATAAAAATAAAATTTGATGTTATATCTCGTAGTAATATACATTTTTTCTCTTAATTAAAGCTTTTAATAACAAAGTGCTAGTAAAATTAAGGCTATTTTCATCGATATCTAATAAATTCCAATGTTTGCATAGTTATCAGCGTATTAAAAAGATGTTTTACCTGCTCCTATAAAAGTCAACAGTTTTGCGATGTAGTAATATTCCTGTAAAATTTTCAACTCCTCTCTGCACTTTATTAAATTCCAATGATAATTTATTAGCTCTAGTAGCTTTTTTATCTATCGTTAATAATAATAAGCATTGATTTTTTTATACGTTATTATATGTATGTATATATGATTTTAATATATTTTATTTCTTAAACAAAATAAGAGGACCAAATATGGGGATATTTGAATAGTTATGTACAAAATAAAAGTTTTAAATATCTTTCATGTAGAATATCTTAAATGTTTTGAAAGTCAGTGTCATTACAAAAATGTACAATATTTACAATATTGTACATTTTTGAGACAAATATAACTAGGTAAAGAATTTACATCTTCAGATTTCGTACAAAATGTAACATATTTTAAAGTGATCACTAGACAAGGTACAGCATATGATAAAACTTGAAGCAATTAAGTTCTCTAAATTAGATGCGCTTGTTATAATCTTCCCTACCTGTAATAATATATTTTATCCACGAGATTTTTAATTATTTATAATCTTATAGTATATATAATTAAATGTGTGTCAATTATTATACATATTTTGTTGTATTTTACAAAAATGTATAATATAAAATTACAGAACAAGTATTTTAAAAATCGTATTTTATATGATTCAAAAAAACACTAAGCGTTCTTCAATTTTGTTATAATTTCGTTCGAATGTCAGTCATTCAAAAAGATTGTCCATTTGCACAAATGTATACAAATTTTGTCAGTTTTTTATTACACAAAAGCTGTTCATATTCAAGCTGTTCAAATATAATATTTTAAAAATCAAAATTAAAAAGAAATAAAGGTAAGAATACCTGTAGAAGTATGGAAAATGAAATCAGTATATAGAATGAAAAATATACTTTGAATACGTCTATACATTGTATCGTTATACGGCCATAGACCAAGCATGGTTAACAAGATTTGTTGGATTCTGTAGTAACGTTCGCCGATAGATTCCATCTTTTTGCGAAGGCTGAAGCACGATTGCGCCGAAAGACGCCGAGAAAAACTACAATTCTATTTATACATTCTACTTATATTTTATTAAAGATTCTCGCTTTCCGCTATTTTTATCGCATTTCTGTTTCGATAATTGTGCGAAATTATGGTAATAATAGAAGCCAAACAGCAGTAGGAAAGTTTATCTGTCGTACCAGTAAAAGAAAAGGGTCAGTAATGAGCCGGTCAATACATATTACTTTCCAGACGATATTTCTGTAATAGTCGTAAAGTACCAACGGTAAGATAAAGATTGTTCTGCAAAGTGTGCAAATAAGATGATAATATTGAAAGGGAAAAAATTTTCTTTCTCCCGAAGTTGGCGCAGGCGCTTTCATCATTTTGCGCTAACGATCGTTCTTCAGTTTCGTTCGAGTGTTCGTAGACGTTACTTTAATCCTGTTGAACAGTTGAATGAATAGTCACCTTCTGCATAACAAACGAAGATAATTCTCCATTCGATTAAAGTTGAGTAGAAGGGAGACTGAGCACCGGAAGCAAGGTTATTATCCTCACGGAACGTGATTTCAATAGAATTTTTTCGAAGGAACGCATTGCCATTCAAATTCGTGTCTATTTTTAGCTTGCTTATTTCTTTTATAGATTACAAATTGTTAAAGAAAATTTTTGACTTGATGGTATTTGTACGTATATATATATATATATATATATATATATTTATATAAAAAGTATAGTAAATTTAAAATTTTTTATTTTATTTTCTTTATTATAAAAATAAGCAAGCTATTTTAATCAATCATGTTTGTACATTGGGGAAAATGTGACATAATGATTAACGTTGTAGTATTTGCTAAACAGATTGAAATTAATAACAAAGGGATCAAGATTATACTTTTCAAACACAGATCTTTAATCGTATTGCTTATTAAAAATATTCTGTTAAAATTAATATTATGTTGTGAGATTTATATAACATGATCATGTGTTTCCGTATAATCATAAAATTATAAAATTGACGGATGTATTTTTTATAACTGAAGTTATATGGAACATAAAAGCGTCAGAAAAGAAAGCAATAAGCTCATGGCCTAAAACAAAAAATATTATTTATATGTATAGCTGGTTGATGCGATAATTACTTTTATTAATGATATGGACTTCTCACCGTGGCCAAACCTTCCAAGGAGGGACTGAACAAACCAGCAGCATCAACTTTATAACTTTTTGTAGTTTTTCTGATCAAAAAAAGTACAAACTTTTGTATCTTTAACGGAGCATTGTACCATTTCGTATTGCATCTATATTGCGAAAAAAGAAAAATTAATTATTTTCTAAACATATCATTATATAGAAACTATATACACTGAAAAAAGGTTTTGGTTATAATAACCAAGGCTTGGTGAAATAGCTTCAACTAAAGGGTTTAGTGATTATGACAAAATATTTGGTTAATGTTAACCAAATTTGTTAACATTAACTAAATTATTTCGTCATAATCACTAAACCCTTTAGTTGAAGCTATTTCACCAAGCCTTGGTTATTATAACTAAAACCTTTTTTCAGTGTATGAGTCTTCAAATTGTAAAATTTTCGATACAGTATATCATATATTGTATTTAAAAAAATATATTAATTGTACTACATACATTGTTCGATGGACATGATTGTCGCGATTTATAAATTCTTGCCCAACAAAATTGCCTATAATTAAAAATAGAAAAAGGAAAACCACATAACAGAGTAATTTAACAATTTCCATCTTTTCCTGTTGCATCGTCATTATTCGAAATAACTGCAAATAAAATCGATGGTTGCAATAATTACAAATAATCTTATAAAGCTAGCGACAGTGATCGTATACAACCAGTATTTTCTACACACACGAAAGAGACTAACAGTTGCCGAACATATAGCCGCTATAATCATAAATAAGTACGACAGTCCAAACCTTGCTTTTAATAGGTCCGAAAATCTAACAGAATAAAGATTTTTCGTCATTACTCTCCATCATTAAATTGCAAAAAATTACAATATTCTTTGAGCTCTTGCCAATACTCTATTTGTATAAAAGACATTTTTGGAATTAGTGATATACTAACTCGATCGCTCTCCTATGGATGTCCACTGCAGCGGTTATTTTATCATGGAATATAATATAGCTTTTAGCTATAGGTATTTGTGAAACATCTATGCTTAACATACGTTCCATACGGTAACTATAAAATTCTGTATGTCATGAAAGAGATACATAATACAGCACGCCATTAATTTAAATTTTTACCATAAAACTATATCATATAGTTGTTCTATTATACATTATTTTAATAAATATAAAACGTATATATGTATATACATTATTTCCAGCTTCTCTTCTTGCCCTATTTCCTCACTATTTTATATTTGCGAAATTACATGTGATTATGCATAAAACAAAAAAGAAAGCAACGCAAGAGTAAAAGCAGTAATTGCAGTAAATAATAAGGAGAAAAGAATGAACGGTGCCAGGATTCGACTGTATCTAAAATCTAATAAGTGCTATAAATAAAAAATCTACAGATTGATATCAGTCGAATAAGAAAATCTGATTTATTGCGTGGAAATATTTTCTTAATCAAAAAGAAAATACAACCATTGAATTTTTAGCTTAAAAGAGATAAAAAATGAACAAAAGCAATGAAAAAAGTTTTTAATTAGAATTGTTTAATAAGAATCTCACTTACGATGTACCTAGCAATTTTAAACATTCCGAAAGCATGTAATGAGTTTACTAATAAGAACGTTTCAGCAGCTACTCCAGTAGTTCCACTAAGGAGTATCCCAATAGCCTCATGTATCATTATGATATGAAAATAATTTTGTTGATTGGCAAAATATTTTGTCTGATGGAGAAGTATACGTGGACGAGACTCATTTAAAGGCATTACGATATCAAGTAAATCCGGAATATATTGTACTAAAGTGAAACTGAGAGTTCCAAAATAGACGCATACTAAAATTTTTAAAATTTTATTAATTTATTCAGTCACACAGAATAATCGTTGCCTCACGTGTAAACGTTCAAATTATTATTTGTCAAGTTTAACGAAATTATAAAAAAATATATTTTTAAATAATATAGATATTTTTAAATAATATATAGATCGTATTTTACACAAGCATAATTCATATTTTCATAATTGTTGGTAATATTTATATATATACACGGAAAAAAGAACTTTGACAAAGAATGCGTAGTTGCCGCATTAATTTTAAAACCCAACAAGCACGACTTGATAAAATCAACAATTTTTTAGTATTTTGGTTTCTAAAAGATAACGCTAGCTCATTTATATCAAAATTTATATAGAATATATATACAAAATATACATAAAGAAAAACTGGATAATTAATTGTATTAATTTTAAGTTACGTTCTACACTTCAGAAATACATAATTATCTCAGGTAACTCAAATTTAATTGAAATAAAGTAATTAAAATTTTTTTCGAAAATTTTTACTTACTTGCTATAGCTATTGTAGATTGTTTTCCAATTTTAGCATATTTATGTAATATATCAATCTCTCGATCGTCTACCAGAATACTCCAATTACTTCGGACACAGTTCCGTAATTGTTTTATCTATTAATACATACGATGTTATTGTACATAGCGATTAACTTCAGATTAAATTATTGTTAAACTTACATTTTCCATAACAGAAGAGAAAGCAACATATTTGATAAACCATATGAAAAAGAGGAAATTAATAGCTAACACTTCCAGAAGAAGATCAAGGCTGTATTCCGGAACGAATAATTTCATAAACTGTAAGCAACATTTACTGATGTGCGAATAATATTTTATAATTATAGAATTACTAGCAGGTTCTGCATATCTGAAAGAAAAGTTATTTCAAAAAAAAAACTCATGCATACACAAAATATGCGTTTAAAGTATATTCTAAATACTTGTATTGTATATGTTACGTATTTATTTTGTAGATTATCCAAATTATGTTATTATTGACAATGATCTCAAATATTGCAATTTCTTGTACATCAAAATGAAAAAGATAGAAAAATATTTAATCTTTAGAATAAAGCCTGTGAATTTGATTATGCGTACTCGATCATGAAAATTGATAAGAAAACGTTTGTCACACTAAAATAGCTGTGCTATGATGAGACTCAAGTGATTTTTAAATTATGTTAAATCTTTCTTAGAAGTATATCCATTATACAAAAGAGATTGAACTATTTACTATAGGTAAATACACGTAACAGTATTTAGAGTATATTTTGAATCGCCGTTTGTGTGTGAGTGTAAAATGCGTGTATAATAATTTTTTTAAAATAATTTTTTTGTCAAATATGCAGATGACATTCTTATCTAACAAGCTATTTTTGCACACGCAAAAATGCCAAACACGATTCATAATATTATATTTATATCTAAAAATCTCCTAAATCGAATATTAGATTTCTTAATTAACTAGATAACAGAGATGAACGTAATATATGCTGGACATGGATCTAATTTGGATGTAATAATACCTATTAGTAGTATAAAGAATTATGAAAATTAAGTGACTATGTTAAAAAGTACGACGGAATAGATCTAAAAACTCAGGTAATTATATTTGTTCATTATCTGCGTATAGTACGAAATGTATGTGGAATATTTTGACAGTATCCGAAATTCTATGCGTATACTTTTGTTGCATTTTTAAAATTATTCTTTAACACGCTGTATTAATTAGATATGTTTTGCAAGTAGAATTTTCCTATAGTAATACTAAAAAATTAATTAAAATAATTACAGAAAACAAAAATAAATATAAAAAAGTATGAATACTAATATAGGGTTTTACAATTATTATATAAGCACAAATCAAAATTATATTATTATTTATTTTAGAATGTCAAATTTAAATATTTATATTAAAAGAACTATTACCAAGTAGATATGGACAATATAAGGGTTAAATATATATAACAAATAAAATTAAGTATATGTACAATGTATGAAAAAAAGCAATGCAGATACCTGAACTGTGAAAAACGATATGTATATCAGTAGTGATAGTATGACTTGAATTTGTTTGATGCTAGAATTATCGTATGGCCAGAGTCCAATCGATGACAATAGAATGTAGTTGAGTCTATAGTACTTCTCCTCAGGAAACTCCATTTCAGGCAATAGTCCAAGCGTTACTGAGAACTCATAGGCTATAGAAGTTTCTTTTCCCTTACCCCGTCACCGTTCACTTAATTTCTTTCAGTATTATATTATTATATTATCAACTTTTTAACGTTACGGCACTTTGTTGTCCGTACAGACACTAAAGGTAAATGCTATAATTGAGATTTGGATATAATATGCTTATATTCGCATAAAAAGAGAATATAAAGTCCAAAATATAATTCAAAATAAAATAAAGTGCTACGTTTCTCGCGAAAGAGTAACTATATCTTTGTTCTATTATACTCTATTACAGTAATAACTAAATTACCGCAATTTACAGTTATGTGATGTACATATTAATGTTCCTTATTTTTCTTATGTCCCATAAATATGCACGCGAAGTAGAGAACAGGATATTTCATACCAATAGAACGTAAAACAGAATATTTCATACTAATAATACTAATAGAACGTCGAGCATTACCAATATATATAGTTATATAATGCATTACCTATATATATTTCGTACTTCGAAATTTTTCAGGCGCGGAATTATTAAGAATACTCAAAATATAATAGCACAAGTGATAATTGCAATTCTTCAAATAAAAGTAAGTTGTAGACCATATTATATTATCAGCAGCAAATATTTTCGAGCATATGCTGAACCGAGAAATATTATAATTAAACTGATCTATTATCTATTTTAGAGGAGAAAAGGTAATAAAGTAATATTATAACAAAGAAGCTAAAATGGCAAAATAATTTCATTATATCGGAGTCAGAATTAAAATATATTTTTATTTCTCAAATAAATAACGCACATTAAAATTGCTAGTAATACTGTATAAATACGAAATAAAGAATAACAGTGAATATCCTTCATAATTTTAAATGCAATTGCAACATTAAATTTTTAAGATAATTACATCTACGCGAAGAAAATGTGGGATACTTGAATAATAAGAATAAAGAAAGGAAAAAGAAGGAAAAACTTATTTCAATATAACACTTGTTCAATTATGGAAAAATACAAATTAAATCTGTAGGTAAAGGTACACTGTACGTTTCAATTATCTCACATTTTTATCTCTTCAACGATATTATGTTATAGCGCAGCAATAGTGGAAAACAATATTTTTTTTTCCATGAGAGAGTACGTGATATCGTGCTTGTTGATTATGAGATTCAGTAACTGCAGAGCTCAGCTAGAAAGCTCGAATCTCATAGTAAGTACGTAAACAATAAACAGTATCGAATAATGTGAATAAATATTATATGATTATACGCGCGCAAGAATACATTTGTAGCTAGACAATACATATATTAGACAGATGTAATAAGAAAACTAAGATATACAAAATATAACAAACATATAACAAAGATAAGTTATTATTTCTGTATTGAACAGAGAACAGTAAAATAAGAGAGTGACGTACTTGCGAGCTAGAATAAATAATTAATTTTTCATATTTGTTGAGCATTAGAATTGTATAATTAAAAAAAATTTTAATTACCATTGTGAAACCTTCTAATGATGGACTGTACAAGCCACCGATATCTAAGTGATAACTTTTTATAGTTTTCTGTATGATAAATAATATCTGTTTCTGTGTTCTCAAAGGCGCATCGTACCACTGTATATTGCATCTTCAATGTTAAAAATGTTATTAGGTTGTACGAATGGTGACGTACGTGCTATTTTCTACTTGCGTTACTTACATCTTTTTGTAGATATCAGCGTCGTGATCGATAAATTTTTGGCCAGCGTAATTAGTTGAGAACATATAAATAAAATGGCAGAAGACAAATATGATACATCTTATTAAATCATCCATTGTGGTTGATGACATTATTACTTGGAAGAGCTGGCGAAAGAAGATGCTTATTGATAAATCAATTCATTCTTTATATTCGTACACTTTATTACTTTCGTTTTTATTTTTGGATAAAAAAAAGTTGCGTTACCAGAAACAGATTCACGCTCGATGAAGTTACTCCAAGCAATATTAAAGCCAAATAAGGTATCGCAAAAGTTGATTTGACAATTTCGGAAAATCTTAAAAACATGCAAAATATATCATATTTATAAAATATTGTAAAAATTCTTACCTTCGATCTCTCTTGTGATAAAACAATTTATAAAGAGCTAGACGAAGTTATTCATTTTTAATCAAAAGAAATGAGTCATCTATATATGTGACTCTAAGAAAATTAAACTGTTAAACTGTTTTATTGGAAATTAATATAAAACTATTTTACCGTAAAATTATTTTATACTGTTATAAGACAAATATGCAAAAATTCAGATAAAGCTACAAAAGTTAGGCAATAATTACATGTTACATTATTATTTTTCCTGTAATATTAGATCTAAAAGAATAATTGAAAATGGACATTTTTATCTTCGGTATAATTATGTATATAAAAATTTAATAATATATTTTTAACAAAATACAAAACATACATCAATATATGACTTCAATGTGTATATTATGATACTGACTCAATTGCTCTTCTGTGACCATTTACAGCAGTTACTATATTGTCGTGAAAGACGTAATACTTTCCCACGAATGTATTCGGCGCACTTTTATCGATTATACGTTCCATGCGATAACTATAGAAACAAAAACGTAAACTAAAAGCAACACCGCCCATCTGGTGCGATTGAAAGGACATGCGATATTTACCTAGTTATTTTAAACATTCCAAATGCATGTATGGCAAGTGTTAAACAAAATGATTCAGTAGACAGGATTGTCATCGCAGCGACGATAAGTCCTACATCTAAGTGAAATTGAATCGTGTGGTAATATTTCTCCCGATCGAGAAAATATTCAACTTGAAATAATAACTCGGTTTGTCGAGATTTATTTAATGGCATTATGATGTCAAGAAAAATTGGCACATACTGAATGCAGATAACCATGAGTATACATACATAAATCAATACTGAAATTATCGAATAATAAAAATTAAATTTTTCAGTATAAAATATTTGATGCTATTATTGATATTGTGATATTTTCATAAATGATTATATATATATTCAATAAAATTATGCTTGAGATTGAAATAAAAATATTAGTACATGAAAGATGATATATTCATTAACACGTTGTTGAATGCCGTACTGCAGGTCACGATGACCGACGCTGACCGGCGCTACCAAACTAAAAAAATGCATGAAACTCGTAAAAAATTACATTTGTAATTCTGTAAATAAAATTAATATTAAAGAAAATCTATAGTAATAAATTAAATGTAATCTAAGCATAGTAATTTTACATAATGCAATTATATTATATAATATTTTATCGAGATATGGATCTTCTATACAATAGTAAAAATTTGATTTACTGGAAAGGCAAGCGAATTAAGTCCGGCATTCAAAGTGTTAACTATATGAAAATATTCATTTACTTGCTAGACTTGTAGTGAATAGTCTCGCCGCTTTTGCATATCGATGGATTATTTTAAGCTCGTTATTATCTTTCAAAGCGTTCCAATCATTGTGAATTTGTTGTATTAATTCCTTTATCTGTTATTGATAATAGATGAGAATAAAAGAATAATATAATTTCTTATTGCAACTTCTTACATAAAAAAAAGAAAACTTCTTTCTTTTGTAATATATTTGCATTAAGTTAAAGATGTCTTAAAGTAAAAATCGAAATTTTTCTGCATTTATTAGTCGGTCAGATCTGAAATATATTTATCACTAAGGATGAGTTTCCGAAACTGTCTTCAACTGTAAATGTTCAATTCGGATTTTATTGAATCAAGTCCAAATTGAGTTCAATTGATAAATAATTTCGGATAATTTTTCATACTGGTTCTATTTTAGACTTTCTCTGAAGAAAAAATTTTTGGGAAAAGTAAATATGAATAACAAAGTTTCTATGTTTTCAATCAGTACACATCATTGCTATTTGTAAAAGCTTGTAATTCATAGTTCTCTTTTTTCTTAATTGTTTTCAAAATCAATTTAAATTTCTTGGCATTACGACATTGAGATATAACACAATAATCTATAAAAATTATTAATAAATACTATTTCTATACTTACATTTTCTGTGACAAAATAAAAAGTGATATATTTTACAGTAAATAACATGAATGGCAAAGCGGATGATAAAACTCTTAAAACGAGATCCACATCATATTTCGTCGTAATCAATCTTAGTAACTAAAAATTATATACCTATTTAGGTATTTCATATATCTATATATAAAGGATATATAAAATATATTTAAATAAAACAATTTAAAAAAATTTACAGAGAAGATGTTACTTATTGATATATATAATATATGTAATATATGTAATATATGTAATATGTATAAAATTTAAAAATAATTTCGGAAAAATTTATACAAATAGAAATAAATACATAAATTATTATCCTACCTGAAAAAATGTTACTGATATTAGAATAAACGACGATACGACGCATTGGATTTGCCTCAACGTAATGTAGCGATGCGGCCATAAGCCAATAGTTGACAGAAAAATACGATTAAGTTTGTAGTAATGGTCACCGTTAAAGTCCATTTTTTACAATACTAGAAATATCTCTGCTCTCCAAGTTTATGTAGTGCTTTGAGTTGCACATACTTCAATACAAATTCTAATGTATTTTCTCTTATAATTCTTTATATTGTATTGCAAGAAAATATTTCACAAATGATGGTGTTATTTTAAAATTACTTATAATCGTCAGGTGAGAAAAAAATAGGCTCAATTTCTTTCTATAGCAAGCCTAAGTTCGATTGTATAGATAAGTGGCCAATTATTAAAATGACTTGCAGGCGTTCAACTACATATTTTGTTCTCAGGAAGATAATATCGTAAATATTTTCTATTTTCCTTGCATTTTATTTCGGCGCAAGCGCAATTCGCTTGTAGCTTTAATCTATAGGGACGAGAGTTTAGTGTTGCGCTGACAGTCAACGGGACAGCACAATAGATAATAAACTGCTTGATAATGTTTTGATATCACAATATAAGCTGATAGTAATATGACTGAAATAAAACTTAATTAAAATTTAAAAGTAAATTTTGAAAATAGACTAAAAGAATTACGCTTGAAGATAGGTTCAAAAACAGGTAATTTAATTATTAAGTTATTATTACAGTTTGTGTTATTGTTATTAAATACAATATTTTATTTTAATAGAATTTATTTCTTTAGTAATCGGACGTTAAAGTAGACACTGAACTTATTATACATAAACTAATATTGACAAACTTCTTGGAAAAAATAAGAAATGAGTACCTAATAATTAAATCATAAGTGGTTAAATTATAATTAATGCAAATGATTGCAAATGATTAATGGACTGCAAGTCTTTAAATAACAAATTACAACTACACATTTATGATATTTTTTCTAATAAGTTTACATCTAATCAAAATATTTCAATTGCCTGTATTAAATTATCATTTGCATATGTATTTATAACGAAAATATAATAAAAATTATTATAATAAAATAAAATGGCAGAAATAATTCAACTAAAAAATTAGAAAATATTTTTTAATATTAATTAGAGAAGATCCCATTCTTTTTCCAGGTTATGGCTGGATTTTGATAGCATTTCTATTCATATAGAAATATAATTAGGCTACCAAACTCCAGCCCGACCGAAAATAATATCTTCTTTGTCGTAAGATTTATGTCGCTTCTGTTTCAGTTATTATTATTTTTTCAAAATTAAATAATTTCTCAATTTATTAACTTTATTGCTTATTACATTAGGTACTTATGGTATCTCAATTTTTACAAAATAATAATAAAACAGATTTTTGTAGTTTTGGCCACATAATTACACAGAGTAAAGAACCATAAAGTAAGAAACCGACATACTTAAACTCTAAAACAAAAAATATTTTTAATGTAACTAATCGACACGATAAATGATTAACAAATATATTCCATCAATTTAGTAAAATTTCTTACTGTGGCTAAACCTTCCAAACAGGGATCAAACATACCACCGGCGTCAACTTTGTAACATTTTGTAGTCTTTTGTATTAAAAAAAGTATCAATTTTTGTGTTTTTAACGGAGTATTGTACCATTCCGTATTACATCTATATAATTGCAAGCAAAATACTGAATAGTACATGTTACAACAATGATTACAATAATGTGTATGACTCAAGAAGTAATAAAATATTATGAAAATATATAATTGCAATCGTATAACTTACATCGTACGATAGAAATGCGTATCACCATCTATAAATTCTTGCCCAGCATAATTAGCTAGTATTAAATATATAATATGAGCGGCCAGTAAAAAGATAGATTTAATAATTTCCAAAATGTCTCTTTCTACCATTATTATCCTAGATAGCTACAACCAACAGCGTGCCATTTATATGAAAAAAGCCGATATTTTTAAATATATAATAATAGATTCTTTCAGGAAATTTGTAAAAAATTACAACTGAATAAAATGCTATACGTTAGATATTACATACTCACGTTAAATAAATTGATGCTCGCCGAACACACACCCAACACAAATAAGATTAAATATGCTCGTCCAAAACTTGCTTTCAATAATTCAGAAAATCTTATAGAATAAAATATTTTATGTTATTATATTCCTTCAACAGATCAGTTAAGGCTCCTGGGCTCTTTCCCGACATCTCATGAGATGTGACGTCAGAAGCGAGAAATGTTGAGAATTGACACGTTGAGAATTCTTGCGTAGTATTTCCAAATAAAAAGATATTTGCTTAAAATAACACTACAGATCACTTCAGCACACTTCGAAAATACTCCGAGTTGAAGTTAAGTCTACCCCTTTCCCTTGACAGTTAATAAACAGCCAAAAAATGAATGTAATACGAAATCTAGTCATGCGCCTGCGCACAAGCCTGCATTTTATTTGGAAATACTACGCAAGAATTTTCAACGTGTCATTTCTCGCTTCTGACGTCACATTCCAACATGACCGCGACGAGTACCCAGGAGCCTTAAATGCATAATGTTTTAAAATATTATTTTCAGATATAGTTTAAAATATAAGTTTAATTTCACGCATGCACAATTATTTACATTGCAGTTTGAAATGAGTATTGTACTGATCAATATATATATCCGTAATTACGATATAAACAGTAACTTTTAAACTCTCGCCAATACTATTTGTATATGAGGCAATTTTAATTTAATAACTTATAACTTAAGGTACTAACTCGATCGCTCTTCTATGAAAATCCACCGCAGCGATTATTCTATTATGAAAAATGGCACATTTTTTAGTCACACACATATGCGGATTAATTCCGCTTGATATGTGTTTCATACGATAACTAGAAAGACTCAGATGTTAAATTAACGTATATAAAATTTTAATATTATATATATATATATATATATACACATCATAAAAAGTAATATACCTGCCATGAATTCAATGAACTAAAATTATATCACCATTATTGACAGCATTTTAGAACTATCTTTACAAATATTAATTATATATTGCAAATACTTCAATAATAAAAACAAATAAAATAAAAGCTATGTTGATACAATTAATCCCTTCACAGTTAATAAATAAAATCTTTTATAAATGATTATTAGTCATAACAGTAATAAAATATTATATAGTAGCAAAAACAGAAAGGAACATTAATTAAAATACTGAATAAAGAAATATAATATTAATTTAAATAATTTAATCATAAAATCAATAGAATTGTGAGTAAAGTAAAGAAACAAAAGTAAAATATGTAAAAAAAAGACAATGCATTTACCTAGCAACTTTAAATAACCCGAAAGCATGTAATGCGTTTGTTAATGAAAACATTTCGGTAGCTGTTACACAAATCAATCCAGCAAACAGTCCAATAATTATATGTATTGTTATGATATAAAAATATTTCTCCTGGTCGATAAAATATTCCGCAGCGAATAGAAGTTTGCGCGGACGAGATATATTTAAAGGTGTTATAATATCGAGAAATATTGAAATATATTGAGTAAAAATGCATATTGTCCATAAGCTACACATAAATACTGAAATGGTCAAAGTATCATTAATTTTTTCATTTGTATATAACATTTATCATAATAATTGCAGCATTCAATTAATTCTTTATATTACACTATCTTTATATAAATGTCCTAATTGTTTGTTATGTCAGTTATTAAATTTAATTAACTTAAACTTAATAAAATTAATTGAATTCTGGATTTGCAACTGAATATGCATTAGGATATTTTATATTTCTTACAATATTAGAATATATCTTACAATTAGAAATGGGACAATCGGTTATTATAATATAGAATATTTTATCGAGTTTACAATTATTTTTATCAATCAATTTTTTGATCAATAACTTAGCATATTCTTGTTCAAAATTAATTTGGCATTTATTCATTATATGGGCGTCACGTCCAATTTTCTTCTACTTGTGTACAGTGATTATTTTTAATATAAAAATAGTTCCATATGGGTTTTTAATTTTCTATGTGAAACGATTCGAAACAATTTCCGCTCCCACACCGCCCGATGCTTGCATTGCAAAACGAGATCTATTATTGTATACGATTCCATGCAAATTGTACAATGATAGACCTCGTGTCGCACTGCAAGCACTGGGTAATGTAAAGTAAACCACACTTCGCGTGGAAAGTTGAAAACCCATGCATGTGGAATCATCTGATGTAATGAATTGTATACGAAATAAAACTAAGATCATGACCTCAATAACATATGTCAAGATCAAGGCCGTTTGAGCTGACTCACTCCAATTGGAAGTGGTATTCGTATAATAAATAAGTACCATTAGTTTCTCGAATTGAAAATTGTGCAAAATGATGTCCCATCTTTAGGCAATTCAATAATTTTTATTCAATAACCTTGTAAAATTCGTTAGAATCAACTAATTCTGTCAAAAGTTACTAAATAAATATTAATTTCCATATTTACTTATTATTAGTATCGTCAATAATTTTCCGTTGATTCCATGTTTACATATAATCTCGATTTCTCGATTATCTTTCAAAGCACCCCAATTATTTCGGACACGTTCCCGGAATTCCTTAATCTACTAGTAAATAAATATTATTGTTGTATATGGTAGTTTTATTTTCAATTAATTGCTCTTGAACTTACATTTTCGTAAACAGCATAAAATGAGATATACTTTATAGAGCATATTATGAAAGCCATATTATAAGATAATATCTTTAAAAGAAGATCAGAACTGTATTCTGAGACAAATAATTTCATCCACTAAAATGATTATAGTAAGCAATAAAATCCTGAGATTATTTGAAATTATAAAACATTATTACAACACATAATACAAAATTATAACACATAATATAGAAAACACTATCATTATAACACCGAGAGTATACAAGAGAAATATAAGCTAAAAAAGAAATTTATAGGTTTATATTAGCAGAATATTACTGCATTAAAATACTACATAGAGATTTCTACATTGTAGAATTGTAGATAGATTACAAAAAAATATGTGATAGAAATACCTGAGTACCAACAACTGACATAATTATTGATAGTGATAATATGAGACGAATATATCTGATTTTGAAATTATCATATGGCCAAAGACCAATCGTTGATAAAAGAATACGATTCATTCCATAATACCGCTCCTCAGGGAACTCCATTTCAGTCGACAGTTCAAATATTACTGAGCATGAGGTCTATAGAAAAATTTTTTCTTCTCATATTGCTTGCTTATTTTCCTCTTCTTTGGCATTTCTGTAATACCTGTTTACTATACGGAGTTAAGTTAGAAATTAGTAATTTTTAAAGTGGTTGTATTCATGTAAATAATAAGGGAGATATAAGATAATAACAAACAGAAGAAAATGCGTGAGTCATTCCTTCGAAGAAAAGAACTATACCTACTTATATACCATTATATCCCATTAAAAATAATAAGAAATAAAAAGTAAATTGCATGTGTTATAATATATTCAGTGTGTAGCATATTTTTTTCTGTTTCACCTCTTTTTGCAAGCGCATGTGCAACAGAATAAAGTGTTACTCCGGTGAGGGTTATATCCTTACGCGTTAGATAGTAAAGAATATGTAACATTAAAGTAAGTTAACATGCGATTTATAACTACGTAGGGATTTATTGAAATTGTTTTACATGATTTTTTTACACTCCATGAGCTAATAAATGCTTCAAACATTATATTATCAAATTATTTTTTCGTTTTTAATAATAATTATTCATGTTCATGTTTACAAACATTCTTAGTTACAAAATCCAAAAATGTACAAAAAAGATACAAAAAAAAGAAAGGTAAAGAAGTACAAAGAAAAATACAAAGATACTGAAGACTGATTTAATATAATTATTAAGACAAAATGTGTATTAAAAATACCGTTAATCCGAATTATATCAATTTGAGTTTAGGTCAAATCGTCAAATAAAATATTATTTAACATTCTTTGATAAGAAAAAAATTGAGTTATTTATAGCGTGTTGAATGTTGTACAAGCGAAATGTGTTAAAAGAAATAATTAAGAATATATTATAATACTTGATTTCAGTTACTTTATATCAGTAGTAAGAAAAGCATACCTAGTGAGCGTCGATACGAAAATTGGGTCGAAAGTTGTGATGCCCGCCACTAGCTGTTTTATAATGTTGAACATTTTTTGAAAGTGATAAGAAACTAATAAATCATAAATAACCAAACCACAAAGGCAAGTTTATAGGTTACACTTTTAAATAATAAATAGTGAATGTTACATTATAATAGTGTATTATAATAGTAGTTTCTTTTTATAAATATATCTACTCGCGTAATTTTGCAATTTTAATGAATTATTACTTACATTAAGAAGACAGTTGCACGTAATATAGGTATTACTACAATAAACTGAAATAGTAAAATAAGTTAATTAAGAAAATCAGGAAACATCTTTTTATATCTAAATTTTATTTTGTTAATTTATTAATTGTATTGCTAATTATATTACTTGTGTTAATACCTATTTCTTCGGAAATAATAACAAAAAAGCTTTTCATAGTTTTGGACATTATGATTATATAGAACGAAGAAGCATGAAATAAGAAATCGCCATACTCACACCCTAAAACACAAAATATTTTCTAAGCTAATTTACGTGATAATTGATTAATATGTAAGATATAAGTATATGTGTGTGTATATATTTAAACATACACGCATTACACACGCACGTACGTACGCACGCACGCTCGCACACGCGCACGCACACGCACGCACGCATTAATTTAATAAGATTTCTTACTGCGGCAAAACCTTCTAAACAGGGACTAAACATGCCACCAGCATCAACCCTGTAACATTTTGTAGTCTTTTGTATTAAAAAGAATATTAATTTTTGTTTTCAACGGGGCATTGTACCATTTCGTATCGCATCTATGTAGTTACAAATCAAATATTAAATATCATATAATTACAATAATAATATATACATATATTGCATGATATAAGAGACGATATAAAATATTATGAAAAAATATAGTAATATAGCGCAATCGTGTAACTTACATCGTACGATAGACATGCGTGTCACAATTAATAAATTCTTGCCCAGCATAATTACCTAGAGCGAAATATACAACATGCAAGACTAATATGGTGACAGATTTAATAATTTCTAAAATATCTTCTTCCGTCACTATTCGAGATAGCTACAAGCAACAGTGCACCATTCATATAAAAAAGCTGATGTTTTTAAATATATTACGTATTTTTGGGATATTTGTAAAACTATAATAAAATAAAATGTTATCCTTTATATGTAACATTACTCACGTTAAAAAAATTGATGCTTCCCGAAAACACACCGATCACAAATAAGAATAAATATGTTCGTCCAAAACTTACTTTCAGTAATTCAGAAAATCTCATAGAATAAAACGTTTTATGTTATTATTCTTTCAACAGATCAGTTAAAATGCATAAATTTTTTAAATTATTATTTCAAAATTTAGTTTAAAATAATTTTGTTTTTATGTATGCAAAATCATATTCAGACTACAATTTCAAATAAATATTGTATTGATCGATATATATCACACCTCTAGAAGAATACTGTCACAACTCGCGATATGAATAATTATTTTTAAACTCTTAACATCTTCATAATTTAATAACTCATAGTTTAAAATACTAACTCGATCGCTCTTCTATGGAAGTCCACCGCAGCGATTATTCTGTTACGAGATATGGCATATTTTTTAGTTACACACATCTCTCTCTGATGCAGATTAATTCCGCTTAATATATTTTTCATACGATAACTTAAAGAGAAAGATTCAAGTGTTAAATGTTAAATGAATAGTATAGGAATTTAATGTACGTGTTAAAATTGTAAATGTATTTATTAATATAAAATATGTAGATACTTAATGAAAATATATAATTATTAATAATACTCTGAAGATATTGGATCCTATTAAATATTAATTGCACATTATAAATGTACGTAAATAATAGAAACAAATGGAATAAGATTTTAAATAAAAATTCAAATTTAACAGACAATTAATCTAATTTCTAATCTAAGCAAATAAATACAACAAAAATACAATATGTTTTAGATAAATATCATCATCATAAAAAAATATGCTATCTATTTGAGCAAAGAGAGGAAAGAATATTCCTCTTCTAAAAAAGAGATGTGAAGTTTATTGTTGTCGCTTTTCCGAGATGCCGATTGGTTCTCTTGCTGCACTTACTTCATTTGCAGCTGTCATTGTATATTTTGACAGTTGTGTGTATCAAGGAGTTAATAGTGTAATAGTAATAGCATAATGTTAAAGCTAAATAGCGCGCGCGAAGCGCGCGTCTGTAGCGTCTAGTAATTAAAAAAGTACAGTGTACATAAATAAATTTAAAAATACGGATAAATTGAAGAAACAAAATTTCTTTAAAAAACTGATAAGAGCAACAAAAAGAGAAAAGAATACTAATTAAAAAATACAGCTATTAAATTTAATAAAATAACAAATAAATAAAAGAAACAAAATTATTTTAAAAAGAAAACTAATACGAGGTAAGTGGTTTACCTAGCAATTTTAAATAATCCGAAAGCGTGTAATGCGTTTGCTAATGAGAACGATTCAGTAGCTATACCACTGGTCACTATAAAAAGCATTCCGATAGACATATGTATTGTTATAACATAAAAGTATTTCTGCTGATCAATAAGATATTCCACTGGAAGTAGGAGTTCGCGCGGACGAGATTCATTCAAAGGTATTGCAATATCGAGCAAGGTTGAGATATATTGTAAAAAGATGAAGAAGAAAATTACGGTATAGCCCAGTACTGAAATGAGCAAAATTATCATTAATATAATTACGTATTATCTCCTTTTATATAAATAAATTTTAGAATTATTCGATATATCAGTTATACTATAAATATAATGAAAATAAATTTAGTGATTAAAATTAAAATCTGTATTTTCTATTTAATACGTAATAATATCTGTCTTAGAAGCGAGAAAATCGTTGTTGACATGTAAGACATATTGTCGGATGAACCATATGAAAGATGTGTGTATATATATGGAGGGGTTAAAGCCATAGTGGTGTAAGTCAATTTTTTGACCACTTTTTTTTTCTTCTTTTTTCAACATATCTGCATGTGTAGACTGCATCTATGAACTTAACTCGATAGGTAAAAAAAAGTGACTTACACCACTATGGCTTTAACCCCTCCATATATATATATATATATATATATATATATATATATATATATATATACACATATACATACACACATGTTAGCAAGCAATCGCTTTGTAATTGTAAATAGTGAATTGGATTTATAAACATTTTGAGCTGTATCTCAGTAACAGGGGGTTTGTGGATATATGTTGATATGAACTTTTTTTCATATTTTGGTGTGGTCAGCTTGCCCCCAAATTTGTCCCCTTATTTTAATTACACCTTGTATATATGTATATGTATATGAGAAGATTTACATAAATATATTTGTTTTACGTGTATATATCTATGTAATATGTATAATAGGTATATATACATATACACAATACATCTTTAATTAATAAATTTTTCAAGCAATTTAAAGCCAGTGTTGCTTTAATGAAACATAAATTATCATTTGTTGTAGATTTAATATTTATATATTGAGCAACAAATACATTTTTAATTAATTCCAACTTTCTTTCAGATGTAGAAATTTATATGTTCACACACATATCAGCACAATATAAAGGTAAAATTATGAAGAATGATTTTCTTATTTTTAGATTACGTTTTAATAATTTAGCATCAATAATCATAAACAATTATTTTATCGTAAGCTATAGTATTTATATATTTAATATTTACCCATTATGGATATTGTAAATAATTTTCCGAGACTTCCCTGTTTATTTATTATCTCGATTTCTCGATTATTTTTCAAAGCATCCCAGTTATTTCGAACTCGTTCCCGGAATTCTTTAATCTACTAATAAGTATAGTAAGTATTATTGTTATATAATAATTTATTTCCATTAAATTAAATTGCTGTTGGACTTACATTTTTTAAGACGGCATAAAATGTTACATATTTTATAAAACCAATTAAGACAAGGATGTGATAAGAAAGTACGTCTAGTAAAAGATCAAAGCTATATTCTGAGACAAATAATTTTAGCGGCTGAAAAGATTATGGTACATAATGACTAAAATAATATGATATTACAAAGTATAATATAAGAAAAAACACAATATAAATAATAAAATATTTGATAACATAAAAAATATTATATATGTACATTCATATCAGTATAGATATTACTATAGTAAAATATTATATGAGAGGGGACTTATAGATATGTCATAAAATTGTATAATTAAAAATGCAAATTAAATAATTATACAGATACCTGAGTACTTGCAAACGATATGATTATTAATAAAGATAATATAAAACGAAAATGTCTGATTTTGAAATCATCATATGGCCAAAGACCAATTGTTGATAGCAAAATGCGATTCAGTTTATAATATCGCTCTTCAGGAAACTCCATTTCAGACGACGATTCTTCAGATCTCATTATCAGTACGATTGTAAAACAAAAATATCAAAATTATAATCAATAGGATGGAAGCTTGCAATATACAAAATGTCAAGTTTTTTGAAATTTTACTTCTTCTTTATGAACGTATATCAATGTAATATACATTTTTATAAAATTCTTTTATTAGTATACATTTTTAAAATAATAGTATGTCAGGTTGATATTGATTAATTTGTACTTCTCGTGGTATTTTTGGTATTATCGTTGAACAGTGTAGAAAGGGCTATCTCTCTCACTCACTCTCTCTCTTTTTCCTCCCTAACATTAAACCGAATGCGCATACATAACCACACACAAATACTCTAATTATTTTATAATTATAAACACGTGACAATATTAATGTTATAAGCACAATACCTACTCGAAGGGAGTGTAAAAGTATACAATGAGAAAGTGATGTATTTCAAAATATATAAACGAAACA
Source organism: Temnothorax nylanderi (assembly GCF_030848795.1). NCBI lineage: Eukaryota > Metazoa > Arthropoda > Insecta > Hymenoptera > Formicidae > Temnothorax > Temnothorax nylanderi. The sequence goes on along the minus strand of NW_027249161.1, from coordinate 51,122 downwards.
AGGAATGAGGAATGAAAAAGTTCTTAGTATAAGTACCATGTCGTCTTGTGTTGTAATTATCTTCGCAATTTATAGTTTTTTAAGTAAGCATAAGACAATGATTGAATAAAATCTATATGTCAAATAAGGGGCTATTGTGGCATAAGTTGATAAAAATAATGGATTTTTCGAAGAAGTATATGACTAAATGAAAAGTTTAACTGTAATTGTAAAGAAGCTTGTAAGAAATAGATAAATCGATTTTAATCAAGGCATTTTCAATGCATACATATATTTTAGCATTTCGAGAAAGAAACATATGTATATATTCGATTTATGTACATTTATCCTGATCGTGCGATATTACAACGATATATGGAAACATAAAGCTAGATAATATCAACATTTTAACTCGTTTAAATATTGTTTCATCTCTCTCATACGGCCACAAACCAACTAATAACAAAAGTATGCGATTGAGGATGTAATGCTTCCATTGAAATCCATTTTCGACAACGGCCAAAACTGTTCTGAGGGAAAATGTGAAAAGAGATATGAATAGAGAACTACACAATGAATTCTCTAATATTACGGTTCACAGCTTCCTTTTTTTCAATTTTTCGTGCAAACTGCAGTTATTTTTTTTTCAGATCGTTTAGGTATATGCGGATTATCATTTCTAGCATTGAAGCTTTCATTCGATTGGAATTCTACACTTTTATTTGGATAGTTCAGACAGTTTGTTTCATACTTTGTTATAATTATGTCATAACAATACAATACAGAGGATATAACGGTATACTGTAACATTTATAAACTTAGTACGTTCTCGTTAAACAAAGTATCATCCTTAACTTTATTGGTCTACTATTGGTAAAAATAGAATTCACATATATCGGGGTATAAATAAATTAAGAACAGATTAATGCTTATGCACCTTAATCTCTACAGGACCGGCCCCTTTTTTGGACGATCTATTTAGTTTTAGTGCTAGAACATTTTTGTCCTTGTCAGTGGGTTGAACTACGAAAAAGACGGCGCCACTCCAGCGCCTAATATTAGGCTTCCGGCCCCGGAGAGGTTAATAGATAAATAGAATACTAATAAGTAAAATTAAGTAATGTTTTTGTCTAAAAGATTTATAATTTGATAAAGTAATGTACATTTATCAATCAATGTTTAATTATAAAAAGATCAAAATTATTAGCACATATTACGGACAATGCTAAACAAATATTATAAAGTTAATAATATTATAATTGCATTATTTTTACTATTAGTCGTAGATAAATAAAAAAAATAGATAAACAATCATTATAAATTTTAATCAATTAACAATAATATAATACAAATGAGTAAGGAAAATAAAGATAATTGATGTGGAATTTATTTATTATTAATTATTACGTTTTTGTCACATTTTTCACTATCATTAAAGTTTAACAAATTTAAATAATGATAATGATTTGTGAGTATGTCATTATATTATTATTTTTTCTATTAATTCGGAGTTGACTACAACTTATGTTATAAAAAATCTTTTTTAAATAGCATTATTTCTGTACTGACCAGAGTACCGTAAAATACGACAGAGTCGTGCTCATAAGCTGAAATTCAAAATTTATGTTATGGAAAGGAAGTTATACAATATAATAAGTAAAACAGAACTATATAAATCTTACAATTAATTGTAAAAGAAAATGCTCTCTTCGGTCAAGCTGGATTTAAAAAGCTTGGTCGAATTAGAAAAATTCAGACACAGAAATATCTATTATTATTAGATTACCAAGATCAAGCCCGACCGAAAGGGCATTATCTTTAATTAATTGTAAGAGAATTATATATCGGCAATTTTTATTTAACTTTTTAGCGATGGTATGAATTATTAAAGATTAGTTCATATAAAATATGTATAAAAAAGAAGATAATTATGAATGTTAATTGCAAGTGGATTTTAAACACATAAAATATATTAAAAAATGAATAAGTTAAATAAGCTTTGTAGGTATTAAAATTTGACTAGGGGAGACCGGGGCTAAAAAGTCTACGGGGTAAATACGTCTAATCAAATATCTCGGAACCTGTATATTGTGCGAACTCGCTATTAACATTGTAAACGCTACTTATGGTACCCATGTGACCAACGGAGTTTCGGCAGGTTACCTGCCGTGTTATGATTTTTACGAGGGCAAACGTGTTTTCGTGGTAAAAAGTGAAATTTTCTGCGCGTGGAAATTTTGTAATATCTGCAATAATATTTGCTCTCCAAATCTCGAGGTACGTGATTATAAATGCATGCTGATTATAAAGAGTAATGCATGCTGAACACGAATCCAGTGTAGATATTTAATATTTCATGGGCGATCAAACCTGAAACTGATTTATCCCAGGGGGTAGACTGTTTAACCCCGGCATTTTTGAGATTTCAATTTTTCCACCGTTGTCGTTTTTGCTCTATACCGGTTAAACAAAGCGACGTAGACAAAAATTTCCTATATAAATGTAGCTAAAGGTTCACTCTTTACAGTGGTATACCACATTTAACTACAATTATTTATTTTGTTGTTAAAAATCGGCACCGAAAAAAAACGGACTGTTTAGCCCCGGTCTCCCCTATCTCTAAAAGAGTTAAATATTTTGCTTTACTGGCGTTGCCTTTACCGTTGCAAAGCCTTCTAATGATGGAACAAACATTCCGCCCACAACCATCTTGCAACTTCTCATACTTCTTTGCATTATAATTGGCAGTAATTTTTGTGCTTGTAAAGGCGCGCCTTGCCATCGTATGACGTATCTAAAAGTTTATTTGGATATTAGTTTTCATCATTTATGACTATATCTCATATCATTAGTACGATATGGAATTATTTTGAGCGTTTCTCTTTTGCTTTTATATTTACATATATATAAAAAACATATATAATATCTATATAGAAAGCATATCTTAAGACTCGATCACAATGACTGGTATTAACCACGTTATAAATTTGGTATTATATTACAGGAAGAGATATAAAATAATTAACAATCAAAATATTGTGTTAATTATTATTGTTAGTATGCTATTGGATATGTAAATGTATTTTAGTTATTATTTAATCATGTATATTATAATATTCGGCAAGAAATGGAAATGGAAAAAAATATGTTTATAGATATTTTTTTCGAAATTTTAAAAAATTTTTAGAATTTTGAAACATATTCGAACACATTATGTATACTTACGTGTTCTGAAAAATACCAGCGCTGTGATCTATTAAAATTTGACCAACGTAGTTACCCAAGAACAAGTACACAATGTGACCAAAGGTAAATAAAATTAATGTTACGATTTCATCAATTTTCTTTACAAACAGAACTGCTTGAAAAAGCTAAAAGAAGTATGAGCAATGAATTGAACAACTTTAGGAATAAATATTAGCCATATAACATATGTTAATAAAAGATTCTTATAGAAAATAACATGTGTTTTTCAATTGTATGATTGATTATTATACTCTCACGCATGCACGCACGCACGCACGCACGCACGCACGCACGCACGCACGCACGCACACACACACACACACACACACACACACACACACACACACACACACACACATTTGTTTATACATATCTAGAAACGCGCGCGCGCTGTCTAATTAACAACGCTTTAAGAAAAACTTGTTATCTGAAAATATAATTAAAAGAATAGGTATTACTCACACAGAAAAGATGAATAATTAGAGATGTAATACCGATTATAAGAAGAATGCTGTATGATATCGCCAGAGTAGACCATAGGGATTCGGAAAACCTTGAAGAAAGAGAAACTATTGCATCGATTATTGCATCATCGTTGCAATTGTCGCGTGCTACTCTCCTTACTCTGCGCGATTTTTGAGAGATTTTCGGATCTAACGATATAAATGTCAATTCTCATAGAGACTCGATAGTTCGATATATTAATCGATCAATCAAATATCTTTCTGTTTACTACTTTACTCCGTTTTACTATAAACAAAATGCATTATACCGACTCGAGAGCTCTTTTGTGAATATGTATAGCTTCAATTATCCTCTTGCAAATGATGATTGCTCGTTTTTCAGATGTGTAACCTTGTAAAAACTTATCATTGAATGCTTGATCCATCCGATAACTGCATAAATAACGATTGTACGTTGTAAAATTGATAGCGTATCAATTATAATTAAAGAACTCAAAGAACTCAAAATAAAATAAAAAATATCGAATGGCATAACGAAAATAAAATCAAACAATCTACATTATACAGACATAATCTTTTTTTATTTTATTACCTGGCAATTTGAAACATTGCGCAAGCATGTTGTACGTATGTTACGTACAACGATTCAGTGCCTATCAAAGTAGTGATTATTATGCCTAATGTAATGTCTAGTTGTAATAAAATTGCATAAAAAAACTTTTGCTGATCGACAAAGTATTCTCCCGGAAATATGAATTGTCGTTGACGCGAGATGTTCAATGGCGCAATGATGTCGAGGATGTTTGGTATCAACGGCACGAAAAGACAAATTAACACACCCACAAAACCCAGTACTGAAATTACGAAAGAGCGTACTTTCAATACAATTATATGTTACGATTATTCAAAAAGTTACATATATGTATCTCTTTCTTACTTGTCAAACTCAAAGTGCACATACTTCCAATGTAAGTGTACTTTTCTATGATCTCTAATTCTTTTTTATCTTTAAGCATATTCCAATCTTCTTCTACATGATCCATGAGATATCTTATCTGTTCACAAAGAATTATAAAATGAGGAAGCTTAAATGCACGGGCAAAGTTAATCGTTTTTTGTAACAAACATTGACATATGTTTTCAAATTTATATTGTATAAAGATCTGTTACATATTATAAAAAATAAAAAAGAAACTTGTAAATTTGTATTGTGTGCGTTTTCAATATCGTATAAATACAAAATCTAAATAGACGAAGAAATATATAAGAAATATACTTGATAAGACTATCACACATATCAGATTGGCAGAATAGAACGTACATTACAATGTAGAGTGGATCAATATTTAATAAACAATTTTATGTGTCCTATGATAAAATCAGCAAAGCACATTTTAATGACATCTTTTAATATGATATTTTAAAATAAAAAAGGTGAACAATATAAATATACGGATGGCAATGCATTGTTGACTCACCTTTCTAGCGACAATACAAAACGTTTGATATTTTATAATATAAATGAAGCAAATTATGAGAGGAGAGAGAACTTTTAGCATGACATCATTTTGTTTTAATGACATCAATTTCGCAATCTAAAACCATGAATTTCGATAACTCAATAATACTTATATCACAAGTTATTAATTTTTGAAGCGAGTAAATCGTGTGTTTATAGATCGTTATAGATCGTATTAACGGGATAATAATTTCTTGCATAAAAGCTATAATATATTATGAGTAAATGAGACAGAGCATGTTTAATATGTGATAACACTTTTTGCAAAGTTTAGCATAATATTCTTACCTCGCAAATCGTCGTAATTATTACAATAATGTTACAAAGTATCATTTGACAGTACTTGTAGATTGAATGCTCATACGGCCATAAGCCAACTGATAACAAGAGACGTCGATTGAGTTTATAGTATCCATCCCCGACGAAGTTCATCTTCCCGCGGCTGTCACAATACTTCTGCGCCGAGAAACGAAGAGCTACCTCCCTCTACCACTATTTTCCATATTTGTTGAACCTATCGTATTTTTCGCTATATTACATCTCGCTTGTCTATGAAATAAGTGCGAAGAATAAGTACTGCAATTTATACACACATATAAGTTCAATACAATTTAGTAATTTATAAAATTATCAGCGTATTAGAAAAACACGCGCATTTCACATATCATGTCTATAATATTCACATAAAACGCGCGAAAATAACACGTGGAGAAAAATTAGTAATCTGCGCAATTATAATGCAAGCCCCTTTCTTCAGAGGGATAATTTTCTTATACCAGATATACCTACATTCCTTTTTTATACGAGATACATTCCTTTTCATTGCTCGTCAAACCATCAGTGGTTGTGTTTCGTGTTGAAGTAAACAGTTTTAGTATATCAGCTTGTTGTTTGAAAACTTTAGAAACACGAAATACATTTGAGTGTATTTAATCTTAGCTCGCTACACTCTGTTCCAGTGGACCACTTCTCGGTTTTCTATATAGTTTTCACATAATAACATAATTTTCTAGTTTCCTTATGATAAGTTCAGTTTAAAGTTAATAATTTTCTTGTCCTGATATTATCGTAAACATTTTATTCAGTCTGTATTTCCAATTTCTACAGTACAAGCTTAAAAATATTAATTAGAATGAAAATGACAATACGACAAAGTCGAGCGGTCTCACGGACCGGAGTGTGGCGAATTAAGGACTCGAAAATAAGTGTGACTAACTTCTCTTAAAATATACTTATTTCATACATTATATATATCTTTTTAAAATACGATATACATGACATTAAAATAAAAAGGATAAACAGAAATTGTGTGATTTTTACAGTTTAAAAGTATTCATACAGTGTAAAATATAATTATGAATATACCTGAGACGCTTCGATATTTTCAATATTTATTTAATAATCTAATAATCTAAATATTAATTTAAAGAAGATAAAACATTGTTTCACGTTTTTAGTATTTCAACTTTACTTATTAATGTCATCGCTGCATTGAATATATAAACTCCTAAAATAAGGTAAGAATGTGCTCGAGACTAGAATTTTTATTCTTTAGCATATCCGATGCACAATCATGCTTTATTTCTAAATAATAATATTAACCCTTAAATGCCACCCGGGGTCCAGCGGACCCCAGACCCTTTAGAATGATATATTTTCAAATGTTCCCGCCAAATATGGAGCTCATATTTATTTATTTATTTATTTTTATTTTTTTGATTTTGGAGCCAACATTTTAACTGTTGGCGATCTTAATTTTTTATACTATGTTGAAATTGAAATTTTAACAATATAAGCATTTTATTCTCTTTTCTAAGCCTTGAACAACATTGAAAATAATTTTCATAACTAAATATCAAAAAATCAATAAGTAAGGAGACATTTTTCATGCTGGGGTCTCTTAGACCCCATGTGTCATTTACGAGATTCTTGAGAGGTGTGGCATTTAAGGGTTAAATATCGACATTTATAAAATTGACATTTAATTGATATCTTTCTTCTTTTTTCAAATATTTGTTTCAATGATTATGTAGATGAAATCTGTTAATTAAGAAATTTTTAATTTTATCAAGAATTAAAAGCCTTGCGATCCAAGCCTAGTTCTTTGACGGCCTTATGTTAGTTTCTGTATATATGTATATATACTATATATATACATATAATTTTTCCAACAAACTGCGCGCCGATTAATGTCGGACTTTAAAACACAGTTATTGTTAGAATTAAAAACCCTTCCCTCCCCGGAATTAAATCGACTCGATTTAATTATCTAAAAACTGTAAAGAATTTTATTGCGAAAAAAATTACCTCAGCCAGGGTTCGAACCTGGAACCTCCCTCATTCCGTGTAGGGCGTCGTACCAATTCGACCACCGAGGCATGTGGTAATGTTCATCGCAATAACCGGTGATAATAGTTTGGAACGTTTTACTCAGGCGACGTGAATAAATAATAATAAGAGAAATAGGATCGACAATATACAATATCAAGAATTAAAAGCCTTGCGATCCAAGCCTAGTTCTTTGACGGCCTTATGTTAGTTTCTGTATATATGTATATATACTATATATATACATATAATTTTTCCAACAAACTGCGCGCCGTTGGAAAAATTATATGTATATATATAGTATATATACATATATACAGAAACTAACATAAGGCCGTCAAAGAACTAGGCTTGGATTGCAAGGCTTTTAATTCTTGATATTGTATATTGTCGATCCTATTTCTCTTATTATTATTTATTCACGTCGCCTGAGTAAAACGTTCCAAACTATTATCACCGGTTATTGCGATGAACATTACCACATGCCTCGGTGGTCGAATGTGTACGACGCCCTACTCGGAATGAGGGAGGTTCCAGGTTCGAACCCTGGCTGAGGTAATTTTTTTCGCAATAAAATTCTTTACAGTTTTTAGATAATTAAATCGAGTCGATTTAATTCCGGGGAGGGAAGGGTTTTTAATTCTAACAATAACTGTGTTTTAAAGTCCGACATTAATCGGCGCGCAGTTTGTTGGAAAAATTATATGTATATATATAGTATATATACATATATACAGAAACTAACATAAGGCCGTCAAAGAACTAGGCTTGGATCGCAAGGCTTTTAATTCTTGATATTGTATATTGTCGATCCTATTTCTCTTATTATTTTTTAATTTTACTTCATTATTATATTTAAATATATATTTTGATATTCCTATTGCTAATCTTTATTATGAGAGGTGTTTTTCAGTACCAAATATAACAGTACCATAAATAAATACAATAAATTATTCATTGCTTAATTTTTCTATGAGCATTCGATTCTAATTGTTCGTATAGTATTTTACATTCAAGACAAGACCTCAGTATTTTCGTTCAGTGTTTGATATGCTATATTTGTAACGATAACAGACATAATTATAAACATAAAAAATATTTAACTAAAAATTAATGACTTTTTCCTTTTTAAAATTTATTAAGCATATGTATTCTGACATCTCACGAAGACTCATTGTGAATCTTATCCATGAGAAAAGACCATGTCGAATTTTCTCAAAATTATATACGATAGATATAACGATAAAACTTTTGCGCGAAAAGGTAATAAAAATATTGCATATTATGTAAGTCAGTTACGCCAATGGGTAAACCGTACAGTGCGACGCGGCGTCGGCGTCGACGCCGATATCGCGACGCAGCGCGGGCGCAATAGCGCGCAATGGTCTCCATTTGCGACGTTTCCCTCAATACAGTATGAACCGTCATGCGAAGAACACTTCGCTCGTGTAGTATATTTTCTTCATCGCCGCGAAACATCGTGTCTCCGTAGCATTAGTGATATTAAACAGTGTATCCGTGAATTTCTGTCTGCTCGTGAAGCGCTGTGTGTTTATTAATGAATTGTGATGTGTGTGATGTGCACTTTCTTAATTTCTAATAAAATTTTCGATAAATCGTGCACAAAACTATAATACACTTAAAATAACTAACTGCACTTTAATACGCAGATAAGCAGAATAAGAGACATGAGATATACCAAGGTAAAAATACAAGTGATATGTATAATATTTAAATAAGAATTCTTCTGCACAACTCTCCTCTGTAAAATTTTCTATAAACAAAATTATTTTTCTTTCTTTTTTCATAATTACATCTTTGGCGTAAAATTTAATTGATATCTTTGCTGTTAATAATTTTAACTATAATATAGAAAACGTAAAAAGTAGGATATAAAATGAATTTTATAAAAATCTTAAATCTTCCTGAAATCTTCGCGTACTATTTTGTTACAAATTATTTATATTAAAAATAAAATAAAATTACATATATATCTACATATGTATATGTACATACATATCCACGTATACATATATACATAAGAAAATTTATTTAATGACCTGAAATTACTCGCAAACTAATATAACTTGACATAGAACTTTTATTGTAAATATCTTATTAGTAAATATAAATTTTTTAGACCATATATATCGCCTAATATTTTTTCATTTTGTATTTAATTCCATTTCCATATAAACAATATAAGATGGTCCATTTAAAAAATTTAAGATAATCTTCAAAATTCGATATATAAAAAGGCAAGAATATTATAATGCATATCCTTTTACGCTAAGTATAATTTTTGTTCTAAACATTTCCCAAATATAACAAATAGTTTGCAAATAATTTCAGGTCATCAAATGAGATAAATTGCCGTGTATCTATAGGTATTAATCATATGTGACTTGTGTTTCAATCTTAATCAGTTATGAAGAAACAAAAATACAGCTATATATATATGTGTGTTTATTTCAGCTATCAAAAAAAATACAGCTATACATTTTACTTTCAAAATATACTTTTGTTTGAATATGAACGATATGAGAATGTCCATGAAAAGTATGTTTTTTGAAGATTTAGATTATTCCCGAAAATAATTAAAAATAAAAGGATGTGTTTTAAAGTGTTGTGATAGTTTCCAGTGAAGTTTAGTAAAACTCTTTCGGGTTAGTCACGTTTTGCGTGATAACTTTTAACTATCCTTCCCTAATTATATATTTCGACTTTCCCTCCGTCAAATTGTCCTTATAATTTGCCAAATAGTTTCCTTGCATTTTATCTCGGCGCAAGCGCAATTCGCTTGTAGCTTTAATCTATAGGGACGAGAGTTTAGTGTTGCGCAGACAGTCAACGAGACAGCACAATAGATAATAAACTGCTTGATAATGTTTTGATATTACAATATAAGCTGATAGAAATATGACTGAAATAAAACTTAATTAAAATTTAAAAGTAAATTTTGAAAATAGACTAAAAGAATTACGCTTGAAGATAGGTTCAAAAACAGGTAATTTAATTATTAAGTTATTATTACAGTTTGTGTTATTGTTATTAAATACAATATTTTATTTTAATAGAATTTATTTCTTTAGTAATCGGACGTTAAAGTAGACACTGAACTATACATAAACTAATATTGACAAACTTCTTGGAAAAAATAAGAAATGAGTACCTAATAATTAAATCATAAGTGGTTAAATTATAATTAATGCAAATGATTGCAAATGATTAATGGACTGCAAGTCTTTAAATAACAAATTACAACTACACATTTATAATATTTTTTCTAATAAGTTTACATCTAATCAAAATATTTCAATTGCCTGTACTAAATTATCATTTGCATATTTATCTATAACGAAAATATAATAAAAATTATTATAATAAAATAAAATGGCAGAAATAATTCAATTAAAAAGATTAGAAAATATTTTTTAATATTAATTAGAGAAGATCCCATTCTTTTTCCAGGTTATGGCTGGATTTTGATAGCATTTCTATTCATATAGAAATATAATTAGGCTACCAAACTCGAGCCCGACCGAAAATAATATCTTCTTTGTCGTAAGATTTATGTCGCTTCTGTTTCAGTTATTATTATTTTTTCAAAATTAAATAATTTCTCATTTTATTAACTTTATTGCTTATTACATTAGGTCCTTATGGTATCTCAATTTTTACAAAATAATAATAAAACAGATTTTTGTAGTTTTAGCCACATAATTACACAGAGTAAAGAACCATAAAGTAAGAAACCGATATACTTAAACTCTAAAACAAAAAATATTTTTTATGTAACTATTCGACACGATAAATGATTAACGAATATATTCCATCAATTTAGTAAAATTTCTTACTGTGGCTAAACCCTCTAAACGGGGATTAAACATACCACCGGCGTCAACTTTGTAACATTTTCTAGTCTTTTGCATTAAAAATAGTATCAATTTTTGTGTTTTTAACGAAGTATTGTACCATTCCGTATTACATCTATATAATTGCAAGCAAAATACTGAATAGTACATGTTACAACAATAATTACAATAATGTGTATGACTCAAGAAGTAATAAAATATTATGAAAATATACACTCTCAGAAAAAAATTCTAGATACAATACTATTAGGATCGAAATAGGGCCAATCATATTTAGTATTGAAAGAAGAATATTTTAATCTTAAATAGAAAAATTCTTAAATCTAGAATAATTCTGAGAAAATTAGAGGGTTAGCATCAAGATTACTTTATTCTAGATTCTAGATTAATAAAAAATTAACGTTTCTAGAATGTAAAAATAACATTTTCTTATATTTACATTTAACAAAAATAAAATGTTACGTTAACATAAATCTTTTGTTAAAAAATAAACTTTTAACAAATAAACAGTGTAACTTTTACACAATATACTAATCAAAAGTTTGAGTTGTTACATTTGCAAAATGTAAAAAGAACATTTCTTATATGTTAATTTCAACATAAAAGTTATGTTATTTGTACACATAATTAACTTCAAATTACGATCAAAATTACATTTTTTTTTCTGTTGAAATATTAACATAGTATCAATGTTACCATTTAACACATCCATTGAGACAGGACCTATCCTTTTTTAATAACTTACGTTAATTTACACAAGTTGTTCATTAGTTAATTTATATGAATAGAGCCCACACCTAACGCGGTCGGGTCCATGACTGTTAGGGCTCACAAGATTTAAATTTTATTTACAGTATTAACATTTTATGTATTTGATGTCAAAGATGGCGCCAACTAATTTCACGAAAATTAGTAACGTTAAATGTGATTATAATTGAATGAAACTCAGGGGTGGAAAGTTGGAAGGACCCATTATTTAACTTAAACAACTGAAAACCAAAATTCATTTACTTACGTTCTCAAATGAACAAATTAGATCAGTTAATTCTTTCTGCTTGCTCCTTGAAATAAGATTATTCCTTGGTCAGTTAATTCTTACTGCTTGCTCCTTGAAATAAGATTATTCCTTGGGATAGTATCGACTTCGCATATGGAACAGGGACCCAGAAGTACGGAATAAGAAGAACGTTACGGATCGAGATCAATATGTATTTTCAAATTACTTCGCCGACATCATTTATACAGTATTAATATTCGACTTATTCACGCGACGTTCAGACCAAGAGTGATCGGTCCCGCTTTTCGCCGGCAACCCCTTGCGGTCCGGGAGAGCAAGGGGAAGTCGCCACAGGTAAGGCCGACGTTACCGGCACAGCCGTCGAGGTCTGTTCGGTAGTAATATTAGACCTAGCGCAAAGTTGCCTTATTTTTTAACACGAGAATTTAGACTGCGGACGTTGGGCGCAGAATCTCCTTGTCACACCATATTATGTTAAATTAACACAAAAATTTGAGTGGACCGTTTTGGACATGTGATTTATGTTATATTTAACACAAATTTTCCAACTGTGTACTGAAGACTGATTTAATATAATTATTAAGACAAAATGTGTATTAAAAATACCGTTAATCCGAATTATATCAATTTGAGTTTAGGTCGAATCGTCAAATAAAATATTATTTAACATTCTTTGATAAGAAAATACTTGAGTTATTTATAGCGTGTTGAATGTTGTACAAGCGAAATGTGTTAAGGACGTTCTCCGGTCCTTATACTAGAGAAAATCGATTTTCTTAGGATTTTTTTGAAACTGTGAATATACGTTAATTTAGGTGTGCTTTATGCGTGGTATAAATTTCAGTACCTCTTCCGGTATAAAAAATAAAGATACTGAGCCTCAAAGTTTCAAAAAAAAAAATTTAATTTTAATTTTTTTTAGTTTTGGCATTTTTTCCTTATAGAACTCGACGAGAGGAGCAACTTTGGCCAACCTCGTATCTCTTACCATTTGGCCTGGAAAACCTTTTCATTAGTAAAAGTTGAAACTTTGAGGCTCAGTATCTTTATTTTTTATACCGGAAGAGGTACTGAAATTTATACCACGCATAAAGCACACCTAAATTAACGTATATTCACAGTTTCAAGAAAATCCTAAGAAAATCGATTTTCTCTAGTATAAAGACCGGAGAACGTCCTTAAAAGAAATAATTAAGAATATATTATAATACTTGATTTCAGTTACTTTATATCAGTAGTAAGAAAAGCATACCTAGTGAGCGTCGGTACGAAAATCGGGTCGAAAGTTGTATATGATGCCCGCCACTAGCTGTTTTATAATGTTGAACATTTTTTGAAAGTGATAAGAAACTAATAAATCATAAATAACCAAACCACAAAGGCAAGTTTATAGGTTACACTTTTAAATAATAAATAGTGAATGTTATATTATAATAGTGTATTATAATAGTAGTTTCTTTTTATAAATGTATTTACTCGCGTAATTTTGCTATTTTAATGAATTATTACTTACATTAAGAAGACAGTTGCACGTAATATAGGTATTACTACAATAAACTGAAATAGTAAAATAAGTTAATTAAGAAAATCAGGAAACATCTTTTTACATCTAAATTTCACTTGTTAATTTATTAATTGTATTGCTAATTATATTACTTGTGTCAATACCTATTTCTTCGGAAATAATAACAAAAAAGCTTTTCATAGTTTTGGACATTGTGATTATATAGAACGAAGAAGCATGAAATAAGAAATCGCCATACTCACACCCTAAAACACAGAATATTTTCTAAGCTAATTTACGTGATAATTGATTAATATGTAAGATATAAGTATATGTGTGTGTATATATTTAAATATACACGCACACACACACACACACGCACGCACGGACGCACGCAAACGCGCACGCAAACGCACACGCACACGCAGTGCACACGCACACGCGCACGCACGCACGCATTAATTTAATAAGATTTCTTACTGTGGCCAAACCTTCTAAACAGGGACTAAACATGCCACCAGCATCAACTCTGTAACATTTTGTAGTCTTTTGTATTAAAAAGAATATCAATTTTTGTGTTTTCAACGGGGCATTGTACCATTTCGTATCGCATCTATATAGTTACAAATCAAATATTAAATATCATAATTACAATAATAATATATACATATATTGCATGATATAAGAGACGATATAAAATATTATGAAAAAATATAGTAATATAGCGCAATCGTGTAACTTACATCGTACGATAGACATGCGTATCACAATTAATAAATTCTTGCCCAGCATAATTACCTAGAGCGAAATATACAACATGCAAGACTAACATGGTGACAGATTTAATAATTTCTAAAATATCTTTTTCCATCACTATTCGAGATAGCTACAAGCAACAGCGCACCATTCATATAAAAAAAGCTGATGTTTTTAAATATATTACGTATATTTGGGATATTTGTAAAACTATAATAAAATAAAATGTTATCCTTTATATGTAACATTACTCACGTTAAATAAATTGATGCTTGCCGAAACCACACCGATCACAAATAGGAATAAATATGTTCGTCCAAAACTTACTTTCAGTAATTCAGAAAATCTCATAGAATAAAACGTTTTATGTTATTATTCTTTCAACAGTCATCAGTTAAAATGCATAAATTTTTAAAATCATTATTTCAAAATTTAGTTTAAAAAAATTTTGTTTTTATGTATGCGAAATCATATTCAGACTACAATTTCAAATAAATATTGTATATTGATCGATATATCACACCTCTAGAAGAATACTGTCACAACTCGCGATATGAATAATCATTTTTAAACTCTTAAAATCTTCATAATTTAATAACTCATAGTTTAAAATACTAACTCGATCGCTCTTCTATGGAAGTCCACCGCAGCGATTATTCTGTTACGAGATATGGCATATTTTTTAGTTACACACATCTCTCTCTGCAGATTAATTCCGGTTAATATATTTTTCATACGATAACTTAAAGAGAAAGATTCAAGTGTTAAATGTTAAATGAATAGTATAGGAATTTAATGTACGTGTTAAAATTGTAAATGTATTTATTAATATAAAATATCTAGATACTTAATGAAAATATATAATTATTAATAATACTCTGAAGATATTGGATCCTATTAAATATTAATTGCACATTATAAATGTACGTAAATAATAGAAACAAATAGAATAAGATTTTAAATAAAAATTTAAATTTAACAGACGATTAATCTAATCTCTAATCTAAGCAAATAAATACAACAAAAATACAATGTGTTTTAGATAAATATCATCATCATAAAAAAATATGCTATCTATTTGAGCAAAAAGAGGAAAGAATATTAATTAAAAAAGTACAGTGTACATAAATAAATTTAAAAATACGGATAAATTGAAGAAACAAAATTTCTTTAAAAAACTGAAGAGCAACAAAAAGAGAAGAGAATACTAATTAAAAAATACAGCTATTAAATTTAATAAAATAACAAATAAATAAAAGAAACAAAATTATTTTAAAAAGAAAACTAATACGAGGTAAGTGGTTTACCTAGCAATTTTAAATAATCCGAAAGCGTGTAATGCGTTTGCTAATGAGAACGATTCAGTAGCTATACCACTGGTCGCTAAAAAAAGCAGTCCAATAGACATATGTATTGTTATAACATAAAAGTATTTCTGCTGATCAATAAGATATTCCACTGGAAGTGGGAGTTCGCGCGGACGAGATTCATTCAAAGGTATTGCAATATCGAGCAAGGTTGAGATATGTTGTAAAAAGATGAGGAAGAAAATTACGGTATAGACCAGTACTGAAATGAGCAAAGTATCATTAATATAATTACGTAATATCTCCTTTTATATAAATAAATTTTAGAATTATTTGTTATATCAGTTATATATACTATAAATATAATAAAAATAAATTTAATGATTAAAATTAAAATCTGTATTTTCTATTTAATACGTAATCTCTGTCTTAGAAACGAGAAAATCGTTGTTTACATGTAAGACATGTAAGACATATTGTCGGATGAACCATATGAAAGATGTGTGTGTGTGTATATATTGTATATATATAATATATGTATATATATATATATATATTTATATACACGTATACATATACACGTTAGACAAGCAATCGCTTTGTGATTGTAAATAGTGAATTGCATTTATAAACATTTTGAGCTGTATCTCAGTAACAGTGGATTTGCGGATATATGTTGATATAAACTTTTGTTCATGTTTGGTGTGGGGAGCTTGCCCCCCAAATTGGTCCCCTTATTTTAATTATTTTAATTACACCTTGTATATATGTATATGTATATGAGAAAATTTACATAAATATATTTCTTTTATGTGTATATATCTATGTAATATGTATAATAGGTATATATACATATACACAATACATCTTTAATTAATGAATTTTTCAAGCAATTTAAAGCCAGTGTTGCTTTAACGAAACATAAATTATCATTTGTTGTAGATTTAATATCTATATATTGAGCAACAAATACATTTTTAATTAATTCCAACTTTCTTTCAGATGTAGAAATTTATATGTTCAGACACATATCAGCACAATATGAAGGTAAATTATGAAGAATGATTTTCTTATTTTTAGATTACGTTTTAATAATTTAGCATCAATAATCATAAACAATTGTTTTATCGTAAGCTATAGTATTTATATATTTAGTATTTACCTATTATGAATATTGTAAATAATTTTCCGAGAGTTCCCTGTTTATTTATTATCTCGATTTCTCGATTATTTTTCAAAGCATCCCAGTTATTTCGAACTCGTTCCCGGAATTCTTTAATCTACTAATAAGTATAGTAAGTATTATTGTTATATAATAATTTATTTCCATTAAATTAAATTGCTGTTGGACTTACATTTTTTAAGACGGCATAAAATGTTACATATTTTATAGAACATACTAAGAAAAGGATGTGATAAGAAAGTACATCTAGTAAAAGATCAAAGCTATATTCTGAGACAAATAATTTTAGCGGCTAAAAAGATTATGGTACATAATGACTGAAATAATATGATATTACAAAGTATAATATAAGAAAAAACACAATATAAATACTAAAATATTTGATAACATAAAAAAAATATTATATATGTACATTCACATCAGTATATAGATATTACTATAGTAAAATATTATATGAGAGGGGACTTATAGATATGTCATAAAATTGTATAATTAAAAATGCAAATTAAATAATTATAAAGATACCTGAGTACTTGTAAACGATATCATTATTAATAAAGATAATATAAAACGAAAATGTCTGATTTTGAAATCATCATATGGCCAAAGACCAATTGTTGATAGCAAAATGCGATTCAGTTTATAATATCGCTCTTCAGGAAACTCCATTTCAGACGACAGTTCAAACATTACTGTGAGCATATAGACAGTACTGTCCATAAAAACTTTTCTCTCTCTTACATCAATTTTTATAATTACTTTTTTTCGTTTCTTGGCACTTTTTGTAACGCGCGCCTACTGTATGTATTATTCAGATAGAAGATATATATTTAAAGTTAGGAATTCTTAAAATGCGCTTGTGTGTATCTATGCAAATGGAGATAAGATAATAAGAAGAAGCAAGAAAATGCGCGACTCTAGAGAGCGACTATATCTACTTATAGACATGCCTATTAAGGATAATGATAAGTAATAAACAGTAAATTGTCATAATTTTGTATGCGATAGATATGAATATTTTCTGCATTTCTTGTCTCTTAGGCGCAAGCGCAACACATAATGTAGTATTGCTTTAGCGAAGCAGATATATTTTACGCGTCAGAAGGGAAAGATGTATTGTAATACTTGGGTTGAAGTATCTCGTGTTTGTGAATTATCTTAGATCGAATAATTTGTAACGTAAAATTTGTTACAGTGTCACCATCGGATTCTTCAGATCTTATTATCAGTACGATTGTAAAACAAAAATATCAAAATTATAATCAATAAGATGGAAGCTTGCAATATAAACAATATAAGATGGTCCATTAAAAAATTTAAGATAATCTTCAAAATTCGGTACATAAAAAGGCAAGAATATTATAATGCATACCCTTTTACGCTAAGTATAACTTTTGTTCTAAACATTTCCCAAATATAACAAATAGTTTGCAAATAATTTCAGGTCATTAAATGAGATAAATTGCCGTGTATCTAATATAGGTATTAATTATGTGATTTGTGTTTCAATCTTAATCAGTTATGAAGAAACAAAAATACAGCCATACATTTTACTTTCAAAATATACTTTTGTTTGAATATGAACAACGATATGAGAATGTCCATGAAAAGTATGTTTTTTGAAGATTTAAATTATTCCCGAAAATAATTAAAAATAAAAGGATCTGTTTTAAAGTGTTGTGATAGTTTCCAGTGAAGTTTAGTAAAACTCTTTCGGGTTAGTCACGTTTTGCGTGATAACTTTTAACTCTATCCTTCCCTAAATAATTATATATTTCGACTTCCCCTCCGTTAAATTGTCCTTATAATTTTGCCATCATTATAAAATTACAGTGTACGAATGAAAAGGTAGTATTTTGATATCGATGCCATATGCATCATAAAAAAAGGGATGGCGAACTTATCGATCGAAGTTTATGGCATAAAAGTATAAAATATTATGGTAATTATTCTAATATGTTGTTTACATTTTAATTTCGATTAAGTAATTTTTTTTTAATTAAGTAAGATAATTTAGTAATTTGGATTAAATTTTTCATATACATACTCTATTAATACTAATAATGTAGCTAAAAAACTTGGAGGCATACATGAGACTAGGGATACAGTACGTTAGATTGTACACAAAACGGTCGAAATCATGAATCGCGCTGTGAAATTTGGTTAGCTGCCAAAGAAGAAATTTTATTACACATCAATGATTGATTTTTCAATTCAAAGAAAATATATCAAATCACTATTACAATTATCTATCATATAGAGTCATCTTTACAAATGTTAGTTAACGTTTAATTAGAATTTTACTGACGTTTATGGAAACAATTTATAAAAAATGTAAAAATAAATGCAGTCGAATATAATAATGTAAGCATTAAAAAATAAATATTAAAATTAGACTAAGCAGAAATATAATTTAATATAGGTATAATAAATATCAATATGTATATATAAAAGCAGCATTAATTTTATATTAAATCGATGTGTGAAAAAAGTTACCTGAGTAATACAACCAGACACAAAGATAAAAGCCGTAAATACTCTGTAAATATGTATATAATTATATTGGAGAAAGTATTAAACGTGAATATTCAGTTTAAATATCCGCACCGAAAAAAAAAGTTACATTAGAATGAGGTGTGTATAATAGTTAATATTGTGATATATTTAATGAATCATAAAAAGTATTTTATTTATTGCTAATTATAATACATATGTTTTATTTATCAGGTTTATTATCAGTTAGGAGATAATATTATATTTATATCGGAATATATGTGATTGTTAATGCTGGAGAAGCAAAATAAAATATAGCCCAAAAAATATGTCTATGATGCAATAGCAATAAATTCAAAAAGTGAAGAAGCGCACGTTACTGCATTGTTGTTTCAAAATTGATTTTATTAATAAATATGCAAAGAAGTGTACATGTATTACGCACTGAACGCATTCTAAACCTGTGAATCGGATTCTTTAAACCCGACTATTATCCTTTTCGTGGCTTTCTTTGTGTATTCCCATGGATTGAAGGACCATAACGTAGGATACAGACATACTTATGAGCTGTAATAAGTATTAAAAATCTCTTTCTCTTATGGGATTGATCAAAATAAAATTGCCCGTAATATTCCTTACCTTAGAAAAACCTTCTAACGACGCATCAAATAAACCTCCAGCTGTTAAAGAGCTCTTTCTGTTACTTCTTTGCATTATAAGTAGTATAAACTTTTGCATACATAATGGCGCAGCATACCACTGTGCATTATATCTGTTGATACATATACAGATATACATATACAGCAATTAATATTAATTAATCTATTTGATTAAATAAAGTCATTAAATGATATCAAATAAACTTCTTGATTTTTATCAAGTTTTGAATTTGCAAATTATATTTAGCAAGATAAAAAATTATATATATTCTGAATTATTCACATATTACAGCAGGAATTACAGTCACCAAATTGTATTGTAAACAAATTAAAAATAGTATAAAATTCGGAAAATGTGTTTAATACTTACGTTGCTTGATGAATGCCAGTACTGTCGTCTATAATGTTCTGTCCAACATAATTTCCCACAAATAAATAATATAAGTGTACAAATATAACGCCACAGCATACCAATATGTCCACTTTTTCCAGGGATATTACTGCATTAATAAACTTGAATCGAACATTATTAATTACATATCCTTTGTATAGTTTCATATTTGTATATCATCATATTAATTAACCTTCTTCGAATAAATTATATTATGTTCTTTTCGCAATACCTGCATTTACGCTTACATTAAAGAAACTGAGACTCGTCGAAGCCACACCAAATCCTATTAACACGAAATACAATGTCGCAAAACTGTTCGTCAAAATATTGGCCAAACTTTAACAGCAAAATGTGTATTTAATATCATAATTCACTAATTAATCAATTCAATAATATTTAAGCCTTTGCGCTCAGCCTTTTCTGCGAGGATTTTTAGACATATTCAATTGTAAGAAAAACGGCAGTTTATTAGATTCTGCTGTTTTTAACTTTGTTTATAAGATGCGTTATCTTTTATCTTTTATAAAAATTATTCGATCGCTATACCTCTCGGAAAAGAATGGCAACCCACCGAGAGTATAATATCTCTTGCCAAGAGCATCCCTCTATATTTGAGGCCTGGTCCTCCAGGTTGGAAGTTGGGCGCTAGGTTAACAACCTGTCCCGTTAAAAAAATTATCGTTAAGAAACCAGAAGAGAGGCCTCGGATTTGATGAAGGCCAAACTTCAGAAGGCCATGGCTCGATCTTGAGCTGTAGTGCCATTGAAGAAGAAGAAGAAGAAGACATTAATATTTGTAATACATCGTGACAATAATTTTGTTTTATCCAGGCAAAATAGGTTTCGAGTGCAAAGGAGTGATATACATTAATACTGACTCCACAGCTCTACGATGAACGTATACAGCGTGAATTAGTTTGTTGTAAAGTATGTGTTGTTTAATGTCCTTTGGCATTAGTTGTACATTTTCAAATATGTGTTCTATTCGATGGCTATGAAAATATTATACGATGGATCTAAACTTGTTCTTATATTGGTTTTTTTTTTAAGTAAATCAATAAAACTTGTGATATTTAGATATAAGATAACTGTTGTTTTTACCTGGCGATTTTAAACATAGCGGATGCGTGCAACACGTACGCTATGAGTATTGTCGCAATAGCCACTACTGTCATCGATCCAGCATATTGATTTAAGACAATATGTGTCAAAATAGGAAAAAAGTATGTTTCTTCGTCGACAAAGTATTCCACATTAATTGGCAATTGTCGCGGTCGCGATTCATTCATTGGTACGATCACATCGAGTATAAGAGGTAGACAAATTATTATTAACAATCCCAATATATTGCTAATAACCAAGCCTGAAGCAAGCGAATTATGCCACGTATTTGACGTAGTATGAAAAATAATGTATATTTTTTATATTTTATTAAAGAAGTACTAGTACAGAGAAAAAAATTATACAATATGTATTAATTTAATTGTATTTGTATCAATCGAAGTGTGTTATTGTTTTAAAACATTTTATATAACTTTTGTAAAAAAATTTAGTTAAATATTTTAATATAGAAATATGCATGAATATAACGTGTAAATGCATATAAAATGAATTAAAATTCATCTAAAAATAATATATTATAGAAAAAGGAATTGATTGATATACGATTGACATTTGATTTTATATCTTACACGTAAAGCAGATCGTATATAATTTTGCATTGTCAGCATATCTTCGCATCACTTCCAATTCCGCCTGAGCCTTTAACATATTCCAATCATATCGAACTCTATCAAAGATATATTTGATCTACGATCATAAATAAAGTATCTTATTCGGTAATTCTTTTTTGGTATTACATGTCTTTTTATTATTTTTATGTTATCACAATGTTTTTTTAATATATGTCGAATGATTATATATAAATGGTAAATAACGTATATATAAATATGATGTAATATATAAAGTTATTTAAATCAGGAAATGGAAAAAATAAAATAGATAAAAAATATTTTTGCAACAAAAAATCTTACAAGAACAAATCAAATGCATCAAAACCAAGTGAATACTTACGTTATCGCTGAGAAGAAGACATGCGTTATATTTTATAATATAAATACAATTTATAATAATAAACATAAAAATTTTGGCAATATAATTGCTGCTGAGCTGTTTTACAAGAAATGTATTGCACTGAAAGCAGTAGCCTTATTGAACGATTATAGCAAAAATGTGAATAAACATTATTTTACATAAAAATATATCCATTTCATATTATAGGCAAAATTGTCAATATTTGTATTACATTTGACATAAACTTTTATTTAAATAAATAAAATACATGTGAAATGAAAAACTTAGTACCTGGCATACTAGAAAGGATATGAATAACGTTTGGAAAAAGATTATTTGAGTTTTCTTCAACGTTGAAACTTGATAAGGCCACAGACCGAGAGATAGCAGAAGAATTCTATTTAGCTTATAGTACCGTTCTCCAACAAAGTCCATCTTCGGCGAAAGCTAAAATGCGTATGTCAGGAACAACGCTGCGAAACTGCGTTTCCCCCTCCATGCATCGAATTCAGATATACGATAAATTTTTCTTTTTCAGGCATATAAGATAATTCTAAGATTGACGTTTAATTTACCATGGGATAAACAGCAGATGTTAGAAATTTATAAAGCACTAGCAAGGGGGAAATGGGTGTAAATAAAGAGGATTAAACTTGCTCGAAATGTTCTCCCGCTAGCTCGATTATAGAATAAACATAAGTCATCAAAATAATATTATCAAAATTGGCGATGCATCTTGGTATACTTCTTCCTTGGAAGCATATATCTTCTTATGTACTAATGTTAGTACAAAGACTATAAGTTTTACAGAAAACTTAGATCACTTTATTATGATACGTGCCGACTTTGTCGTAGTGTCGTTGCGATATATATACAATAGCAATAGCTTCATATTTCGTGTTGAATTTTAAAAAATCGGATTTAACAGTGCAATAATTTAACAAATGTTTTGCAGAAGTGTGAAAAATGCAGATTATGATATTACCCATGGTTCTTTGTTCATGTGTAAAGAAGGAAGTACATACTGTTTTGTTTTAATTACCTCTCCATGAAATCTCGTATATTCAACAATGCACTGCCCCGTTATTACTATACAGTCGCTAAATATTGCACTAATGGGTTTCGAATTCACTGTCAGTACTAAACATCTATAATATACGTGATGTAAACTATAGATTTTCGGTACTTGCAGCTAGCCTTTGTTATTCTCTTAATACTAATTTATGAACTTGTTTATGTAACCCACTTATATTTTATTTATCAAACATATAAATATTTCTAAATACCGTTTCGAAAATATCGAGATCTGAATGAATAATATAATATATACTATATAGCATATGTAATTATATACATACATATAATTACGTATTGTATGGATTATATAATAAAAATATGCGCTAAAATTTTATAGCACATATACACATACAAATTCTTTTACAAATTCTTTTGAAACTTGTAATTATGTGACCGCATAATATATTTAAAATGTAATATAACATATATAACACAACATTAAATAACATATAAAATAAGTTGAAAGAAGAATTACTCTTATGTGCACAATAATTAGTATAACATCGAATTACCTGAAATCCAAATATTTCCATTTGATAATATTCAAATAATTTATACAAGACTCTACGAAGAAAAAATTTCTTTCTTAAATAATTATCTCGAAGTTATCACCGAATAGATCACCGTAAAATAAGATATTGACATGCTCGCAAGCTGTAAATTTATAATTTTAGTTTAAATTAAATTTAAGAATAACTATTAGAGAATTAATTGTATTTATTACCGTAGAAAAACCTTTCAGCGAGACTACAAATATTCCTCCAAAAACGAAAGAAAAATTTTTTGAAGTTCTCTGCATTATGAACAATAATAATCTCTGTGCACGCAATGGTGCCGTATACCAGTATGAATCATATCTACGTAAGAAAGAGAAAAAATATTTTACTCGTAAAATATATTCAATGTTTATTTTATCCATGGCAGTAGTACACTTTGACGCAGATCTTATTTCTTAAAAATATTCTTCATATATTTTTTAAATACATTATATATACAGGGTGCAACATAAATGTGGGCTGCTACTTCAGGAGTGTATTCCACTTGTCGAAATAAGCAAAAAAGTTCATATAAACGTATGTCCAAAAATGCATCGTTTTCACATTACAGTCATGTTTAAAGGAACACGAAGAGATGGTTCACCATGTGGTACCCTGTTGTCTTCATGTTTTTAAGGTCGTCTAAAACAAATTGTCTACCCCCGGCCTGTTGACAACATTAATAATCTTCGTCAGAGCATTGAAAACGAGTTCGATGAAATACGCCGGGTGTTTATGAAAAAGTGAGAAGATCGGTAAGAAGACGGGCGGAGCAGTGTATTTTGGCTGGGGGCGGTCATTTTAAACATTTACCTTAAGATTTGTTTTTTTTTCACTTCTATTTTGTATTATATTGTTTTGTATTGTTAAAAATAAAATAATACGCTTTGTAATTGTCTTAAGTTTCAACTCAAACATATATACGTTTATATAAACTTTTTTGCTCATTTTCATGAGTAGAATACACCCCTGAAGTAGCGGCCCATATTTACACCCTGTATAACATATACTTTTGTAACGTACGTTACTTACGTCGCATTAAATACTTCGGAATAATGGTCCATAACTATCTGTCCACCATAATTCCCTAGATATAAATAGCAGAATTGTGCGGAAACAAACGTAAAAGTTGTAAACAGTTCATTCATGTTACTTGTAGATAACGCGATGAAAACCTAGAATTACGCTTGATGTGTAGATCAAAGTATAGACAGAGTAGTGTTTAGAAAAAGCCAAAAATATATTTTTTAATTAGTTGTAGGAATGGATTGACTATTATGATACATTCCAATTTGAGAAATTGACACTAACCTGAAATATATTAAGAGCTAACGAAGCCACCCCCACAGTGAGCAATACGAAAAAAGGTTTTCTCAAATCAGACACGATCGAATCAGCAAACCTTCAACAACGAAATAATATAACATTTCAAATAATTGTCTATTTAAAATATATTAGTTAACTATAACGTGGACCATGCTTTTTTACAATTTAATTATTATATCATATTAAAATTTGTTCAAGAATACTAACTCTATAGCTTTTTGATGAATATGCACTCCGTTGATTACTTTTTTATAAATTGCGTGATTTTTTGGGGAAGATGATGCTTCTATAGGATTCTCGGTCACCGCATCTCCGATGCGATAGCTGTAGACGTTTGTGATATTTAGATTTTTTAATATTCAAAAAATTTGTGATTATATTCTAATCGAGAAAATTATCTTTCTGCGTTTAAAATCCTACTTCTACTAACAATATAGAGATTAAATATTGATTAGATATTAAAAACTCTATACGTATATGTATACATGTAATATTACCTAGCAATTTTGAACATTGCGCAAGCATGGAAAATGTAACTCATGAGCATAGTTCCGACGGATACTATCATCATCATTCCTGTTGCTAAAGTCACAATGGTATGTAGTAAAAGCAAAAAAAAATATTTTTCTTCATCGACAAAACATTCCACTAAGATATAGAAGTGTCGTGGCCGAGATGAATTCAGTGGCACTATTATATCCAAAATCACTGGGAATATGTGGCCTATTATTATAGTGAACATGCCCAAAGCAAAGATATCTGATCAAAAAATGTTGAGAACAATTATTTCTCCGGCATATTTTGAATGATATCAGAAAAACAATATTGCCTGCCTATGTTATCCTTACGTAGCAGATAAATCGTAAATCGTCTGGAGAAGTTGGTATACTTCTCTAATATTGCAATTTCTCGTTTATCTTGAATAATAGTCCAGTGGTGCCACATTAGACTCGTGAGACGTTTCATCTGCGATTACAAAAATATATCTTGCTTAATTTTATGATAGTACGATAGAAAGAATGAACTTACTTTTCGGTTATTATAAAAGAAAGCGCCATGTTTTAAGATGCATACAATTATGGGAAGAACGATCGATAGCACTTTCAGAACTAGGTTTATAGTACATTCTGCGCCGATGAAGGTCGTAAGCTGAAATATTAGTTTCGTATTTTTATAACACGCGACGATTATTTGCGCTTATTAATATATTAATGCGTCCTCTATGTTATTCTTGCCAATACATGTCTTCATTATCAAATTAAAAGTTATTTTTATGCCATTGCAAATATAAAGCCGTCATACCTGGAGCACTATAAAGGAGAATAAAATGGTGAGGTAGCATGTAGCCTGAATATTTCTGACCTTTGACTTCTGATAAGGCCACAAACCGCATATTAGCAAAAGCAATCGGTTCACGTTATAATACTTACTCGCAGGGGCGAACATCTCTCTTCGAATGCCGAAACTCGACTGCGAGACTATCGCAGAAATTACTCTTTTCCTCCCTTCCACGATGTTGCATTATGTATTCCGCTTATTTCTCTCTTTTATTTTCCGTTAAAAAAAAAAACGTAATGTATACCCTCAATGCGAATAAATATAATAGTGTAAAAAAAACGAATAATCGTTTCTGGCACGAGGGACAATTGCGATCAATTCCGACGTGTAATTATGTGTAATTTCGCTGCAACTTCTAACTGACGCGAGTGACATCGCGAAAATTTCTCGCATTTATATTTTTATTTATTGTTCAAGACGTCGCAAAAGATATCGCACTTTTATTTTATAATACAAGGAATCGTATATTATACTTGTGTAATGCATTATTTGACAACGGTATAGGCATAAGAACATACGAACTCGATGACAGTCGATTTTCTTGGTAAATAGGTATCTATATCGTATATACTTATTTATAATTTTGTTTTAAAAGAATATTATTAATTCAACTACAACTCATGCAATTTGTTATAATTATATTATTTTTGTATTATCGTAATACATATTCATCATTGCGTAGAGTAGATTACCATAAAATAAGATACCGACATACTTATAAGCTGAAAATCGTGATTTTTTATCTTTTATTATATAGCACTATTTATATACATGTATTGTTTTTTTTTTAGAATTAGATATATTTTTAATAAGAAATAAAATCGTAACATTGCACAGAGACTAATCATAATTATGGAATTATTAATGCAGAATGTGCAATACGCAAGACCGCATTAGCATAATTAACTAAATGCTTGCACTGATTATTCGTTATGAATTTTCTCACCGTGATAAAACCTTCTAATGAAGCAACATATATTCCTCCGATGACTAAACCGAAATGTTTTGTATTTCTTAGCATTAAGAAAAGAATTAATTTTTGCACTTGTATGGGTGCTATATACCATTGCACGTGATATCTAAAAATTTATTTGCGATATGAACTATTTATTATCGCACAGTTAAAATATGTCTTATTAGTAAATTTGTTTCTAATAATTAATTATGCAGATATGTACAGATTATGTAAAATTTTGTAACTACTGTACTTACAACTTTTTTAATACATCTGCGCTATGATCTGTAATTGTCTGCCCACCATAATTCCCTATGAAAATGTAAAGAAAATGAACAATGACATAGAAAGTTGATATTGCCAGTTCATTCGCGTTATCTACAATTAATGCAGCTTGCAGTGCCTGGAATTAGCATACAAAAGATATGTAAAAATCCGTGAAAGTCATAAAGTTAATCAGTTAGATGTTACTCACATGTAATAAATTAATTGCTAATGATATTACACCTATCCCAATCAAAAAGAAGTAGGATTCTTTAAAGCTGTCTAAGGCACGTTGTGTGAACCTTCGAAACAGCAAAGAAATTCGGTATTCACAATCATAATTTGCGCAAAAGAATAACGGTCTCAAATTCTGAGATCATTAAATGAATTGATCTCGTTTGTATTATTCATTGTCCGAAAGGAAATATTAAATATTATATTACGAGTAACAAAATGTATAAAAATTATTAATGAAATAATGATCAAATAAATTTTTGACATAACAATAATGTAACTGTGACTTCCGTACAGCGAATCCAAGTTCAAGTTTTGAGAGTATTCGTTCTAATACGTGTACTGTACTTGCGAAGAGAGTGATTACTCTAAATTGATACCGACTCCATAGCTCTTCGCTGAATGTTGACGGCGCTAATTAACTTCTGACACATCAAGCGATTTTTTTGAGAAATTGACATGTGTAAGTTGTTCCCATCCAATGAATGTTCAATGCGATAGCTATAAATGTATATTTCACGTCACAATTAAAATATATTATGACAAACATTCGACATAAACATCGAAGACTTCTACCAGGTAATTTTTAACATCGCACAAACATGTCGCATGTAAGCTAGAATCATTGATGTAGTACTTGTCATCACAAAAATACCCGCGAAAACAAATATGAAAAATAAGAAGGTATATCTATCTTTCAAGATATATGTATTTTCAAGTTGCACTGAGACACCATCTTGTTTTAAAAAAGATTCATTGGCTGCTGTAGAATCATTGATGATCGGAATAAAATGCATTAACACCAAAAAAAGCCAGCTTAACAGGGCGCACACTGAAAAATACCTGAATTTGCAAAAAAACCATTTATCTAAAGTAGATTTGCTGAACAACGCAATTATAAATCTATCTATATCAAAGAAGATTCTTTTAAGGGGTTTCTTACGAAGTAAGGCCTCTGTAAGCCGCTTCGTAAACATTCCGTATCTTTTTGCTATTTCAATTTCCTTAGAATCTTTTAGTGCATTCCATTCGTCGCAAATTTGATTTAATAATTTTCTCACCTATAAATAGTACACGATATATCCTTTGCAAGCGATTAAATAAATTAAATTTTTTAATTAGAAAATATTTAATTGTCATTTATGCATTCATATCTAAAGTAGTTTCTTTGTATGTATGTGTGCGTACTTGGCGCGAGACACTATCGTGTCTCTTGATATTATATTATTTTATTTATATAACGTATTTTCTTTAAAGTAAATTCTTTAGTGTTTTTATTTTTTATAAATTTGAAATAAACAAAAATAACTCACTTCTATCGGTTTAATTAAAAAGGCGAAGAATTGTAGTGTACACAAGATAGCAGGAAAAATATCCGAATAGATCTTCAATGCTATCTTGAAATTATAATCGGAAATAAACAGTAATATAGACTAAAAAAAACACAGTAATATCAAGATATAAAAAACATGCGATGATTATAACTCTAAAATATTTTCTCTCGGTCAGATTAATGTGTACCTGATAAATCACGAAGGTGACAAATATTCCTAATATGAGCACGGCTCGTACGTACCGAAATTTATTTTGATAAGGCCACAAACCGCATATCAATAAAAGAATTCGATTAATATTATAGTACCGACTTTCAAGCACAGTCATCTTTCCATGAATGCCGAACCGCATATGCGCTCGATGACAATGAGAACCTTTTTCTCCCCTCTCTGTGGTGCTAGATATAGTCGTAGCGTGACTGATGCGAATAATAGTAATAATAATAATTGCGAAATTATCCGGAGTTACGTGTGAAGCACGAGGAAAGTTTCGATCGATTATCTATAACTATATGTCTCTCGATATTCACGCGAGAAAGAAAATAGACTGAAATTAACCAAACACGCAATGCCACATAATAATTTTCGAGGGGGAATAAAATTCGTGAGATATGTTCTAAGTTAGCATGAAACAAGCAACATTAGATTCAAGTTTGAACTACCGTATGTGCTATATGCTATTCTGTTTTATTAATATTTCGGTTAGTGTGAAAAAGGAATTATTAAATTATGGATCAACAAATGCAATCTTAGAATAGAGATATGCTAGTGAGTAAAAGCAAATAGTGTAATAATTATATTTTTTAAGACGATTATAGAAAATGCATTGCAATTTGAAAGATAGACGAATAAGCAAATATTTTACGAATAAACAATGTTAATCACCCTTTAATTAATGCGCAATATAATATTGCATGCATTAATATATCTATTTTTACATTTCTGATTGATATGAGTAGTGGATATGTCACAAAAATTAATTTAATATTTTACTTGTAAAACAGGATAATATCGATAAAAAGCACTTATAAATAGAGAAGAAATAGGAAAAAAAGAAGTATCAAAATTATGGGATTTGTTATGTAGTTATGTGTATAATTTTTTAAATATTAAGTAAAAAAAACGATATGTTTTGTAATGAAATAAAATATTATTTATTAATGAATAAATAGCAGAGAATATTATCTTATTTAGTCAAATTATATCTTTCTATTTCATTCTACTGTGGAAAATTTCTTCATATGTATGTTACTACGAGCAGTTACGCTTTCTGCATTAGTTTATGAAACTATTGTAGAGAGTAAATTACCATCATAAAGGATATTACCGTGCTCATGAACTACAACAAATAATTAATTCAATGAAGCTGATAACGTGTTGATAGAAGGACGTCATCTCCATTCTCCATTTGCACTGTCTTACCGAGGTAAAGGTTTCCATTACTATAACGTGTAGACCGGCAATACTCGGTACAACACTTTTTGAAGAGATTTGCATTATAAATAAGAAGAATTTCTGCACCGACACAGGTGTTTTATACCATAGCGACATGTATCTAAAAAATTTCATTTTATTCGGTGATAAAAAAAATATATATATATACATGTAGGGGAGACCGGGGCTAAACAGTCCGTTTTTTTTCGGTGCCGATTTTTAACAACAAAATAAATAATTGTAGTTAAATGTGGTATACCACTGTAAAGAGTGAACCTTTAGCTACAAAATTTATATAGGAAATTTTTGTCTACGTCGCTTTGTTTAACCGGTATAGAGCAAAAACGACAACGGTGGAAAAATTGATATTTTAAAAATGCCGGGGTATAACAGTCTGCACTGCATTTTCAATACATATACGTACATCTAATCCTAAAAAATAATAGGATACATGCAATAATTGTTTTTTAAGAGAAAAATATAAAAATTTATTTAAAATTTTTATGCGAAACATTATTAAAAAATAGTTACGAGGGTTCCTCTTTCCGCAGAAGTCACTCGCCCGACTTGTTTCACTCCTCGACGTCCGATGACTCTATTCGGTGTCTGAACGGTTGTAATTCCCGTCTCATCCATATTCCATATGCAGTGAGGCCCGAGAATGCCTTGGAAATGCACCCGGACTGCTTACTGACCGATTAGCCCCAAACACAAGTTTCAGGTTTGATCGCCCACGAAATATTAGACATCAACGATAATGAAAAAACTACACTGGATTCGTGTTCAGCATGCATTACTCTTTATAATCACGTACCTCGAGATTTGGAGAGCAAATATTATTGCAGATATTACAAAATTTCCACGCGCAGAAAATGTAACTTTCACCTTTCGAAAACACGTTTGCTTTCGTAAAAATCATAACACGGCAGGTAACCTGCCGAAACTCCGTTGGTCACATGGGTACTATAAGCAGCGTTTACAATGTTAATAGCGAGTTCGCACAATATACAGGTTCCGAGATATTTGATTAGACGTATTTACCCCGTAGACGTTTTAGCCCCGGTCTCCCCTATATAATATGTATATACATATATATATGAAATATGTCTTTTAACTACTATTTTTATCTGGAATAATAAAGTTGTGAACAAAACAACAAATTAACAAGAAAAAAAGCAGTAAATTTATGTCTATGTTTTATTCGATTATGTTGCAGTGATTACGCCAGCTTAATAAACATTTAAAAACTTTATGGACAAGTAATTAAGGAGGGATTTTCTTTTTTTTTTCGCTAAATTTATCGCTTCTTTTTAATTTTCTGGTGAAGAAACTATACAACGGATTAATGCGAAATTTGGCATGTGGATTTATTTATCTCTTATCTATTTGCCGTACGGCGTACGAAGCGAAAAAAAAAATTGAGGATCCGGTGATGTTTTGAACTCAAAATATCGATTGATCCAAAAAAATAGATCGATCTTTTTGTTATAAACAAAAAAATATTCAACGTATTGCTTTTTTTTCGTCAAATGTTAGCTACATGTGTGTAAAGTAAAAAGTTCTTGGGTTTTTGTTGCAGGATTAATGGGAAGACTCAAATCGTGCACACCGTCAACTGGGGACCATCGCGCGTCGAGGGGGGTGGGAGGCGTATTTTTGGGAGGAAATGATTTTTAATTTTTTTGTGAATAGATAAGAGATAAATAAATCCACATGCCAAATTTCGCATTGATCCGTTGTATAGTTTCTTCACCAGAAAATTAGAAAAAAGCGATAAATTTAGCGAAAAAAAAAAGAAAATCCCCCCTTAAATATCTAAAATTGTTAATTTTCAGTTGTTCATATATGCAATTTATTCGATAGATGTAAATAACTTTATGTAAATAATTTTGATTTCTTTTTCACAAGAAGTTAAACAAAAATCGCAATATAGATATTAGTTATTATCGTCCTACATATAACAATTCTATAAGAATGAGTATAGACTTTATACATTTGTTGTGCATAGTTTTGTACGAGAAGTGTACGGATTATTACTCACATGGCGTTAAATAACTCGTCAGCATGGTTTACGAACTGTTGTCCAAAAAAAGTAATTCCGAAGAGATAAATCTCATGTCCCGTTATATAAAACATTGCTATTATAAAGTCCATCAAATTATCCATGCTTGTTATCGCGTGAAACAACTATTAATAACAAAATGATTTAAGTAATCTTCATTATATCTATATGTACAATTATTTGAAAAACTATACAGGGTAATTCAGAAATACTTGTACAAACTTTTGAGGGTGAGTTCTCCACACATAAACAAGAAAAAATGTCATGTACTTATATATGTCCGGAAATGCCTGGTTTATGAGTTATAATTGAAGTATTTCTGAACCACCCTGTATGTGTATCATAGTGCATTAGAAACAGTTTTAACTTATGTGATATTGATTATGTAAAAAGTATAAAATAAATAGAGTAGAGTGGGGTAAGAGTGCGCGGCGGATAAAAGTGCGTAGTGCAGGTATTACTTGTTTTCCTGTAAGTTAGGTTGGTAACACTAAGTTAATTTATAAGGTGTCATGACTGAGTGGCGCCATATGTAATGACAGCCGATTCAATTGAACAGCATTGAAACTATGAGGTAAGTTTTATTTTTTATCTTTCTCTGATGTAATATTTTAATTTTTTCCAAACTGTATTTCATAAGTATAGAAATAAACTTCAGTAAATCAGCGACAAGACATTTTGATTAACTGGTTTCTGGCGTGTGTCATGCTATAGTAGACATTTCAAATTGTTATCCGTAGACATTAACGCTTACCAGTAATTTAAAAAGTGTCTCGTGGGGCGAAAGTGCGCATATCATGGTGGGGCAAAAGTTCGCACTTGATATCCGAAGTTAACTCTAAGGCCCAGTTCCACAAACGTCAGTTAACTTTTAATCTTAGGTTAACTCATTCTTCGTCTCTTTCTAAGGGGCATGAGACACTTTTTAAATTGCCGGTAAGCGTTACTATATACGGATAACAATTTGAAATGTCTAATATAGCATGGATGACACACGCCAGAAACGAGTTAATCAAAATGTCTTATCAATGATTAACTTAAGTTTATTTCTACTTATGAAATACAGTTTGGAAGAAATAAAAATATTATATCAGAAAGCTGAAAAATGAAACTTACCTCATATAGCGTTTTCGATTTGTTGACTCAACCCGACTCGAGTCAGATTAAAAGTTCGGAAGAATGATAATGAAATATGATAATATGCCGCCATAATGCTAAGAATATGTGATGGAAGTTAAGAAATGTTTTCTACCATGATAGTTTAGAGTCATTGAGTTTCAAACTGAACTTTCTATCTGACCCGAGTCGTGTCGAGTCAACAAATCGAAAATACTAATAGCTTCAACGCTGTTCAGTCGAATCGGCTGTCATACGGCGCCACTCAGTCATGACAGTTTACGAATTAACTCAGTATTGTCAACCTGATTTACACGAAACAGTATATTGTGCACCAAGGAGAGAAAGTAGCGTTTTTCAGACGAGTGTGAAGGCTCGGGCGGCAAATCACACGAGTCTGAAAAACCTTTGGACCCGAGGTGCACACGATATTTTTCACAACACCTTTACGGAAAGTTCGACTTCCATGCTTAGAGAGGGGCGAGAGTGGTCAATTTCACGCCAGGGCTACTTACTTTCCTCCCTAGGGAAGAAAATTGATACTTTCCGGCATAGCGGGCGGAAAGTATCAATTTTCTTCCCTAGGGAGGAAAGTAAGCCCTGGCGTGAAATTGGCCACTTTCGCCCCTCTCTACAGGCATGGAAAGTCGAACTTTCCGTGGAGGTGTTGTGAAAACAAATATACCTGCATTGCGCACTTTTGCCCTACTGCATGCGAACATTTGCCCCACCGGTGGGGCAAAAGTGCGTTTTTGCAATCAGTTCAAGAAAAGTTTATTACATGGAATGTATTCAAAGTATAGACATGAGCCCTAGTGAATTTTGAAAAAGAATGTTTGAAGATTTTACAGTTCAAATTTCAAGACTCTAGCCTAGCTATATCTCAACGGTAGATATATGGGATCAAAAACTAAGTACGTACTTTTGCCCCATTCTACTCTATTGCAAAAAAAGGAGTTACTTACTCGGTATAAATTTATGGCAAAGGAACACATGCCTATCACTATCATAATAAGAAAAGACATTGCAAAATTTGTCATGAACAATTTAAAAAGCCTTGAAAACAATAAATCAAACAATGAAATTTTTTATTATTATACACTTAGTTTTAGATACCTACTTTTGTGCATTTTGATGAAGTTCTACTGTCCTAATTAGTCTTTCAACAATTACATTTCTCTTGTTAGAGCACGCTATTACCTTCTTGTCCACAGAGTGTTGTATTCGATAACTGATGACATTAAGTTCTCGTTTAGCCAACAACACAATTATTCATCTTCTTATATTGTATCATTCTAAGAAAATATTATTAAAACTTTAGCATTCCTTACCTGCAAATTTTGAATAATGCGCAGCAGTGCAAACAAATCAGTAGAACCATCGAACTGATGGATAATAACGAAAGAATACCAATATTAATACTTATAACAGAATACAAGAAAAAATAATAAAACTGTATTCCCTTATTCATGTGGTATTCGTTCAGGAATGATATATAATGTGCACGTGATTCGTTTAATGGTCGGAAAAAATCGAGGATATCCGGTATCAGTTCCATTATTAAAAGTGTAAATACCGTAAATATCATCAGCACTAAATTATATAAGATATGCCATATATTATAATATTTTTTTTCCATTTTAAGCGTAAAATAGTTACAACATACTAAGCGAGATCGAAGAAATTTATAAAATAAGGAATATTTTTTATCGCAAATATAATATAACTGAATGATATATGCTTCTACTATATATGCTATAATATTCTTTATACATGAAGATAATGTTATTACATATACTTATAATTGTAACGGTTTTCCCTTGGCGAGCGTAATGTTCTACTATTTTAATTTCCTGCGGATCTGTCAACATCCGCCGATTATTAATCATTTCTTCTAGCATCTGTTTTAGCTGTATTAAGTGAATTTTAAATTAGGCGGAGTCTCAAATAAGTATAATAAAAATCGTCTTTGTTAATTAAAATTAGAAGACAACTTACTTTCTTAGTGTCAAAGAAAAATATATTAAACTTTACAACATACACCATAGCCGGAAGAGCATCCGACAGAATCCTAATAATGGCATTTACACTACAGTCGGCTATAGCAAATTGTGTGAACTAGAAAAACACATGTCTCAATATCAATCGTGCATTTGAAAATGATTAATTCAACGTTTTATTTATTTTATACAGGATAAACTTTTGATAATATATTTTTTGAGTTCAAACAATTTTTTTCTATGGAATAAAATACAAATAATCTTTGGTAAAATATCGAATAGGAGACCCATCTCCTATGACTTTAACCTTGATATATATATTATAGAGATCCGCCTGAATACCCTTTAGAAGGATTTATAACCGTCGTCGTTCTTTATTAAAAAATTATTAACAAAATAATTTTACTGAATAAAACTGTAACTGTTTGATCATATCATGTACATTTAAGAAGAAATATACATTTTACCGAGGCTTATATTTTTCTTTTCTTACACCCCCTGCACCCTCATCTCAGAAACGCGCATTTTCTTTTTAGCACACATATCATTAACATAAAATGGTTCCACATGGGTTTTCAACTTTCTATGCTATAACCACCGGCCAGTGTGGGGCGGACCTCGCTTCGCGTGGAAAGTTAGAAACCATGTGGAACCGTACAATGATAGACCTCGTTTCGCATTGTAAGCACTGGGTGATGTGGGGTAGACCTCGTTTCTTGGGTGGAAATTGCCAACCCATGTAAAAATTACATTCTATTTATGAAACTTCTTTTGTTAATAACTTTTTTAAAGAACAACGGCTAAAATCTTCTGAAGATTACTCACGAGAGTGAACTCTACAATGTATAATATGTTAAGATTAAGATCATAAAAGGTAAGTCCCCTGTTCGATAAGTATATTTATCTAATCTTTTATTAAATCTGAGATTAGATAATGACTTAAATAATTAGCCATTTAATACTTTTATGTTTTAACATATCGTACGAGCGCGTATCAGATTATCAATCGATTTTTTGCTTATACTAGTTTTGAGGATGTAAGTATTATTGCTTTTTGTATTTTCGTTAATTGTTCCTTTGTTATTTGGATGTTACCAATGTATTATATTTCGATTAAAATAATATCTTATTAATAAGAACTTAATTTTGCATGGAAATAGAAATCATAAAGTATAAATTTGTTGATGAAACAATTTATCAGTTAAGAAATATATTACGGAGAATACTTCTAGTAGGGTGGTAGAGCGAGTTAAATTGAACAAAAAAGTCCTTTATCGTTTTGCGAGTTCCTCAATAATTAACGAGGAATTAATTAATAAAAATCCGCGAATCAGGATGCATCCATGCGATTCGGCGGCAAAAGACAGCCCAGCGTTACATATTATTGGCAGTTGCCAGACGCATGCTCCTCCCGATGCCTCACTGCGCGCATAGTAACCCCAATCAGCGCGTGACGGAGCTGTCTTTTCTTCGCTACGTGCTTTCATTCGTTATTGAATCGCGTAAATGCATGCTTATTCGTAGATTTTTATTAATTACTTTCAATAATAAATTTCTTATTAATTATTGAAAAAATCGCAAAACGGTAGAGAACTTTTCTATTCAGTTTAAATTGCTTTATTTACTCACAAAAAGTGGCACAGACACCCTGTATATATACAAAGTGTTTCGAAACAACATCGTGTAAGAGTTAATAAAGGGTGACAAATCAAACATTTTTCAAGATAGCAATTCATATCCGGAAGTGTTACGACGTTTATTAAGCTGGCACAGCCATTTCAGTACAATCGAATGAGACTTATATAAAAATTATTCCTGACTAGCTGGTTACCCGGGCTTCGCCCGGAAGTCGTTTTTCTTCAAACGACTTCATTTGTGTTTCAATATCCTTAATAACAAAAATGCCTTTATCAGGCAATGGCTTATCAGGCAATTGCAAAGAATTCTTTATATTTATTTGCAAAGAATCCTTTATATCCTCGAAAAATTAGTTAAATTTTTGAACCGGTTTAAAAAAAAATAAATTATTATCGAAAAATAATACACATCGTGGCAATTAAACCCATCCTCGAAAAATTAATAAAATTTTTAAACCGGTTTTAACTAAATCGATAAATCGGTAGATTAATGTAAAAGCATTCCCCGGAAAATTCTACCCGTTTCATATATAATTATTTAAGATTCGGTCAATTATTTTCCGAAAAATTAAAAAAATTAGAAAAATCGGTTTCCAGAAAATCGCCACATGATGGCACTCCCCGGAAAATTCTACCCCTGTTTTAGATACAATTCTTTAAGATTCGGTCAATTATTTCCCGAAAAATTGAAAAAATTTTGGATACCGGTTCCCAAAAAGATCGGTAACGAAAAACTATACAGTTTATAGCACTCCCCGGGAAATTCTACCCCTGTTTTATATACAATTCTTTAAGATTCAGTCAATTATTTCCCGAAAAATTGGAAGAATTTCGGATACCGGTACCAAAAAAGATCGGTAACGAAAAACTATACATTCTATAACACTCCCCGGAAAATTCTACCCCTATTTTATATACTTTTGGTAAAAATTCGGTCGAATAGTTTAAGAGTGTATAAAGAACAGACATACAGACATACAGACATTCTATTTTATATATAGATAGATTTTTTTCAGCCGATTCGCTAAAAACAATGGCTGTGCTAACTTAAGACTAAAGTTAAGACAGCCATAAAGAAAAAAGCAGGAAACTAAAAAACAAATACGTATTTTTGTAGTTCTATTTAATTGCTTATTAACAAATTATAACATTAACCCATACTCGTTGTCGTGTTGTTTCAAAGAAAAAAAATATATTATATAGATATATATTTCGAAACTTCTTCTTTCTCTTATACATATGTATATAAGAGAAAGAAAAAAGAAAAATTTTTTCCATATAAATGTATAATTTTTTTAGCGTAACTCTTTCCTCAAAATAATTTTTAAAGTACCGACATATGTTCCGAAACAGTTAACAAAAGTTACTCCATTCTAGTATCCTTATTAAACTTATTAGATAATTACAAAAAATATAGAATTACCTGGGCAATCACATTAGAAATGAGTATCATATAGAAGCACGTTGCACGAAAACGCTCAAACTTGGTTTTTTTATAAGGCCACAAACCAAGAAACTTCAAAAGGTTTTGATTAAGTTTATGATAGTGATCGTCGAATATATACATTCTCTTGCAATGGTCGAGACACGAATAGGAGGCGGATCTGCAAGAGCAGATTTCAGAGAGCGGATTTCAAAGAGCGGATTTCACTTCGCGCACTTTTTCCTCCGTAATGATTTATTTAATATACCGGCCAATTTCTTCTTGGATTTTTCGCGACGCGTGATAGACAGCGGCAGATACAACATCGAGGAGTGAGTGACAGTTGTAGGAATTTAAGTATTGTCCGTGTCTGTATGATGGAAGAAAAAAAGAAAATCAAGCTTTTCTATTGGCTATCGCTGATATAGCGAGATATGAACAAAGCGAAGGAAACATGAGTCATGTAAATGTTCGGTATAAAAAAAAAATCTTTTTAGAAATTTTTCATAAGCAAATTAGCTCCCATTCCGTTCTGAGTTGGCGCAAGCGCATTCGCGTAGCGTTGCCGCCGCAACGCTTTGAAGAAATTCATTCCCGCATCAGCCGTTCAACACAGAACTCTCTTTTTTCTCCATAAAAGAACATCAACGACGATATACTACATCTTTTGTTAAACTACGATAAATTAGTCGAGGTTCGAATTTTTACGAATGTAAATGTGAGTTAAATAATTGCGAGAAGAAACGAAATTGGAAACATACGGGTGCGTATAAAAATAATTTGTGACATACACATTGAATCGAGACGTTTTTTTAAATAATCATATTTTTATTAAACTTTTTGATACAAAGAAGGAATCAGTTATGGTCTTGACTAGACTGTATTCTTCTCATGACTTGTAAGTGCTATCTTCATACGTCTAATTTACATTTATTCTATTATTTCAAATTATTTTCGCTACTTTTTTATCCACAAAGCTTTAATGCTATACTGAACTCACTTAACGATATATTTTTTATTTTCTGGATTTACTTCATTCAGGTAGGAGAGAATTTTCTCAATGCAAGATGAAAAGAAGACAATTAAAATGCTATTAATAATTAAATCAATTCTATTTATTTTTAATGATTGTAATAATCAAAATAAGAGATTATGTATCTGAATATTTGCGTCAGTGTTAGAGTTTTTGTTACAAATATATTCACATATTACATATATTCTATCATTAATCTTTTTTATCATCATGTAGAATAAAACATCCGCTGCTCGTGGTACTTGGCGCGTTTAATACTTGACGCGAGATACTGCCATGTCTCTTGATATCGTAAAATAAGATAACGATCTGCTTATAAATTTCAATAATTAGTGTTTCTTTATGTGCAAATTTTTATTTTGCATCTTTTATCAGCTACATATTATTTATAACCAGCAAAGTCACTCGTGTTGTCTACTTTTTGTTACAGTAGAGTATAAATTACCATGAAATAAGACATTGACAAGTTTACGAGCTGTAAAACATATTTGTTAAATGCTTTCCGTTAATAAAAATCTGTGATTCTTCCATATATACCATATGTTACCTCTCTCTACCTTAGAAAAACCTTCGACTGAAGCGGAAAGTAAGTAACCAATATTCAAAACATATGGCGTTGTAGTACTTTGCATTATAAATAATAGTAATTTCTGCATCTTTATTGGAGCTTTATACCATTTTACATTATATCTGTTAATAAAACATTATTTTACATATTCTAAGCTTTTCTTGAAACTTAATCTAATTTTAGGAAGTTTAATTTCTGGTTGACAATAACGAGAATAATTATGTAATCGCGATAAATACTCACGCAGTATTAAAAATTTCGTTATTATAATCCGTAAGTTTTTGCCCATAGTAATTAGCGATAAACATGATTAAAAAATGAAAACCGACGAATAATGTTGATGCAAGTAACTCGTACATATTTCGCGAAGTTATTGCTCTGAGCAGCTAAAATACAAAAATCGTCTATACATATAAAAATTCATAGCTTGATTATTTGTTGAAAAGAAAGATTTAGAAAAAATAACTTACTCGTAATAAGTTCAAACTTGTAGATGCAACGACGATTATAATTAGTAAGACAAAATATGGCACAAAACTGTTTACCATAAATTCACTGCATCTTTAATAATAAAAGACAAAGATGAAATATATTGCATATCAAATGCATCTGCGTATAGTATTAAATGAGAAATCGATATAAATATTTCGATTTTTGCAAAAGATGTATTATATATATACATATAGAGATACCGACTCGAGGGCTCTCCGGTGTATATCCACTGCGGTGATTATGCCTTGATGAGCTACACAATCTTTTTGTGCAGAATTATGCGATACATATTTGTCTATTGAATGTTCAATCCGATAGCTGCAAATATATTTAATCGCTTCTTTATTCGTTTGATATAATAATATTTACACATATTATATATTTTAAATAATTTTGATTTTCATATAAATTTTTTTACGTATATTATTTGGACTCCAAAGTTAGTATGCAAAATGTTATTACTTTATTTTTCACATTAATTTCGATTACTTCATTATTTCAATTATAAACATAAATCATTATTCAAGTATTGAACTTTAAGTCTCACCTGGCGATTCTTAATAATCCGCAAATATTTTCGATGTATATTATTTCTAACAAACCTGTGGCCATAATGACAGAGACACCGAAAAGCAAGGAAATTATCCAGTGGCAAAAAATTGGATAAAAGTACGTTGTTTTGTCGATAAAATATTCTGTCGAAGCATGGAGCTCTTGCGGACGCGTTTGATTTATCGGAAATATTAGATCAAGAATAGTCGGTAACAGTTCAGTGATTGCATACAGAATCATACTTATGATGACACTCACTGGAATTACACACATCAATACATACATATATGTAAAATTCTTTGTACTGAGTATAATACTCAATAGTTGTTGTTAATGTGTGTAAAATATAGTTTATTGCGCAAATTATTAAGCAGGTTTTAGACATAAACGAAACGAATAGGTAATGAGGACGATGATGAGTAATTAGCTGTGACTATAAAAATTCAGAAATAAACACGAGCTTTCAAAATCGTGTTTTAGGCAAAATGATTAATACACTGAGAAAAAAATTGGTTGTACGGACTCTATTTGTATATTATAGTTGTTGATCCAATGGTTGATTCAACAATTATTAAGTTGCACTAAAAAAGGTATAATTCATGCCAACCATCAATATTTTTAAATCAAGAATTAATTAATTCACCTAATGTTTAGTTAAAACTAATGTTTGGTTAAACATATCGGACTAAATATTTTAGTTGGAAACACATTTTGCGTTTTTCAACAAATTCTTTTTCTCAGTGTAGTAACTATTAATAGTTATAATTATATACTAAGAAAATTTTTATGGACATTCTTGTATACACTGTTGGAAAATTTTTGTAGGTTTGTTAAAAAAGGTCCTTGTTAAAACTTTGTGTAAAATAATCAACACATACATGTGTAGATTTAACATATGCCTGCTATGTTAATTGAGCTTAACAAATTTAAAATGTAAAATTATCAAAATAATTTAAAGAATATGTTAAAGTAACACAATTTGAACGTATTTATTAAATGTGTTAAAATTTATAGAAAAAGAATGTTGATTTTACTCTATAACAGAAGTGGGGAATAAAAATTTACAGAAAAAGAGTGTTGATTTTATCTTACAATCTTAACTTTAACATAAAACTTATGTTAAATGTACACATGATTAACCTCAAATTTTGTGTTAAATTAACACAAAAATTTGAGTGGACCGTTTTGGACATGCGATTTATGTTATATTTAACACAAATTTTCCAACAGTGTATGGACAAAATCTGTATAACATGTTGTCGTTTCTTTATAACTCTCATACATGATGCGAGTTTCGTCATTAGTTCACCAAAAGATGAATGTTGCCGCATTATGTCGCGTTCCGTTTCATCTTTCAAAAGACTCCAATTATCACGTATATCTTTCCAAATTCGCTTCACCTATGATTGGATTATTTCAGATGACTTTCTGACTATTGAGCGAAAAGAAATGATGGGATACAGTGGCTAACTTACAGCGTTGCGATTTACACAAAATGCGCAGTACTGTACGATATATGAGAAACCCGGTACGGCGTACGAGAGTACCATAATACAGAGATCCAGGGTGAATTGTAATGTGAGAAACGATGTTAACTGAAAGTGATGAGGACATCAGAAATGGTATGCCTTAGTTGTACACTCTTTTCAAATATATATATCTATTATACTAACGTGTTTAGTTTTAATGTTCTCATAATAGATTTGTGTTATTAGAGTCATTTTTAATTAGATTTTTACAAAGTTAGTCGAAACTTACGAAAGCATATAAAAACAAATTGTGCAGAACTAAATAATACGTTAATGTACATTATTTAGAAAGAATATATTTTTACCTGAAAAAACACGAAAGACCCCATTATACCAAAATGGAAGATATGATTAATTATCGTAAATTTCGAGCGTTGATATGGCCATAGACCGACCGCCGATAGAAGTATTTGATTTAATCTGTAATAATGATTTTCGGCGAAATCTGTCTTCTCGCGATTCAACAACATGTTAAAAACAATATTGAGGCACCGTATGCGTTTTTTCCGGTAGAATGATATAACCGTTTCCACCCTCACCGGATATTATTATGAAATATTGTCATCGGCGTTCACGGTATCGCGCCAAGGTGGGGGCCGCCCATCGATCGCTTGCGTTTTTACG
Organism: Temnothorax nylanderi; assembly: GCF_030848795.1. NCBI lineage: Eukaryota > Metazoa > Arthropoda > Insecta > Hymenoptera > Formicidae > Temnothorax > Temnothorax nylanderi. Next base: position 6,790 of record NW_027249161.1, on the reverse strand, counting down.
GCGCCGAAGAGGACGACAGAAAGTTGAATTATCGAAATTGCACGTTATATTCGTCAGATGTAGCCTTTGCCAAGGCAAGGGTGAAATAATATCCCCTTCTTTTTTCTCACGTTGGCGCAGGCGCATTTTGGGCTTTCAGAAGGTTTCTCACGCGACACCCTCACAGTCACATTCGAGACGTCGCGAACATCGTGCTACCGAATCAAGAGACACGGTAGTGTCTTGCGCCAAGTACGCGCGGAGCGAGACCGCACCGTGACTCTTTTACGCGAACGCACGAGTTGCGAATACCCGAGATTTTGAGATTGCTCTGTTATGCGAGTGTTTTCCATGTCGTGCCATATAGAAATTCATATAGTTTTATTTAGTTATTAAAATACTAATGTGCAAGAAATGTGCGGTCTCATTGAGTGTATATGTGAGTAAAATTTATAAAACTACATATATAAAAAAAGTAATAAATCCAAAAAAGAGGATATAGCGCGGGAATATTAAAGGTTCCTTTCTTTCTTAGTAAATATTCACTTGAAAAGATTATACTTATTCGATTTTATATAGATTTTAATTACTATGATATGTCTCTCGATATTCACGCGAGAAAGAAAATAGACTGAAATTAACCAAACACGCAATGCCACATAATAATTTTCAAGGGGGAATAAAATTCGTGAGATACGTTCTAAGTTAGCATGAAACAAGCAACATTAGATGTTACTATTCAAGTTTGAACTACCGTATGTGCTATATGCCATTCTATTTTATTAATATTTCGGTTAGTGTGAAAAAGGAATTATTAAATTATGGATCAACAAATGCAATCTTAGAATAGAGATATTCTAGTGAGTAAAAGAAAATAGTGTAATAATTATATTTTTTAAGACGATTAGAAAATGCATTGCAATTTGAAAGATTATAGACGAATAAACAAATATTTTACAAATAAACAATGTTAATCACCCCTTAATTAATGCGCAATATAATATTGCATGCATTATTATATCTATTTTTACATTTCTGATTGATATGAGTAGTATATCAGAAAAATTAATTTAATATGTTACTTGTAAAACAGGATAATATCGATAAAAAGCACTTCCAGATATAGAGAAGAAATAGGAAAAAAAGAAGTATCAAAATTATGGGATTTGTTATGTAGTTATGTGTATAATTTTTAAAATATTAAGTAAAAAAACGATATGTTTTGTAATGAAATAAAATATTATTTATTAATGAATAAATAGCAGAGAATATTATCTTATTTAGTCAAATTATATCTTTCTATTTCATTCTACTGTGGAAAATTTCTCCATATGTATGTTACTACGAGCAGTTACGCTTTCTGCATTAGTTTATGAAACTATTGTAGAGAGTAAATTACCATCATAAAGGATATTGCCGTGCTCATGATCTACAACAAATAATCCAATGAAGCTGATAACGTGTTGATAGAAGGACGTCATCGCATTCTCCATTTGCACTGTCTTACCGAGGTAAAGGTCTCCATTACCAAAACGAGTAGACCGGCAATATTCGGTACAACACTTTTCGAACAGATTTGCATTATAAATAAGAAGAATTTCTGCACCGACACAGGTGTTTTATACCACAGCGACATGTATCTAAAAAATTTCATTTTATTCGGTGATAAAAAAAAATATATACATATATATAATATGTATATATACATATACATATATGAAATATGTCTCTTAACTACTATTTTTATCTGGAATAATAAAGTTGTGAACGAAACAACAAATTAACAAGAAGAAGAAAAAGCAGTATATGTCTATGTTTTATTCGATTATGTTGCAGTGATTACGCCAGCTTAATAAACATTTAAAAACTTTATGGACAAGTAATTAAATATCTAAAATTGTTAATTTTCAGTTGTTTATATATGCAATTTATTCGATAGATGTAAATAATTTTATGTAAATAATTTTGATTTCTTTTTCACGAGAAGTTAAACAAAAATCGCAATATAGATATTAGTTATTATCGTCCTACATATAACAATTCTATAAGAATGAGTATAGACTTTTTATACATTTGTTGTGCATAGTTTTGTACGCAAAGTGTACGGATTATTACTCACATAGCGTTAAATAACTCGTCAGCATGATTTACGAACTGTTGTCCTATAAAAGTAGCTCCGAAGAGATAAAGCTCATGTCCCATTATATAACTCATTGCTATTATAAAGTCTATCAAATTATCCATGCTTGTTATCGCGTGAAACAACTATTAATAACAAAATGATTTAAGTAATCTTCATTATATCTATATGTGCAATTATTTGAAAAACTATACAGGGTAATTCAGAAATACTTGTACAAACTTTTGAGGGTGAGTTCTCCACACATAAACAAGAAAAAATGTCATGTACACATATGTCCGGAAATGCCTGGTTTATGAGTTATAATTGAAGTATTTCTGAATCACCCTGTATGTGTATCATAGTGCATTAGAAACAGTTTTAACTTATGTGATATTGATTATGTAAAAAGTATAAAATACATAGAGTAGAGTGGGGTAAGAGTGCGCGGCGGATAAAAGTGCGCAGTGCAGGTATTACTTGTTTTCCTGTAAGTTAGGTTGGTAACACTAAGTTAATTTATAAGGTGTCATGACTGAGTGGCGCCGTATGACAGCCGATTCGACTGAACAGCGTTGAAACTATTAGTATTTTCGATTTGTTGACTCGACCCGACTCGGGTCAGATCGAAAGTTCAGTTTGAAACTCGATGACTCTAAACTATCATGGTAGAAAGCATTTCTTAACTTCCATCACATATTCTTAGCATTATGGCGGCGTATTATCATATTTCATTATCATTTTTCCGAACTTGTAATCTGAGTTGTATTCGAGTCGGGTTGAGTCAACAAATCAAAAACGCATGAGGTATGTTTCATTTTTCAGTTTTCTGATATAATATTTTTATTTCTTCCGAACTGTATTTCATAAGTAGAAATAAACTTAAGTTAATCATTGATAAGACATTTTGATCAACTCGTTTCTGGCGTGTGTCATCCATGCTATATTACACGCAGAAAATTTTTCTCGAAGATACAAGTATACACGAACAAAGTAAATACCATACTAATAATCTTGCACGGCTAGGATATAATCATAATATGCAAAAGATTTCAAGAAAGTACACTGCAAAAAATATTTGTGTAAAATCACATGATTATGCTGGGTTTTTTTTCGACCCAGCATAATCATGCAATATATTACACTTACATGGAAAATTGCAGATTATATGTAATTTCATATGAAATATGGAATCCACTAAACATATAATGAAAAGCTTCGGACATGCTCGGAGGAACATAGATTCTGATTGGCTACAATAATCACACAATAAATGTAAAATTACATTTCTTCCTGTAATTTTGCATGAAACTGGATTTTTTTCCGTTCATTGTTGTGAAAATACCGCTAAATTTAAAACTACAAGTGATTTTTACATAAAAATAGTAATTTTACCTATATTTTACCATTAATATGTATTTTCACTTTAATATACCTGGAAAAAAAGAAATTACAGTAATAATTGGATAATTTTACAGTTTCAAACATGTAATTTTTCATGTAAAATTACATGAATTTTTTCAGTGTATATAGGAAATTTAGAGAGTAAAAAATAAAACTATACGCAGAAGTAAATATTTCCATCAAGTACGGGACTTTTTCGAGAGCGCGTTTTACTATATGTAGAACGCACGTACAGAAAATCCGTTTGTTAATTTAAAGACGGATGATTCAATTATATCTTATCCGATTATAATATATTTTATCCCGAATATGGCTGATGGACAAAGAACGAGACGAGACGTCTGTTGCAGTCATGGCAAAAACACAAGTTGCTGTTATAGGCTGTTATAGGCTGATTTACACGAAACAGTATATTGTGCACCAAGGGGAGAAAGTAGCGTTTTTCAGACGAGTGTGAAGTTTGCCGCCCTCGCCTTCGGCTCGGGCGGCAAATCACACGAGTCTGAAAAAGCTTTCGACCCGAGATGCACACGATATTTTTCACAACACCTTTACGGAAAGTTCGACTTCCATGCTTAGAGAGGGGCGAGAGTGGCCAATTTCACGCCAGGGCTACTTACTTTCCTTCCTAGGGAAGAAAATTGATACTTTCCGGCATAGCGGGCGGAAAGTATCAATTTTCTTCCCTAGGGAGGAAAGTAAGCCCTGGCGTGGAATTGGCCACTTTCGCCCCTCTCTACAGGCATGGAAAGTCGAACTTTCCGTGGAAGTGTTGTGAAAACAAATATACCTGCATTGCGTACTTTTGCCCTACTGCATGCGAACATTTGCCCCACCGGTGGGGCAAAAGTGCGTTTTTGCAATCAGTTCAAGAAAAGTTTATTACATGGAATGTATTCAAAATATAGACATGAGCCCTAGTGAATTTTGAAAAAGAATGTTTGAAGATTTTACAGTTCAAATTTCAAGACTCTAGCTATATCTCAATGGTAGATATATGGGATCAAAAACTAAGTATACGTACTTTCGACCCACTCTACTCTAGTGCAAAAAAAAGGAGTTACTTACTCGGTATAAATTTACGGCAAAGGAACACATGCCTATCACTAGCACAATAAGAAAAGATATTGCAAGATTTGTCATCAAAAATTTAAAAAGCCTTGAAAACAATAAATCAAACAATGAAATTTTTTATTATTATACACTTAGTTTTAGATACCTACTTTTGTGCATTTTGATGAAGTTCTACTGTTCTAATTAGTCTTTCAACAATTACATTTCTCTTGTTAGAGCACGCTATTACCTTCTTGTCCACAGAGTGTTGTATTCGATAACTGATGACATTAAGTTCTCGTTTAGCCAACAACACAAGTATTCATCTTCTTATATTGTATCATTCTAAGAAAATATTATTAAAACTTTAGCATTCCTTACCTGCAAACTTTGAATAATGCGCAGCAGTGCAAAGAAATCAGTAGAAGCATCGAACTGATGGATAATACCGAAAGAACACCAATATTAATACTTATAACAGAATACAAGAGACAATAATAAAACTGTATTCCCTTATTCATGTGGTATTCGTTCAGGAATGATATATAATGTGCACGTGATTCGTTTAATGGTCGGAAAAAATCGAGGATATCCGGTATCAGTGCCATTATTAAAAATGCAAATACCGAAAATATCGTCAGCACTAAATTATATAAGATATGCCATATATTATAATATTTTTTTCCATTTTAAGCGTAAAATAGTTATTTTTTCCATTTTAAGCGTAAAATAGTTACAACATACTAAGCGAGATCGAAGAAGATTATAAATTAAGGAATATTTTATATCGCAAATATAATATAACTGAATGATATATGCTTCTACTATGCTATAATATTCTTTATACATGAAGATAACGTTATTACATATACTCATAATTGTAGCTATTTTCCCTTGGCGAGCGTAATGTTCTACTATTTTAATTTCCTGCGGATCTGTCAACATCCGCCGATTATTAATAATTTCTTCTAGCATCTGTTTTAGCTGTATTAAGTGAATTTTAAATTAGGCGGAGTCTCAAAGAAGTATAAAAATCCTCTTTGTTAATTAAAATTAGAAGACAACTTACTTTCTTAGTGTCGAAGAAAAATATATTGAACTTTACAACACACAACATAGCCGGAAGAGCTTCCGACAGAATCCTAATAATGACATTTACACTACAGTCGGCTATAGCAAATTGTGTAAACTAGAAAAACACATGTCTCAATATCAATCGTGCATTTAAAAATGATTAATTCAACGTTTTATTTATTTTATACAGGATAAACTTTCGATAATATATTTTTTGAGTTTAAACAATTTTTTTCTATGGAATAAAATACAAATAATTTTTGGTAAAATATCGAATAGGAGACCCATCTCCTATGACTTTAACCTTGACATATATTATAGAGATCCGCCTGAATACCCTTCAGAAGGATTTAACCGTCGTCGTTCTTTATTAAAAAGTTATTAACAAAATAATTTTACTGAATAAAACTGTAACTGTTTGATCATATCATGTACATTTAAGAAGAAATATATTGTACATTTTACCGAGGCTTATATTTTTCTTTTCTTACACCCCCTGCACCCTCATCTCAGAAACGCGCATTTTCTTTTTAGCACACATATCATTAACATAAAATGGTTCCACATGGGTTTTCAACTTTCTATGCTACAACCACCGGCCAGTGTGGCTCGTTTCGCATTGTAAGCATTGGGTGGTGTGGGGTAGACCTCGTTTCTTGGGTGGAAATTGCAAACCCATGTAAAAATTACATTCTATTTATGAAACTTCTTTTGTTAATAACTTTTTTAAAGAACAACGGCTAAAATCTTCTAAAGATTACTCACGAGAGTGAACTCTACAATGTATATGTTAAGATTAAGATCATAAAAGGTAAGTCCCCTGTTCGATAAGTATATTTATCTAATCTTTTATTGAATCTGAGATTAGATAATGACTTAAATAATTAGCCATTTAATACTTTTATGTTTTAACATATCGTACGAGCGCGTATCAGATTATCAATCGATTTTTTTGCTTGTACTAGTTTTGAGGATGTAAGTATTATTGCTTTTTGTATTTTCGTTAATTGTTCCTTTGTTATTTGGATGTTACCAATGTATTATATTTCGATTAAAATAATATCTTATTAATAAGAACTTAATTTTGCATGGAAATAAAAATCATAAAGTATAAATTTGTTGATGAAACAATTTATCAGTTAAGAAATATATTACGGAGAA